>NC_138771.1:176967762-177567762 GCF_965119305.1 Pelophylax lessonae
AAAATGAAGACTATTTGGTCTAGACCAGAAACTAGAAAGCAACTGAAGTAGTAAAAAAAAAAAAAAAAAAGTTTAAAACAAGTAAATATATTATACCTTTTCTATCTATTTACAAATACAAGCAGCATAGGGATTAAAAATAATTTGAAGAGAATAAGGGACCTTACCTGTGCCACGTCCGGGTAATATACAGAGAAAATGGGATGCAGGACCATGTCCTGCCAATGGTGGACTTTAAAGGCACTCACTTGTGAGTGCCTCTAAAGTCCACCATTGGCAGGACATGGTCCTGCATCCCATTTTCTCTTGATTAAAAATAATTAATATCAATTGAGAGAGTTTAGTTCCACTTTAACTGGTGTATTAGAATTTTTGAAAGTGGAACTAAACTCTTTTTTGGCACTTGTACCTACAGGTAAGCCTATAATAAGGCTTACCTGTAAGTATTATTATTATTATGATTAAGGAATTCTATAGTGCCAGCAGTTTACGCAGCGCTTTACAATATTAGAGGGAGACAGTACATATACAATACAATAAAATACAAGAGGATTAAGAGGGCCCTGCTCAGAAGAGCTTACAATCTAATGGGGTACAGTGAATATCTCCTAAACCAATGCCTTTTTGTCATCTATTTTGAAACATTGTTGCTTATTCTGAATCAATAATTAAGAAGAGTGCTGCAACTATTACTTTGCTTTATGTAAAGTATATTGTAGCAGAGATCCCAGCCACTCAAAGGACTCCAGAAAACAAATAAACAAACTGAACTCTAAGGCCCCGTTCACACTGGGGCGACGCTACTTCGCCGGGCGACCTCACAGGTCGCGGCGCGCTGCTTGCACCGCGACCTCGGAGCGGCCGGCACGGACTTCATAACATTGAAGTCTATGCAGGTCGCTCCGGGTCGCCCCAAAGAAGCTCCGGACCCTTTTTCTAAGTCGGAGCGACTTGTGTCGCTCCTATTAGAACGGGTCCATAGCTTCTGTATGGCAGGCGACCTACGGCAACCTGTCAGGCGACCAGGTCGCCTGACAGGTCACCCCAGTGTGAACGGGGGCTGAGACTCCATTCACATTACTACGACTTGTCAGGCGACTTGGTCAGCCTGACAAGTCCCGGACCGTCGCCGTCTATTGTGTGGTACAGGAACGGTTCTAATAGGAGCGACACAAGTCGCTCCGACTTAGAAAAAGGGTCCTGTACTACTTCGGGGCGACCTGGAGCGACTTGCATACACATTCATTTTATGAAGTCCGTGCAAGTCGCGCGGAAGTCGCGCTGCACGCGACTTCATAGGTCGCCCCCGAAGTCGCGCCGCTGCAGTGTGAATGCGGTGTAAAATGAGTTTCCTCCACCAACTAGTGACCTTCTGTTATGTGTGGTTACTTGCTGTATATTGAACATAGTCTTGCAGTGCCACTCCAATGATTCTTTATTAATGCTTCTTCTTTACTGTAAATAATTGCTGCAGAAAGCAACAGTTTTGGATACCTTTTATCAGGTTCACAAGCTCACACTTGTTATTGTTTGTTCCACACTGGACAGGTCACAGTGTTCTATATTGATAAAGCTTATGTGGCCTAACCAGTGGAGAGGCAACACAAGACCAAATGAACTAGCATACATATTTTATTAGGGAGAATAACTGTGAAGAATTGCTTGTGATTATATACTTTTGTTTGAAAAATAATAATGATTTCTAATTCTTGTTCATATCTTGTTAGACTATACATTAACACTGTAGCAGGGGAAGGCAAGAAACTGCTCAGCAATATTGGTATGGCAGTGGTTCTCAATCTTAGTGAGACTAAGCAAGGAGTATTATCTCCAAGGGTTAGGCTGGATTCATCTCTTTTTCATGGATAGTGTAGGACCCACTGATAATGGGGTACTTTGACGCAGTAGTGGGCTTGAGCACGATATGGCCATATGGTGGGACCAAACCCCCATTTTTATTTATGGATTGTCTTTAGATTTGGTAGTTATTTCTTTTGCATTTGCGTGCTATTCTTTTTTAATATACATGTCTTTTGGTTCATAGCTGCAGCAGCTTTAGAAATACATGGGTATGCTCCCCCAAATTTTTTGCCTAGTGAGACTAGGTCCTTGTAAATTCTTCCAAAACCTTCCACAGCCTAACAATGAAAACGTTTATACTCATACCATAAAAGTATTGGAACACCATATATCAGTGTTGCCAACCTCCTATAGTGAAATTTACTGACAAGACGCCAAAAATTTACTGACTGCATTTTTTACTGACACAAGTCATGAAATTTACTGACAGCGCCAAATATTTTACTGACACTTATACTGACACTGGCAAAAGTACATAAAATAACCATTTTCAGTGCAAAACAGTACAAATAGCAATATTTAAAGTGGTTGTAAACCCTCACACATACCCAATGAAGTGAATAGCATCAGATGATACACAGAGATGAAACAAATCCTCCTACATAAGTTTACTTTTCTTCTCTTCTGTACATCCCTTTGAAAGTGCTGAATTTAAATAAACATACTTCTTCATCCGTCAGGAGCACTGAGGAGGGGACGGAGAGCTGCAGTTACACTGTGTGAGCTGATTGGAAGAAAGGACCAACCCCCCATTAACACACAGCACAGGAAAAAAGGAAGAATGCAGAGCTGTGTTCTGAATAGACAAGCTCAGCAATCTCAAGTGTAGGGAAAACCTGTCAAAAGTGACATATGCTGATAACAGAGGAATGAAGCACCAGAGAGAAATGACACTTAGATCTTTTAAGACAGACAAGTAAACACTACAGATATATGTGCTTTGTTCAGATTTCATGGCTGAGATTTATGATCACTTTAAGCTACAAACATGTAACTAGTGCTATTAGCAATGTGCTTAAGGTATAACAAATGCGAAAAACATATTTTTCCATTTACATGAAGGTCAGGTTAACATACCCCAACATCAGAGTCTGCAGGGTTCCCCTTAACAGTGCAAGAATGAACTCTGCGGATCTTAATGTAAAAGGGAACACTGTGGACTGTGATGAAAAGGAGGAATTTGTGGAGTCTGATGTAAGGGGGAATGCTGCGGACTCTGGTGCAAAGGGAAACTCTGATGTAAGGGGGTCTCTTGTCACCAGAGCCCCCCCACACGAGTCTACAGATCTCCCTTTACATCACAGTGTTCTCCCTTACATCAGAGTTCACAGGGATCCCTTTTACATCAGAGTTCACAGAGTTCCCCCTTACATCAGACTTCAGAGTTTCCCTTTACATCACAGTCCACATAGTTCCCCCTTGCATCAGAGTCCACAGAGTTCACCTTTACATCAGAGTCCACAGGGTTTCAAATTACAGTGTAAAGGGGAACTCTGTTGACCCTCATGTAAATGGGACTACTGTGGGCTCTGATATAAAGGGGAACACTGCAGACTGTCCATGATGTAAAAGGGAACTCTGATGTAAGGGGGTCTCTGTTCACCAGAGCCCCCCTTCTTTACACAAGATTCCACAATGTTCCCACTAACATCAAAGTCTGCAGGATTCCCCTTTACAGTGCAAGGTGGAACTCTGCAGGCTCTGATATAATGGGGAATACTGCAGACCATGTTGTAGGGGAGAATGCTGTGGACTCTGGTGTAAATGCGGAACCTTTATGTAAGGTGGTCTCTGGTCACCGGAGCTCCCCTTTACATCAGAGTCTGCAGTGTTCCCCTTTACATCAGAGTTTCACTTTACATCAGGGTCCGCAGAGTTCACCTTTACATCAGGATCTGAAAAATTCCCCTTTACATCAGGGTCTGCAGAGTTCTCACTTGCACTGTAAGTGGGAATCCTGCAGACTTTGATAAACTAATGTGAAAATATAAGTTACTGTAATTTCATTAAGACATAATGACTAGAATAGCTCCAAAATATTTGGTATCAGTGGGATCATGGCCCCCAGGGGAGAATACCCTCCAATAATTGGTGAGGCAAAGGAAGGGGGATGTGGAAAGAGAAGGCTACAATCAAGCATATCTGGAAAAAGGGGGATTTAATTGTGCCATATAAACACTGAATGAAACAAAAGATATATAAAAATATCAAAATTTTATTAATACATATACATTATAACATGTGATTCTAAAAATGGCGATAGTCATAATAATTGTACATATTCCAATACATGTATTGGAATATGTGCAATTATTATGATTATCCCCATTTTTAGAATCACATGTTATAATGTATATGTATCAATAAAATGTTGATATTTTTATATATTTCTTGTTTCAATCAGTGTTTATATGCCACAGTTAAATCTCCCTTTTTCTAGATATGCTTGATTGTCCCCTTCTCTTTCCACATTCCCCTTCCTTTGCCTTACTTGCCTATCTCATCTGGATCTGCTGCTATTTTCAATTTTGACTGGGGACGGTGCCCGTATATCAAACCAGCCGTTCCTTCTCTGTACAATTTCTACCTCCAATAATTGGTGTCAGTAGGATAGTGGCCACCAGGGAAACAAAGTTCCCCATATTACTGATGTCAGTGGGATAGTTACTGTCACTGCATAGTGACTATCCCACCTGTCTGTTGTATTGTGTTGACTCAGTGACAAGAATTCATATCTGCTTTCTGTGAGCTTTTTCAAAAATTGGTCCAAGGGGGCAAAACAATTTACCCATAGCATCCAACCAGAATTGATTATATACTGGTCTAACTTCTGTAAAGTGAACTATGAGTGCATGGTGTGGGCAACTGCACTTTACTCATTGCAATGTTTATTAAATAGGGAACATAGTCAATTGGCATCCGATGGTCAGATATTGAGACGTCAAGCTGTATTCAATACATTCAATTACAAAAAATATACTGTACAGTGCTATAACAAGTAGCAGAAAGTACCATACTGTACTATATTATCTCTAATTTTCACAAAACTCTGGCTATCATCAACTTTTTTGATTCTTCATTTTCTGGTATTGTTACAGGATCTATGTCTAACTTCTACCAATGCAGGAACAATCCTGTTCGAAGTGAGCGGTCATTACTATAGCAGCCAGCCAATCCCATTCAGTATCTGAATCCAGCTCTTGATTCAGTTAAACGGCACATTATACACGTGTACACATTCAGAAATGTGGTTACATTACAGGCATTCTCTCTGCTTTCAATACAGTTCCAGCAGAAAGAAAGCTGTTGTCTGGCAGGAGGAACGTTGCTGCCTGGCACCAGGCCCCAGCCTGGTGATTGAGAAGCATTAGTATATGATATTATGCTTTATGAAAAAAAACCAATGTGTATAATTTGAGCTTGGATCTTTAAAAATCTAAAGTGATCGTGTGCTTTGCTCTTGTGAGTTTATGTTTTAAAATGTATTCTTTGTGTCTATAAATTGTAGTTATGTATGTACATAGCCATATTTGCCTATTACATAATTAGGCTCGGCTTCCTGCTTTGCAGGAATGATTCTGCTTTACTTCTCACAATGCAAATATATTAGTTGGTTGACTTATTGAAAACAATGCACATTTTTTGTGGTTGATATCTTATGTCAACAGTTATTAAACAGCAAGGTAGAAAAAGGTTAACTCAAATACAGAGCTCACACTAGTGGTTATCTATAAATGTAATTATTATTCCATTATTATTAATATTACTATTATTATTAAATTGTCATTATTACATTAACAATACAAAACAATAATCAAATTCTACAGTGTATATGTAGCCATTTTTCAGTTTTGGATAAAGTAGGGAAGGGAAAACCCTACCTTTTTTAATTTTATTTTTGCTGTCTGAGACATTTTGGAGAGATTTCCCTTAAATTTGGTCCTGAAGAAGCAATACAGTAATCCCCCGCTACATCGCGGTTCAGTTTTTGCGGTCCCGGTAATTCGCGTTTTTTTTTGTAATGTTATTTTACTATATAAATCATTAAAAATGAAATATTTTTGTGTTTTTCATAGCTCTTGCTATGTCTCTTAGTATCTTTTATGTGTTTAAATGAGTTTCTATTGTTTTAAAAGTGTGTTTAAAGACCTTAAAATGCTTCTACACGTACAGTGACAGTAAAAAAACATGCCTACAATGCATTTTAATAGGGTTTTTCTATTTCGCGGAATTTCACTTTTCGCGGCTGGGTCCGGAACGTAACCCCCGCAATGGAGGGGGGTTTACTGTACTCTTAAAGAGTTGTCCCTGAAATAGGCATCCCCATTGAAAGGTTTAATCATATCTCTTGTTATGGCAACAATTGTACAATTTTGGATTTGGATTAGTGATCACTATCTGTCTCACTCAGTGATTGGTCACCACCACAAATAGAGAAATTGAATCTATCTGCTAGGGACACAAACAGCAGCAATAAAAAGAAAGTTGACAGGAGTTTTAATGCTTCCCCATTCTGTCCGAAATATATATACAATATACTGTGTGTTTGTATATATATATATATATATATATATATACTATAATGTCAAAAATATTGGGACACCTGCCTTTACACGCACATGGACTTTAATGGCATCCCAGTCTTAGTGCGTAGGGTTAAATATTGAGTTGTCCCACCCTTTGCAGCTATAACAGCTTCAACTCTTCTGGGTAGGCTGTCCACAAGGTTTAGGAGTGTGTCTATGGGAATGTTTGACCATTCTTCCAGAAGCGCGTTTGTGAGGTCAGTCCCTATTGTTGGACGAGAAGGCCTGGCTTGCAGTCTCCACACTAATTTATCCCAAAAGTGTTCTGTCGGGTTGAGGTCAGGACTCTGTGCAGGCCAGTCAATTCCTCCACCCCAAACTTGCTCATCCCTATCTTTATGGTCTTGCTTTCTGCACTGGTGTGCAGTCATGTTGGAACAGGAGGAGGCCATCTGCAAACTGTTTCCACAAAGTTGGGAGCATGAAATTGTTCAAAATGTATTGGTATGCTGACACCTTAAAAGTTCCCTTCACTGGAACTAAAGGCCCAAGCCCAACCCCTGAAAAACAACCCCACAGAATAAGCCCCCCTCCACCAAGGTCCATAAAGACATGGATGAGCGAGTTTAGGGGGAACGAACCTTACTGGCCTTCACAGAGTCCTGACCTCAACCCGATAGAACACCTTTGAGATGAATTAGAGCAGAGACTGTCAGCCAGGCCTTCTCTCCAACATCAGTGCCTGACCTCACAAACGTGCTTCTGGAAAAATGATCAAACATTCCCATAGACACACTTCTAAACCTTGTGGACAGCCTACCCAGAAAAGTTGAAACTGTTATAGCTGCAAGCGGTGAACCCACTCAATATTGAACCCTTCAGACTAAGGTGCCATTAAAGTTCATGTGCGTGTGAAGGCAGGTGTCCCAATACTTTTGACTATATATATATATATATATATATATATATATATATATATATACATACCCTGTTTCCCTGAAAATAAGCCCTACCCTGAAAATAAGACCTAGCGTTAATTTTGGGGATGGCTGCAATATAAGCCCTACCCCAAAAATAAGCCCTAGTTAAAGTCGTTCTAAAAACATTTAATCCATTTTGTAAAAAGATTATATAATGTGCAGTGTGTCTCCTTTTGTAACTTAATTGTGGAAAATAGATTATTTGCAGCGCGCTGGGAGCTCATATGACCTGAGGTAGATCTCCTCTCCTCGCGGTTTACGTCAGTGGCCCCTCACTCAAGCGGGGCTGCTGAAAGCGGAAAAGAAGAGCTCCGGTTGGTCATGTGAGCACCCAATGGCACTGTAAATAAGGTATTTTCTACTATAAAGTTACAAAAAGAGACACACTGCAAACTCTATTATCTTTTTACAAAACGGATTATATAATTTTATAATGCCTTTAATTAAGGTTTATTTTTGAGATTACTGAATGTCCTAATGCTGACTCCTGAGAAGACAGGGGACGCAGGAACTTTTTTAAAAACATTTTATTGTCTTATTCCAGGTTTTTTAGAACAAAGAGAGGGGTAAATGACACAATACAAGCACTGTGCTGTCTATCATGCCTTAAAGAATCAGGATTATTTTTTTGTTAGGGTTACAACCACTTTAAGATCGTCATGGTGACATGACTGTTTTTGAATAAATATTAATTATTGTACATGCCGTAAAATAAGACATCCCCTGAAAATAAGTCCTAGTGTGTTTTTTGTAGCCAAAATTAATATAAGACCCGGTCTTATTTTCGGGGAAACACGGTATATGTATATGTGTATATATATATATATATATATATATATATATATATATATATATATATATATATATATATATATATATATGCACACACCTGTATATGCATTTCAAAACAATAAAGCAAGAATTTAAAAAACGATATTCGTATAAAAATCAGTTCAATTTTAACACTACAATTACATCCTAGAATACATGCTCAGTAGTAATACATTAGCCTTACCTTTAAAGTTTGGTTTTGCTTAAAGGAAAGAAGGAAAGGTGTACTAAGAAACATATTTAAGCTGCTTTTGCTAGCTTGCTTCTGAAAATGCCAGCGCCTGGCTTTCATCCATGATTGCAATACTTTCTTAGTGATGCAGAATACATGTTTAGCACAGTGGTTTAGAGGTTATTGCTCTTAGCTTGCAGAACTGAGGTCCTTGGGTTAAATCCCAACAAAGACATGAATGGAGATTGCATGTTGCCCCAATGATTGTATGCGTTTCCTCCCACCCTCCAAAGACATGCTGGTGGGTTAATTGGCCCTAGTAAGTGTATGCATTTGAGATAAGGACCTTAGATTGTAAGCTCCTTGAGAGCAGGGACTGTGAAGGCCCGTATACACTTGACGGAAATCGGACGAAATATCCTCAGATTTTTCTCTCTCTTGCTCAGCGTTCATAACCGTTTTTAGTTGACAGTGCATAAATGTTCACAAAATTTCTCATCCGATTTTTTTTTTTGGGGCAATTGTTCCTAGACTTCCGGGTTGTCAGCAACTTCAGATCATGCACGGTCTTTCGTATCCGATTTTTCATGGACGTACTGCATACACATTAAACGAAAATTGGTCGTCTGGGGAAGGACGATAAAAATTTTGGTGTTTGTTGTTTGTCGGCATTGGCTGCTGAAAGTTGTGTACACACTAGCCGAAAATCGTACGATTTTACCTCAGACGGGAATTTTCGGCAGATTTTCTACTAGTGTGTACCCCACCTAAATGTAAAGTATGTAAAGTGCTGTGTAAACTGTTGGTGTTACAGTATATAAATACTTACAAATAAATAAGTCAGGACAGAAATCCTTGTATAGATACTGGTTTCTGTTTAGTGACTCGGAAGGTATTGAAACCTTAGAATCAGCATGACGGCTAGGCATTTGCAAGAGTAATCAGCAATGGCAGCCTTCATAATTCTCTCTGTACAATTGTAACTTTTATAGCTTGGTGATGGATCAGGAAGTTTGTACTAGTTGCCCTGGTATAAAACAAAATAAGCATATTAGTGGCGGCTGGTGGGACACTCCTGGTTACTTTGCACATCCTTTCTCTCACTAGAATTTTAGAAACAGTTTTTTGAGTACAAAAGCCTGTAAAAAAGTTCCTTTTTAACAAAATAAATTATTATGTGCAATAAAGTTTTTCCTACTGTATTACCATGGAGTGACCTGTACTAACTCATATGATACATTACAATCGCATTCAGGGGGCCTTAACTAAGCTTTAGGTTTACTAACATCCAAAGGTACAGTAAAGCCTTTTTTACATGGGCACCATCTGTTCTGTCTCAGCAAGGCATCCTGAACTGATCCCCTGCTGAGTCAGACCAGAACAGAAAAGGAAGTCACCTATGTAATGTATGTATTCTTATCCATTCCATATTTTCCCCTATCTTGTGATGAAGAAAAAACAGACCCATGTAATCACTACGGTGGTGTAACCTGGTGTAAGTAGACCTGGGTGCAAAAGATCACACTGTTATACACAAATGCACATCTTATTATATTCGGCTGCCCATGGGGATACTTTAAAGTCCATTAGTGGAATTGAATTTATTCTCTTTTTGAGAAGAGGAGATTAAAGCAGAGCTCCATCCAAAAGGGAAGCTCTGCTTGTTCGCAGCCCCCCCCCATCCACAGCCACATTTGGCACTTTTTGGGGGGGGGGGGGGCGCGGATACCTTGTCAAAACCAGGTACCTGCTTCCACTTCTGGGTAATATCGCCGCACAATGATGGCAGCGATCTATGACATTTCCCGCCCCTCCCCCCCACCCCTGCTGCCTGCTAGGAGACACACAGGTCCCAGAAGACAGTGGGACCATTCAGAAAGGGCAGCATGACTCGCGCATGCGCAGTGGGAAACAGGCTGTGAAGCCGCAAGAATATTTTGGCTAGGGGTGCCGACATCACAGGACAGGTAAGTGTCCCTACAGTATTTGTAGCTGCTGGCTTTTCATTAATTAATTTATTTTTTGACAGGCTGGAACTCCTCTTTAAGTGGGGATATGATCAACATGTACAAACACATAGGTGGTCCATATAGTGTTGGTGTTGGGTTATTCACTTTAAGGTCATCACAGAGGACAAGGGGTACTCTTTACATCTGGAGGAAAAGAGATTTAATCTCCAAATACAAAAAGTTTTTTTCGCAGTAAGAGCTGTGGGGAATAGACTCCCTCCAGAGGTGGTTCTGGCCAGCATAAAGTGTTTGTTACCCCAACATTTCATATTCCTGATATGTGCCTGCTGTACCATGTACTTAAATAGGAAGTAACACTTAAAGAAAAGTGTATTCCATGTGCCTAGTGTTTAAAATATTAATATATTATATTAAAATTGTGTGATAGTAAAACTGAAATAAAAACACCTTTGAAAAGGTCACAGGAAGTGACGAAACGCGTCAGAACGTGGAACGCACAACGTGACGTACGTACAGAGTATTGGAACGCAAGCCGGAAAAACCTCCGCTCGCCACTCTGCATTGCTGTACACAGTTGTCACAGGAATTTTTACCCTTTTACCCTGCAATACCTTTTGTGATTTTATCTGCAATACCCAATATATGGGGAATAAAGCCCGTTAACTTTATCACACTATTGGAGCATTTATATTTTTTATATACACCTACCGTATGCTGACACGAGGGATGGTGAGGAGGAAACCCTAATCCACATATCCAGGAGGCAGTACAAGGGGTCCTACCGTGGCCCTGAGGGCCTACAAGCGTGATTGGTCTTAATATCATACGATATATGGGACCCATTACATCTGGTAAGTCACCCATCTTTTAACATACCACAGAAAAAAGGAACCTGCACTTTAAAAGTCACGAAATTGGAGAAAAATCTATCACTGAGCACCTTCACTTATTAACCTATCTGGAAGAACTTTTTTGCACTGAAGAAAACTCAATTGGGACTTTTCATTGCCACTTGTGGATCCTATTTTATTGCCACTTGATGAATTTATTATTCATTTTCATGTCACAATATTGATTGGTTGGCATATTAATTTTATTTGGATCACTTTTATTTATTTTACACCATTTGCACAAAATTATTGCACATTGCTATATGAATTTAATTATTTTTGATATTTATTTATGATATTTAAATTTATAATATTTACTTTGAACACCCATTAATTACTTTGAATATCTGGATTGTTAGCTGTAGATAGCCCTAAATTGTTAGGGCTATTTTTTCTACTGTACTTGTATGAAAAAGTATCTGGTTCTCTTTGTGTGAAATCCCTGGTGTTCCTGCCAGTCACTCTGCTTTCCTATTAAAAACTGACCACACTAATCAGGAGTCCACACCATGATAAGTTCTCGATCTATGCTGGGAACTCAGCCTGCTCTCCTCCAATGATCATACTTTTCCTGACACCCCCCCCCCCCCCGCTGCACAGCCATTAACTGGGAAGCTCAGTGTGCTGCTGTAACTCCTCCCTCCAGCTCTTACGCAGCTGAGAACAGAGGAAATGTGATCACTTAAAATAAAAAGGGGAAAAAGGTATTTATAATGTTTTTTAATATCTATACAAAAATGTTTTGCCTTTCATTTCTATATCTATGTTGTAAATACAGCTGACCGTTCTTCTCCCTGGAAAGATCACAGAGCTCCTGTGATCCTTCTATATAGGAACACAGGTCTCTGTGATCATTTCACAAGCCCGCCCCATACAGTTAGAAACATACCCCTAGGCAGGGCCGGACTGACCATTGGGCACAGCGGGCATTGTCCCGGTGGGCCGCGGTGCCGCGAGTCATCCACGGTAAAAGTAAGTTCCCTCACTGCGGCCGCAAAATTACAAACACCGGCCGATGTACTTGCCAGTTTCCAGCTTACCGGCTCCGCGGCCAATCAGCCTTCTGCTCAGGGGAGGTGTGAGTCACACCCCCCCCTGAGCAGAAGGCTGATTGGCAGCGGAGACGGAAGTCAAGTAGTTCAGCGTGTGTTACTTTACTTCCCGCCGGCCGCCGGTGTCCTGCCCGGCGCGGCCAGCCCAGCCCTGCCACTGATCGGAGGGTATCTCAAGCAGCTGCAGCCTGCAGATGGCAGCTCCTTCAGTCCAACTCCGGGCTGCTCGCAGGGGGGGCAGCGGGGAGAGAAGAGCAGAGAAGGTAAGTGCCTGCCTGCAGACAGTGCTGTGCAGCCCCGGCCGTGTGTGACTGCTCAATAGGAGGGGGATGGATGGGGCAGCTGCAGCCTGCATATAGAGGATTTTTGATGTTTACCTATTCCTCCCTGCTGCCGCTGGATGGATGCCTGATTCTCCTCTCTGCAGGCATTCTGTGGCTGCAGGAGAAATATGGAAATATAATAAATTTCTCTATATGCAGCTGTCCCATCCCCCTCCTATACAACTTCTTTTACTGCTCCCCACTCCCCCAGTGATCTTAGCGCCCCCCCCCCCCCTGTGCTCTTCAAGTCCCCATAGTACTTTTCAATCCCCCCTATGCACTCTGGCTCCCCCAGTGCTCTCCACCCCCTGTGCTCCCTGGCTCCCCCCTAAGTGATTTCCAGTCCCCCCCCCCATGCTCTCCATCCCCCTGGTTTTCCCTGCCTGCCCCCCCCCCCCAGTGCTATCCACGCCCTGCGCCTTCCAGCCCCCCTGCAATGCTTTCCAACCCCCCCCTTAATTCTCTCCAGTCCCCCCCCAGTGCTATCCACGCCCTGTGCCTTCCAACCCCCCTGCAATGCTTTCCAACCCCCCCCTTAATTCTCTCCAGTCCCCCCCCCCAGTGCTATCCACGCCCTGCGCCTTCCAACCCCCCTGCAATGCTTTCCAACCCCCCCCCCCTTAATTCTCTCCAGTCCCCCCCCCCTGCCCTTCAGCTCCTCCAGTGCTATCTGCTTTCCCTGTGCTCTCCGGCCCCCCTAGTGTTCTTCTATCTTCTATTATGTCTGCAGACTCTGAACATCTCCTGTACTATGTCTGCAGTCTCCGACTTTCTCCTGTACTATGTCTGCAGTCTCTGCCAATATCCTGTACTATGTCTGCAGACTCTGACCATCTCTTGTATCACGTCTGCAGTCTCTGACCATCTCGTGTATCACGTCCGCAGTCTCTGACCATCTCCTGTATCACGTCCGCAGTCTCTGACCATCTCCTGTATCACGTCCTCAGTCTCTGACCATCTCCTGTATCACGTCCTCAGTCTCTGACCATCTCCTGTATCAAGTCCTCAGTCTCTGACCATCTCCTGTATCACGTCCTCAGTCTCTGACCATCTCCTGTATCACGTCCTCAGTCTCTGACCATCTCCTGTATCACGTCCTCAGTCTCTGACCATCTCCTGTATCACGTCCTCAGTCTCTGACCATCTCCTGTATCACGTCCTCAGTCTCTGACCATCTCCTGTATCACGTCCTCAATCTCTGACCATCTCCTGTATCACGTCCTCAGTCTCTGACCATCTCCTGTATCACATCCTCAGTCTCTGACCATCTCTTGTATCACGTCCTCAGTCTCTGACCATCTCTTGCATCACGTCCTCAGTCTCTGACCATCTCTTGTATCACGTCCTCAGTCTCTGACCATCTCTTGTATCACGTCCTCAGTCTCTGACCATCTCTTGTATCATGTTTGCAGTCTCTGACCATCTCTTGTATCATGTTTGCAGTCTCTGACCATCTCCTGTACTATGTCCAGCGGGAACACTCTGCAGCCGCACCGCACACCCAAGGTAAGTGGAGGTCTGGAGAGAGGAGTGACTTCTACTTAGGGATTTCTTTTGCAGATAGGCTGGGCTGGCACTGGCAGCAAAAATTTTATTCAAAGAAATCAGGATTTCTTCTGCAAATAGGCTGGCACTGGCAGCAACAATTTAATTCAAATCAGGATTTATTTTGCAAATAGGCTGGCCTGGCACTGGCAGCCAGGCATAGTACTAGTCTAGTACTATGCCTGCCAGTGCCAGGTCAGCCTATTTGCAGAAGAAATCCTGATTTGAATTGGTCATGTCATGTGTCTGATGAGATTGTTTTTTGTTAATTGTCTGATCTGATGCCACTGCCAGCCTATTTGCAGAAGAAAACCTTATTTTTCCTAATGTTTTGATCATGTGTCATGATGACATAGATTTTGGTAATTATCTGACTCTGATGCCAGCCTATTTGCAGAAGAAATCCTGATTTGAATAAAATATTTGCTGCCAGTGCCAGCCTGCCAGGTGATCTGAGGTGTGAAGGTGCAGGAATTGGGGCTGATTTAATGTGTTAAGGTGCAGGAATTGAGCTGATCTGAGGTGAGAAGGTGCAGGAATTGGGGTGATCTGAGGTGAGAAGGTGCAGGAATTTGGGTGATCTGAGGTGAGAAGGTGCAGGAATTTGGGTGATCTGAGGTGTGAAGGTGCAGGAATTGGGGTGATCTGATGTGTGAAGGTGCAGGAATTGGGGCTGATCTGAGGTGTGATAGTGCAGGAATTGGGGTGATCTGAGGTGTGAAGGTGCAGGAATTGGGGCTGATCTGATGTGTGAAGGTGCAGGAATTGGGGCTGATCTGATGTGTGAAGGTGCAGGAATTGGGGCTGATCTGATGTGTGAACGTGCAGGAATTGGGGCTGATCTGAGGTGTGAAGGTGCAGGAATTGGGGTGATCTGAGGTGTGAAGGTGCAAAGCTCACTTGATTTCTTACTATTCAAGCGGTTTACAGCAGTTACTTTATATGAAGTTGACAGTTTTTTTTTTTTATGTATCTGGCACTCCCAATTTCTTTTAAAACATTTTTCGGCACACTATGCCCAAAAAGGTGGTCTACCCCTTGATTAGAGTAACCCTCATCTTGTGCCGCTTCATACTATTTTTAGGACTCAACCATCAAAACAGGATTTAAAGTAAGACAAAAAAAAATGCATCATATGGCAGCTCTGATCTAAATCGGACCCAATCTATCAGATTAGACTAAAAAAGGTACCGTAATCGAATCCACACATCCTGGAACATTAAATCCTCTCATCAAGCATCCCGATGAACGCCCCTCCCCGCCACACCCCCCCCCCCCCCCCGCGGGCTGCTCAGTCCAAAATGCCCGGGCCTATTTTTTGTCCCAGTCCGGGCCTGCCCCTAGGTACACATTTAACCCCTTGATCACCCACAGTGTTACCCCCTTCCCTGCCAGTGTCATTATTACAGTAACAGTGTATATTTTTTAGCACTGATTACTGTAGTAATATCACTAGTCCCCCCCAAAAGTGTAAAATATGTCAGTCAGGGGTCCGATATTTCCGCCGCAATGTCGCAATCCTGCAAAAAATCGCAGATCGCCGCCATTACTAGTAAAAAAAAAAAGAAATAAAAATTACATAAATCTTTCCCGTAGTTAATAGACGTGATAACTTTTGCGCAAACCAATCAAAATATGCTTTTTGTGATTTTTTTTTTTTACCAAAAATATGTAGCCAAAACTAAATTGGACTAAAATGTTAAAAAATTTTGATTTTTAAATTTTTTTTTTGGGAATGTTGTATAGCAGAATGTGAAAAATATTGTTTTTTTTTTTTTTTTCAAAAACTTTTTTTGTTTATAGCACACAGGTGATCAAATACCAGCAAAAGAAAGCTCTATTTCTGGGAAAAAAAGGACGTCTATTTTGTTTGGGTACAGCATCGCACGATCGCGCAATTGTCCGTTAACCGGTTGCCGGCCAGGCAAAGTGAGGTATATAAAGCAAAGTGACGTCACTAGCCTGTCACTTGCTTCTAAGCCAATAGCGGGCGCTCGCGCCCGCGGAGGCGCGCGCCCGCCCCAGCTTGTTCCCTGGGAAGTCCGTGCGTGTGAACGGCGGACCCGATGTCCGCCGGTCACTCGCGATCGTCCTCCGTGAAGAGAGAAAGGCAGGCGGCTGATGCAAACAAGCCGCCTGTCATTCTCCCCTGTGTAGGAATGGTGATCATACGGTTCTACTATGTAGGACCGTTGATCACTGTTCCTACACCAGTAGCCATGTCCAATCACAGTAAGAAGCATGCCCCTAGGGACACACTTAACCCCTCCTTCCCCAATAAAGTTAACCCCTTCCCTGCCAGTGTCATTTTGCAGTAACAGTGCATATGTATAGCACTGATTACTGCAGTAATGTCACTGGTAATCCCAAAAGTGTCAAAAATGTCAGTCAAGGGTCCGATCTGTCCGCCGCAATGTCGCAGTACCGCAAAAAAATCGCAGATCGCCGCCATTACGCGTTAAAAAAAACCACCCAAAAATGATAGAAATCTTTCCCTTAGTTAGTAAACGCAATAACTTTTGCACAAACCAATCAAAATACACTTTTTGCAATTTTTTTTTACCAAACATATGTAGCAGAAAACAAATTGGCCAAAAATGTTAAAAAATTTTGATTTTTACATTTTTTTTGGGGGAATTTCATATAAAAAATGTGAAAAATATAATTTTTGCAAAATTGACGCTATTTTTGTTTATAGCGCAAAAAGTAAAAATCGCACAGGTGATCAAATACCACCAAAAGAAAGCTCTGTTTGTGGGAAAAAAAGGGCGTCAAATTAGTTTAGGTACAGCGTTGCACGACCGCGCAATTGTCCGTTAAAGTCACGCAGTGCCGAATCGCAAAATAGGTTCTGGTCATGAAGCAGCAAAATCTTCCGGTCTTAAAGTGGTTAATGAACTTTGTAAAGCATCTTTAGGACAAGGAGGTGTCTGCCCAGCAACCTCATGAGCCCTTGAAGTGTTTACAGACCGAAAAATGCAGCAGTTCCTCCATAGTCTACAATAATGGAGGTGAAAAGTCCAACTAACATTCTTTGTTACAGGTCATCTGGTCATAGGTATTATTCAGTCTGTGAAATCAGCTAACAGGCAAGATCCACTAGAGTGTGCTGTAAGCTCAAATATAAAACGCAGTTACTGCTGTATTTCAGAGGCTGCAGACAGGATCATCAACATTCTAGTGCTGGACAGCTAAATCTTATGGGTAAAGGTGTGGGAATAGACAGCAAGTGTCCCCACCCTGTTCTATAGAATGCCCTGCAAGGTGTTCTATCCTGCGTCTGTCTCTCTATTGTACGTGATCACTTGTCAAATAGCTTAATGCAATCTAACATATTTCAACTGTGAATAATTCAAGAGGGAGCGGCAGAAAAATCTGCTGCTGAAACATAGAAACCACAAATAGAATCAGGTTTGGAAATGTTGAAATAATTCTCAGGTCTCGATGACATATCTGCATCTGTATCTACAACGGCTGCTTAATATAATTCTAATAAATACTGCAAAAAGCTATAATATTTTCTATGACAAAAAATATGTTTATTATATTTCTATGCCTGCAACTACCATATCGCATGTGGAGATGTGTGGGTTATGTTCCTGGTTTGCCCGTAATTCAGGACGTCAAACAGAGTAAAGGCTTACGTAAATACAGCATGCTTTCAGGTGATTTCAGATTTCACTTGAGTACAGTCTGAGGTGCTCTTGATATCCTTTCACATGTACTTCAGACCTTCTTTCAACCCCCTTCCAGGCTTCTTCAAACTGCTTTTGCATTCCTATTGACCTGTATGTAGGGTTGCACCTTTTCTGCCCAAAAAATACCAGCCTTTTTGTCTCTTTCCTAAGAATATCCTGGCAAGAGGTCTTCTTTTACCCGGCCAAGCCAGTAAGGTACGGGCCCTACTTGTGAACCAGTTTTGACAAAATGCCCTAAGTCTCATTCATGCCCTCAATCTCTGATTAGGCAAATTAAAAATTCTATGTGTTAAAGTAGCAGTCCACAACCTTTTTGGCACCAGGGAAGGGCTGCATGATAGAAAACTAAGCCAAGGCCCAGGAGGTGGGGGTTTATATGGTGTCAGGATGAATAAAGTGCATTATTTCTATTATTACATTGTAATATAAAATGAAATAGTTCAACTCACCATGCAGAATCAGTGGTAACCCTAAGTGTGTCACTTGCCACCGTCGCCTGCCACCAGATGCAGCTTGTCACTTGACACGACACCTGCCACTAGATGCAGCTTATCACTTGCTACGTCACCTGCCACCAGATGCAGCTTGTCATATGCCAGGTTGCCTGCCACCAGATGCAGCTTGTCACTTGCCACCAGATGTATCTTTTCACTTGCCACATCACCTGCCACCAGATGCAGCTTGTCACGTCACCTGCCTTCAGATGCAGCTTGTCTCTTGAAACATCACCTGCCTTCAGATGCACCTTGTCACTTGCCACGTCACCTACCTTCAGATGCAGCTTGTCACTTGCCACGTTGCCTGCCATCAGATGTAGCTTGTCACTTGCCACATCACCTGCCACCAGATGCAGCCTTCCACTTGCCACGTCACCTTCCACAAGATGCAGCTTGTCACTTGCCACCTCACCTGTCACCAGATGCAGTTTGTCACTTGCCATATCACCTGCCACCAGATGCGGATTGTCACTTGACACGTCGACTGCCACCAGATGCGGATTGTCACTTGCCATGTTGCCTGCCACCAGATGCAGCTTGTCACTTGTCACATCACCTGCCACCAGATGCAGATTGTCACTTGTCACGTCACCTGCCAGCAGATGCAGCTTACCACGTCACCTGCCATCAGATGCGGATTGTCACTTGCCACCTCACCTACCACCAGATGCAACTCGTCACGTCACCTGTCACCAGATGCAGCTTGTCACTTGCCACCTCACCTGCCACCAGATCCAACCTGTCACTTGCAGCTTGTCACTTGTTACGTCACATGCCACCAGATGCAGCTTGTCACTTGCCACATTGCCTGCCACCAGATTCAGCTTGTCACATCACCTGCCTTCAGATGCATCTTGTCACTTGCCATGTCACCTGCCACCAAATGCAGCTTGTCACTTGCCACCAGATGCAAATTGTCACTTGCTACATCATCTGCCACCAGATGCAGCTTGTTACTTGTCACGTCACCTGCCACCAGATGCAGCTTGTCACTTGTCATGTCACCTGCCACCAGATGCAGCTTGTCACTTGTGACATCACCTGCCACCAGATGCGGATTGTCACTTTTCACGTCACCTGCCAACAGATGCGGATTTTCATTTTCCACATCCCCTGCCACTAGATGCAGATTGTCATTTGCCACATTGCCTGCCACCAGATATAGATTGTCACTAACCTGCACAACAACAGTGACAGCAGAGAAAGAGGCTCCTCTCCCTTAGCTTTTCAGCACATGTGAGGTCGGGCAGTGAAAGATGATGTAATCTCTCTGCTGCCTATGGCTGCACAGTAAGGGCGCAACTGCTGTGAGGCAGTGCGGGGAGTGAGAGATGTCATCTCTCTGCTCAGCCGCCCGCTTACCGGCCCATTCGCTTTCTCGCCCGCCTGCCGGCCGGGCAGCCCACTCACTAACTTCCCCCCCTGCACCCGCGGCCCAGTCGCAGGGAGGCTACGGCCACCACTGTGTCAAAGAACAACTTCATCTTTAATTACGCTATTTACTGTAACTCAACATGCTATCTTCCATACCAGCAGCAGAAGTCAGGTAGGGAAAGGCAATGGGGGGGGGGGGGTGGTTGTGGGTGTTACTCTCCCTCCTCATTGGCTGAGACAGCAGCAGGGCACCATTGTCTCTTGCTGCTGTCAATCAAAGCCTGTTAGCTAATAAAGAGAGGGAGGGGATGGGGTCAAACCGCGGCTCTGTGTCTGAATAGAAACATAGAGAAGCGGCTCGGCTGTGGGGGCACTCAGCACGAGGGAAGGGCCAGGACTGCCGACAAGGGATCCGAGAAGAGGACGATCTGGGTTGCTCTGTGCAAAACCACTACACAGAGCAGGTAGGTATAACATGTTTGTTATTTTTAAATGTAAAAAAAAATTTGACTTTGGCATCACTTTAAAGTGGAACTATTTTCTTCTTCAATTTGGATAGAGCAAGGGAGGGTTATAACTACTGTCAGATTTTTTTTCTCTCCATCTGTGTTCCATTGCAGAGATTTCCCTTCACTTCTTGTCCTAGAGCCAAACAGGAATTGAGAGAAAATCCCTACAAATTAAGGGAATACCAGAACTAGTGTCCCCATTGGAAGATTTCACCTCTATTACTTTTCTGGGGACAACCCACAATTTGGAATTTTCTGTTACTTTCACTTTTAATGATTATAGTAAACAGGACACATAGAGTGGGTGAATATTCCTAATGGGAGCACAGACAGCAAAAAAAATGGACAGGTGTTCTAAACCCTCTCTACTCTATCCAAAGCTGAAAAAAAAAAAGTTTTGCTTTTAGTTATACTTTAATAGAGCAAGCTGAAGTTAGAAACTGATTGGCTACCATACACAGAATCTGAGTGCTTCAGGATTAGTAAATCTCCCCAGTGTTTTTACCCATTTGTGCTACTGTGCATGTGCCAAAAATTGCTGCCATTTTGGGTTATCCAAAAGACAGTGCTGCTGATTTCCTCTAAACTTCAGTGATCTTTGCAGATACCAGCAACCAGCTCCCAGCACATCGAGCCTCTCATCACTAATAACTTATTTGTTACTCGTACGTGTTACTTGATCTACAGAGGACAGCCACCAATAAGTTAATTGTGTTAGAAGACTTTCTGTGCTGGTAGATGATTGTTGGTAAGCACAGGGATTGCTGGAAATTAGAGTATATCAGCAGTACTGTTACTAAATGCTGGGTCCTTGTCCTTCTTCCCACGCATGCTGAGTACAACCCTATGGTCTTCTATGGACTGGGAGACAGATTACTATCCATACCCCATATAAAAGTCTATGTGGTTCTACTGTACACGTGCAGGTAGAGGGATTAAAATGCACCACCAACAGGTAAGCAGCAGAAGGGATCCAGAACTGTGTAAGTATAGGAGGGGGTAGGGTGGGATAGATCGTTACAGTGTGAAGGGAGGGAGCGGGTGAGGAAATCTTCAGAAAATGTTGTTTGACAGTTTCCTTGTCCTCTAAGTTAAAACCCATCATAATGCAATTTTATCTGTGTCTTCAGTATATTGCATAATGATTTTTACAATAAAAGTGTCTAACTCCATAAAATCTGAACTGCTTTAAAACATATTTGCTAAGCTCTCAAACATTTAATATAGGACCTGAAATAGAGACATCTTATGCAAGTTGCATGAATATCCTCTTAAAGAGCGTATTGTGTCTCATATGCGTGGTGTTTCCCACGTGGACTTTGATGGCGCCAAGTTATCTCCCTATCCAGACATCTCTCGTCGCACAAATTGATGCAACGCAAGGTATCGCTGGGACTTTCTGTTCAGCCACTCTGTCCATAAGGATGGCAAACAGATCACTTTACGGATAGGGATGACTTGCCCACTTTTTTGGCTCAACTTAACCTGCCCCAGGTTGATATACCTGACTGGCGCTCCTCACCAGATATCCCAGTGCCTACCCGTCCTCCAGCCTGGCAACCAGTCCGTAGACGTGGCTGGAATCGCCCAAGATCAGGATCCTCCCATCAAGCTTCACAACGAGCACCCTCTCCTAGAAACACCTGAATAGTTTTTCCTCTTTTGTGAGGTTGTGACTTACCGCCTGCCCTTGGAGATCTCTATTTATCCCAAGCCTGCTCCTATTTTTCACAGACTCTACCATCCTACTGACTGATTTTATCCACTTCAGCTCCGGAAGGTTTTACCCCCTTAATGGCCAGGCCATTTTTTTTGCGATTCGAGAATGCGTTACTTTAACCTCCCTGGCGGTCTGATTATGTCCAGATTTCTGTGCTAAAATCGGTACATTGTACATGTTTTGCATAGAAATCTGTTGTTTTACATTTTAAAACTCACCTTCCCCTGCGATCCCCCGCCGTCCTCCCCTGCCTGCCATCCTCCCCCGCCGTCCTTCCGCTGTCCTCCCGCTCTGTGCTCGGCCGATGCCGGCACCTGTCTTCCCATTCCCTTCCCTGCGAGCATTGCGACACAGGGGGGTGGAACCGGCGGCAAATTCAAAAATGTAAATACACTAAATGTCATGATACAAAGCTGTGATCCTAACAGATTACACTGTATCATGCCATTTCACCACAGGATTTCACCTGGTGACTTTTCCAGTGCCCTGCCTCTGCTTTTCCAGTTCTTTGTGCCTGGAAAATAGAGAACGACCATGACGTCCAAAAAGCATTATTTTCACGCAAAAGCGCTTTTAGACGAACTGGAAAACAGCGACAGCGAACCTGAGTTACTTGAAGAACTGAGCGATAGCGATTTGTGGGAAAATTCGTCATCAGGTACGGAAAGTGACGACAGCGACGATTCTGATGTCTCTTTCTGGCACATAGCTCCGTTGGAAATTCTGAAGAATCATTTGATATACTTCCCAAATTCCACAAGCTATGTGCCAGAAAGAGCCATAAGAATCGTCGCTTTCCGTACTTGATGACGAATTTTGCCAGGAATCGCTATCGCTCAGATCTTCAAGTAACTCAGTTTCGCTGTCGCTGTTTTCCAGTTCGTCTAACAGCGCTTTTACGCAAAAAAAACACTTTTTGGACGCCATGGTCCTTCAAAATTTTCCAGGCACAAAGCACTGGAAAAGCACAGGCAGGGCATTGTAAAAGTCACCAGGTGAAATCCTGTGGTGAAATGGCATGATACAGTGTAATCTGTTAGGATCACAGCTTTGTATCATGTCATTTGGTGTTTTTACACTTGAATTTGCCGCCGGTTCCACCCCCCTGCGTCGCAACGCTCGCAGGGAGGCAACCGGAAGGTAAGTGCCGGCAATCGGCTGTGTACAGAGCGGAAGAAACTGTGAGGAGGACAGGGAGGATGGCGGGGAGGATGGGGAGGAGGACGGGGGGAGCGTAGGGAAGGTGAGTGTGATTCTGGGGTAATCCCGAGTGTGGCTCGGGGTTACGGATTTTGGTTTTGAAAATTAACCCAGAGCCACACTCGGAAATACCGCAAGGGAGGAAAACAAAAAATTGCGCGGTCATGCGACACTGTACCCAAATACAATTGATGCCCTTTTTTTCCCCACAAATAGAGCTTTCTTTTGGTGGTATTTTATCACCTCTGCGGTTTTTAGATGTTGCGCTATAAACAAAAAAAGAGCGACAATTTAAAAAAAAAAAAAAAAACAATATTTTTTCACTTTCTGCTATAAAACATTCCCAATAAAAAAAATTTGAAAAATCAAATTTTTTAATAATTTTAGGCCAATTTGTATTCTGCTTTATATATTCTTGGTAAAAAAATCCCAAAAAGAGCATTTTAATTGGTTTGCATAAAAGGTATAGCGTTTACAAACTACGGGATAGATTTTTGGACTTTTTATTTTTTATTTTTTTTATTAGTAATGGTGGTCGACCAGCGATTTTTAGCATGGTTTGCGACATTGCAGCGCACGGATCGGACCCCTAACTGACATTTTTTACACTTTATGGGGACCAGTGACATTACTACAGTAATCAGTGCTAAATAATATGCTATGTGCATACTGTGCAATGAGATGTTTTGTCATTAGTTGAGGTGGAGTGCAGTGTGAAAAAAATGAAGCATATCACACACCTCATCGGAGCATTGTGGTCTGAAAAGGACAGATAGAAAACATTTTTTTTTTCTATGTGGCCTTGCATTGAGTCTTCATTAATGTATGCAGAATAACACAGGTCACCCCAGATGGAGTCAAAATGCCCTAAAATGTTTTGAGAAACTACCATCTTTGACTAATTTTACAATTGGTACCAATGAATTTCATGATCGGTAATTAATTTGCTAACTGTCTCTATTCCCTATTCCAATGTTGATAACCTGACTGGATATCCATAGTTAAAGGAGAATTCCAGGTATTAATATCAATACATAGTTGAATTGGTCCAGTATGGGCCAGTGTAACAATGCATATATCTGGAAATCACTGTAGTAGACACCGATACTCAAGCTAACTTCACTATCTTCTGAGTCCCGTGGTCTGCTGCGTTGTGAACACAGGAGGTCACCCGATCAGCACGAGAGCCATTCAGAGATCCCTCTGAATCTTGT
The DNA here is from genome assembly GCF_965119305.1 of Pelophylax lessonae. Lineage (NCBI taxonomy): Eukaryota > Metazoa > Chordata > Amphibia > Anura > Ranidae > Pelophylax > Pelophylax lessonae. The sequence goes on from NC_138771.1 coordinate 176,992,124, forward strand.
CAATGAATGCAAAGCTTTCTGTGATTAGAAGACATGTAATGGCAGGGGATGATGTCATGAATGATGCCCACCTTATTCAATCAGAGAATGCTTTTAATTCATTGAGAAAATGCAAAGCATTCTCTGAATGTCCCTGGGCTGAGTGGCTGACTTCCTGTAATTACAGGGCCGGGACAAGGGGTGGGCAGGAGGGATGGCTGCCCTGGGCGCAATAGTTTACTGCAGAGATGGGGGCGCCCTGATCTAACCTTAAGGGAGGGGGGCGCAGTTTGGCATCTTTGCCCAGGGCGCTGGAAGACCTTGAACCGACACTGTGTACTTAGAATGCAGCAGGACAGCTGCTCATCATGAGATCCAGAAGCTAGTGGAGATCACTAGAGTAGCAGTGTGTACTACAATGATTTCCACCTTCTAGAGCACGTGTCAAACACAAGGCCTGGGGGCCAAATCCGGCTCTCTAGGCCATTTCATATGACCTTCGCATCTCTCCTGCAGCTGTGAAGCCCCCTTCATCTCCTACCCTATCTAGTCTCAGCAGTCGGCAGTAGAGAGGAGGACTGAACTCCTCCGCCAGATCCTGCATTTCCTCCAGCAGCCACAGAGAGGCTCGTCTTGGTCCCCTTCTAAGCAGTCAGCAACAGAAAGAAGGGCAGAACTCCTCCTACAGATCCGGCACTTCTCTGTGCAGCCGAAGCACCCCCTCGTCTCCACCTCCTCTAATATCAGCAATTAGCAGACTCCGGCAGCTGACTCCAGCCCTCCTCCAGGCCCTGCACTTTCTGCTTCGCAGCTTTGCAGTAGCACAAGATAAGGGAGGGTGGGGGACTCTTGACTTCTGAAAATATAGTCCTACAGATACAACCAGCCCTTTGATGCTAATATGGCCCGTGACTAAATTGACTTTGACTCCCCTGTTCTAGAAAGATCCCACAGGTATGGTATAAGCATAGCTACATTGCTCCAATGTAACTATGTAAAAATATCCATACCAGGAATTCTTTCAATTACCAACGATGTATTTAGTATATTGGCTGTAGCAAGTGCTGTAGCAAGTGAAGGGTTACCTGAACGTGGCCTGCACCAAGCTCATGTGACCACATATAGCATAATTATTCAGTTTGTATATTCTGGCCAAGATACAAACTTCCCATAATACCTTTTGATTTTTGTAGTTTTGGATCCTGTTTGTGTTTAGTATGTTTGCTATGACAAGGGTTACGTTGGTATGGTCAGGGACAGAGTTCAGACAGAGTTCAGGTACCCACCATAAGCTATTTCCGTTCTTTGAGCCAACCTATGTGCCACATATATTTCTGATTATAGAACAGGTGTCCTCACTGCAAGCTCAATTTTAGATTGCTACTGGCATTCCAGAAAATCATACTAGCTAAACTGAAAAATGATTTGATTACTTTTGAAGGAACACATAAGTAAACCAAATGGCACTTTTTCTGGAGTTGTTCTCTAACAATGCTGTCTTCCTTGGAAAAAAAAGCAAGCTCTTAAAGCGTAACTCCACTTTTGTTGAGAAAAAAACATTCCCCTCTGGGTGATCTATGTACATTACAATGATTTTACCAAACATTGTTGCAGATTCCTACCTTTTGTTATTCTGAAGAAATCATTGTTTGATCCTCTGTGCTGAGTGGGTCAAATGGGAGTGGTTTCATATTTATCTATCAGCTGTGGCAGCTGCAGGGCTCTAATGAGGAAAGCTGCTGGGCCTGCATCCCTTTAGATGTGTTCCTATTGGGAGTATCTCACCAAAAATGACATTTTTGTTGCAGGGGATGCCAGAAATCTGACTTGTATCTTCGGCAGACTTCTGGGAAAATCAGTGAGCCAATCACACAAGCGGGAAAGTATGTTTCTGGGGTGTGGTCAGTACATATTCTGTGTACAGAACACCTCCAGGCAGCCATATTGCATTGCATTTTCAGAAAATACAACAGCTGCATATTGAAAAGGAAAGGTAATTTTTAATAACATTCAATTACAATATGATTTGTGTCGCCATTGTATACGCTATATTGTTTTTTATTTTTTGCTATTTTTTTCCCCACGAAAGTTGAGTTACCCTTTAACAATGCTGTCTTCCTTGGAAAAAAGGAAGCTCTTAAAGCGTAACTCCACTTTTGTTAAGAAAAAAACATTCCCCTCTGGGTGATCTATGTACATTACAAGGATTTTAACAAACTTTGTTGCAGATTCCTACCTTTTGTTATTCTGAAGAAATCATTGTTTGTTGCTCTGTGCTAAGTGGGTCTAATGGGAGTTGTTTCATAATTATCTATCAGCTGTGGCAGCTGCAGGGCTCTAATGAGGAAAGCTGCTGGGCCTACATCCCTGTAGACGTGTTCCTATTGGGAGTAGCTCACCAAAAATGACATGTTTGTTGCAGGGGATGCCAAAAATCTGACTTGTATCTTAAGCAGACTTCTGGGAAAATCAGTGAGCCAATCACATAAACAGGAAATTATGTTTCTGGGGTGTGGTCAGTACACAATCTGCTTACAGAATAGCTCCAGGCAGCCATATTGCATTGCATTTTCAGAAAATTACAACAGTTGCATGAAAAGGAAAGGTAATTTTTAATAACATTCAATTACAATATAATTTGTGTCGCAATTGTATACGCTATATTGTTTTTTCTTTACTTGCTATTTTTTTTTCCCATGAAAGTGGAGTTACCCTTTAACAAAAGATATTATACATCCATAATCCAGCGACAATACGAAAAGTACAGTACAGTCAACATGATACTGGGAATGTGCTCAAGGTTTTAAATACACCAGATCTGATTTGATCCGATCACACATGACTAAAAGAGGTTTTTGGCACCAGATGCCCGTTCCACAAACTCATGCTTGTAAGTAGAGAGGCGCGGCCGGGTTCAGTTGCTGGTTCACTGCAGTAGGTCACTGCAATTTATTAAGGATTATATTTGCGAACATGTTTTCACAGGCATTATTCTGAAATGTTGAATAACATGGGACTGGGTGAAAGACCGAATTAAAAGAGCACATTTTGCTGCAGTTACTGTTCATTGTGAATGTCTTCCTGGTGTGATGTTTCCATAGAAGCACAGCTTAACCTTTTAAGTGAAGATTATAAAGGTACCTAATTCAATTAAAATCAGCCTTTCCTATTAGCACTTAATGCAGATTTGTTATTACTGGATTTTGTAGATATTCACAAGTCACAGACTTTCACAGGAATGCCATTTGTCGCTTTCACAGGAGGCCACTCATTTTTTGTCTAGCTCACATCTCAAATTCAATATACATAATTATAAAGTGTGATAATTATTGCAAACATTGAATCTGTCAATCATGCTTAGCTGCAGTTTTACTTGAACTGTAAAGGTCTTTTTTATTTAAAATAAGAATCTGAAGAAACTTTACTGATGTCATCACTGATGTCTGATGTTTAGCATGTGGAAGACCTCCACCAAGAAGGTTTATGAGTAAGCGACCCATAGAGTCGTGAAACGCGTTAACCGTGTCCATGTCTGTTCGATGCACCATTGTTGTTTTTACGAATGGGAATAAATACTTCAAGTTTATCTACCTTTGAGTGCGGTCACTCTTTCTCTTTGGATATCTGATGACCTCCACCAAGAACAACTCGTTATTTAAAGGGTTAGTTTAACTTTACCAAAAAAAAAAACTGCCTATGCATATAAGGGGGAACTGTTGATAAAAACAAACCTTACAGCTCTAACTAAAGTTAAATAATGCCCTTGTTCTATCAGAACACCGCTACCTCTACCGCTACCTATCAGATTCTGCAACCAGAAGTGACGTTCGGACGAGAACAACTTACTGAGCATGTGCCATGGGTTCCAACATGGCCGCTATGCGTTTCAATAGATTTCCTCATGTAACAGAAAATGAAGCAGGGCGGACATCTTCTTACACCCACGCACGTCTTGAATTTTACATTTATTTTAGCATTAAACTCGCCTTATATACTGAAATAGTCTATTTCACTATACAATCAGTTTGTCACTGAGCAGTGTGGGGTGTACCAAGATGGCTGTCGCCATCTTCTTCCTGCAGGTTACTCGCTATATTTACTATATTACAATAATAATAGAAATGTAATACGGTTATACAATCTATAAGGTGAGTTTACTGCTAAAATAAATGTAAAATTCAAGACTTGAAGATGTCCACCGCTGCTTCATGTTCTGTCACATTAGGAAACCTATTGGAACGCATAGCGGCCATTGTGGAAAGCATGGTGCATGCGCAGTAAGTTGTTCTTGTCCGAACGTCACCGGTTGCAGAATCTGATAGGTAGTAGTGTTCTGATAGAACACCCTTTCTAAAGGTTTGGGCCATTTATGTACCTCCTGAAGCCTGACTGGAATATTCCCAAAATGTTATTATAACATTGCAAAGTGAGGCCTAGTTGTTACTGCTCACCTACTCCATCACAGGAGTGAACTCTAAAAGGCTGAGCTCAGAACTGCTGAATCAGGGAAGAGAAAGAGCATTTGAGGGGGTTTGAATCAAAGAATGAAATCACTACTGTGAAGGTGGAGGTAAGCAGTAATTAATAGGCCTTACTTTGCAATGTTCTAGCAACATCCTGGGAGTATTCGAGTCAGGCTTCAGGAGGTACGTAAATGGCCTACTTCTATGGTAAAGACATTATTCATCTTTAGTCAGAGCTGCACAGTTTGCTTTTATCTACAGATGCCCCTATCTGCATAGGCAGTTTTTTGGTAAAGGTGAAGGAACCCTTTAACTTGCCAACCAGCCACCATTGTTATACTGCGGCAAGTCCGCAGTGTTACGCAAGGCGACGTACATGTACGTCGCTTCGTGTAACAGTTAGTGTGGACTAGAGGGGGAGCCAATCAGTGGGTCTGGCGGCTGCAAAATCCACCAGGCACCCACGATCACTCCCCATGGAGACAGAACAGCGGTCTGCCGATGTAAACATGGCAGACCGCTGTTCTGTCAGTGATGAACACAGGGATCCTGTATTCCTCCTATTTAGGAACACAGGTCTCTGTGTTTATCCAGTGGGCCCATCCCCCACACAGTTAGAAAGCACCCCCTAGGCACACATTTAACACTTTAAACGCCCCTGGTGTTAACCCCTACCCTGCCAGTGTCATTAGTACAGTAACAGGGCATATTTGTAGCACTGATTACTGTAGTAATGTCAACCGTCCCCCCAAAAGTATCAAAAATATCAGTTAGGTGTCTGATCTGTCCGCTGCAACGTCGCAGTCCCGCTAAAAATCGCTGATCACCGCCATTACTAGTTAAAAAAATAAATAAATAAAAATTACATAAATGTTTCCCCTAGTTTGTAGAGGCGATAACTTTTGCGCAAACCAAAGCTTTATTTGTGGGAAAAAAAGGACATCAATAGTATTTGACCGCGAAATTGTTAGTTAACCTCCCTGGCGGTATGATTCTGTCAGGAATTACATACCAAAAGCGGTACAATTCTTTTCATGGAAATTTGGCGTTATGTATTATAGGTCTACAATTCTTAGTAATTACTGACTTAAACCTGACCAAAACAAGACTCTAGTAGACATCCCAGATGTGATAAATTTGAAACACAAACGCATGAATTATAATCGAATCAATAATATAATTTTATTATTTAATATATAATATATATAATAAAATTATATTATTGATTAGATTATAATTCATGCATTATATATATATATATATATATATATATATATACATACATACACACACACATATATATATATGTGTAATATATAACGCATGAATTATAATTGAATCAATAATATAATTTTATATATACATATATATATATATATATATATATATGTATATGTGCGTGTGTGTGTGCATATATATATATATATATATATACACATATATACACACACACATATATATATATATATATATATATATATATATATATATATATATATATAATATAAAATGTGTTATGTGTTTTGTGCAACGTTTTTTTTTTTTTTTGAATTTCCCTCCCTAGTTCCGCTCCCATGCAGCATTGCTGCTGCAGGGAACGGAACTAGGAAGTGATCACACCGACGGAGGACGGAGGAGCGGCGGGACTCTCGGCTGGCTATCTCAGCAATGAGAGATCATCGCTGGATCGCCAGGATAAGGTAAGAGACACCGCTGCGCTCTCTGCCTATCCACCCCGAGCGTGACTCGGGGTTACCGATCCTGCAATGAAAAATCCACCCCGAGTCACGCTCGGGATTACCGCCTAGGAGGTTAAAGTAACGCAGTGCCATATCGCAAAAAATGACCTTATCATTAAGGGGGTAAAAGCTTCCGGTCCTTAAGTGGTTAAAGCATATCTGAGCATTACTCTTTCAGGGTAAAGCAATGAGTTTGCTTTATTGCCACCTTTCCAGTACTAAACACTTTTCTTTCCTTTTAGTATTTTAGTTTTTGTCCCATTTTAGTCATCTGCAATTGGTTTAGTTTTAGTCAAATTTAGTTGACTAAATCTCCAATACATTGTAGTCGACTAAAATGTCCTACAGTTTAGTCGACTAAAATGTCCAGTACATTTTAGTCGACTAAAATCATTTTAGTTGACTAAAATCTAATGCAATATTTAAGCATTTCTCTAGAATTTCAAAACTTATTATACACTCCCGGAGTAAAAAAAAAAAAAACTCAAACTATTCAAAATTCAGGATGACGGTAGCCATCGTCCCAATGGGGCAAACTATGCGGGCAACCAGACATCCAATATGAGGTAAAATCGTATTCATTTATATCATATGAAAGTATAAACATGCATATTCCATGGAATGAATTCTTCAGTGGAAATGCAGTCTCCAAACCTTAGATATGTACACCCTGGGTTTGCAGACTGCATTTCCACTGAAGTTCCATATCTGGATGAGCACCGTTCGCAAGCCGTGAATGTTTTTATTGTTCTTGCACATTTGTATAAGTCTGATTGTTCTAGATTCATTCCATGGAATATGCATGTTTATACTTTCATATGATATAAAAAAATACAACTTTACCTTTTATTGGATGTCTGGTTGCCTGCATGATCTCCCACCCATAGGGGGTTTGTTGCTTCTATTGGAGTAAAAATAAAAAACACCTAATACATTGTTATTATTTATGGTGGGGTTTGAACAAATTACACAGAAACAGATTTAGCCGTTATATAGCATCTTTTTTCTGTAAAAGTAAGTTTTGTTACAAAAATATTGCTTTTTTTAATTACAGCTTTATTTATTGTTATAAATGCATGCTACTTTTCTGTTGTTGATTAAACAAAATAAACCTGAACACATAAATATTGTTGGCCCTTGAACACTCCACAGTCAAATAAATCACTGTGTGGACAAAAAAAAAATGTTATTTTTTCATCATGAAAAAAAAAATGGGCCCTTAAAGGCCGTTGGGAGGAAGCGACGTACAGTGGGTACGGAAAGTATTCAGACCCCCTTAAATTTTTCACTCTTTGTTATATTGCAGCCATTTGCTAAAATCATTTAAGTTCATTCTTCTTCCTCATGAATGTACACATAGCACCCCAGACTGACAGAAAAACACAGAATTGTTGACATTGTTGCAGATTTATTAAAAAAGAAAAACTGAAATATCACATGGTCCTAAGTATTCAGACCCTTTGCTCAGTATTTAGTAGAAGCCCCCTTTTGATCTAATACAGCCAGGAGTCTTTTTGGGAAAGATGCAACAAGTCTTTCACACCTGGATTTGGGGATCCTCTGCCATTCCTCCTTGCAGATCCTCTCCAGTTCTGTCAGGTTGGATGGTAAACGTTGGTGGACAGCCATTTTTAGGTCTCTCCAGAGATGCTCAATTGGGTTTAAGTCAGGGCTCTGGCTGGGCCATTCAAGAACAGTCACGGAGTTGTTGTGAAGCCACTCCTTCGTTATTTTAGCTGTGTGCTTAGGGTCATTGTCTTGTTGGAAGGTAAACCTTCGGCCCAGTCTGAGGTCCAGAGCACTCTGGAGAAGGTTTTTGTCCAGGATATCCCTGTACTTGGCCGCATTCATCTTTCCCTCGATTGCAACCAGTTGTCCTGTCCCTGCATCTGAAAAACACCCCCATAGCATGATGCTGCCACCACCATGCTTCACTGTTGGGACTGTATTGACAGGTGATGAGCAGTGCCTGGTTTTATCCACACATACCGCTTAGAATTAAGGCCAAAAAGTTCTTTTTTGGTCTCATCACCAGAGAATCTTATTTCTCACCATCTTGGAGTCCTTCAGGTGTTTTTTAGCAAACTCCATGCGGGCTTTCATGTGTCTTACACTGAGGAGAGGCTTCCGTCAGGCCACTCTGCCATAAAGCCCCGACTGGTGGAGGGCTGCAGTGATGGTTGACTTTCTACAACTTTCTCCCATCTCCTGACTGCATCTCTGGAGCTCAGCCACAGTGATCTTTGGGTTCTTCTTTACCTCTCTCACCAAGGCTCTTCTCCACCGATAGCTCAGTTTGGCCGGACGGCCAGCTCTAGGAAGGGTTCTGGTCGTCCCAAACGTCTTCCATTTGAGGATTATGGAGGCCACTGTGCTCTTAGGAACCTTAAGTGCAGCAGAAATCTTTTTGTAACCTTGGCCAGATCTGTGCCTTGTCACAATTCTGTCTCTGAGCTCTTCAGGCAGTTCTTTTGACCTCATGATTCTCATTTGCTCTGACATGCATTGTGATCTGGAAGGTCTTATATAGGCAGGTGTGTGGCTTTCCTTATCAAATCCAATCAGTATAATCAAACACAGCTGGACTCAAATGAAGGTAAAGAACCATCTCAAGGATGATCAGAAGAAATGGAAAGCACCTGAGTTAAATATATGAGTGTCACAGCAAAGGGTCTGAATACTTAGGAACATGTGATATTTCAGTTTTTCTTTTTTAATAAATCTGCAACAATGTCAACAATTCTGTGTTTTTCTGTCAGTATGGGGTGCTATGTGTACATTCATGAGGAAGAAGAATTAACTTAAATGATTTTAGCAAATGGCTGCAATATAACAAAGAGTGAAAAATTTAAGGGGGTCTGAATACTTTCCGTACCCACTGTATGTAGTTGCTCCGGTCCTTCAAGGCCATAGAGTCAAGTGGGGGCCAGCTTGCCCTCACTTGACTTCCTGCCTAGGAGGGGAAAGGACCCCCGCTACCGTTGTTTCCCTCGCACGTCTCCCACCACCCATAAAAAAGAATCCGCGGATGGGACCACTTTTATGTGAAAGAGGACCATCAAATTAGCAACGTAAAACTGCGGCGGGCCATCCAGAAGTGGTTAAAGTGGAACTAAACCCTCCTATCCTTTTCAGCCATGAAAGCTGCCATCTTAGCCTCTGTTTGATTTGCAACTGCCATCGTTCTGCAGATGTGATTAGCTATGACACCAGCCATTGATGGTTTGAGGGTTTGGTTGACAGTATAAGCCGGGCATGCCGTTAATATATGTTTTGTTTTTACGTAAAATCAATAGGTTTAGCTCCGCTTTAAAATATTTTTTCTCAAATCCTTAAAGAGGAGGTCCAGCCCCCCCACGCAAAAAATTAAAAGTCAGCAGCTACAAATACTGTAGCTGCTGACTATTACTAGGACACTTACCTGTCTAGGCATCCAGCGATGTCAGCACCCCAGCTGATGTTTCCATCAGCTCTTGGGTGCCGCCGCCACCATTGCCTCTAAGGGAAACCGGCAGTGAAGCCTTGCGGCTCCACAGCCAGCCCCCTATTGCACATGCGCGAAGCGCGCTTCACTTTGTGAATGGCCTGGCGGCAGGGAACGAGGAGGGGTGCCGAACTTCCGGGGGACCTGGCCGCATCTCACAGCAGCCAGGGCTCCCAGAAATGGGGATGGGTACCTGTCAAAAACAGATACGTGTCCCCCCCCCCCCATACTCTTCCCCCAAATGTGGCACCGGTGGGGAGGAGGAATCAGATAACCGGAGTTTCCACGTTTGGGTGGAACTCCGCTTTAACTACCACTTTTGCTGGACAGCTTGCTCTGGTAAAGAATGTTGAAAAACAACAGACTTCCTGGTCGCCAGGTAATAAACTATGTTACAGGGATATGTAGAAAAACAAAGGCTGCTGTGTTGATGTTACACACAGATTGTATCATATAAATCATTTTTCATTATGGCCATAGTTATACTTTAATGCCCCTTTCACACAGGCGGACGGTTCAGATCCGCCTGTCCGTTTTTTTGGCGGATCTGAACGGTCCCCCCATGCATCTCTATGGGGCATCGGATGGCAGCGGAGACATGTCCGCTGACACCCGATCCGATCCGTCAAATCTGGACGGATGGAAACCCTATTTTCCATCCGTCCAGCAGATCGGATCGGATGGGATCGGATGAGAATGGACCGACGGTCCATTCTCATCCGATTCCCCCATAGAGATCTATGGGGCTGTGACAGCTGTGTCTCCGCACACAGTGCGGAGAACAGCTGTCATTCTCCTGCTCAGCGGGGGATCCTGCGGATTGATCCCCCGCTGAGAAAAGCGGAGTCCGTTTGACGGACTTACTGTGTGAAAGGAGCCTTAGCCAGAACTAAACCTATCAATTTAACGGTTTCAAAAATCTGTAACATTCCCCGTATGTAACTGTCACATTTGCTTGTGTCCTTAACCAAACTGTCAAACTATTAAATGGCTGGTGTCATAAGTGATCACATGTGCAGCACTGCGGCAGCTGCAGATCAAACACAAGCCAAGATGGCAACTTCCTTGGTTGACAGGGATAGGAAGGTTTAGTTACACTTTAAGGTTGAGGGAAGTTAGAGCAGGCTAAGGGTAAAGCTGTGTTTAACTTTGCAGATCAGCTATTCATGTTCAGCATCAGCACTATGAGTTTTTCTGTTTTTTTAGTTCCTTTGTGTCTGACTCGTTAATTCAGTAGAGAACACTCCGACATCCGAACAGGCTAGAACAGAAGGATCAAAATGGGAAGCAAACTGTGGTGTGGGCTTTATAGTGTTGCATCTATACAACAATCTAGGGGCATGAATAATTATACCAACAAATGGTCTTCAATTACTCTTTACTTGGGTTGCTTCAATTTAACTTGTCACCACTCAATAGCAAATTTCATTATGTGCCTCACCATGCTACTATTGCTGTGCCACAGAGAGGTCAATGCATCTCAAAAGGTATTTCAGCTCATGTCAGTTCTCTCTAATGAAAATTACGGGCATTGTGGTAAGTAATGGCTTTGTGAATTGATTCTATATTTCGGGATGCATGCACCTGAGAAGTTACCTTTTATGTTAGAAATTTAAGGGTTTAATTAGTTACCCTCTGAATACTGAAAACATTTTTTGTATTGTTTTCTTGTTAATAATTGCCTGATATGATAGCACTTTACTTACCTAGATATAAAGCTATCGTGTGACTGTTGTGTCTCCTGGCACATACAGATGTTAGGTCTTCAGAGGCATGGATGAGACTGGACTTCTAGTTGCTGCTAAACATTTTTAAAGGGGTGGAGTAACCTCTGCTTTGCTTTTAATGTATTTATTACTATACTATATTACAATGTTCCAATGATGGCGCACGCCGCACTCATACATTATGGCATAAAATGGGAAAAGTTTAAAAATGTGAGGTTTTAAAGGATAACTACCTTTAAAAAATAAATAAATAAATGCACATTTTCTTGCATTTAATATTTGTTTTTTTATGTAGGAGATGCAAAGCATTGCTCCCACGATCAGCAGATCACAGGTGTAATGCCAAGCTCCTGCAGACTGTCTGTGTAGCTGTCTGCCCGTACCTCTGATTGGGACAGACAGTCACTGAATGAAAGAAAGATCAATGAACTACCTAGAGTGCTCATCAGCACCCTGATAGTTCATTGAGAACTACAAGCAGTCAGCTCCAAAGTCTGTTGGTACTTGTAGTTCATTCATTCACAGAACTCTGTGAATGAATGACATGTCGTGTGGACGGAGCTCTGCATGGCCACGCTGTTTTTGAATAGTGACAGCTAGTGCAAGGGAGAAGATCCCTAGGCAACTGTCACGGGGGGGAGGGGATCGGAGAAAGAGCCGGCAGATGTTGAACATGTTACACCCTATGGCTTCATTCATACCCATACCTGTTTTCATGCTTTTTGCAGAAACACAGAACATTTTTTTATGGAATACGTTTACATAAATTCATTTTTGTGTTTTTGGAAAGGATCGGGGACTTTTTTAAATGCAAAACTGTGCTTTTCATTGGTGTGAATGTGTTCCATAGTAACCTATGTTAAAAATAATGTCCTGCTTTTATGCAAAAAGCATGAAAAAAGGCATTGGTGTGAATGGAACCTTAATATGGGTGTAACATGTTCAGAAAAGCAAACTTATCCTTTAACTATGTCTGTCCCAATTTGGGAGATTTTTCCCGAGTTCCATTCCCAGAGGGAACACATTAACTAAGAAGACATGTATGTTCTGAAGACGTTACAGGAAAGGAGAGGAAAACTTTCCATAATAAGGCAAAATTCTCTCCTAAAGTGACACTAAGCAATATCTTTATTCTCCAAAAATAATCCATACACACCCCCTGCCTAATGGTCCTGTAATCTATTTTTTAATTGAATTGTTTGGTACTGTGTTTTTCTGCCTTGTAACGCCCTCTGTGAGCTTCTAAACATCTTATTTTCCCACTCACTTCCATTTGTTTGGAATCAGCAGTGCACACTTGTTGTGGTCATGTGCAATGCTCTATGTACACTACACAACGCATAGTCCATAGTGCATCCCTGGAGCGAGCAAAAGAGGGTATATTCCTACATACAGTGACACCATGGACAACAGGAAGTCAGATCACAGCAGCAAACAATAAGGTATTTTGAAATTTGGAGGAGACTGGGAGCAATAGAAGTTTTTTTTTGAGTTAAGGATACATACTTAGAGTTTTACTTTTTTTTACTTCTTGCCCACCGCCCCACGTACATTGACTGCGGGGCAGTGGCTCCTCTGAGCAGAATCATGTACAGGTATCTGATTCTGCACTTCTGGACTTGCGGCACACATGCCAGCGACCCACTCCTGCTGTGATTGAACACAGTAGGAGCCAATCAGCGGGTCCGGTGGACTCGAAGTTTGCCAGCACACGGCGATCGTTCGGGGGAGGTGGAAAGCGGCGGTCTGCCTATGTAAACAAGCCAGATCGCCATTCTGTTAGTGGGGGATGTGAATATCTTCTGTTTCTGCTAAGCAGGAACAAAGATCTCTGCCTTCTCACAGCAAAAACACATCCCCCACAGTTAGTATGCACTCCCTGGGGACACATTTAAGCCTTTGATGGCCCCTGATGTTAACCCCTTTCCTGCCAGTGTCATTAGTACAGTGACAGTGCACATTTTTAGCACTGATCACTGTATTGGTGTCACTGGTTCCCCAAAAGTGTTAAAAGTGTCACTTGCCTGTGTCTGATTTCTCCGCCGCAATGTCGCAGTCCTGCTATAAGTCGCTGATTGCTGCCATTACTAATAAAAAAAAAATGTATAAAATTTCTGTAAAACTATCCCATAGTTTGTAGACGCTATACCTTGTGTGTAAACCAATCAATATACGCTTATTGGGGATTTTTTTTACCAAAAATATGTAGCAGAATACATATTGGCCCAAATCAATTTTGTTATTGGATATGTTTTATAGAAGTAAGAAATATATATATATTTTCTTTTCAAAATTGTTGTTTTAGCGCAAAAAATAAAAACTGCAGAGGTAATCAAATACCACCAAAGGAAAGCTCTATTTGTGGGGAAAAAAAGGACAAACATTTTTTTGGGGTACAGAGTCACGCGACTGCGCAATGGTCAGTTAAAGTAATGCAGTGCCATATCGCAAAAAATGGCCTGGTCATGAAGGGGGATAAACCTTCTGGAGCTGAAGTGGTAAAACCAGAGTTTAGGGTCACTTTAAACGGAGTAAACATGATTAGTTTGTTTTTGTTCAGCTGAACGAATAAAAACTAAGGCCCCTTTCACACATACGTTCATTTCATCAGTTCAGTCACATCAAAATGAATCAGTTTTTCACCCATTTTTCATTCGTTTTTCATCCATTTTCATCGGTTTTTCGTCCGTTTTTTGTCCATTTTTCATCTGTTTTTCGTCTGTTTTTCATCTGGTTTTTTTTTACATCCGTTTGTCAGTTTACATCCAGTTTACATCCACCGTTTGTCAGTTTACATCCATTTTTCGTCTGATCTGTTTCTTTAACGGAAGAAAAATAGGGCATTCATCCGTTCAAAAAAACGGATATTGACGGAAGCGGATGAAAACGGATGAAAACGGATGATCATTCGTTGTCATCCATTTTTCCATAGGAATGCATTGATGTCCATTTTTCATCTGTCAACAGATGGATGAAAAACGGACAAATGGTCCATATGTATGAAAGGAGCCTAACAGATTCCTGCTTCCACACAAACGAGGTGGATGGAGGAAACTTCCCCACTGGGATATTGCATACTGACAGCGGCAGAGTACACTGATCAGCGGCTGCAGCTGCCTGGCTACAGCTGCTGATCAATGGAAAATTTTCCAACATGTTCTTTCAACAGAAGCCAATAAAACAGTCAGCTTCTGATGAATGAGGAAACCTACACATTGCTAGAAAACATGGTCGGTCCCTGCTGGACTAGATGACATTCAATCAGTTTATAGTTTTAGACAGTTGATACCAGAACTGCTGTAGCCCCTGAAAGATGTTTCCTCTATTTCTGCATATCTTCTAACATTTTGAGATGGGAATGAGGGACACCTATTAGAAAACGTATATCATTACAAGGCACACCCCCTGCCACACACCCTTAAAGGAGAATTATACAAAAAAAAATAAATAATAATACTTAAAATGGATGTAAACCCTCTCCTATACCCAGTGAAGTGAACAGCCTCATAGGATAATCAGAGATGAAACAAATCTCCCTATATACGTTTTATTTGTATATCTGCTGTCTTCAGCTTTATATACTGTTTAGAAAGTATACATTGTGTTAGATTTTTTTCTTCCTGTTACAGCTGTGGGAGTATAATCTTGGCATACACTGTGTGACAGCTAATTGGAGGAAAAGCACACACCCCCACTCCAAATAGGCAGAGGAAGGAAGGAATGTGCAGAGCTGTGCTGTGAATAGACAAGCTCTCGGCTAATCTATTTATAGCACTCACCCCGACACAAATTTCCAGCTGCTTTTAACCCCTGTGTCAGAGAACTTATCAGAAGTTATCATTCTGATAACAGAAGAACAGAGCATAAGAAAGATATGAGACTCAGGGCTTTGGAGAGATACATAAATAAAACAGATATACTGTATGTACCCAGGTCAAATTTCATGAATTGGGTTTACATCCACTTTAAACCCACAAGTGCTTTTTTTTTTTTAGCATTACTATTCCTTTATATTGGCTTTTGAAATGTACAAATGCAGCAATTTAGAAATTGCATGAAAAGTTTGGCACTGGGAAACACTTTTTGAAAGATAAAAAGTGTATTTTATATACAACTATATAGATCAGACCAAAATGAGGGACGAGTGAGGAGGAAAGAGGGACAGAGGGACTTTGTTCTAAATCAAGGACAGTCCCTCGAAATCAGGGAGAGTTGGGAGCTGTGTTTCTGTTATGGTGACAGATGTAAAAGATTGGATTCCAGTCACTTTCTGTCCTGCAGAAAATGGTCACCAGTGCAAACAGAGAGGGTAAATCTTCTAACCTCACAGGTCGCCGCAGGTCGCCTCCCATAGGGAAGCTGTGGACCCGTTCTAATAGGAGCGACACAAGTCACTCCGACCTAGAAAAAGGGTCCGGAGCTTCTTTGGGGCGACCCGGAGGCGACCGCCATAGACTTCAATGTTATGAAGTCCGTGGCGGCCGCTCCGAGGTAGCGGCGCGCTGCTCGCACCGCGACCTCGGAGGTCGCGGTGCGAAGTAGCGTCGCTGCAGTGTGAACCGGCGCTTGCAACCTCATTAAAGTGACACTAAACTCACATAATAAAATATATGCAAAATGTTTAAATATAAATAGAATGTATCACACTTCTTGTTTTATCTTGTAAGCTTTTATTTTGTTTGCTATTCTCAGACGTTTGTTTTCTATGCCACCCTTGTGTATGTGAACATAGCCACTCCTTCCTGCTTGCCCTTCGAGGCGGACTACATACAACATTTGACCAGAAATAGCGGCACTGCTCCATTTATAATAGTAGTAGTGAGGTACATCAGTGAGGATAGGGAGCGTGCACAGACAAAAAAGAAGCATGAACACAACAGTAAAAAACCAACAGAGCAATTGTATACTTGATATTTTAGAATGATTGATGTAAAAAAAAATTGAATTTAGTGTCACTTTAACAATACTGGGCACTTTCACCCCCTTCCTGCCCAGGCCAATTTTCACCTTTCAATGCTGTCGCACTTTGAATGACAATTACGCAGTTATGCAACACTGTACCCAAATTAAGTTTTTATCATTTTTGTTGAGACAGATAGAAATTTAATTTGGTGGTATTTAACCTCCCTGGCGGTATGATTATGTCAGGAATTCTGTACCAAAAGCGTTACAATTCTTTTCATGGAAATTTGGCGTTATGTATTATAGGCCTACAATTCTTAGTAATTACTGACTTAAACCTGACCAAAACAAGACTCTAGTAGACATCCCAGATGTGATAAATTTGAAACACAAACGCGTGAATTATAATCAAATCAATAATATAATTTTATTATATAATATATAATATATATAATAAAATTATATTATTGATTAGATTATAATTCATGTGTTATATATTATATAGATATGTGTGTATATATATATATATATATATATATATATATATATATATATATATATATATATATATGTGTGTGTATATATATATATATATATATATATATATATATATATATAAATATATATATATGCATATATATATATAAATATATATATATATATATATATATATATATATATATATATATATATATATATATATATGCATATATATGCATATATATGAATGCATATATATATATGCATATATATATAATATAGAATGTGTTATGTGTTTTGTGCAACGTTTTTTTTTTTTTTTTTGAATTTCCCTCCCTAGTTCCGCTCCCATGCAGCATTGCTGCTGCAGGGAACGGAACTAGGAAGTCCTTCTACCGACAGACGAGCGGCGGAGATCTCGGCTGGCGGTCACAGCAATGAGAGCTCATCGCTGGATCGCCAGGATAAGGTAAGAGACGCTCCGCTGCGCTGTCTGCATAGCTCTGCCATTCACCCCGAGCGTGACTCAGGGATACCGCTAATAGCAGAAAATTCTTACCCCGAGTCACGCTCGGGTTTACCGCTAGCGGGGTTAATCACCACTGGGTTTTTTTATTGTTTGCTAAAAAAAATGTAAAAAAAGACAGAAAATTTTGAAAAAAAAAAAACGTTTCTGTTAGAAAATTGTGAAAAAAAGTAATTTTTCTTCTTCACTGATGTGTGCTGATGAGGCTTTACTGATGGGCACTGATTAGGTGGCACTGATGAGGAGGCACTAATATGCAGTAATGATGGGCACTGATAGGCGGCACTGATATGCAGCACTGATGAGCACTGATAGGCGGCACTGATCGGTGGAACAGACTCGACGATCACAGAGCACGCCCCAAGGGGGCACGCACGCAGCGTGATCACGGAAGGACACTGATGGCAAGCACTTATGGGCTGCACTGTTGAGCAGGCACTAATGGGCACTGAAAGGCAGCATTGATTAGCATCACTGATAGGCACTGATTGGCGGCACTGCTGGGCACTGACTGGAATCACTGATGGGCACTGGCTGGCATCACTGCTGGGCACTGTGTGGCGTGTCCCCCTGTAGCATACTCTGTCAGTGTGAGGAGAGGAATTCCGATGACCGGCATTTCCATGTGTTTAGCTGTGATTTGACACATGGGTAAAGAGCCGCGTCATCAGCATTTTACTGAGATCAGGTATGCGCCGTGTCCCAGAAACAGATCGCCAAACTTGCATCCGTGAGAGTGGGATGACATCATATGAGGTTGTCCCAAAATAAGAAAGCCAACTTTTGCCCGTCAATTGTCTATAAAGAAAGAGAATAGAGTGCCACACTTTTTGTTATGAGTCCAAAAAGAAAATATATATTTTTTGCAGTTGTGTTCCATTTTTCAAGTTTGCATACCCTGGCAGAAATCATGAAATTTGTGCATTGATATTAAAAATATGACTGATCATGCCAACAAAAACTCTCTTCTATTTAATCAGTTCCAGACCGCCCCATAGAAGATATACTGCTACAGGACTGCCCTCCTGTGCAGAATCACGTATATATTTGTGATGCTGCACTTCCGCCTAGGGGCCACTTCTGCTGTCATTACTCACAGCAGAAGTCGATCTGCGTGTCCCAGACACTGGATGACGACTGACATCTGCCAATCATCAGGCAGAGACACAGAATGGAGATCTGCCTATGAAAAAAAGGCAGACTTCTGTTCTGACAGAGGGAGAGTGATGGATTTTGTGTCCCTGCAAAGTCACTGATCGCCACTATTACTAGCATAAAAAAAATAAAATCCAGTATATATACCATCGTTTGTAGACGGTATGTACAAACCAATCCATATACACTTATTGGGATTTTTTTAACAAAAATTATGTAGCAGAATACTTATTAGCCTAAATTTATGAAGACACTTTTACATTTTTCTATTGGATGTGTTTTGTAGCAGAAAGTAATTTCAGAGATTCTTTCAAAATTGTTGGTCTTTTTTTTGTTTATACCCCAAAAAACAAAAACAAAAAAACGCAGTGGCAATCAAGTATCACCAAAAGAAAGCTCTATTTGTAGGAAAAATTACATAATTTTAGTTTGGCTACAGCATGACAGTGCAAATGTCAGTTAAAGTAACATGGTGCCGTATCGCAAAAAAAGGCCTGGTCATGAAGAGGGGTAAATCTTCCGGAGGTCAACTGGTTAAGGATAGTGTTCATATGAAGCCATTCTATTTATTATTACAGTTCCTTGACTCCTTTTTAAATCATCATGATAAAAAAAATCACCCAAATGGCCCTAATCAAAAGGTTACATACCCTGGAATGTTTGGCCTTGGTACAGACACACAAGGTGACACACACAGGTTAAAATGTCAATTAAAGATTAATTTCCCACATCGATGGATTTTTAAATTGAAATTAGTATCTGTGTATAAATTGACGATGAGTTTGTTAGCTCTCGCGTGAATGCATTGAGCAGGCAGGATACTGAGCCATGGAGAGCAGATAAGAACTGTCAAAAGGCCAGCGTAACAAGGAAATGGAACTTTATAAAGATAGAAAAGAATATAAAAAAGATATCCAAAACACTAAATTTGCCATTAACTGCTGTTCAAACACTTATAAAGAAGTGGAAAATTCAGGGCTCTCTTGATACCAAGCCAAGGTCATGTAGACCGAGAAAGATTGCAGCCACAACTTCCGGGAAGAATTGCTTGGGATACAAAGAAAAGCCCACAGGTAACCCAAGGAGAAATACAGGCTGCTCTGGAAGAAGACAGTGTGGTTGTTTTTAGGGAGCACAATACGACAATACTTGAACAAAAAGGATCTGAGGAAATAAATATTTGCTTTTTTTGTTTAAAAAAGTTTAGTAAGGTGTATACTGCACAGAATATATTATACATAAAGTCACCTGTAAAATTGTTCACCTGAACCAAGGAAACACAATGGTGTTGATTTATCAAAGGCAAAGAGACTGTTCACATTTCAAGGGATGGTTGTACTTTGTAAGGAAATTTTCCCGAGCTTAGTGAATAAGGTGAAGCATTGCTGATGGGCTATTGCACATTATTCGGTATGCAAAGTGAAATTTCCCCATGTTCACTAAGCTTTGGGAAAAATTCTCTTTCAAAGTACAACTTTCCTTGCAAAGTGAACAGCCTATTTTTCTTTGATAAATCAACCATATTGGTTTATATTTTTGAACATTTATTATGACCATTAACAAGATAAGGGTGATTATTGTAACTTAGCAATAAGGACAGCCAGGTGCAGAAGATGAATGCCAGGATAAAAGTTGAGCCCATTATCAGGTAGGTTGCATCCCCCCTGTATCATTTTAAAGTCAGTATTTTTATATCTGACAATTGTACCCTTGGTATGTTTTTCCTTGCTGGTAATTTTAATACGCAAGACACAGTTTCAGTTAAAATTAATTTTATTTTTTGCATTTTCTATTTTGACATTTAAGTCTCTGCATAAACTCAAGACACAACACAATGTTAGACACAACTGTCACAATCATCCCTTGTCTTTTCAATATATAGATATTTATATATAAAAAAAGATTGCCCCCAAAACAAGATCTGATTTTAAAAAATATTTATATATTTACATATTAATAAAACTCTATATACAAAGGAAATTAAAACCTTTCCCAGTATATATGGAATGATTATAAAATTATAAGCAATATGCAGCATTTATAGAAATACTTTAAACAGTAGTCATTGGTAACATAAGTCCAAAGCAAAAATTAAATGTTCTGGTCGAATAGGTATATATATATATATATATTTTTTTTTTATTTATTATATTTTTAGTCTGAGGTCCCAGAACTACCAGAAACACATTAACATGTTAAAAAAAAAAAAAAAAGAAAAACAAAGTGCAAAATAAACATTTGTGTTAATACATACGAGGAACAACAGCAGTGTATGGCTACAATAACAGTCTCAAACAGAATTCAAACCCTTGTCATTTATGATAGTGAAATGATTAAAGAAAAAAGGCTGTATATTTGTTTATTAAATGTTTTAAGATAAAGCACTGGGACATTTCTCGTTTTTATATAGATTGGGGTAAAAAGAAAGTATATGATTTGTACATGTATATTTAAATACAGTACTTTCAGAAATTAGGTTCTATAGCCCTATTTTTTATTTATTTATTTTTAGTTCCCTATTCTTATTAGGGCCATGCTGAAGGAAAATGTGTTAAAAAATATTCAACAGAGTAAGGATGCTGTGAATAAGAAGGAATATAAATGTAGTTAATTATAAATGCCCAACCTCAGCCAGCATTTATTTTCCAAAACACACTAAAATCTTTCCTTATTACCTCCAGGGTTTTTCCTTACTACCTCCTTTGCACAGGGATGCTACAAAACCACGGGTACACTATTTCTTTATGTTTTTGTCATGTAAGCTGTTGTCAGCGGAAAAGAACACAAGATCTCTGTATTCTGAGAGTAATGATGTTTGCTAACCTAACAGTATCACACTTCTGTGCTCAATTTTGGTAACCACATTGCTTGGAAGACCTTGGTGACCTTGGGGTGTACAGGAGGAATATTTCTTACATGCAGGCAAAGTGTTTTTCTAAGCTCATTGAAGTTCTTTAATATGGGTTCCTGACACTGCTTATACACACTAAATGATGGTATACCAATCCAGCCATTACATATTAAAGAACTTCAATGAGCTTAGAAAAACACTCTAGGGTCTGTGTGGCATCCTCAGACACCATTGTCCAAGTCTTTTCATAGAGAACAGGTTGAAAAAATGTATCAACGTGCTGTAGTTTTCCCACTGATATTCAGATCTTGGAAGTGTCCCCAGCCTTTCCCCTGCTGAACTGGCTAAGCAGGAACAGTAGTCTAAGGCAATTATGTTTGGAGACCCAGCCACAGACACCTGATGTTTTAAGATTGTTCTTGCTAGATTCTGCATTGTTCCTGCATGTCTTGCCCTTTAAGGTACTGGCTTAGAGCTGAGTTACAGGAATTAATCTCCTTTGTAAAAAGCGAAGGCACACTATGCATTATCCAAGGAGTTGCAAGACATTTAATGGGCTTATCTATATTATTTATAGTATATCTAACAGGTTTACTTTATAGTAATCACAGAAGACAGCTATAGCTGTATGTCCAGGAGCCTGACGCTGATCTTTCTGATCTCAGCAGCTAGAGTAGAGTTGCTGCAGCTGCTATGCCTGCCCCTTCCCCTCCTCCTGCCCAATCACAGAAGCACTGGCATTATGTAAACACATACACAAATTACAAAGGCTACTGTGAATGGACAGCAGAGGGGAGGGGCAGGCATTACTGCTCTGTGTGCTTTTCTCCTCCCAGATTCCGGAGTGTCTCTCCCGCTGAGTAGAAACCTGTCAGATGTAAATAATAGAAAGAAGTCCAGGAGAACTCATGCACCTTCTTGGACTTAACTTAAGTGTACTTTCGCTTTTTACAAAGTAGCTGAATTCCTGGAATTCAGCTTTAAGGGTTGGACAGGTTAGCCTGTAAAACCTACATATTGCTGAAAAAAATTCAAAGTTATATTAAAATGGTGGCTGGTAGTACCATTTAGACTATATGTATTATATCATAAAACCATCAAGCCTGTCATGTTTTATCAAAAAATAAAAAAAGTTATTCCGTTAATAACGAAGATTGAAAAACAAACCAAATTGTCAAGGCATGTCCTAATGCCTGAAGAGAATTTCCAGTCATATTTATTTATATTTATAACTGTAGCCTATAATGACTAGCCCAACAGCAGAGCCAATCATTTGTAGCAATGGACAAAGAGGAGCCTTGGCACAGAGATAAAATGCACCTTCTTGGGGGGAGACTAATAGTTATGCTTAGGCATCCACTGCATGTGTCCATGATGTCAAAATAACAAGCTGGAAACCTTATAAAAAAAAGATTGAAATATGTTCTCAAAATTTCAAGAAATACATGGATAAAATTGTCATCACAAATGGTAAAGACTAGCACAATAGATTATGTGTAACTAACTGGTTGGTGCTTGTTTGGCTTTACTTTATTTTTGCAATTCTGCATACAGCTAGAGGCACTGGCTGACTAACTTCATAATAATTTAAAGCTGCTTTGTCAACCTGATGCTTACACTGGCAACATTTCAAAAATATTAGTTGGCTGAACCAAAGGACTCTCACTACCAAGGCTGGCAGTGCCCTATTCAGTTTTCTGGGCTGGGGTAACATTACTTACAACTAACTGACAAGTGCTCATATGAAACAACAATCAAATGTATGAGTGTATGGCCCATGTTTTCACAGCAGTAACAAGCTAAAATCAGATTCTTCATCACCACGATTAAAGAGTAGACAACTAAAAAGTTAGAAGAGTAGATGGCCGGCCTTACTTTTGAACCTTTAAATAAGGCAGGTATGAAACTCTACCTTGTTGAAAAAGCAGCACCAATAGAGGACTAAAAGAAGTGCAACACTTATTGACAAGATGCAACCACCAAGTGTAACAGTATCTAGCCCATCATCACAGCCGAGCAGTTCTAGGGGTCCAGTAGCCTGCGTTTAAACTGATGGCTGTCTTGCCAAAAATCACATTACTAAACAAGCAGCACTGCGCTATCAAACCCACATCATACGTAACACCAATATATAGGGATACTCGAATATAAAAAATGGGATTTTTGTCTTACCGTAAAATCCATTTCTCTGATGTTCATTGAAGGACACAGCTCCTGATCTTCTTAACTATTGGGTTATACTGCCCCCTAAAGGAGTAGGACACAAGGCAGAAAAAAAGCTTGACTACGCCTATGGGCAGTCCCAGGGGGTATATGCCCACTCTCAGATATAGGCACCTTAGATTTGTTACAAGCAGTGTCAGAAGAAATCCAACTCCACAGAGGGGTGGGTGCTGTGTCCGTCAATGAACATCAGAGAAATGGCTTTTACGGTAAGACAAAAATCCCATTTTCTCTATCGTTCATTGACGGACACAGCTCCTGATCTTTTTAGCCATTGGGACGTTCCAAAGCAGTGGTAAACATGAGAGGTGGGAACAGCAGAAAAAAATTCCCCAAGGCTAAACCATAGCCAACCAGGTAACATGGAGCTCAACCAAGAACAACTGGAGCTCACCTGAAAAAACGATGTACCCTCAAAGAGGACCAGGTCCTCTAAACAGCAGCCTGCAAAACCTTGCGGCCAAAGTAAGCATCCGCAGATGCAAACACGTCCACTTTAAAAAATTTGTAAAGGTGTGCACAGACGAACAGGTAGCCACCCTGCAACCCTGCATCACTGATGACTGAAGGCCCAGGAGGCACTAAGTGCCCTAGTAGAGTGTGCCGTGGAAAATGGAGAAATGGAGGAACCTGACACTTAATTGAATGGGCTTGAAACACCGTCTGTCTGATCCATCTGGAAATGGTCCCATAGAAGCAGATAACCCCTTCCGAGGTGTGTCCGTGAGCATAAATAGTGAGTCTGACTTCCTAAAAGACTCCGTAGCTGGTAGGTACACCCTAATTGCCCGAACCACATCCAAGGATTGCAAGGCAATTTCCTTAGGATGTTTTGCCTGGGACACAGGGAAGGAAACACAAAGTCTTCATTAAAATGAAAATCAGAGACAACCTTTGAAAGGAACGTCGGACAGGGGAAGAACCACCTTATCTCTTTGAACCACCAAGTAAGTTGAACAACAAGACAACGCCGCCAGCTCAGACACCCTGCGTGCAAAAGTGATTGCCACCAAAAAGGCCACCTTCTGGGATGACGTAAGCAGGGGAAACTCCCTAAGATTTTTAAAAGGAGGTTTCTGGAGGACTGAAAGCACCAAATTGAGGTCCCAAGGCGGCAATGGAGACCGCACTGGAGGATCCAAGTGTCGAACTCCCTGGATAAAAGTATGCAGCAAGGAAAGTGTGGCCAAGGGTAGTTGAAAGAAGACCACCAAGGCCGAGACCTGGCCCTTGATAGTACTCAAGCCCAGGCGCTGCTCAACCCCCCGTTGGAGGAAGGTCAAGATCCGAGCCACTGAAAAGGAGTGAGGATGAACCCCAAGAGACTCACACCACACAATGTACGACTTCCATGTACAATGAAAGATCTTCCTAGAGGTCGATTTTCTAGCTTTTACCAGCGTAGGAATCACTGAATGAGACAAACCTCTATCTTTCAGTACCTGGCTGTCAACAGGCAAGCCGTTAAAGCCAGCGACTCTAAAGCAGGATGTAAGATTGGCCCTTGCGACAGCAGATCTTCCCTGAGAGGAAGTCTCCAAGGAACATCGGTGACCAGCCGTACCAGATCAGCATACCAAGACCGGTGAAGTCAATCTGGAGCCACTAAGATGACCGGAATTCCTTCTGCCTTGATCCTGCGCAGAAGTCTTGGCAGAAGCTTGAGAGGGGGGAAAGGCGTAGATCAGGTGACACTGACCCCACGGGGCCACCAGTGTGTCTGTGGCATCTACCATAGGGTCCCGAGACCGTGTGGGTCCTGCGGAAGACTCTCACAGGAAAAATAGAAAAATCCATTAAAAAGGCAAAAATTGCCAGGACCGAAGATCTCGGCAAGGAACTAGGTCCTTACTCCTGACTAGGCAGACAAAAACTGAGTGCCTATAGCTGAGAGTGGGAGTATACCCCCTGGGAATGCGCATAGGCGTAGCCAAGCTTTTTTTTTCTGCCTAGTGTTCTACTCCTGTAAGGGGCAGTATAACCCAATGTTTAAGAATATCATGAGTTGTATCCGTCAAAGAACGATAGAGAAATATATGTTTTCAAAATCTAGTAATCAAATTAAAATACAGTCTGCTCCAAGCATGTATCACAACCTCTGTTTCACGATTTTAACAGTCACAGCACATGTACTGGTATATCAATGAAATATAAACTACTAATGCGATGACTTTATTCATGAAGTGCTAAAGATTAACATTTAGGGTCATCTATCACTGTTCAACTGATTCTAAGCCGACATTAAGGTCAATTATTATCTTTCAAATACAGATAATTATTTTTGGGCAGAATATGACATTCAAGACTGCAGGAAACGCTTAAGAACCTTATGATTTTATTCAAAAGTGACTAAAAGAATAATAAGTGGGTTGGGTCATCAGCTGCAATTTTCTAGACATTGTACTAGTCTGTAGCATGAAATTAGCCTACATCCCTAGACTCATCTACAATCAGGTGTTAAAGATGCAAACTCAAGTGCAAATTGTGCAAATCTAGATTTTAAACAGGGAGAGAACAATTAACCTTTATAATTATATTTGGCTTTGGACAACTCAGGAGCATTTTGGAGTAAAGACAGGCCGAATTTCAATCTGTGCTTAAAATCTGACTCATAAATTAATGCATTTACTCTACTTTATTCCAATTAATATTACAGGTTACACTTAGATGGTGGGTCCCCTCTCCTTTCTTTTCTTTGCATATGTGTATTAGGCTATCCCAGGACCTTATCCAGGGGAGCTGCTGACATCACCCTGCATGACCTTATTTTTTCCCTGCTAGGGATTCAGTTGCACCATAATTCTTATTTAATCTGTGGCCAGCTTATTATTTCAAGTGAACAGGTGAAAGTTGACTTTATTTAGGTGTCTTACACACTCACTGCAAATTTGTTACTAGAAGATACTCCAGAGTAGACCCAGAAAACCCTTAATGGGGTTATACCTGCTGGAACGTACCAGAAAGGGCAGAGAGTACACAAACAGAAATCCAAGCTGATCTACTCTTCTACCCAAGCCCACACTACAAATAAGTGGATAAAAATAAATAAGTGTGATTGACTGTAACCAGAATATATGGATGTTAACCCATAGGAAACATAAAGGGTCTCTTGTGTATCATAACATATGAATTACTGTTACTGTCTGCACATAAAAGAGAGGAAATACAGAGAACAATATTCTCATTGTGTACCACATTTCTTAATGATACTGTACTTTAACAATAGTGAAACACTATATGAGACAGTTTCCTTCTTTACAAAACTATATTATTTTCTTGTACAAGCAAATTATTTAACAAAACAATTTACACTTGAATACATGTTATTATGAGTGCTCTCACTGTAGGAAACCACTGAAGTTTAACATGGAAACATTGATTTAAACACTCCCCGTTTCCCAAAGTTCCTTGGCCTCCTATAGTTTGACATAGAAGCAGTCCCATTGACCTGTGTCATCCGAATAGTGTTTATAGACTCCAGCTCTGAAGTAGGTTTCAGTACATTATGGTCACTTCTCTGTTGGCAAGTAGGCCCCATAGGAGAGGGCTATAGTATGGGCATCAGGGTACATATCCCAGAGAATGCCAGAGCTGGAGGCTGTAAATGTTATACGACTCGGAGCAGGCACAGAAGTGAGACTGCAGGTGTTTGCCTAGCTATGATAAGGAGCTCAGGGGAGTGGAGGTTATGGTGGTTGGGTATTCAAAACAACATTTCGATTTTAAAGAACCACTAAACAAATTATGCACAGAAAATTAAAATGTCAAATATCTAAATTTTTAAATGAATATGGATACATTTACATGCATATTTGTTAAAATTATTATTTTCATTGTATACAACTTTTTTTTTGTTAGCATTAGTGGTTCTTTAATATCTGGATATGAATTACTTCCGCTAAGTTCCCAACAAAATTATTTGGTACTTGTGTTTTTCCCTATTTGGCATTCGTTTTTCTAGGATACAAACAGCCCTTTAGAATATTTATATATTTTACCTGTAGGTGTTTAGTACAGGATTGGTCCATATGTAGCTGGCATATGAGAGCGGACATATGCAGCAATAAGGTGCAAACTTAGTAAGATTTTAAAACTAGTGATTCCCAGAAACACATCAATAGTAAGGTCTTGTTACTAAATGTTATAGTACTAAATTTGCTATTCATATTTTTTCACGTTATTTATTATTTTATAGATCTACAGACGTCTGTATCAAACATAAAATGTATCTGTGGGTATTTGTAAGAAAATGTTCTATATGTACTTCATATAGATGGGTATAAACATTGGATGCCAGGTCTATTAACACTGGTCTGACCTGTAGTGTGAGAGAAAAGTCCTGGAAGTATACCAATGATTCTATCCCTAGGATTGGTACTGAGCTTTATCCATACAAGTGTCTGATGGAGGACACTCACATATCCTTAAAACCACTTTGAGGTTTTGCGACTCTTTTATTCCATTAGCAGATGCCAGCAACTTCTGGGTCCTGCCACTCTCCCACACTGTTTACATACCAAAGAAGTTGCACACCTGCTAATGCCTTGCATACAAGAATTCTACTGTGTCAGCAATTACTTAGACGCTCCAACAATGTCCTCCCTCTCGGGTATTGCCCACTACTAGGGCTTGACTGTAGAGCTTCACCTTTAAGCCCCAGTAGCAGGCAAAGGTGGAGGGTGGAGCGTCTTTCACTGCTGAAAGTTTTTCTGTAAAAGGGACGAGTGGTGTGTGACTTCATTACTTTGGTATAACTGATGGAAAAATTGTTCAGATAACCCCATAGTGACCAGGCACATAGAAAAATATGTTGTATCCAAGTAAACTTGATTTACAACAGTAATGCACATACCCCCTCAACTGTAAAACCAATATTAAAGTAGAGCTGGTATGGTGGACTTTGGTAACGTAACCCACCAACACCCTTGGCTCTTCCTTTCTCAAGTGCCAGGGACGCTCAGTTCATGAGTTTCAAAAATTTTTTTTTTATATGTCCCTGTGGAATTTTTTTATAATAAAATAAAATCTTTTTTACTAAGCTGCAGAGGGTAGGTACAAAGCTTCCACCACTGGAGTCCCTAAGAGACAAATGAAATAGCTAGTTGGCATCTACTTAAAACTGAAAAATTAGGGTTTGGTGGACTGACCCTTTTTTCTGCTTAAAGCTTACAGTTAGTTAAAGAGGAACTTCGCCTTGGTTTAAAAAAAAAAAAATCCACTATCTTGGATTTGGGAGCTGGCTGTGACTTCCTGATGTCTCACAGCTGGCTGCCCACTGCACATGTGCATGGCACAGCAGTGCAGCAAGACTAGTCCTTCAGCACTTGTGATGTGTTCATAAAGGCTGCAGCTGCTGGTGGGGGTTGGAGGGTGTGAGCCAAGTATCCAAGTTTATGTAATTCTCACATAGATTGCGGAAGTATAAGTGGATACCTAGTTAAAAAGGTACCCACTCTCTAAAAAAATAGGAAAGCTACTGTAAAAGTGATATAGGTGGGGGGGAAGAGAAAGCTGAACTTTCCTTTTTGGGTTAAGGTCCATTTAAAAGAGGGGAGAAGTGGAGGCAGGCACAGTAATTGGCATGTGATGAAAGTTTTACTGTAATTTTTAAAGCATCATATATAAGGTCTGATTTAGTTATGTGTACTTTATACTGATTAAGTGTTACTATGGCAATGCGACAAGGGTAGGCTGTGACAATACTAGATGTGACAGGCTCAAGTGACACAAAACTTTTCCCAACCTGACCAGTTTATAGAAAGAATACATTAAATGGGTGTACCCTAAAGAAACAGATATGGGACGGTGCTCGGGCTTAAAGGGAACTATTCCTAAAAATGCCATTATTGCCATAGTTGCCTTACTGTCATGCCTCCCATTGGATAAATACATTTAACTTTACTCTAACCTTCCTGATCTGCATACTTGTCCAAGGTCAGTGAAGAAGTATTGAAGCCAAATGGTTAACATACCAGCCAGGCAACTAGCAATTTAAGAAGTAGTGGAAATCCTCACCCTTCATACATATCTTGTACATAGCTGAACTCCAGGTAGATGTTAAAAAAACACCAATGAATGCAGTTATGTATTTACTTAACTTAATTTCAGCCTCTTTAATTCCCTTTATATCAGCACTGTTTCTAGGAGGTAGGGGGCCATACTTTGGGCCTTTATAGTGTCCTGCATTTACAGATGCTGGCAGGGAACTTGCTCACAGGTGGATAGGGCAGAGTAATAAGTTAATCAGTCTTTTGCTGCTCCTTCAATGTCCAATCACAGGCTGAGGGCATGGAGGTGACCTGGCTGCTGCAGAGAAAAGCTTGGTCACCATGATGGCTGTGCTATGTAGTAGAACTGCATACATTTCAGGAATAGATGGACAGAAATACAAATCCTTTGGCATGTAACACAGCCCTTAAATTTAATTTAAACTGTGTATTTGCCTTTCAGCTTTACACTGCTCATAACTGAAAACAATAAAGTGGAATGCCTACTATTTTTAATTGCCATTTTCTAAAGGACTATGGGTGTACCTGGACAGTTACACATCTATCGTGTTTTCTAGTAAAGTACACAAATGAAGTTATCCAGAACTTCACTGTTTCTGTTAATGCAAATTAACTGTAAATGTAAGTTAATGCTACCATTTCTTTACTGACAATAAGTGCCATCTCTGACAAATGTGAACCATATTTTCTTGTAAGACATTTCTTCTGTAAAAGTTCTTATAACATATTTATAAATGACTCCACAAATTGTTGCAGTTGGGATAAAATTTCGTATCACATGTATTCCTAATGGCTCTTAAAAAGAGCTAAGTGCTTTGATAGTTCAATGCCACAAAATGCTTTTTTTTGCCATAAGTAGGGTATTTGTAGCTCTGCTAACAAGCCACCAAAACAACAACAGCAGTTTTCCTCTGCTATACAGACCTATCTATCCACACTGTCCATGTTTCATTATAGCAGTACAACAATTTAAAGTGACATTCTTCGTGACAGTAGGAAATGCACTCTGCTGAAATTATCAGGAATTCATGTCCAGAGCATCTTCTCATGACACATACTTCATACATGTGACTTAATACCCAGTCTTAGAATGAAGCCACATTTCATTATCAGTGGTTTGCAGAGGATTTCCTGAAGAAATAAAATAATTCAGAAAGAATATTACATTAAGTATACCTCCCAGCAATTTAAACAAGAGTTCATAAAAAACAGTTATTAAAAATGTTCGACTGCATTACTTCCAAAGTGCAGCCAGTTCTTTCATGCATGTTTAATAATCCTCTAATTGTTTAAATATTTTAAGTGCATTTAGGGAACTGATCAATCCTGGATACATGCAATACATAGGTATTAAGATCTGTCTCCATTAATTATCAATACTATATTTACCACTGTAGTTCTTGCACTGGACTTCTAAATGGCGGAACACCCTGGGATTGATTTACTAAAACTGGAGAATGCAATATCTGGTCCAACTCTTCAAAGAAACAAATCAGCTTCCAGGTTTTTTTTTTTTGTTGTCAAAGATTAATTGAACAAGTTGAAGTTAGAACCTGATTAGCTACCATGCACAGCTGCACCAGATTTTGCATTTTCCAGGTTTAGTAAATCAACCCCACTGTGTTCGAAAAAACACAACATAATGAAAAGCAACCTGTTTTATTGCTTTTGGCGCTGCTCAAAGTAGAGGTAAAAGCAAATCCCTGTGCCCCAGAACATGGGGTGCAGGCTTGTCCTAATACCAATCCAGGGGGTTAGTAAATGTAAAGAGGAAAGGATCGCCGCTACTCCTAACCAGCCCAGGTGAATAAATTATAATCAGCGCCCTCAGCCTACATGTCTCCACCAAACCATATACTCTGATGCATTTCATCCCACCTTATTACTAAGCCCCGGTGGGCAGGGCAAAATGCATCAGTATGTATGGTTTGGTAGAGACATGTAGGCTGAGGCCACTCTTTTTCGTTTATTCACCTGGGCTGGTCAGGAGTAGTTACAATCCTTTCCTCCTTACATACTGAAAAGCAAGTCATGAACAGCATTCATCCACACTGTACAATTGAGGTAAATAGAAATTTGCTGACCTGTATTAGATGTGCAAAATAAATGTAGGTGAACAACGACCTTGTTACAAGCTACGTCCTTGTTACTAACACACACCATGAATAAGTGACACCAACATTTTTAAAAGCCTGATCCATCTAATTTGTCCATATGTAAAATGAACAAGAGCTTAATGATACTGGAGTGGACTTTAATAGTAAGAATGGGTAGGATTAAACCAGTAAGCAGAAACAAATTAATACCAATGTACACACTCCATAACAGCAAAACAGAGTCAATGCCTATCTTCCATACCCAGCTGCTTTGAAGCATATAATTGCCTTCAACATTAAGGAGCTCTCCCTAAATTTCTCCTAAAGACCCACTCAGCCCCTGTTGAATGTGACCATCCTTGCTCACAGCTAGAATGACCACTATTTAGAAGTGTTCCTTTCAAGCATCCAAATACATCCAGAAAACCTTCAATTTTCTTTCAGGTCAGCCCCAGGCCCAACCCTGGAACCAAATTCAAGAAAAACCTTTTCAATATATTTAAAAGATTGGGCATGGATCAAAATCAAACTAATGACTGATGATATTTCTTTAGAAAGGATGAAGGAAATCGCTGCATTGATACATGAATAGTAAAATTATTACAAAAATAGTACAATTATTTTTACTGTCTATTTGATTTCACTCATGAGTTTCCAAACCTCACTTTTATGTTCACAGGTTCACACTTTAAGAAAAATGAAAAATCTACTCAAAACTCTTGATTCCAAAAATTCTCACTTTGATGTTAATCATATTAACTTTAAACATAAAACCCAGCAAGCAACTTATACATTTTTAACTGTATACCAGCCAGGAGATGAAGGAAGATGAGCCCCATAAAAGTCTATGGGGATGTAATCCACCTGCATGGTGGCTAGAGATAGTGTGCACTATTTAAAGTGCACTGATCCTTTAGGCCGGATTCACACATGTGTGGCCACGGGTTTGTGCCTGAGGTCCGGTGCATCCCCGTTCACTGGTTCAGGTGCTAATCAGGTCTGAATTTTTGCCTGAATTTGAGCCAAAGGCACACAGGATCCATTTTGAATGTGGACCACGATCGCCCCGAACCTGTGTGAACAGGCTCCATTGAGAGCCGGTCACATTTGCCTGTCATGCGAATTGGATGTGGGGAAACAATTTGCATGTGTTAACCCAGCCTAAAGAGCATCTTAGCTGGGGGAAAAGCTATCACCTACCTTGGTGCCCTAAGCATGTGCTTTTTTTTGTTTATAGATTAATCCAATCCTGACTGTATGTATGTATTAGGCATACCTGGTTTACTGGCCCTGTAGAGAGACCTTAAGTACCATAAAAAGATGCTGAAAGCAGAGTTCCACCCGTTCGCTTAAAGGACTCCTGACCCCCCTGAAATGCCACATTTGGAGGCTCGAGCAGAAGTTCCCCTCTCCCCCTCCCTCCCTGCAATCTTCTGGGACAGGTCCCAGAAGTTTGCCCGGCCATTCAGGACACGCATGTGCAGTGCGCACCTGGCTGTGAAGCTGCAAGCTGTCACAGCCGGGTGCCCACACTAGTAATGACGGTGCCGCGGAGAGCCGAGGGAGAGAACGAGGGGCTTTGGGCGGCTGCATCATTGGATTGTGGGACAGGTGATTGAGTGTATTAACAGTCAGCAGCTACACTTTTTGGAGCTGCTGACTTTTAGTAAACACAGAAACAGCTGGAACTCTGCTTTAGGATTACTTCTTGATGAAGAGAGTCCATTAACAGCAGAGGACTAGGAAGGTGAACTTTTCTCTTCAGCTACTGTCTTCTTTGTAAAATAGTTTCTGTGCTAACATCTCAGACAGGAATGCTGTTATTTGGCGAATTGTCATACTTTCTAGCAATCCTTGTCTGAACTGCAGCTGAGCACACTGTTCCTTGTGAAGTTTTAGGAACTAAGGCTGATTATACATGATTCATACATAACCAGCAGGCTGAAAAAAAAAAAATGAACTAATTTCCCCATCAACACATTGGATACGAATGGGGTAATCACTCTGCTGAGCTTTTGTATTCTGCCAGCAAGGAGCCTTCCCCACTGGCAGAATACATTAATCAGTGCTGCCAGCTATAGCGAGCGGCACTGATCATTTGGGAAAAAGCAGACATGCTGGTTGTACACAAGTCAATCGATAGATTGAATTGTGTATAACCAGCTAGACCATACATGGATCGAAATTCAGCTGGTCCCTGCTGAACTGACTGAATTTCGATCCATGTATGGCTTGCTTAAAAGGAAACATGTTCAGTGGTGTTGAATTAATATAGGCAAATACACTGTTCAATTTGTAAATGAAGTTGCATTCTGCAAGGCAATTTTCCCCCGAGCTTAAGCCGGCCATAGATAGAGACGTTTTCTTTCCTGCAACCACGGATTGCAGGAAAGAAAAGCGCTTGATTCCTCCATTAACACATTCAGTTCCATGGAGCCACTGTGTTCTCACAACATGCTGGTTGTACCCAAGTTGATCGATTGATCAACTTGGGTACATTCAGCTTGCCCATACATGGTTTGAATCTCGACCAGTCCCTGTTAAACCAGTCGAGATTTGACATGTCTACAGCTGGTTTTAGTTGCATATGATTGGATAACGGAAGTCAGCAGAGCTTCACCTCGTTAAATAAAGCATAACTCCACTTTTGTTGAGAAAAAAACATTCCCCTCTAGGTGATATATGTACATTACAAGGATTTTAACAAACTTTGTTGCAGATTCCTACCTTTTGTTATTCTGAAGAAATCCCTGTTTGTTCCTCTCTGCCCCTGCGCTCAGTGAGTCTAATGGGAGTGGTTTCATAATTATCAACCAGCTGCTGCAGCTGTAGGGCTCCAATGAGGAAACCTGCTGGGTCTGCATCCCTTTAGACGTGATTTGCTATTGGAAGTATCTTACCAAAAATGAAATTTTTGTTGCAGGGGATAACAAAAATCTGACTTGTATCTTAGTGCAGGAAATTATGTTTCTCGGGGCCGTTCTGTACACATTTTGTGTACAGAACACTTCCAGGTAGGCATATTGCATTGCATTTTACAGAAAGTTACAGCACTGCAGATTGAAAAGGAAAGGTCATTTTTAATACCATTCAATTACAATATTAATCGTGTCCCAATTGTATACGCTATATTGTTTTTTTTTTTATGTGCTAATTTTTTTCCCATGAAAGTGGAGTTAACGTTTAAGCTATGGGAACAGGAGAGGCCCGTCCATTGGGGGTGCAGGGGCTCCGCCCCCCCTATCCATGCGTCCAGCCCCCTAATCTACATGCGGGGCGCCGGATGCATGGATTCCAATGGGGATTTTTTTTTTTTTGAAGCACGTAATTAAAGCCAGAGGCTCTGATAATCTTCAAAAAAGGGTGGGCTCGGGGCCCTGAGCCCCCCCAGTTGTGTCACAATAGCGAATAAATATTCGCTATTGTCACACTGACTCTCCTCCCAGCCAATCAGGAAGAGGGTTGTGAGACCCCTTTTCTGATTGGCCAAAAGGAGAAGCGATCTTACTGGCCAGTGGCAGAAGAGACATGGCTGTAGGAGAAGGACAGCGGCTCAGCCATCCACCAGCACTCCCCGGCAGACCGTTGGGGACCGTTGCTTTTAGTTAGTCAACCCAAGTGTGTCTTTCTTTGCTGCATAGTGACAAGGTTAGTGCAAAATAGTTCCTTCTGTGAATAGTTAAAAACCACATACTGTATTTGCTATCACTAATTACTCACCTAGATCACAGCCTCTTTTTAATCTGCGCCGGGCAAGTTTGATCTGATCCTGGAGGATTTGCACCCAATGTCGTGGGCCAGGGACCTTTTCCACATTGTTAGCAGCACAGTATTTCTCTGTGAAAACTGAAGAAAAAGCAGAACATACTGTAAAGAAAAGCAGATTGATGGAACGCGGTCTCTTCTGTGAGAAGACGGCAACATACAGTTTCTGGGAATAAGCCTAAATGTGTCTAAAAACTGCATTAATAATATTGGAGGAAAGTAGCTCAAACTGCTGCATATACAAAATGGTAATGAAGACTCAATCACTCTGCAGATGAGATGTGTTTGTGCATCCTCATTTGAACTTGCTAATACAAAAGAACAGAGACAATGCAGCACATATGAGTACTAGCTGCAAAGATCAGGAAAGACATGCTCTGCAGTGATTTGAAGATAAGAGACAAGTTCTTCTGCCTATCACTGTAGTAAAATGTTAAAATATGGGAGAATATGACTTTTCATGGCCTCAAACCTAATGCAAACAAACAGGTAACAGGAATATTAGAATGCTAACCTTTCCTGCAGAAATCTCTGTTCTGGGTTCCCTTCACTGCTAGAATACTGATCATTAGATATTTGCTGAATGGGATTTAGGGACTGATGTTTAGACAGGACCAGCTAATTACAAGCTCTACCCTGATTTTCCTCCTCTGCAGAGATGGAAAAGCATTGGTCATATAATTGGCACCAGAAGGAACCTAGAGCAATGACTTCTGTTGGAAAAGCGATGATCTACCATTTCAGTTTAAATAACTACATTTGGCATAATATGTGGGCACCATAATTTGAATGCTTTAGTTAAAGGGACTCCCTGTCCTCAGCGCCTCCCTGTGCTCCTGAGTCTCCAGTGACTCCTATGTGCTCCTATTTCTTTAGTGACTCCTGTGTGTCCTGCAAATTTTATGACCCTTGTGCAGTCCTGGGTCTCTAGTGATTTCTGTGCGCCCCTCTGTCCCTAGTGTATCATGTGACACCCAGTGACAAGGGTTGCCAGCTCATCCCTTTAAAACCAAACACATATTATTTACACATATACAAACGTGTTTCCCCTGAATATTTTTAGGCATTTTTTATGTTCGATCATACAAATGAAAAAATGTTTATAAAAAATGTATATATTTTATTAATACATGTTAAAAAAACTGGTGTGCTTCCAACCGATGACACCTTACTATACACCATCCTGATACCAACTACTTTCCAGGGAATTCAATACTTGAATCCAACGTGAGCACATTCATTATAGTCTTGGAGTTTCAGGGATGGAGTCTTTCAGGTCTCAGTGACACCTGAGAATGAAAACTCCTCCTGCAAGCTTTACCCAGACACTGATAGAAGTCACAAGACTGCTCTAACTGCTGATGAAAAAAGGTATTTAGCAGTTAATATTTACTAAACTATTGCATTTCCATGTTCTGTGTACTGTGGGAGAGCAGATATAGTGAATGCTGGGTCAAGTAGCGGTAGTAAAAAAAAAACCATAATGGCATGATGTGCTAGGTTGCACCGCATACTAGCATATTATGACAGACTTACCTTAAAATGAACACTTCTAACAAGATGTACCGTCTTACAGATAAATAGTAACGCATCTAAAAATCTTAACATTATGATGACATTGTAACAAGTCTGTAAGTGGTAGATTTGAAATAATGTATAGTTCTGTATATTTTACTTGACTTAAAGTGGTAGTAAAGTGTCAAGAAAAACTTCCCCCTGCAAATTATTGTAGTAATGTGCTATTATGCATTGTATACATTACGTCAGACTTGCCTTAAAATGAAGCCCTGCTACATATGTTTTGAAAACTTCCAATAAAATTTGTTTAAAAAAAACAAAAAACAAAAAAAAAAAACGAAGCCCTCCATCGGTGCGCGGTCACCCCTGATAAGGCTACCATCTTCACCCGGTCTTCCTTCTGGGTTCATGGTTTCCGGCTGTTTGAATGGCTAAGCCGCAATTACATCAATCCTGCAGTGACGGCAACCGGCTGCTTTAAATGGCAATTTCTCTTAAATGGTACAAGTTTAGGAGATATGCCTTGTACCTACAGGTAAGCTTTATTATAAGCTTACCTGTAGGTACTAGTAATCAAGCAGTGTTTACTACCACTCTAAATCTTATTAAAACAAAAAACTATTATCAATGTTGTGTCTTACATTCAGGGGTGAAGAAACAGCCGAAAGGCTGTCAGAGCAACTGACTTAACACAACCGCACATCCGCCATTACCCCACACGCGGCTGGTGGAACTCGGATGCACCGACTCGGCACTCGAAGCTCTGCATAAGTCCCACGCTACCACCTAATACCCTCTCACAAGTATATAGGCTAACTACACAGTAAATCCGGGAGTGACACTCTGCCTAAAGATAGGGGTGAAGAAACGGCACTACCGCCGTCAGAGACCTAGACACTAGCTGTCAGTTTTCTGCATAGTCCCCATCTAAGAACCCCGCACATGCTAAACGATTGGTGCCTATACCACCCAACAGCAACGTTAAGGGAAAATTAAAACCCCCCCTTTACCCCCCCCCCCCCACCAGGACATCTCCCGAAAGCTGCCTACATTCACTGGAACGATTTCCAACCCTCTCCCCAATGGTCATAAGCATGACTGGATGCACCTAAACCGAATCCATCGGATACAATACCCAGTACAACTGAGCAGCACTGCTACCAGTCCCAAGATCGATCCACACCCCGCAAGGAGCGTTTCCAAGAATTACCTATTATGTACCCAATTGACATATAGGACCCCATCTATTATATCCTTTAATTCTTGATGCAACTTGTACATGCCGGACGGTTTTGTTACTATCTGTTACATGTTATGTTTGTCTTGTTTCTTGATATCCACACTGATTGTTCTCACTGACACTATTCTTTGCACGGATGTATATTGATACCTCTGAAATTTTTCCAATAAATATCTATGATCACATTATTACATGCGCCCTTCCATTATTTAGCTGACTAGATAACCTCCCTTTCTTCTGTGATCTATACAGAACACTTTGTTTATATGCTGTTTTGGGTTAAGTCAGCCAAAATAACACACAGATTAAAACGGGCACGTTCATAGTTAAACACAATTATTACTCCAAACAAACTACCTTATATGCATATTATCAATGTTATACTGTAGTTTGTCTCAACCCCCGTCACTGTCACGTTCACTGGAAAGGCTGGTTTGCATGTAAATGTGAAATAACGTATAGTAACATAAACAATGATATTCTATGTACCACTATAACTCCTTTGTAATGGACTTGTATGCCTTGATTTCCACACCTGTACTGACTGTTTGTGCTGATGCAGTGTGCTGTATGTTCAGTTGGTGGTTACGATTGTAACTGTTGTGTATATTGTATACTTCTGTTAAAAGCAATAAGCAGAATTTAAAAAAAAAAAAAAATCTATACAGAAGAGTTGCAACAAACTACAGAGCCTTGCTGTATGCAATTTAATAAAGGTCTATGATGATGCTAAAGTACACTGGCAAGTACACTTACTTTTCTTTCACACATATGTTATTCTTATTATAGTGAAAGCCTATGGGAAAACTTGGCACCCTAACTCCTCCCACAGTTTTTACACTACATAGACAAGTAATATGCCGAAACGAGCGGATCATTCCCGACCGCCTTGCTTTTACTTTTTGGAAGGTTTCGCCAAATGGTTTGCGAAATATCGTCGTTTTTGTGGCAAAATTTGGTGAAATTGGCCCCATAGGAATGAATGGCGGAATGTTCAACACTAGAGTGGGGCCTGGAAATAGTTAGAGGGTGAGCGAGACTACCGGTGGCGGCAAGAACACTTCACACAATTTCCCTGGATATTGTATGTTTTCTAGTTTGTCAAATCAGTTTAACCCATTGTACTCTTTGTATATATTTCTGAAGCCACATTGAGCTAGATTTCAGTGGGAGATTAGGGTATGAATATTATTTTAATAAGGGACATTTAAACTGGCAGTCTAGGGAACAAGGCGCTACAATTTTCAACTGATCATAGGGATTTTTACGGCCTGGTACACAGAAATAATGCTAGGATAAAAAATTAGAGGCAATATGCGGGTTGCCTGTATCTCCTTCTTTTTAAAAAGTAAACTTTTGTCCCTGTATGTTTCTCAAATTACTTTTCCTTGGTTATAACACTATATAAATACTTTCCATACAATCGGAACTCATACCACGTGACTCAGGAAAATAAATCAAGCATTATGAGCTGTGTGTACCTTTTATCGCTCCCACAATATTTTGATCCAATCCTTGTCTGTTGTCATTGAGTCCACGCTTCCGTTTCCCATTGGGTAGTGATGTTGCCAAAGTTTTATCATCGAAAAAAGCACAGACAAGTTTTCTAAAGAGAAGGCTCCCTGACCTCTTGTAATTGGATAGTATGGAGTCAAGCTGGGATTTCGGCATGAAGACATCAAACCCTTCAGCCAACTGCACATCTGGCTATAAAAGTAAAATAATGCAATGAATATAGATATTAACATGTCTACAATCCACAATTACTAGACAAAAACGGGAAGTAATCTTTTATTTTAAACAAACTACATGATTACATAAGATAGGTTATCACTTTAAGGGCTCTTTCACACGGGCGATCCGATCAGATCCGCCTGTCAGTTTTTTAGGCGGATCTGATCGGATCCTCCATGCAGCTCTATGGGGCAGCGGGTGTCAGCGGAGGACACCTCCGCTGACACCCGCTGCTATCCGCATCCGATCCTGTGCTGAAATCTGGACGGATGAAACCCTATTTTTCCATCCGTTCAGTAATCGGAGCGGAGCGGATCTGATGAGAGCGGACAAGCGGTCCGCTCTCATCCGATCCCCCATAGAGGGCAGCGGGTGCTGAGACACCTCCCTCTCCGCTCTGCAAGCGGAGACGGAGCTGTCATCCGCCCGGCTCAGCGGGGATCGCGGATCGATCCCCGCTGAGCAACACGGATCCGCCTACGGAGGCGGACCGTGTGAAAGAGCCCTTACTTTCTCTATATCTTCCCAGTGTTTACAGGCAAGTATAATCTCCTTTCACCCTACAAGATGACAGCATTGTGTAAATATTATGATGTCATTATATTTCCAAAGATGTATTTTGTCTCTTGCAGCCTGGTCCCTGGTGAGTTAAGCCTTGTACACAAGTTATTTTGTTCAACCCAGAGGGCTGAACGAAACAAAAAATGACAGATCACTGTACTAACACAAGCAATGTTAGTACAGGGATCTCCCCTGCTGTGCTATTGTGTACTGCCCCCCCTCCCCCCCACCAGGAAACATGGATCAGCGCTGCCAGCCATTAGCTGCAAGAGCTGATCGGATCCAGCATGCCTGTTTGTCAGAAGCAAGTCAAGAGACAGGTTTCTGTCGGACAGGGAGATGTACGCACGGGTCGAAAGTTGGCCAGTTCCTGTCAATCTGACCGTTTTCTGACAATTTTCAGGCCGTGTGTATCCTGAAATAGTTACTCCTCTGAAAGAAACATTATGTGAAAAATATAGTAAGCAAAATCTATACCAGTGGTGGTCAAACTGAAAATTATAGAGGGCCTCAAGTGTGGCTTCCAACACCTCCAGAGGGCCACCCAACAGCAGTGTATTTCTGCACCTCAACATCGAAAAATGTTGGTTCTGCTGCATTTTTTGCATTTATGCAGTGTATTGCAACGGATTGGTATTAGTGATTGAAATATTATGATTGCATTAGTGTTAGTGATTGCAATATTAACCCCCAGCATTAGTGTCAGTGAGTGCAAGATAACAACCTCTAGCACTGGTGTCAGTGAGTGCAATAATAACCCTCAGCATTGGTACCAGTGGTTCACTAATAACCCCCAGTATTGGTGTGAGGGAGTTCAATAACAACCCCCAACATTGGTGTCAGTGAGTGAAAGAATAACCCCCCCACAATGGTGGTCAGTGGCAGCGCAATTTATCCCCCCTTGCATTGGTGGTCAGAGGCAGTGAGAGTTAACCCTCTCCTTACATTGGTGGTCAGTGACAGTGTGAGTTAACCCTCTCCTTACATTGGCAGTCAGTGACAGTGTGAGTTAACCCTCTCCTTACATTGGCAGTCAGTGACAGTGTGAGTTAACCCTCTCCTTACATTGGCAGTCAGTGACAGTGTGAGTTAACCCTCTCCTTACATTGGTGGTCAGTGACAGTGTGAGTTAACCCTCTCCTTACATTGGCAGTCAGTGAATGTGTGAGTTAACCCTCTCCTTACATTGGTGGTCAGTGACAGTGTGAGTTAACCCTCTCCTTACATTGGTGGTCAGTGAATGTGTGAGTTACCCCTCTCCTTACATTGGTGGTTAGTGTCAGTGTGAGTTAGCCCTCTCCTTGCATTGGTGGTCAGTGACAGTGTGAGTTGACTCCCTTATTGAATGTGTGGTCAGAGGCAGTGAGAGTTAACCCTCTCCTTACATTGGTGGTCAGTGACAGTGTGAGTTAACCCTCTCCTTACATTGGTGGTTAGTGTCAGTGAGAGTTAACCCTCTCCTTACATTGGTGGTCAGTGACAGCGTGTGCTAACCCCCTCCTTACATTGGTGGTCAGTATCAGTGAGAGTTAACCCTCTCCTTACATTGGTGGTCAGTATTAGTGAGAGTTAACCCTCTCCTTACATTGGTGGTCAGTGACAGTGTGAGCTAATCCCCTCCTTACATTGGTGGTCAGTATCAGTGAGAGTTAACCCTCTCCTTACATTGGTGGTCAGTATTAGTGAGAGTTAACCCTCTCCTTACATTGGTGGTCAGTGACAGTGTGAGTTAAACCTCTCCTTACATTGGTGGTCAGTGACAGTGTGAGTTAACCCTCTCCTTACATTGGTGGTTAGTGTCAGTGAGAGTTAACCCTCTCCTTACATTGGTGGTCAGTGACAGCGTGTGCTAACCCCCTCCTTACATTGGTGGTCAGTATCAGTGAGAGTTAACCCTCTCCTTACATTGGTGGTCAGTATTAGTGAGAGTTAACCCTCTCCTTACATTGGTGGTCAGTGACAGTGTGAGCTAATCCCCTCCTTACATTGGTGGTCAGTATCAGTGAGAGTTAACCCTCTCCTTACATTGGTGGTCAGTATTAGTGAGAGTTAACCCTCTCCTTACATTGGTGGTCAGTGACAGTGTGAGTTAAACCTCTCCTTACATTGGTGGTCATTGTCGGTGAGTTAACCCTCTCCTTACATTGGTGGTCAGTGTCAGTGTGAGTTAACCCTCTCCTTACATTGGTGGTCAGTGACAGTGTGAGTTAAACCTCTCCTTACATTGGTGGTCATTGTCGGTGAGTTAACCCTCTCCTTACATTGGTGGTCAGTGTCAGTGTGAGTTAACCCTCTCCTTACATTGGTAGTCAGTGTCAGTGAGAGTTAACCCTCTCCTTACATTGGTGGTCAGTGACAGTGTGAGTTAACCCTCTCCTTACATCGGTGGTCAGTGGCAGTGAAAGTTAACCCTCTACTTACATTGGTGGTCAGTGTCAGGGAGAGTTAACCCCCTCCTTACATTGGTGGTCAGTGACAGTGTGAGTTAACCCCCTCCTTACACTGGTGGTCAGTGACAGTGTGAGTTAACCCTCTCTTTACATTGGCGGTCAGTGACAGTGTGAGTTAACCCTCTCCTTACATTGGTGGTCAATGACAGTGAGAGTTAACCCCTTACCGTAGAGGGCTGGTGTACCACAATCAAATGAACACTACCAACACATACTACCAAAATAGCATTAAAACAATACATATATTATCTTTGAAATCACATGATGTAGCTAGAGATTCCATACTTTGTAATAATAAAATTGGATTTAAATATATTCCTATAATG
The DNA here is from genome assembly GCF_965119305.1 of Pelophylax lessonae. NCBI lineage: Eukaryota > Metazoa > Chordata > Amphibia > Anura > Ranidae > Pelophylax > Pelophylax lessonae. The sequence goes on from NC_138771.1 coordinate 177,035,351, forward strand.
TTAATGTATTAAGATGATGTGACAGTTCGAAAATTATTACATTTTCATAAGGCACCATTTAAATATCCATCATCTGAGTATTTATGGGAAAGAGAAAATAGACTGTAAAGGACAAATGCTAATGTTTTTAGCTTTGGTGTAATGAGAAGCTGTGTGAAATGCATTACTTTCATGAAGGCCAAAGGAACTAATTAACCTTTGAATTGCAACTTACGTCGGAAGATGACGAGTTGACAACAATACCAAATCCTGGCACATGATTCTCTTCTTTCTTGACATGCTCTGCTTGTAACAGACTGGCCTTTTCTGGAAGTACCACAGTTTTATGTTCCCTCACACTCATGCTGTGTACACTATGAACTGGTGTTACCACTGTGTTCTTTGGAATGACTTTTTTCTTCATTATTCGTTTCCTTGACAGAACTGCCTTCTGGGAGCAAACACAAGACTGGGGAAGCTGCTGCCGGCTTTGTGCCACTGCATAAATAGATGCAAGAGAATAGATAAAAGATGAATGAAAGATTAAAGAGAATTTCCTAGCTTCACTATGTTGTAATAATAAAAAATGTATCAATGTAATACTACCAGTTATCTTCCCATAGTAGAGAAATTAAAGTGAAGTCAACAAGTTCAGTAAAAGCAACAGCAGGTTATTTTAAGGAAGCCAAGGAACTGCTAGTAAAGATTAAAACAGGGAGGGCTTAAAGCGGTTGTAAACCTCAGTCCTGGAATCGGAGCAACGCACATATATCTGTAGTGTTTACTTATCTCTCTCCAAAGCTCTAAGTGTTGTTTCTCTCTGGTGCTTCATTCCTCTGTTATCAGCATGAGTAACTTCTAAAAAGTTTTTATTTCATGTGTCAGGAGGAATGGTGGAGGGGAAGAGCTCAGAATGATGCTTGTCTATATACAATACAGTTCTTCTGCTGTGTGAAGCGGGAATATTCCTTTCCTCCAATCAGCTTTCACACACCGTAACTGCAGCCTCTCCGCCCACTCCTTGGTGCTGCTGACAGATGGAGAAAGATTTCTGCCATGATCTGCACTTTTGTAGGGTTGTAGAGAGGAGAAGACAGCAGATAAACAAGTAAAACCCATGTAGGAGGATTTGTTTAATCTCTGTGTATCATCTGAGGTTGTTCACTTCACTGGGTATATGTGAGGGTTTACAAGGACTTAAAAAAGCATGGGTGCATTAGATACCTCTCGCCTAGGGTTTAAACATCTTTGAATTACATTGGTCATTACATGTATTTTCACCAATATAAGAGGTAATTATATTTTGCACAATTAACAACAGACATTCTAGTTTGCCATTTAAAAGTAAATATCTTCTGAAAACCTTAATTTCTAATTACCAAAAACATTTTGATAGTACTAGCAAGCTTCTGTGTAAAGGTTACACTACATGCATGGCTCCTTCATTGTGCTCCTATGCAACCAAGATTTGAAGCAAAAATGAAGTGGATGATAGCTGGTACATCAATTTTATTTGAGTACAGAGTCGCACGTCTGCACAATTGTCAGTTAAAGTAACGCAGTGCTGTATCGCAAAAAATGACCTGGTCATTAAGGGGGAAAAACCTTCCGGTCCAGAAGTGGTTAATAGTGATTAATAATCAACAAACAACAGTGAGCTTATAAATGATAATATGCCATTAACTTTAAGTGTGCTATATTATGATGACTAATCCAACCGTTTTTTATTAAAGTCACAAGTGTGCTATATCATTATGACTAATCAATTCTGCAAACTGTAATATATAAACACATAAGTATGGTTTAAAGAAACACCCACACATAACATCATAGTGGTTTATGTATTACAAAGTGCATTTAATGGCATAGCAAGATGGCCACAGACTAATACACTAGATGACTAGACTGAAGGAGGAATAAATTAGAATATTTATTACAAACAACAATAAAGTTGCATAATGCTTGTCACATACACAGGGTGGTTATATTAGAAGATTCAGCAAACATTCCAATAACTAAACAATGATTGCAGGCTAAGGGTCCATGTACACGGGACGTTGTTAAAAGTCCCTTTGAATGCTGGAATTTTTAGGACGTTTGAAATGTCCGTTCGGTCGCGTTTGTACCCGCGTTTAGCAGGCGTTTGCGTTTAGAGCCGTTCCTAGAGGTCAAAAAAATTATTCCCCTTTAAAATGGAAAAACGCGAACGCCAAAAGCGGGTCATCGCGTTCGGTCGCGTTCGGACGCGTTTTTGCGTTTGAAACGCCGGGAAACACACATTCGAACGCAAATAATTGTGTTCTAAAAACAGTCCCTGAACGCAACTGCCCGCAAACGACCGCAAACGACCTGGTGTACATGGACAGATAAGATAAAATGTAGATGGGTTCAGGGGCTTCTAAAAAAAACGCCCAACTGCTCCTAAACGGCCATTTCCAGCGTCCCGTGTACATGGAGCCTAAGAATGATTGCTGACAAGTGACTTGCTGAAAAATCATACTTTGTTGATGATCATTTTTCAGCTTAGTTATCCATACATGCAATCATTTAGAGACTGTTGCATTTGCAAAGTGGGGTCTATTTATATTAGTGTCTCCATAAAAGCTGAACCCCTAAAAAAAACTATATTTTGATGATTGCTTTGAAAGAATAAAATACCTCTAATGATTGTGGTCCCATATTTGACTTCTGCTGCTGGATTTTTTGGTTAGCTCTTACTGTCATGAATCCGTTTTACCACTGTGAGCAAACTTCTGGCGCTGAAAGGTTATGTGTACACTTGCAGTTGGGGGGGCGGTAAACTGACCCAACCGCCCCCCTTTCAAGCTGCACAGGCAGCCAGACAAGGTTGTACACATGCAATGGGTAAGATGCTTTGCTGCATGCTAAAAAGTAGTGAATGCTAGGTTGTGACATGGTTTTCTCAAAAGGGCAACAAAAAACAAAGACCAGCGGATTGAAAGAAAAAAAAAAAAACACATTTGAGTTGGAAAAGGGAATCACACCTGCAGTGCTATTGTGTTCTGCCAGCAGAGAGCCTTCCTATATAGCTGGCAGCACCGATCATTTAGGCTACGTTCACATGTGGGCGTAGCGGATTATGGGCAGAATCACCACGATTCTGCCCGTGATCCGAAATCATTGCAAATCGCGGGGCGCCTGTGAGATGCCCGTGATTTGCAATGGCACCCCAAACGCTGTGCGATGTTGCGCGATTTCCACCTGCCGAATCGCAGTAACATCGCGCAAACAGAATCGCGGGACGCATGACACCCAAAAAGGTACAGGAGCTTCTTTTGTGTGTCATGCGTCCCGCGATTCTGTTTGCGCGATGTTACCGCGATTCGGCAGGCGGAAATCGCAGCAACATCGCACAGCGTTTGGGGTGCCATTGCAAATCACGGGCATCGCACAGGCGTCTCGTGATTTGCAATAAATCCGGATCGCGGGCAGAATCGCGGTGATTCTGCCCGTGATCCGCTACGCCCACATGTGAACGTAGCCTTAGGAAAAACCTAACACCGGGTAGCCCATACATGGAACGAATTTATGCCGATCTCTTCTGAACCAGACAAATTTTAAACCATGTATGCCTGGTACAAGATTGTGATAAGCGTGGAACTTTTTATGGTCACATAATAAAACTGCGGAAGTGGTGGAATAGCCATGAAAAACATCTTTTTGGGTGTATTTCAATAAATCTGCTTGTTCATAACTTACAGTGCCTTGGAAAAGTATTCATACCCCTTGGAATTTTCCACATTTTATTATGTTACAACCAAAAACATGAATGTGTTTTATTGGGATTTTATGTGATAGACCAACACAAAGTGGCATATAATTGTGAAGTGGAAGGCAAATGATAAATGGTTTTCAACATTTGTTTTACAAATAAATATGTGAAAAGTGTGGCGTGCATTTGTATTCACCCCCCGAGTCAATACTTTGTAGAACCACCTTTCGCTGCAATTACAGCTGCAAGTCTTTTTTGGGGATGTCTCTACCAGTTTTGCACAAATAAAGAGTGAAATGTTTGACCATTCTTCTTTGCAAAATAGCTCAAGCTCTGTCAGATTGGATTGAGAGCGTTTGTGAACAGCAGTTTTCAAGTCTTGCCACAGATTCTCAATTGGATTTAGTTCTGGAATTTGACTGGGCCATTCTAACACATGAATATGCTTTGATCTAAACCATGGGTGTCCAACCTTTTGGCTTCTCTGGGCCACATTGAGTGTAGAGAAATTTTCTTGGGCCGCATATAAAATATATACTACAGTTAAGGTATACAAGTAATAAAATGCCGCCGCATCCTTCCCGCACCCCCCACACTAATTTAACACAACTAGAGGATGATCAAATGAAATTGAATCAGTATACAGAGGTTTACTTCTTCTGAGAGATATTAAAGGAACACTCTAACCACCATGAACACTTCAGTGATTTGAAGTGGTCATGGTGGTAAGAGTCAGAAACACTGCACATGCTCGTCCCCCCCCCCCCCCCCGAGGCAGCCTTTGCCTACCGTTAGTTGGAAGCCACTGTGGCCATGCTCCCGACCTGACTTCCTTCCTCTCCCCAGCAAAAAAAAATTGCAAGAGGGCAGTGGGCCGCATTGCCTGGGGTTCTGGGCCGCATGTGGCCCCCGGGCCGCAGGTTGGACATGCCTGATCTAAACCATTCCATTTTAGCTCTGGCTGTATGTTTAGGGTTGTTGTGCTGCTGGAAGGTGAACCTCCACCCCAGTCTCAAGTCTTTTACAGACTCTGACAGGTTTTCTTCTAAGATTGCCCTGTATTTGGCTCCATCCATCTTCCCATCAACTCTGACCAGCTTACCTTCTTCTGCTGAAGAAAAGCATCCCCACAACATGATGCTGCCACCACCATGTTTCACGGTGGGGATGGTGTGTTCAGGGTGATGTGCAGTGTTAGTTTTCCGCCACACATAGCATTTTGCTTTTAGGCCAAAAAGATCAATTTTGATCTCATCTGACCAGAACACCTTCTTCCACATGTTTGCTGTGTCCCCCACATGGCTTCCTGCAAATGGGACTTCATATGGCTTTCTTTCAACAATGTCTTTCTTCTTGTCACTCTTCCATAAAGCCCAGATTTGTCAGAATTTTTATGACAGTAAAGTTTTACCAAATGCAACAGCAGCCAGCTATGGGGCAACAACCATTAGAGGTATTTTATTTTTACAAAGCACATGTGAAAAGCTTTCAGTGCCGGTTCACACTAGTGCGATGCCAGACATCGCATGTGATTCGCACCGCAATGCTGTGCAGATCACATGCGATGTCTGTGCGATGCGATTCTGGTCATAGAAAATGTATGGCTGAAATCTTATTGCATTCGTACCAAAATGGTGCGGGACCCTTTTTTTGGTTCACACTGGAATCGGATCGCCTGGGTGTTCAGAATTGTTGCTCTTTTTTTTTTTATAGCGCACAAAGTAAAAAAAACACAGAGGTGATCAAATACCACCAAAAGAAAGCTCTATTTGTGGGAAAAAAAGGACATCAATTTTATTTGGGTACAGCGTCACATGTCCACGCAATTGTCAGCTAAAGTAACGCAGTGCAGAATCGCCAAAAATGGCCTGGTCATTAAGGGGTAAAACCTTCCGGCCCAGAAGTAGTTAATAGTAATTAATAATCAACAGACAACAGTGAGCTTATAAATGATAATATGCCATTAACTTTAAGTGTGCTATGTTATGATGACTAATCCAACCGTTTTTTATTAAAGTCACAAGTGTGCTATATCATTATGACTAATCAATTCTGCAAACTATAATATATAAACAGATAAGTATGGTTTAAAGAAACACCCACACATAACATGATAGTGGTTTATGTATTACAAAGTGCATTTATTGGCATAGCAAGATGGCCACAGACTAATACACTAGATGGCTAGACTGAAGGAGGAATAAATTAGAATATTTATTACAAACAACAATAAAGCTGCATAATGCTTGTCACATACACAGGGTGGTTATATTAGAAGATTCAGCAAACATTCCAATAACTAAACAATGATTGCAGGCTAAGAATGATTGCTGACAACTGACCTGCTGAAAAATCATACTTTGTTGATGATCATTATTGAGCTTAGTTATCCATACATGCAATCATTTAGAGACTGCTGCATTTGCAAAGTGGGGTCTATTTATATTAGTGTCTCCATAAAAGCTGAACCCTTTATAAAAAAAAAAAAAAAACATTATTTCTCTTTCTTCCTCTGACAGACACAGCTTCAATTCTTCAGACCATTGGGTATTATACTGTCACTCTTCAGGAGTAAGACTAGGCGGAAACCTTTTTGGTCACGCCCCTGGGGCAGTCACAGAGGGTATACTATCACTTCCTGCTGTAGGACTTCCAGTTTTTTCTGCCTAGTCAGGAGTAAGTACCTGCGCTTTGCAGGCCTAGCTTTTTTTCCTATTTAAAAGGAATTTTTTACTTTTTCTTTATTATTTTTTGTTCCTGTGTGAACTACAATCAACTGTTCCTGTGAGAACTACAATGAACAGTTGGACTGGGCGACCCACTGGATATTCTAGATCCTTACGGTCTTCCCAGTCTGGTCTGCGAGCGTGACCCAACTACTAGCTCCACGTTAAGTTGGCTGCGACATAGCCCCACTGGAGGGGGGCTGACCGCCGAGTGTATACACCTCACGAGGTCGCTTAGCCCTGGTCACGACAGCAGTCATGACCAGAGTTGCAGCGTACCTCAGGCCGCAGCACCTCATTCCAAGATGGTGCGGTGGACTGCTTGGAGTTGCGCCCGCCTGGTGACCATGGTATGGTGAGTAGTGTCCCCCCTGCCTTCCTGCAGAATTGTTGGGGTGGTCGCAGGCCCCCGTGTCCTTTCTCCCTCTTGTGCTTCCTCCTCCTCCTTGCGGGGTTCCCCCTTAAATTTTGGATGCCCTCATCCTTCCCCTGTCCCCCCCCCCCCCGGGCCCCTGTTTGGGGGCATGGGTGAAATTGGGTAGGGGGGCTACATTGTGCTGGGCTGGAGGAGAGGTGGGTGATGCCGCTGTCGGTCCCTGTTAGGGGTATCTGTACCTGGGTGCTGCCGGGGGTTTCCTAGGGGGTCCCCTCATGGGGTCTGAAATTTATTTCCCTGGGGGTCTGAAATTTATTTCCCTGGGGTTCCCTGGGATCCAGGGTCCCATGCAGTGGCACGTGGTGGGGACATTTTTCCGTGGCCTCTGTGGTTCAGCGGCCATGTTTTTGGTTTCCCTATATACTTGCATTGGCAGCCATTTTCCTGTAGTCCGAGATAGTGCTGAGGCTGTGGGGGCCTCTAGTGTCAGGTCAGCGTTTCCTCTTCCTCTTTCCAGCAGTGTGGCAGATCTTTTGAACCTTTCCAGCTCGGGTGGTGAGTCTCTGGGGGTACACTATCCTTCCCTTGTTGTATACAGCGCCGTGGGTGCTTCTTGCAGTGCCCCAGCAGTACACAGGGGGGGGGGGCCTTCTGTTTAAAAAAAAAAATAAAAAAAATGTTTTTTTGCTGAGCAGCACGGTTCCGTTTAACCCTTTATGGTCATGGAGCCTGGGGAGCGCGTTTCACCACCCGATCCACTCCTGGAAGCTGTGGGACCCTCTGGGTGTCAGTCTGCCCTGGCAACCATGACGGCAGCCCTGCAGTCACTAGTAGCCAAAGTAGCTATGGTCCTGCAAAGGTGACCTGGTAAGAAGCACCCCCCGCTTTCACCTGTATCCTCTGCTTTCTCAGATTCTGAGGTGGATTTGGCCACCGTGGACGACAGTCAGCCCACTTGGTCTGCGTCCATTCACGCTGAGCGCTTTAACAGTGAGGGTGAGTCCGCCTCCTCTACAGCTGCGCATGAAGAAGAGCTGGTGGAGGCCCTGATTGTATCAGTGCGGGAAACTTTAAAGTTGCAGGACTCAGTTGCTGCTGAGTCGGCGACGCCGGTGCAATTTGGCACCCGCAAATCTTCCAAGGTAAATACGTTTTTTCCCTTTCCTGCCTATTTTGATGAGGTTGTCACTAGTCAGTGGGGTTGGAACACCTAAGCGTTTTGCTAGAAGATATCCCTTTGAGTAGTCTCTTCTGAAGAAACTGATGGTTCCACTGTCGGTGGACTCTCAGGTTTCCATGCTGAATAAGACCACTCTTTTGCCAGTGGAAGATTCCCCGTCTTTTAAGAACCTCGTGGACAAAAGAGCTGAGGCTCTGGTCCGTTACCTTTTCACTGGTTTTGCACCAAGCCCTGGAGGGGAGTCAACATCCTTTTGAGCTGGCGGACCTGGTTAATCAGTTGATCCAAGGGTTACAGTATATTTGTGATACATCCCTGGATGCGGCCCCCCTGGCCAGCAGGGTTTCTGTGACGGCGGTGATCCTTTGCCGCATGATCTGGTTGAAGTACTGGTCAGCTGATTAGGCTTATAAAAAGGTACTGACTGATCTTCCTTTTGTAGGTGACGGTTTGTTCGGTGCCTCTATGGAAGAGATCTCAACGGGCCTTATGGGAGGCAAGAGTACTTTGCTTTCACAGGCTTCTGAGGGCAAAGAGCCTCGCCGTAAGCAGGGTCACTTATTTTCGGCTCACAAGCGGCCCTTTCATTTGTTTGGATCGCAGGAAAAGGGCTCGAGATCCAACCGTAATTTTGCGGGAGGCTCCAAGAGACCCTGGAATGATAAGTCCAAAGCGGTTGCTACTGGTTCCGCAGACAAGCCTTCCTTAGGTCCTTCCTTCTGTCGGTGCTTCAAAGGCCTCCCTTTGAAAATTAGCAGGGAAATTCCTCTGCTCACTCTGTCGCAAAAGGTGGCTTTCTTAGTGGCTATTATTTCCGCACTTTGCATATTGGAGTTGGCTGCGTTGTCGTGTCGTCACCTTACTTGGCGATTAATAGGGACAAAGTGGTGTTATGACCCTGTCAGGCATTCCTTCCTAAGGTTGCCTCTGGGTTTCAATTGAATGAAGACATTGTGCTACTGTTCCTATGTCCTAAGCCTAAACATCCTAAGGAAATTGCCTTACATTTCTTAGATGTAGTACAAGAGATTCGGGTTTACCTGGCATTGACTGAACCGATTAGGAAATCCGATTCTTTGTTTGTTCTTATGGATGGACCTCGTAAGGGGCAGGCCGCATCTGCTGCAACCATTTCTAAGTGGATCAGGCAGACGGTCGTGCAGCCCTACTCTGTTAAAGGTCAGGTTCCTCCTTTCCCTGTTTAAGCGCATTCTACAAGGGCGTTTAGTGCCTCCTGGGCCTTCCGTCATCAGGGGTCAGTGGTTCAGGTGTGCAAGGCGGCTACTTGGTCGTCTGTACACACATTCACAAAATTTGGTGGATGTACTTGCATCTTTGGATGTGGCGTTTGGCTGCAAAGTATTGCAGGCTGTGGTTGCGGAGGCTTCTGCTTCTTGAAATTTTTTTCTGGTGGTGAGCTCCAGTTGTTCCTAGTTGAGCTCCTGCTACCTGGTTGGCTATGTTTAGACTTGTTGGGAATTCTGCATTTGCTGTGTTTTTTCCTACCCCTCATGTTGACACTGCTTTGGGACATCCCAATGGTCTGAAGAATTGAAGCTGTGTCTGTCAGTGAATGAAAGAAAGAACTGTATTTTTGTCTTACTGTAAAAATCCTTTTCTCTGAGGTTCAATGACAGACAAAGCACCTGCCCCTCTTTTGGGGTTGAGTTATTTGTTCTTCTGACACTGCTTGTTACAAACTGGAAGTCCTACAGCAGGAAGTGATGGTATACCCTCTGTGACTGCCCCAGGGGCATAACCAAAAAGGTTTCCACCTAGTCCTACTCCTGAAGAGTGACAGTATAATACCCAATGGTCTGAAGAAATGAAGCTGTGTCTGTCAGTGAACCCTTTAGAGAAAAGGATTTTACGGTAAGACAAAAATCCAGTTTTTGATGATTGATTTGTAAGAATAAAATGCCTCTAATGCTTGGGGTCCCATATTTGACTGCCGCTGCTGGATTTTTTGGTTAGCTCTTACTGTCATGAATCTTTTTTACCACTGTGAGCAAACTTCTGGCGCTGAAAGGTTATGTGTAGACTTGCAGTTGGGGGCGATAAACTGCCGCAACCGCCCCCCTTTCAAGCTGCAATGGCAGCCAGACAAGGTTGTACACATGCAATGGGCGAGATGCTTTGCTGCATGGTAAAAAGTAGTGAATGCTAGGTTGTGACATGGTATTCTCAAAAGTACAACGAAAAACAAAAACCAGCGGGTTGAAAGAAAACAAAAAAACACACACATTTGAGTTGGATAAGGGAATCAATTACTCCTGCAGTGCTATTGTGTTCTGCCAGCAAGGAGCCTTCCTATATAGCCGGCAGCACCTATCATTTGGGAAAAACCCAACACCGGGTAGCCCATACATGGAATTAATTTATGCCGATCTCTGCTGAACCAGACGAATTTTAACCACTTGCCGACCGCCGCCCGACTATATACGGCGGCGGTCAGCCCCTTCCAGGCAAAGTGACGTACCGGTACGTCACTAGCCTGGGATTGAATAGGGGGCGAGCGCACGCCGCCGCTCGTACCCGACGAAGCCGACGCGTGTGACTGGCGGACCCGATGTCCTGCGGTCACTCGTGATCGCTGGGTAGAGAGGGAGAAAGGCAGGCGGCTAATGTAAACAAAGCCGCCTGTCATTCTCCCCTGTGTAAAAGCACAGATCACTTGGTCCTGCTATGTAGGACCGTTGATCTGTGCTTTTCCATCACAAGCCACATCCAATGACAGTTAGAAACACGCCCCTAGGGATACACTTAACCTCTCCCTCTCCAATAAAGTTAACCCCTTCCCTCCCAGTGTCATTTTTACAGTAACAGTGCATATGTATAGCACTGATTACTGTAGTAATGTCACTGGTACCCCCAAAAGTGTTAAAAATGTCAGTCAAGGGTCCGATCTGTCCGCCGCAATGTCGCAGTACCGCAAAAAAATCACAGATCGCCGCCATTACAATTGCAATTTTGCTGCGATTTTGTCGTGATTTTACCATGTTTAAGGTGTGTTTTTCATCGGTCATGTGACCTAAAAACTGCATCAAAAACATAACATGAGTGCGTTATTGATGTGTTCTTGTTGAGTTTTCAATGCATTTCAATGGGGAGGCGCGTTTTTTTTAACTGACCAAAAATGCAGTAAACAAGATTTTTCACACCACAAAGGAAGCGCAATAGGCCACTGTGAAGACATACAAAGAATTTAAAGAGATGCATTTTTCTTGAGCTTTTTTTGCACTAAAGGTGCCAACAAAGGTTGACAATAAATTCATATTTATTTAAATTCATGATATTAATTAAAAGTCAAATTCAATACAATTATATATAAAAATATATACATGTATATTTTTTAAAAAGTGTCGTTTTCAGTTTTGGTTTTGGCCAAGTGCATCCTGAAATTTCCGTTTTGGTTTCGGGACCAAAATTTCCATTCAGTGCACCAAAAGTGATAGCTGGAGTTTGGCTTTAAATTGAAGTGAATGTAATGAAGTCCATCTAAATCTGCTAGGGCATCCAACACTACAGTGCTATTGTCCAAAGGTGTCTCTGTTGCTTCTCCACAGTGGAGACATTAAGGGGTTGATTTACTAAAGGCAAATAGACTGTGCACTTTGCAAAGTGCAGCTGCACTCTGCAAGAGCAGTTGCTCCAAAGCTTAGTAAATGAGCAAAAACTCTGCTGACTTCCATTATCCAATCATATACAAGCAAAAAAACTGTTTTTTTTTTAATTTACCTTGCACATGATTGGGTATTCTTTGCAAAGTGAAGCTTTACCTTATTTAGCTCTGTAGCAACTGTACTTGCAGAGTGCAACCACACTTTGCAAAGTGCACAATCTATTTGCCTTTAGTAAATCAACCCCTAAGACTTAGTTTACCCTTGCGGTTGGGATGGGAGGGTGGTAAAAACACATGTTTGAGCCACACTTTTATCACCCACCCCAAATGCTCCCCTAAACCAAAGGCAGCAAAGGCTTACAAAGGCAGGGATGTACAAATGCGGCAGAAAATATTATCCCCCCTGTTTCAACTGTATAGAGCCACGTGCAACCACCCTGCAACCGCGTGCAATGCATGCAGTTGCGGTGTGGGCTTTTAGTGGTTAAAAGGACCTGCTAAGGAGGCGAGATAATGCCACCTCACCACCTGTCAAACACTCTCTGAAAAACAATCCGCCGTGGATTGCTCTTTAGAGGGCAAAGCATTCTCAATAAGCCCTAAGGCCCCTTTCACACAGGAGCACCGCTCCGACAGAGTCCGTTCCGCTCAGCGGGGGATCGATCCGCCGATCCCCGCTGAGCAGGCGGATGACAGCTCCGTCTCGGCTCTGTGTGACGGAGCTGTCAGATCCCCGCTGTCCTCTATGGGGAGATCGAATGAGAACGGACCGCCTGTCCATTCTCATCCGATCCCATCCGATCTGATCCGATCCTCCAGACGGATGTCTTCACTGACACCCGCTGCCCCATAGGGATGCATGGAGCAACCAATCAGGTCTGCCTGAAAAACTGACAGGCTGATCAGATCGGATCGCCCGTGTGAAAGGGGCCTAAGACAGGAAAGGATAAATTTACTAAAACTGGAGAGGGCAAAATCTGGTGAAGCAGTACATGGTAGCCAATCAGCTACTAACTTCAGCTTGTTCAGTTAAGCTTCGACAAAAAACAAAAACTGGAAGCTGATTGGTTTCTATGCAGAGCTGCACCAGATTTTGCATTCTCCAGTTTTAGTAAATCAACCTTGAAGTGTGTTACTGGCCAGATTACCATTTTTAAGGACTGGTAAACTTCAGTATTAGTATGATCTTTGAAATGAAAAAGACACCAAAAAGGAAGGAAACAAAATTTTAAAAGTCAAAAATATATTTATCAGTCTGTTTCACATAAATCCGAGCTGTGCCAGCAGTTCTAATGGAGTTATTATAATCACTGCACACTCCTGATTCATTTGATTTAATAGTGGACACCATAACAAGCAATATGCAGTCAAGCTCAAGGAGCATTTGTTGCCAGGGCACCAGACATATTTTTTTTCTGACAAACACCTTATTATTGTTTAGCCTTGATGCAGTCCCTGGACCAGATATGCCTGACTTTATTGCAAATTGGTTTGCTTGCATTGAGGTTATTAGAATATGAGCGTTACAAATCTTGTAAGTGTAATAAAATACATGCTTTTCACAAGTTGTTTTTGGAATAGCTTTCTCCCTGGTTTTCTGCAATATTGATCTTATGCTGAGAAAAACATCTATTAAACAGGAAACTGAAAAAAAAATAAAAATCAAAAACCGGAGATAGTGACTGCTGGATGTTTCTGTACATAATGAATTGAGTATACATATAAAAAAAATCGTTATCTGTAATTAAATGAAACTTGTACAGAGGGGGCACTAATGACCTCTCCTTGTGATAATGCTGGTTGCCTGAATTATATGATGCTCCATGCCTTTGTTTTTTTGTGCCAATAACCTCTAACAAGTTGGCAAATAAAGAATTATGAGTTTTCACTGACTATACCAGTGATGGCAAACCTTGGCACCCCAGATGTGGGACTACATTTCCCATGATGCTCCTGTACTCTGCAGTGTAGCTGAGCATCATGGGAAATGCAGTTCCAAAACATCTGGGGTGCCAAGGTTTGCCATCACTGGACTATACTTTCTGCATCTTTGTTCGAGGTCAGTGAGTCAGTATATTGAAGGTAAAGATAGCCAGGTAACTAGCATGTTCAGAAGGAGCTTAGTAAAAGCATCATACACTGCCTGGCCAAAAAAAGTCGCCATCTGGAATTAACTAAGCAACTAACTAAACTAAGCATGCAGTAACTATCCTATTGGATAATTACTGCATGTGCCCAAAGAATGAGGTCAGCTGACTACCTGAATATACTGAATGACCAGGTTTTCCATCAATGGATTTTTTTCTTCCCAGATGGTACGGGCGTATTCCAAGATGACAATGCCAGGATTCATCGGGCTCAAATTGTGAAAGAGTGGTTCAGGGAGCATGAGACATCATTTTCACACATGGATTGGCCAACCACAGAGTCCAGAACTTAACCCCATTGAGAATCTCTTGGGATGTGCTGGAGGCTTTGCGCAGTGGTCTGACTCTCCCATCATCAATACAAGATCTTGGTGAAAAATGAATGCAACACTGGACGGAAATCAATCTTGTGACATTGCAGACACTTATCGACACTTGCCGCGGCGAATGCATGCCATAATCAAAGCCAACAAAATACTAGAGTGTGTGACCTTTTTTTTGGTGGCGATTTTTTTTTTTTTTTTTGGTCAGGCAGTGTATATGTTTCTATCAGTACATATGTAATGAAAGGGGTTTAAATTGTCTGATGCTGTAAGTAGATACATTACACATGAGACAGCTCTTTTAGGCTTCGTTCACATATCCACAAAATAAAAATGCATTTACAAGATACGCATTTACGGATCTGAACACAGCTGCACTTTTTTTAATGGAAACATTCACACAAGTGCGTAAACATGTACTGCGTTCAGATCTGCAACACAAAATTCAAAAATCTGTTTCTCCAGACATGTCTATACACATACCATGCATTCAGGTATAAAAAAATGACAGGAAATTTTTACGTATTTAAAATGGATCATTTGTTTAATCTGTTTAATTTGTGTATCATTGGAGGCTGTTCACTTTACTGGGTATATGTGAGGGTTTACAACCACTTTAGGAATTGCTGAGATCTACCGGCCCCTTGGACCGGTATCAATTTTCCTTGATGACTTCTCTGCCTGGCTATCCTACCTTCTATCTTCTGGATTTTACACAATCATTTTCGGTGACTTCCACATCCCTGTTTATACCAACACTCCATCTACTTCTGAACTTCCAAGTCTTACCTCCTCACCTGAAGAAATGGGTACATACTTATACTTACTCTGATAGCAACACTCTGAACCTTGTTTTTTCTTTCCTTTGCACTCCATGCAACCTGTTCAACAATCCTTTTCCTTTCTCTGATGATCACTACCTTATTAGCTTCGCTCTCTCCCTGTCTTCCACCACCTCTCTCTGCAACCACCTAACAATTACCCATAGGAACCTTTGCCACTTCAACCCCTCTTCTCTTCCATTCTGCTACTGATCACCCTTATGACAAAATCTTACCCCTTTCCTGCCAAAATCTAGTCACAATAGATCCCTGTCCTCCACCCTGGACGAGCTTGCCCTCCCCCCCCCTCATTATGCACAGAATCATGCCCCGACCCCTACAACCCTGGCAAACAGATAACACTAGAGGTCTCAAAAAATGTAGTGGCGCTCTTGAGCGTCTGTGGCGTAAGACTAAGTCTCACAAAGACTTTAACCAATATAAATCTGCCCTCCAAAAATAAAATTCTTGCCTCCACACTGCCAAGCAGACCTCTTTATCACTCTCAATAACACCTTCTCATCCAGTTCCCTTCAACTCTTCTACCTTCTAGTAACTCTCTACTTCGTTCTCTGCTGCCTCCAGCCACTAATTCACTCACTGCCCAGGAGATCCCCAATCACTTCGAAAATAAGATTGATTCAATTTGTGATGAAATCCTCACTTTACAGATATCCCCCCACTTAACACCCCATGTCCACAGATACAATCAACACTTCCCTTATTCAACCCTGCTTCTATAGACGAGGTTGCTAAACTTATTTCTAACGCCCACCTAACCACCTGTCCCCTGTTCCCTCTAAAATACTGCCGTCACCCTCTGACTTTATCCTACAATCTCTAACCCACATTTTCAATCTCTCCTTCTCTTCTGGCATCTTCCCCAATGATCCTAAACATGCATTAGGCACCATCACATTGTGTTCCTGTCACGGAACCATGAACCAGACGTACAACAACAGATAAGTGAAAATAAGAAAGCTTTATTGAAAAACAAGCTATAAAGCAAAAGTCCAAACGGATGGCGAAACCGATGCAGAGTCTTTGCGAAGCCAGGGGTCAGGAACCAGCAGGGTAGTCAGACGAAGCCAGGATCAGGAACCAGCAGGGTAGTCAGACGAAGCCAGGATCAGGAACCAGCAGGGTAGTCAGACGAAGCCAGGAACAGGAACCAGAAGTAGCAGCAGTCTTAGTAGCATGTGAACACAGGAGGACCAAGCAGGGAACTGAAGCCACAGACCTCCTATATATATGAGCTAGGTATCCAGCTCCTCCCAGTGGGAAGGAGGAGCCGCAGGGTGGGAGGCTACAAGAAACCCAGAAACCAAGATGGCCGCCAGCACATGTCAAACGAAGGAGAACAGCAAGAAGGTAAGACCATGACAGTACCTCCCCCTCAAGGGCCCCTCCTCCGCGGAGTAAAGAACGGTTTCTGAGGGAAGCGTGCGTGGAAGGCTCGGAGCAAGGCAGGAGCATGGACATCTGCGGAGGGAACCCAGGAACGCTCCTCTGGACCATAACCACGCCAATGAACCAAAAACTGCACCCGACCGCGGACCAGGCGTGAGTCCAGGATATTGCTCACCTCATACTCCTCACGATTGCCCACTCGGACCGGACGAGGCCGAGGAACCGAGGAAGTGAAACGATTACACACCAGAGGCTTCAACAGGGAGACATGAAACACGTTGGAGATCCGCATGCCAGGAGGAAGCGCAAGGTCATAGGCTACCGGGTTTACCCTGCGAAGCACTCGGAAGGGACCAACAAAGCGAGGCGCCAGCTTGGGAGTGGGCACTCGAAGGTTGAGGTTGCGGGTGGACAACCATACACGGTCTCCGGCCTGGTAGGAAGGAGCAGGCGCTCGTCTGCGATCAGCCTGGAGTCTCTGGCGCTGCGCAGAGACCTCAAGGGACTTCTGGATCTGTACCCAAGAAGCACGTAGGACGGAAAGGTGATCCTCCACAGCCGGAATATCCTGGGGAGAGAATACCTCCGGTAACACGGCAGGTTGGAACCCATAGTTGGCCATGAAGGGAGACGTCCCAGAGGAAGAGTTCACCGCCGTGTTCCTGGCAAACTCAGCCCAAGGCAGGAGGTCAACCCAATTGTCTTGGTGATCGGAGACATAGCAACGAAGGAATTGCTCCAAGGCCTGATTGGAACGTTCTGCGGCCCCATTGGACTGAGGGTGGTAGGCCGAGGAGAAGGAGAGATGAATCCCCAACTGGGAGCAAAAGGCGCGCCAGAACCTGGACACAAACTGACTCCCCCGATCCGACACAATCTCCTTGGGCAAACCGTGCAACCGGAAGACCTCCCTGGCAAAAATCGTGGCCAACTCCTGTGCAGAGGGTAACTTCTTGAGAGGAACACAGTGACACATTTTGGAAAACCGATCCACAATCATGAGAATGACCGTATGGCCTCGGGATGCAGGGAGGTCCACAATGAAATCCATCCCCAGGTGTGACCATGGGCGCTCCCCGGTGGCTAAGGGTTGCAGAAGGCCCAACGGAAGGTGCCGAGGGGACTTACTCTGGGCACAAACGGAGCATGCCGCTACATATGCGGCGATGTCGGAACGTAGGGAAGGCCACCAGAACAGACGTGAAATAGCCCAGGACAGCTGATTCTTTCCAGGATGCCCCGCGGTCTTGGAGTTATGGTAGGTTCGCAACAACCGAGTGCGCAACTCCTCAGGCACAAAACATCTGCCGTTGGGTCTCCCAGAGGGAGCACCAGATTGAGCCGCCAAAATCTGCTCACCCAGGGGAGAGGTCAGGCTGGTGCGAATGGCAGCCAGGATCTGATTCGGAGGTATGACCGAAGTCGGAATCGACTCCTCCCTGGACAGGTCGGAGTACTGCCGTGATAAGGCATCAGCCCTAATGTTCTTGGAACCGGGTAGGTAGGAGACCACGTAATTAAAACGTGACAAGAACAGAGCCCATCTGGCCTGACGTGGTGTCAATCTCTTGGCCTCAGAGAGGTAGGTCAGATTCTTGTGGTCCGTCAGGATGAGGACCGGAACCACCGAACCCTCGAGCAAGTGCCTCCATTCTTTAAGAGCCTGCACGATGGCCAATAACTCCCTGTCACCAATCTGGTAGTTGCACTCCGCGGAAGACAGTTTCCGGGAGTAAAACCCACAAGGAAGCAGAGGACCCTCTGGTGTTCTACGCTGAGACAGAAGGGCGCCTACTCCCGTCTCAGACGCGTCCACCTCGAGGACAAAGAGCAACCCAGGGTTGGGATGCGACAGAATCGGAGCCGACACAAAGGCGGACTTTAGAGCCTCAAAAGCTCGGATGGCCTCGGGCGGCCAGACCTGGGAATTACTGCCCTTCCTGGTCAGATCCGTGAGAGGCTTGGCTAGCATGGAAAAGTCCCTGATGAACTTCCGATAATAATTGGCGAAGCCCAAAAAGCGCTGCAGGGAGCGAAGACCACTGGGCTGGGGCCACTGTAAGACAGCCGAAACCTTCTCAGGATCCATGGAGAACCCCTCAGCGGAAATGATGTAACCTAAGAAGGTTACCTGGGATCGGTGAAATTCGCATTTCTCAAGCTTACCGAACAGCTTGTTCTCTCGTAACCGTTGCAACACTCGTTTGACATCCAGAATGTGGGTCTCCATGGACTCAGAATATACCAAGATGTCATCCAGGTAGACCACCACACACTGCTGCAACAGGTCACGGAAAACATCGTTGATGAATTCCTGAAAGACTGCGGGCGCATTGCACAGCCCAAAGGGCATAACCAAGGATTCATAATGACCGGTCCTGGTGTTAAACTCATCGCCCGCCTTGATCCTTACGAGGTTATATGCCGCCCTCAGGTCGAGTTTGGTAAAGACCGTGGCCCCTTTAAGGCGATCGAACAGCTCGGAAATCAAGGGTATCGGGTAAGCGTTCTTGATCGTGATGCGATTGAGACCCCTGTAATCGATGCAAGGCCTCAACTCACCGCCCTTCTTTTTCACAAAGAAAAATCCAGCCCCTGCCGGGGACGAGGATTTGCGAATGTGTCCACGTGAAAGCGCCTCCCTCACGTACTCCTCCATGGCCTCATTCTCCGCTACCGACAGTGGATAGACTTTGCCACGAGGAGGAACGGCACCAGATTGTAACTCGATGGCACAATCGTATGGGCGGTGCGGAGGTAGGGCAACCGCGCGCACCTTATCGAATACATCCCGGTACTCCTCGTATTCAGGGGGCAACAGAGAGTCCGAGGAAGTACACAGCAACTTGACAGGCCCATGGATGCAACTAGCCCCACACTGCGGTGACCACGAGAGGATCTCGGCCGATCTCCAATCGAAAATCGGATTATGCTTCTGGAGCCAGGGGTACCCCAAGACCACCGAGTAGTGTGGAGACGAAATAACCTGGAAGCAGACCGACTCTCTGTGGACGGCACCAATTGCTAACCCCACTGGAAGGGTCTCATGAGTCACGTGTGGCGGCAGAAGGGGTCTGCCGTCTATCGCCTCAAGAGCCAGAGGAGAACCTCGAGCCTGCAGAGGAATGGAATTGGCGGCAGCGAACACACTATCAATGAACAAACCACCAGCACCAGAGTCCACCAACGCCTGGGTCGTCACCGAGCCCCCGACCCAGGAAAGGACAACAGTGATCAGTGGTTTGTCAACACGGGAAACCGGGGACGAGGAGACTCCACCCAAGATCTGCCCCCGACAGGATCTCAGGTGCGAGCGTTTCCCTGGACGGTTCGGACATGCCAACCGAAAATGCCCACCGAGACCACAGTACATGCATCGGCCCTCGCGTCTCCAGGAGTACCCTATCCCCCTCGGACAGGCGAGCAAACCCCAGCTGCATGGGTTCACCCCCAGACAAGTCATCCCCAGGAGGCGTGGGAGGAGAGGGAGGCACGGGTGGGACAACAAAGGTAGGCGCCAATCTGTTAGGAGGCCTCCGCAGACTCTCCTTAAAGGAAGGTCTCTCCCTGAGTCTGGTGTCAATCAAAATCAGGAAAGAAATAAGAGACTCGAGCTCCACTGGTAGGTCCTTAGCTGCAACCTCATCCTTCAAGGCATCCGAGAGACCATGAGAGAAAGCAGCGACCAGAGCCTCATTATTCCAGCCCACCTCTGCTGCCAGGGTACGAAACTCAATGGCGTATTCAGCTACGGATCGTGAACCCTGTCTGATGGACATAAGGAGCTTCGCAGCAGAGGCAGCACGAGCCGGCACATCGAATACCTTCCGAAGAGAAGCAACAAAACCGGAAAACTCGGCAACCACCGGATTGTTGTTCTCCCATAAAGGGCTGGCCCAGACCAAGGCCTTGTCCGAGAGCAGCGAGATTAAGAAGCCCACCTTTGATCTCTCAGTAGGAAAGGCATGTGGCAGCAACTCGAAATAAATGCCCACCTGGTTAAGGAAACCTCGGCACTGAGTTGGCTCTCCCCCAAAGCGCTGTGGAAGGGGGGCAGAACCGGACATACCCCGAAACACCGCAGGCGCAACAACAGGTGTCGGGGTAGACTCTGGCGCAACAACCGGAGCGGCAGTAGGAGCGGACCCAGGAGCGACAACCGACCCATCGGCAACGGGAGCGAAATGAACCGTGCGTTCAAGCAGGGTTTGCAACGCCACGGCGAACTGACCCAACAGGTGATCCTGCTGATCAAGTCTGGCAACCAGCGTGGGTAGTGAGGATGGCCCTGCACCGTCAGAATTCGTGGCCTGTGGTACCGTGCGTTCAAGCAGGGTTTGCAACACCACGGCGAACCGACCCAACAGGTGATCCTGCTGATCAAGTCTGGCAACCAGCGTGGGTAGCGAGGATGGCCCTGTACCGTCAGAATTCATGGCTTGGTCCTAATGTCACGGAACCATGAACCAGACGTACAACAACAGATAAGTGAAAATAAGAAAGCTTTATTGAAAAACAAGCTATAAAGCAAAAGTCCAAACGGATGGCGAAACCGATGCAGAGTCTTTGCGAAGCCAGGGGTCAGGAACCAGCAGGGTAGTCAGACGAAGCCAGGATCAGGAACCAGCAGGGTAGTCAGACGAAGCCAGGATCAGGAACCAGCAGGGTAGTCAGACGAAGCCAGGAACAGGAACCAGAAGTAGCAGCAGTCTTAGTAGCATGTGAACACAGGAGGACCAAGCAGGGAACTGAAGCCACAGACCTCCTATATATATGAGCTAGGTATCCAGCTCCTCCCAGTGGGAAGGAGGAGCCGCAGGGTGGGAGGCTACAAGAAACCCAGAAACCAAGATGGCCGCCAGCACATGTCAAACGAAGGAGAACAGCAAGAAGGTAAGACCATGACAGTTCCATGACTGTGCTCTTCATGCTTTCATCCTGCTTCCATCCTACCTAATCCACTGCACCTTTGGGGTCAACTCTACTTCCTCCTCTTCTCTTCCTTTCTCCGTCTGGGTTTCCCAAGGTTCTGTTCTTGGACCTCTCCTATTCTCAATCTACACCTCCTCCCTGGGTCAGCTGATAGCCTCCTATGGCTTTCAATATAATTTCTATATTGACAGAACCCAAATCTATCTCTCTACCTCTCAGTTCACAACATTAGTCTCCTCACGCATCACTAATTTACTGACTGACATATCAGTCTGGATGTCACACCACTTCTTCAAACTCAACCTGTCCAAAACCGAGCTTGTAATATTTCCTCCCTCACGTGCCCCTTTCCCTGGCTTCTTTGTCAAGATCAATGGCACAGCCATTACCCATGCTAGGGTGCTAGGTGTAGTCCTGGACTCTGAACTCTCCTTTCGGCCCCACATCTAATCACTTTCCAAAGCTTGCCGCCTCAAAGCAGTTGTAAAGGCTGAAGGTTTTATTTTACCTTTGTGGATTTTATGCATGACGGTAAAAAAACTTTTCTGTGTTGCAGCCCCCAAAGCCCCCCTAATACCTGACTCTCTGGACTCTCTTACCTGAGAGAGAGGGGATCGGGGGCCGACACACAGAGCTGCAGCTCGGCAGCGAGCCTGCTTGGTGGCTCCCATTGCAAGCTGCTTGCTCTGGAGGCACTTGGCAAGAGGGAGGGGCCAGGAGCACTAGAGAGGGACCCAAGAAGAGGAGGATTGAGGCTGTTCTGTGCAAAACCGCTGCATAGAGCAGTGTTTCTCAACTCCGGTCCTCAGGGTACACTAACAGGCCAGGTCTGCAAGAAAACTGAAGTACATCACAGGTGATATAATTTGCTGTTCAGTGATTGCAGGAGTCTAGTCTGCATCTCCCCAAGGTAATACTTAAAATCTGGCCTGTTAGTGTGCCCTGAGGACCGGAGTTGAGAAACACTGGCATAGAGCATGTAAGTATAACATGTTTGTTATTTGAAAAAAAACACTGCAACTCCCTCCTCAACTCCCTCCTCCTTGGCTTACCTTTACATAGGCAATCCCCCTTCAATCTATCATGCCAGACTCATCAACCTTACAAACCGCTCAGTGTCTGCTACCCCTCTCTGCCAATCCCTCTATTGGCTGCCACTCACCAAAAAATTAAATTAAAATACTAACAATAACTTACAAAGCCATCCATAACTTGGCCCTCAGCTACATCACTAACCTAGTCTCGAAATACCAAATAAAGTGTTCTCTTTGCTCCTCCCAAGGCCTCCTGCTCTCTAATTCCCTTGTCACCTCATCCCATGCTTGCCTCCAGGACTTCTCTTGAGCCCCTCCTATCCTTTTTAATTCCTTACCCCAATCTGTCTGACTATCTCCTACTTTATCCACTTTTAGGCAATCCCTGAAAACTTTTATCTTCCCTTTCCACAACAAATGTTGGCGACAGCGATTCCCTGTCATAAGTCTGAATGAGGAGCTGTTCCAGATAATTAGAGGGGTCTGAGCCCTCCACTCCTTCTGGCAACCCGATGAACCTCAAATTACATCTGCGTAGCCTGTTTTCCAGATCATCCTGATTTTGTAGGATCTGGTGGACTTGCTGCTGAAGATGATCAGTGGATTGTTGGAGTGGGGGGAGGGAGTCCTCCACGCTGCTGATCCTGTTCTCAGCCTCGGTCACCCTGTCCCGCAGCTGCCTCATATCCTGCCTAATCAGGGAGATATCTACCTTCACTTCGTCAATCTTTGTAGTCAGGGTCACTTGGCATGCAGATATGGCTTCCAGGACTGTTGCTGTGTCTGCGCCCGCCGCCGCTCCGACAGCCTGAGATTTCCCGGCGCCATTTTGGGAGGAGGACTCTCCATCCTGGCGGCGGAATTTATCAAGCTTGGCCGCCGCCTCGGACGTTTTTTTTCGGCGGGGACATAGCAGGATGAGCTCCGGAGTGTCCCGGGGAGCAGCGGGTCTCGGTAAGCAGTCGCGGGGAGACAGGATAGATGATGCAGGATACAATTCTGGCGGAGCTCCAGCTGCTCACGTCCTATCTCATGCTGTGCCAGGCCACGCCCCCGAAAACTTTTATCTTCAGAGAAGCTTATTCTGCCTCCCCATCCCCCACAGTTATTACCTTTTGTATCACTTGACCCTCCCTTTTAGATTGTAAGCTCTAAAAAGCAGGGACCTCTGATTCATCCTGTATTAAATTGTTTTGTAACTGTACTGTCTGCCCTCATAATGCAAAGTGCTCCGCAAACTGTTGGCACTATATAAATCCTGTATAATAATAATCTAAAAGCAAGTATCATCATGAGTAGGAACTAAAAAATCAGTAAAATTTTTACGGCCATGTGAATGTAGCCTACACTAGGAATTTATGTCTTCACATTTGATTTTCTCCAAAACAAGATTCCTAATAGAAAAACAGAAAAATTAAGGCTGTTTATCATGCCCACAAAAGGCAGGGGGAAGCTGTTCACAAAGCCAAAACCACAGAGACAACGGAAGGGGCAGGCCATGAGTTCGGATGGCGCCATCTTGCCCTCTTCTCCTCCCCACATGGATGCCCAGGGCTCGTCGCAGATGGAGCAGGCTTTTTTCTCATCTCCGGTTGGGGTGGGTTTGCTGCCCACTCCATTGGACTCTACCTCACCAGTGGCAGCGGACACTAGATGCTACTGAGGGATGTAAGGCGGCACCCATGCTGCAAATTAAGCACCTGGCAAAAGAGTACACACTGATCCGCCATTATCTGGAAAAGATCAAGAGGAGGTTGACTGAGGCAGAGGGTTTCATCGAAACCATGGAGGATCTTTAGGGCTCCTACTCTGCCCAACTTGCTAATCTCTAGTCTCAGGTTGCCACTCTCATGACCAAGAAGGAGGATGCGGAAAACAGGAAGCGGCACAACGTCAAGGTGGTGGGTCTGCCTGAGTGCATCCAGCTGCCTTTGTGGAATCATTCTTCAAGCAACTTCTTAACATGCCTGACATGCCACCTACCTACATGGTTGAACGGGAGCATTGGGTACCTATGGGTACTAGACCTTCCAGAGCTCCACCGCGTCCCTTTCTAGTAAAATTCCTGAAATTATATGATCCTTGCAGAAGCCAGGAAACTACAGGAATTGCCCTTCGAGAACACCCATATAATGTTTTTCCCTGATTTCTATGTGGAAACTTAGAAACACAGTTGCTCCTTTGATGATGTCTGACGCAGCTTGAGGGAGAAGGGTATATTCTATAGCACGTTGTACCTGAGCAGACTTCGGGTTCCTCATTGTGGAGTTTGTGAAATTATTTGATACCCCCTTGGAGGCCAGCGAGTGGCTTGATAGTATCTGAGTGAGTACTGACCTTCAGTGTACTTCCTTAGAGCTCTTGTGGAGTGTTTATTACAGTTACTTGTTTTTTGTTACAGCATCACATTTCCATATTGTTTGGCCTAATTTACATACCTGGATTGGAGCCTTATTTCTGTTTTATGCTTCCTCTTGAAGTTTATCTGCCAAGAGTTCTGACACTACCGGTCTTCTCTCCTGATCTAGGAGGGTAGTCCCTATCAGGTGATGCCGGAGTTCTTTTATATCCTGATACTGGAGGCTGGCTTGCATGCTATGACCCAGAGCAAGTATTGCCTTAACAGCTTTGTGGAACTTTTTGAACTTGTGAACTTTTTTTGGGGTCACGCTTCTCTGAGCCAGTTTGTTGCTACACTGCAGCAGGAGGAAGGGGATTTCTACTAGGTTTGTTTCCAGTGTTATGCAATTCCTCATGTTTGTCCCCGGGCAATGTATTAAATCGGGTTTTGTATTCATTATTGGTACTTTACACAATGTGCCTTATCATGTTCTCACATATATCTACAGTGTCTATTATGTTGATTACACACCTACAATGAGTCTCCTGGAATGTCCGGGGATTGAATGACAAGTTCAGACGAGCTCTGGTTTTCCAGTACTTCAAACAGTCCATGGCTCCCAACTGTCCCTGATTTAGAGGGACTGTCCCTGATTCGGAACAAAGTCCCCCTGTCCCTCTTTCAACCTCATTTGTCCCTAATTTTGGTCTTATAAAATGTTTGTATATAAAATGCACTTTTTATCTTTCAAAAAGTGTTTGCCATTGCTAAACCTTTTATCCAATTTCTAAATGACTGCATTTGTAAATTTCAAAAGCCAGTATAAAGGAAAAGTAGTGGTAAAAAAAGCATTTGTGGGTTTAACTAATCTTTTTTTTGTATATTAAGGGGGCATGGCAGGGTGTGTATCCTATGCTATACTTTTGCTAACTGGTGTCCCTTGTTCCGATCTCAAAAAGTTGGGAGGTACAGAAACTTCTTAAACCTTGTGTGTTTTTTTTGCAAGAGAAACGCTTGGATGGTAACAGAGTTCTGGCCTTAAGTCGTCCGTGGATGCAAAGGGCATTTCACGCCAACTATTCCCCATATTCCTGGGATGTTTCTATTTTGATCAGTAAGTCAGTTCCCTGTACTGTACATCAGGTGCTCTCGGAGTCAGTACTTGATTGTGGTAGCAGATTTGTTTGCATCCAAATTGGTATTGGTGACTGTCTATGTGCCTCCACCATTTAATGTGCAAGTGTTATATGATTTCATGGGTAAGCTGGCTTTATTCATGCACCTCCCCTTTCCTTTTCCCCCTGGCTGGGGACTTTAGCGACATAGTAAATGGCACAAAGGATACTTCTATTTCCTAGAAATCCCCCTCCATAGAGATGTTGGCCTGGGCCACTATGGTGTCCCTAATTAAACTGTGGCTTTGGAAACACCCTATTAGTTACTCCTACCTTTCTAAAAACGCATAAATCCTCAGCTGTGATTGACCTGGCCTTTGCTAATGTTCCCCTGCTACAAGTGGTGCGGTTTACTAATTACCTTCCTAGAGGTCTCTCGGATCATGTTCCCTTATCTGTGGTTTTGGGGTTGCCCTTTAAGGATCAATCGAGGCAGGAGCAGTGTCTCAAATCAAACGAGACAGCAGGCAACAATCAAACAGGGGAAGACGTCAGCTGTGACGAAACGAGTCAGAACCGGTGTGCTGACGTCACCACGCGACCCGGGAGGACGGGCTACACAGAGGCCAACCTCATTGTCCAAAGCACATGTTGTATTGTTGCTGCCTTGGTGCACTTGAGGTTGGGAGTATCTGTGAGTTTGCTGCATTATATGTGGATGATCATTTTCTTTTTCTGCAAGATCCAGGTCCTTCCCTGCAAGCGTTTTTTCAAATTTTAAATACATTTTCTACATATTCAGGCCTTGGGGTTAATTGGTTAAAATCTAGTATTTTGCCCTTGGATAAGAGGGCTCAGGATAGAGCGGATCCTAAGGTTCCTATTACATAGGTATCCCAAATACTATTCCTAAGCATATTATTATCCGCAAAGGTCAATGGTTATATTACACTTAATTTGTTGCTATTGGTCACCACTCTCAGGAGGCGTATAGAGGTCTGGAAATATTTACCCATGTCGCTGATTGGCAGGATCAACCTGCTCAGACAGAAAAGTTTGCCAGTTTTCCTTTATTTTCTATGTAATGCCCCAGTCTGGGTCCCTCGCTCCTAATTTAAGAAAATAGATGGCCTTTAAGCTCATTCCTCTGGCCCTCGTTCCACCCTAGAATTGGGCTTAAGGCCTTCAGGAGCCATTGGGTCTGGCATGCCTAGCATTACCTGATTTATACATATATTTTTTAACCAGCAAAATTATTTTTTCACGCCGCTGGCTCCTAAATGATGATAGGGACATGGCCATGGTTCTTAGTGGGCTCCTACGAGGGTCTACATCATCTTCTTTTTAGAGGCCCCCAGTTACATACTCCTATCATGGACTCCATGAAGGTTACTCCACAGGCCTGGGACAAAGTGCAACACATAATGCAGCCTGAGGGAGTGGGACACTCACCCTCTTCCCCATTCTGGTTTAACCCTCGCCTGCCTGAATTTCATGCAATCCCCGATCCTCTAATGTGGGCTGGTAAAGGGATTAGGCAACTTAAGGAAATAGTGGGGTGGGTGGGCTCCTTACTTTTGGTGATCTGAAATCCAAGTTCCAGGTTCCCAATTGGTATTTCTTCTGCTATATACATCACGCATTCATTACACAGTTTGGTAATACCACCCTGGCACCTAGAGCTTAGGAATTGGAGCAGTTGTTTTGCTCCAATCTACTAAAAAAACACTCCCTGAAGTATATAAAGAGTTGTTCACAGTTAGGCCTAAGTCCCTTGAAAAATTCCAGAATATTGGCAGGGGGTGGTCAGGGCTCTGGTGGATCTCACAGCCCAACAAATCCCAATTACTATCTTGGTCTGCATCCTTGGGTTGGTAAAAGCGTTAAGGGCACAGAGAACCCTCCTTACAGTTACCCTCTTCTATGCCCGCTAAGCAATCTTGTTTTATTGAAAAAAAAACAGAGCTTCCCCCTTTGACATTTTAGAAATCTCTGATGAATAAGGTGTTGCCTTCATATAAAGTTACCTATCTAAACAAGGGGCTGTCCTAAGAGGTTTGAGAAGGTCTGGCACAGTTGGGTTTCTGCTACCTCTACTCTCACATGAGACCGTTCTAATAACTATTTGGTTTATGTTAGTGCCCATCAGTTTGTAGTCGGGGGGCTTGTCCCTCATTTTGTGATTCTACATGAGATTATACTTTATTCTGTTTAAGCATGGTTTGACTAATTATTTGAAAGTAATGTATGAAACATCATTGCACATGTACGGACGTTATTGTCGTTGTATTCATGGGTTATCTATTTTTTAATGTATACTGCTAGCGGTATTGCACATTGGGGGGAGGGTTGGTTAGTGGTTTTACTGGCTATGTCTGTACAGTCAGATCATTTATTGTATTTTTTTTATTGTATTTGTTTTATGTTTTGTTGTGTCTGATATCTGTATTGTATTTTACTCTGTAAAACTCAATCAACCGAAAAAAAGAGGGATGGCGGTCAATCTAGCCAGCAGATTATGGAAAGAGGGAAGGCCAATCAATTAGACTTGAAAGAATATGTAAAACCAACATTTTATATCCTGATATGTGCCCACTGTACCATGTACTTGCACAAAAAAAAGTATCCTGTTCTCTCTGTATTGTGGTCAGTTTTATAGCTGTGCTGAGAACTCAACCTGCTCCCCTCCAATTATTATACTTGTACTGAAAGCCCCCCCCCCGCCATTTACTGGGAAGACCAGTGTGCTACCGTTTCTCCTCCCCTAGCTCTCTAGAATCTTCTTGTAGTTGAGAACAGAGGGTATGTCATTACTTATAAAAAGGGGAAAAGGGTATTTATAATTTTTTTTTATATGTATACATTAATGTTTTGCCTTTCATTTCTATTCTTAACTAATTAGGTTGATTTACAAGGTGATCGTTTACATATATTGTTTAAAGGATAAGTTTACCTTTAAAAAAAATATTAAAAATGCACATTTTTTTGTAGGGAAAAAAAGTGCATTTAGGCTCGATTCACACTATTGCATTTTTTCATGCTTTTGGCAGAAATTAATTTCATTTTTTTTAACATGGGTTCCTATGGAACACGTTCACATCAATGCATTTTGTGCCTCTGTGTTTTTTGAAAGGGTCAGGGACTTTTTTTCCTGCAAAATGCAGCGTTTTGCATGTAATAGACATCAATGGACCTGCATCCAAAAGGCAAGTTTTGCGTTTTTACGGCGATTTTGCCACAATTTGTGTTTTAAATTTGCCAAACAACAAATTTTCCCCCAAAAAAAAAAACATAAAAAATGCAAACTTTTGGTTAAAAAAAGAAAAACGTGGAAAGCATGGCAAAAAGCACTACAGAAATGCTCAAAAGCAACATGCATATGTGTGAATCAAGCCGTACTATTTTTTTTTTTAGAAGCCTGGAAAGCATTGCACCAGTGATGAAGCAGATACTGGTGCCATGCAGGACTCCTGCAGACTGTCAATGTAAGCTGCCTGCCCAAACACCGACAGGAAGAATCAAGAAACTACCAGAGCGCTCAGCAGTGCCGTAGTAGTAGTTCATTGAAAACTACATGCCGACAGCCACAAAGGATATTGGTACTTGTAGTTCATTCATTCATTCACAGAACTTTGATAATAAATGAATGAATGACATATCCATGTGGGTGGAGATCTTTTCGAAAAGTGACAGCTGGTATGGGGAACTTCTCCCCATACGGCTGTCACACAGAGGCAGCGGATCGCTGAGCGTCTGCAGGAGAGGGAACATGTTAACATGTTCCACCATAAAAATGGGTGGAACATGTAACAGGTTCCCAAAGGTGAACTTATCCTTTAAGGCTGTGTGAGCTTACATAGGACCACCTAAAGATGGGAAAAGTGATTGTTTAGAGAACTTGGTCATCATGGGCAAAGCACAGGTTCAATTTAAGAAATTCCATTTTGTGCCCATGTACTAAGCTTTGCAGACATAATACATCTAGGGGTAAAAAAACACATATCAATATATTTCTTCTCTAGGATGATTGCAGTAATCTAAAATTGGATTGATTGCCATCTATTACTGCTTTTTCAAACACTTTGCACTGCCAAAAATGTAAAAAACATGTCCTTTCAATGAAGGTGCCAACACAGTTGTGTTAGTATAGTGTGACATACCTGCTTGTACTTGCATAAACTTCCTCATTGCTTTGAGCTCCTGAAGAATGGCCTGCAGAGTAGGCTGACAGTTACACGTGCAACACTTGGTATCGGTCACAGAATTCACCAGTGGCAATTCACCTGTAAATAAGAGTTATTCCGTCAGTCTTTCTGCTCGATTTGATTAAATGTTTTTTGAATCTTTAAATGAGAGCCCCAGGAATTCTATTTGAAAAGGACAGCAGGATTTATGTGTTAATTATGCTTACCTCTGTGCCATCCTTTCTGAAATCCAGCTCTCCTAGAACTGCTTCAAGAGAGCAGCAAGTACCATCAGCTCAACGCTTATAGTCTGTGTGCTTTCTGCTTCTGGTCCCTGCTATTTTCCAAATGGAAACAGCATCCACATAGACTTCTATTGTCACAACTATTCTCATTATTCTCATTAAACAGCAGGGAGAGGAAGTAGAGAGTGCACAAGCCGAAATCAATCAGCCAATGTACCACTCCGATTCCAGTTTTGGTGCCTCTGTACCTAGAGAAAAGACAGCATAGATGTACGGATAATCAGGGGTTTTTCTCAGGGGGAACGCAGTTCTGGCACCTCCAGCACTAAATGTATGAAATGGCAAGGGGTGCTGGGGTGAGCTGGAGGCAGGGCCGGCCCTACCATGGGTCCCGCTGGGTCCAATGGATCCTGGCGGCACTTGGAGAGGGGCAGCAAATTGACTCCCAAGATTTTTTTTCCAGCAGTTTTGTTTTTCATCAGTTTGCGGCGTTTTACGGGTGGCATTTCCCCTTCTCATACTGCCGCTCGTAGTGCAAACTGATGAGTATGAGGAGGTGAAGCGACTCCTCTGGGGAACGTCCCTCACGTGGTCGTGGTGTGCGCAATGATGTCAGACATCAGTGCAACTCCATCTCACGCAGGGCAACCTGGATCTACTCGGGCAGTAGGCGTGGCAGACACAGGAGTGACAGGAGGACAGAAAGCGGGTGTTTGGTGGACCAGACGGGTGGTGAGTTTTGGAAGAAGATAACAGTATATATAATATTTTCTAAAATATATATTTATATAAAATGATGGATGTGGGGGC
The DNA here is from genome assembly GCF_965119305.1 of Pelophylax lessonae. Lineage (NCBI taxonomy): Eukaryota > Metazoa > Chordata > Amphibia > Anura > Ranidae > Pelophylax > Pelophylax lessonae. The sequence goes on from NC_138771.1 coordinate 177,066,329, forward strand.
CTTTTGTTGGGTGTGATTTTTTTTGGGGGGGGGGTGTCTTCTTGGTCCCAGGCAGCACAGTATCTTGGGCCAGCCCCGGCTGGAGGGTCTATTGATGATGGCTGTTCGGGGATCTAGTGTCGCTGGTGGGGATCTATTTTTGCGTGGGGGGCCTATTCATGCTGGAAGAAGTCTTATATTCCTGGGGGGTACGTTGTTGCTGGGAGGGATCAACTGTTGAGGGAGAGGTCATTGTTGCTGGCTGCTGGAGAATCCTTAGATGCTGGCTGTTGGGAGATTTGTTGTTGCTGCTGGAGGTCTATTGTTGGGATGAATGTAATGTTGGGTGATACTTTGTTGTAGCAGTGGGGCATTGTTGTGTGGGTGATCTATTGTTGCTGGGATTATTTATTCCCAGACTTGTATAAAGTACTCGAAATTTCTACTTGAGTAAAAGTACAAGTGCTCGATCAAAAAATTACTTGAGTAGAAGTGGAAGTGCTCGCAGAAAAAGTTACTTAAGTAGAAGTACTAAAGTATTCAACATTTTTTTTACTTAAGTATTGCAAGTAGTTTTTTCAAAAAATTTGCTACTTAAGTACTAAAAGTAAAAAGTACCAGTAGTTTTGAAAAAAAATTTCTACTCAAGTACTGAAAGTAGAAGTACAAGTACTGTGTTATGTAGTTATTAAAGAAAGAAGTCAAAAGTATGAACATCATATTGTTTTTATTATTTCAAATGATTTATTCAAATGATTAACCGGTGTTTGTTAGTAGTTTCTTGATGCACTTTAAGCGCTGTAGCATCATTTATTTGTTTGTTTCATATTTTCTTTTTATTGGAAAGATTTGGTATAGCAGCTTTTATTATACACAGCCTTTATTTTCGTATGCGCTGATTTACAAATGACATTATACACATTTTTTTGAGCTTTATGCAACCTGCCATCTACTGTTCTGGCAGTGGTAATTTTTTTAAAAGTAACGAGTAACTATGCAGCACAAAAAAAAAATACTTGAGTAGAAGTATCGAAATCATCGAAAAAATGTAGTGAAGTAAAAGTAGAAGTAGGAGAAAAAAATTCTACTCTAGGAAAGTACAGATACCGCATTTCGGTACTTAAGTACAGTACTTAAGTAGTTCTACTTCGTTACTATACATCTCTGTTTATTCCTTAGGAGGAATGGGTATAGCGCTGCTTGTAGTATGTATCCCTTCTTGTGATGCACTGGGCTGCTGGAGATTAAGGAGACACTGGTGATGCAGCAGAGAGGGGTGAGCCTGTCAGAAGGGGGGGATAAGTCTGGAGGGACAGGAGATCATACAGCCCTGTATCTGGATATTGTGTGCAGCCACAAAGTGCTGTGAATGCTGTTTTACCCCTTAACAGATGAGAAATTCTGGTGAGTGAGGTGGAGAAGAGGGGAGCACGTGTGAAAACCACCAGCACACCACAAGGTAACCAATACTCAGTCAATATTGACTTATGGATTTATTTTTTGTTTTCAAGCACATGTCACTTTATGGACTTTCTTTATATTGTATCATAGCACAGGTCACTTTTCACAGATGCTAAGGAATATTGTAAGCACAGCAGCACAGTCACTTTATTGTACATTATGTACTATGTATAGTCACCAGAAGGGTTTTCTTCCTGCCTCTAAACGTTGAGCCTAAAATATGCCTGTAATCATCGTAATGTGCATGGACAATAAGGGTGCATACAGAAGGTACGATTACTAAAGAAGTATATTCTGTTTGTACTCTTGCGCAGAGGGCTATATTCACAAGTACTGCTCTTCAGAGTGTCCGATGATGTAAAAGGGCCCTACCAGTGGCAGCCCATCCATCGGGGGTGCAGGGGCGCCGCCCCCCCCCTATCCATGCATCCGGCCCCCTAATCTACATGTGGGGCGCTGGACGCATGGATTCCAATGGGGTTTTTTTTTTGTTTTTGATGTACCCGATTCGAGCCAGAGGCTCTAATAGGCTTCAAAAAAGGGTGGGTTCGGGGCGCAGAGCACTGCCCCCTGAGCCCACCCAGTTGTGTGACAATAGCGAATGAATATTCGCTATTGCTACACTGATTCTCCTCCCGGCCAATTAGGAAGCGGGTCCTGAGACCTGTTTCCCGATTGGCCGAAAGGAGAAGGCATGCTATTGGCCAAGAGAAGGGACATGAAGGAGCCTGAGGGAGGAGCCGCCGCCTGTCATTCTCAAGGAACAAGGTAAGTAAACTGGTGGGCAGGCAGGCAGGTAGGATGTGGTGGTGCAGGCTGGAGTGATATGGGGGGGGGGGGGGCAGGTCCGTCTGCCAACCCCCCCCCCCCCCCGACTTATGGAGCACCAGCCGCCACTGGGCCCTACCTTCCTCTGCATATGTAATATGTTCACCTAATAAAAAATAACATCTATTTATACTGCAACCACACTTTCCATACAAGTACACAGGGTAAACGTATACACTGGAGCAATCTGAAAACCATTACCAAGATGTAGTTCATGATCATGTTTAAAATGCCTGCTGTAAGGCATATTCCCATCATAAAATAAATGTAGGTCTATTAGTAAATGCTATGTTCTTCTAAGAAGCTGCTTGATGGTGATGCTTGCCTTTGGGATCTGAGTTTCTTCAGCTTCCTTGCCGTTTCAACTAAATTTTATGTTGAATTTACTACATATTTTTCATTTTCTTACTAGATATGCAAAAAAGTTTCACTTTTTCAAATTCAGCACTTTTACTATAGAATCACTTACACCTAGCAAGTGGTTTAATTAAATAAGAGGACTTTGCGTTACATCACATTATACAAGGTTTGACAAGTGAATGGATAAATCAATATGACTAAACTTTTTTTTGCCATTATTTAAATTCTGTTAATAACAAGAAGAATTATTCTCAGGCAGAAATAAAATACTTAGCGTATCATTATCTTCCTAGGAAAGGTGCATAGCAGCACTGTAGGTGTAGCACGGTGTAACTGATGACTACCCAGTTTAAAAGTGGAGTGTGGTCAAAGCTTTTTTTGGTCACAGAAATGCACTTACTTGTGACTTCACAGAGTTGCTCCAGGCTCTGGAAGGATCACAACCATATCGTTGGGATCTACCCAGCTGCCTGATTGACATGACTGAGAGCCGAAGAAAGCCAAGCCTGCCTCCTCTCCAGTGAGAACTGGAGGAGTAGAGCAGAGAGCGGTGACTGACAGTCACTGCCCTGAGAAGAACAAGAGCTGAGCGATCAGCGATCATGTATTGCTCAGTTCTCGGTCTTAGAGCCGGAGTGGGGCAGCTACAGCATCACACTGATGTTACAGCATAGATAGTATGTATGTTTGATCTTTTAGTAACCCCAAGGTTCTCCTTTAACCACATGCCCCCCCCCTCCCCCGGGCCAATTCTGACATTTCTCCCATACACAGATTAAATATTTTCTGAAAGCAAAGATCCTGGAGAATAAAACGATTACTGCTGAAATTTTTGTCACACGATATTTTCAGTAAAAAATATACTGATGAATTTTAGTGTATGCAATTTAAACACAATTTAATACCTAATGTTTTGGTAAAGGATGATGTTATCTTGAATGAAGAGATACCTAACCTGTCAAGCTTTGAAACTGCGCATGCCTGAGGAATGGCAAAAACCACAGTGTATTAGATTATCCATAGGTGATGCTTTAAAAGTCTTTGCAGGTTACAAGTTTAGAATCAAACAGGAAGTTCGGAGCTAGAATTATTGCTCTCACTCTGACACTCAAAATGATACCATACATGCGCGGTGCGATCATCGTTTACATATGCATGTGGGAACCTACGTTTGCATTTGTGAGTTAACAGAGGGGGGTATGGAGATGCTTTAATTTTTATTTTATTATTTATATATTTCTTTTTTTTTTCACTTTCACTTAAATTTTTTTAAAATTAACTTTATTGCTATCGCAAGGGATGAACCTCATCCCTTTGTGATAGCGTAGGCAGTGACAGATTTTCTTTACTGAGAGACCCTAGATCTCTCCTTTGCCCTCCAAAGCAGCCGCTCAAACCAAGATTGATTTGAGCGACTGCTTTACTGGCTAGTTACGGCCAGGAAACAAAGCACCCACACCAGAAGTGACAAAATATTCCCTGACTGCAAACTATTCCCAGTATAACCCCTCCCTGTCCAGGACGTAGAGTATATATACATACAGCGGACAGCTTCCTTTAATAGAACAAGCTGTCCAGCAAGTGTGGTATATATATATTTTTTAGAAAAGACTCTGGAGAATAAAATAACGGTCGTATTTTTTGTCACACCGTATTTGAACAGCGGTCTTTCAAACGCAATTTTTTGGGAAAAAAATTCACTTCACTGAATTTAAATAAAACTAAACAGTAAAGTTAGCACACATTTTTTTTTAATATTGTTGCACACACTCGTGGAATGGCGACAGACTACGGTACTTAAAAATCTCCATAGGTGACGCTTTAAATTTAAAAAAAAAAATCTGATGACATTTATTGCTGTATTGTAGTGTAAACATCCCTTGTGACAGTAATAGGCAGTGACAGGTACTCTTTATGGAGGGATCTGGGGTCTAAACGCCAAGATCTGCATTTTTGAATACTTTGTATTTTTCAAAATCGGCGCTGTTGGCAGCCGAGTAAACCGCAAGTGACATTATCGGGACTGTGACCAGCCGGCAGACATCCCGGGTTGCTCGGGTCTCCCGGTGGGACAAGAGACCCAGGTGGAGCGGTGAAAGGCAGCGGAAGGGGACAGGAGGGATTAGAACACCTGTTCGTTTTTATTGCTGTCTGTGTCCCCATTAGTGAGATTTAAACCTTTTTTAAAGTAAGGAAAAACCAGTGCTAAAATGCATTACAACAGATTAAAGCGGGGCTCCACTCAAAAGAGGAAGCTCCCATACTCTGCCTTCTCCCCCCACTCCACTGGCACATTTGGCCCCCGCTCCCACTACCCATGGCACACTGAGCCGGAAGTTCGGCCCCTCCTTCCCCCACAGACGGCCCATTCACAAAGTGCAGCATGATTCACGCATGTGCAGTAGGAACCCTTAGTCAAGATAAAAAATCGGCTCTGGTGAGAACACCATTGGATACCTGGACAGGTAATTGCCCTAATATTAAAGGAGTAGTCTGAAGCCCCATTCCACAAAATGCCAGAATTTAGCCAATTGAAATACCTTTTCAATGTCGCCACTTTCAAGAAAATCGGCCCAGCGGTTATTCTTTTATTCCCTCCCGAAGTTTTCAGCACTTCCGGGTTTTCTTCTATGGCCGCCATGATAAAACTACCTCTCCCAGCATGCCCGCTCATCTCTTCCGGTAATCTCCTGCCCTCCCCCTGTGACTCCTCCGCTCGGCCCCCTCCCTAAATTATAATATTACACGCCCCCTCCTCTCGCACCTATTTCCCTATCCCCGCCTCGTAAAATACGTCCTCTTCTATTGGCTTGCCGAGCTCCAATGAGCTTTCGGCCGCCGCTGCGTGCGTGCGCACGCACGCGTCATCTAGTGATGTAAGCACGTAAAGCTTACATCGCTAGAGGTTGTAGTGCCGGAGCAGCAGCGTGCCGAAGGATTGGAAGTTGTGCACCAATCACCATCCCATAATGGTAAAATAAAGTACAATACACATACCCCCTTTCCATGTTAGTCCCCCAACCATCCCTTATCCAGAACTACAAGTCACAGCTTTCCCGTACATAAAAATAAAAATACTGTATTGGCATGCTGTGACTTGTAGTTCTCCCCTTGATGTAAGCAGCATTTCATTATATGTATTTATATTGAAATGCTTATTACCTCAAGAGGAAAACTATAAGTCCCAGCATTCCCTTACAGTATTTCTATGTATGGGCATGCTGTGACTTGTAGTTTTAAAACTTATTATATGTTTATATATATATATATATATATATATATATATATATATATATATATAGAGTGATATGCTGCATACATCTAGGTGCACACTACAAGTCAAAGCATGCCCATACATAAAAATACTGTACGGGCATGCTGTGACTTATAGTTTTTACTTAGATATATGCAGCATTTCACTATATCTATATATATATTTCTTTATTTATTGAGATGCTGCATAGATCTAAGTAAAAACTACAAGTGACAGTATAATTCCCCCCACAAGGTTGCCAGTATAATTCCCCCCACAAGTTTGGCAGTATTATTCCCCCCACAAGGTTGGCAGTATAATTCCCCCCCACAAGGTTGGCAGTATAATTCCCCCCACAAGGTTGGCAGTTTAATTCCCCCCACAAGGTTGGCATTATAATTCCCCCCACAAGTTTGGCAGTATAATTACCCCCCACAAGGTTGGCAGTATAATTACCCCCACAAGGTTGGCAGTATAATAACCCCCACAAGGTTGGCTGTATAATTTCCCCCCCACAAGGTTGGCAGTATAATTCTCCCCACAAGGTTGGCAGTATAATTCCCCACCAAACCACAAGGTTGGCAGTATAATTCCCCCCACAAGGTTGGCAGTTTAACCGGTTGCCGACTGCGCACAGTATATTTACTGCGGCAGTCGGCCCCGGCCAGGCAGAGTGACGTAGGTCTACGTCGCTCGCCTGTCACTCCTTCTAGAGCCAATAGCGGGCGGGCGCGTGCCCGCTGAGGCGCGCGCCCGCCTCGGCTCGTTCACGGAGGAGTGTGGGAGTGTGACTAGCGGACTAGATGTACGCCGGTCACACTACGATCGCCGGTACAGCGGGAGAAAGACAGAGCGGCTTATGTAAACAAGCCGCCTGTCAGTTCTCCCTGTGTAAAAGTGAAGATCAGAGAGTTCTACTATGTAGAACTGTTGATCTTTGTTTTTACACTAGTAGACCTGTCCCTGCACAATTAGAATCACGCCCCTAGGACACACTTAACCCCTCCCTGTCCAATACTGTTAACCCCTTCCCTGCCAGTGTCATTTTTGCAGTAACAGTGCATATATATAGCACTGATTACTGCAGTAATGTCACTGGTACCCCCAAAAGTGTCAAAAATGTCAGTCAAGGGTCCGATCTGTCCGCCGCAATGTCGCAGTACCGCAAAAAAAATCGCAGATCGCCGCCATTACTCGTTAAAAAAAAAAACACCAAAAATGACAAAAATCTTTCCCTTTGTTAGTAAAACGCGATAACTTTTGCGCAAACCAATCAAAATACGCTTTCTGCGATTTTTTTTACCAAACATAGGTAGCGTAAAACAAATTGGCCGAAAATGTTAAAAAATTTTGATTTTTACATTTTTTTTTGGGGGAATTTCATATAAAAAAAAGTGAAAAATATTGCTGTTTTTGCAAAAATTACGCTCTTTTTTTGTTTATAGCGCATGATCAAAAAATCGCACAGGTGATCAAATACCACCAAAAGAAAGCTCTGTTTGTGGGAAAAAAAGGACGTGAAATTCGTTTAGGTACAGCGTCGCACGACCGCGCAATTGTCTGTTAAAGTCACGCAGTAAAAAATCGCAAAAAACCCCCTGGTCTTTTAGCAGGAAAATCCTCCGGTGGTAAAGTGGTTAATTCCCCCCACAAGGTTGGCATTATAATTCCCCCCACAAGGTTGGCAGTATAATTCCCCCCACAAGTTTGGCAGTATAATTACCCCCCACAAGGTTGGAAGTATAATTACCCCCACAAGGTTGGCAGTATAATAACCCCCACAAGGTTGGCTGTATAATTCCCCCCCCACAAGGTTGGCAGTATAATTCTCCCCACAAGCTTGGCAGTATAATTCCCCACCAAACCACAAGGTTGGCAGTATAATTCCCCCCCACAAGGTTGGCAGTATAATTTCCCCCCACAAGGTTGGCAGTATAATCCACCCCCCCCCCCCCAAACACGCAAGGTTGTCAGTAAATTTCACCCCACATTAGGCAGGCAGTGTTACCACACATTAGACAGGCGGTGTTGCTATGTAATAAGATACTGTCTCCCTACACTGGGAGAAAGGAGCAAGACGTGCTGTGAATAAGCGTACAATGGACTTCTGTAGAAATTTACTATCCGTAGATTTTTCTACGGTCGGACATGCGCATGCGCGGTACGTAACCGCTGATTGGAGGACAGCGCTCCAATCGGCATTTGCTGAGCTGAGCCAATGACAGCTCAGCTCAGCGCATATATGCATAAATTAGGTCAGGGGGAGTATTCGACTCCGGGCGTGGAGGCCGGCGCAGCCCGCAGTGACTCCTGGAATCGATGAGTCACTGGGCGAAGATGGCGGCGGATGAATAAGAAAGAAGTCGAGCATCATCAGAAGACCCAGCTTCCGGCCGGAGAGAAAAACGAGAAGACCGGGAAGAAGACCATAAGGAAAACGTGAGTATATTTGAATGTGATATAACTTTGTGTGATGCTCTATTTCCCCCAGAAACACTTTGCTTCAGACTACTCCTTTAAAAGTCAGCAGCTACAGTATTTGTAACTGCTGACTTAATTTTTTTGGGGGGAGCCTGAAGTTCTTCTTTAACTTCAATTTTTCCCAAACTGTTTCTGTGCTGTCTGAGACATTATAACTAGGGATGCACCGATACCGATGGTGCCAATACCAAGCATTTTCATTTCCGTACTCGTGAAAATGCTCCCGATACCAAAACTGATACTTTCCGGTGCGATTTGTGTCAATAAAAAATGCATGGGCGCATATCGCACTGCAAAGAATCCCATGTGATTTGAACAGCAATGCGGTGCGAGTCTTGTCCGAAACGCATGCAATTTTCCTCATTGCTCCTGTGTTTGTGTGTAGAAGGGAAAGAACCATCTAGTGGGCAGTTTATTAAAAATGTTTTAACTCACATTAAAGTAGTTTTAAGGGCACAAGGCTTTTTTTTTACCTTTATGCATTCTATACAAAAAACCTTCTTTGTGCAGAATCCCTCTAGACCCCCCTATTACTTACATGAGCTCCCAATCGATCCAGCGGTGTCCACCACAGTCTTGCCTCTCCAGGGACTCGCACTCCTGATTGGCTTTTGGCAGCAGCGGGAGCCACTGCAGATAGACAGGTACAACTTATGTAGGAGAATTTGTTTAATCTTCATGTATCACCTGAGGCCAGTCAATTTACTGGGTATCTGTAGGGGTTTACTTTTAATGCTTTAATGCATTCTCTGTATTATGGTTAAAGAAACTTCCATGACTAGCCCGCATACTTACCTAAACCCGATCTCGATCCTCCACTGTGCCCGGGAGCAGCAGCACTGCTCTCTCTCTCTCTCTCCTCACAGGACACAGAGGCATTGGCTCCAGTTGCTGTTAATCAATTCCTGTGAGGAGGGTGCGGGGGGCGGGGCCGAGCCACGCGATGTGTTCCTATAGACACACACAGCGTGGCTCTGAAGCAAGCCAACAATGTCTGCACCCATAGCAAGTGCTTTGGGACAGAGAGGCAGGCTTTGGGGATTGGAGGAGAAAAGGAGGAGCTGAGAGTGCCGGCGGAGGACCCCACAAGAGGAGGTTCAGGTATGCTTTGAGCAAAACTATTGCACAGAACAGGTAAGTATACCATGTTTGTTAAATAAAAAAAAAATGCCTTTAACCACTTGCCGACCAGCCGCCGCAGTTATACGGTGGCAGGTCGGCAGGTTCCCACGCATCGCATTTGCAAGCCAGGAAAGCCGATCCACGGGGCCGGGGGCTGCGATTGCCGCTGGCTACCCACGATCGCTCCCCATGAAGAGAGAATGGCGGTCTGCTGTTGTAAACACAGCAGACCGCTGTTCTCTCAGGAATCAATACATAGCTTCTGTGTTCCTCCTATTTAGGAACACAGGTCTCTGTATTGATTTCACAAGCCCATCCCCCCCACAGTTAGAAAACACTCTCTAGGCTTACACTTAACCCTTTGCTCACCCCTGAGTTAACGCATTCCCTGCCAGTGTCATTACCATTAGTACAGTAACAGTGCATATTTTTAGCGCTGATTACTGTAGTAATGGCACTGGTTCCTTCCAAAAGTGTGAAAAATGTCAGTTAGGGGTCCGATCTGTCCGCCGCAATGTCGCAGTCCCACTGAAAATCGCAGATCAGCGCCGTTACTAGTAAAAAATGAATAAATAAAAATGACATCCCATAGTTTGTAGACGTGATAACTTTTGCGCAAACCAATCAAAACACGCTTATTGGTATTTTCTTTACCAAAAATATGTAGCAGAATACAAATTGGCCTAAAATTATGAAAAAATTCGATTTTTTCATTTTTTGGGGGGAATGTTATTAAGCAGAAAGTGAAAATTATCGTTTTTTTTTCAGAACTGTCGCTATTTTTTTGTTTCTAGCGCAATAAATTAAAATTGCACAGGTGATCAAATACCACCAAAAGAAAGCTCTATTTGTGGGAAAAAAGGACATCAATTCTATATGGGTACAGCATTGTACGACCGCGCAATTCCCCGTTAATATAACGCAGTGCCGAATCCCAAAAAATGGCCTGGTCATTAAGGGGGCAAATCCTTCCGGTCCAGAAGTGCCAAAGGGACTGGTCGTGCACTGAAGGATCGGAGGATTAGGTGAATATATCTTGGCTTTCTGTACACCTAGACAAAAACAAGTAGTCAACCCATGCAGTGTGGCCACAGCCCCTTTGCATTGGAAGAAAAAAAATTGCCCAGAGTTCAGCTTTAAGGCCCCCACCTATCTAATAGAAGCGGAGGGTCTTGATTGAAGAATGTACCCAGAAAATGACAATTTCAACGAACGTTAGACATGTCAGCAGTAGTAGATAGCGTGAACCTTCTTACAATTTATTTTAGAACGGTAAATGTGACTTTCACAAAATATTCTCTTGTGATGAATAAATCAATGTTATTTAAAACGCTGGGCAACTGGAAGATTCACCTGCAGAGAATGTTTGCCAAATATCAGATTCTCTGCTTTATAAATATGTCCCTTACTTTAGTGCTTTTGTAATAAAGTAAGCTCACTCCACTAAAAGTGTGAATGATGTGCATTTTCCCTCACCGACAAAATAATACTCACGTATTTGTTTATGTTAATATGATTGTGATCAGTGGATGCATGTGATAAATGATATATTAGTCTTCAGTGGATGCAGGTGATAAAATGTTCTTCAGTGGATGCATGTGATAAATTATATTGTTCTTCAGTGGATGCATGTGATAAAATATATTAGTCTTCAGTGGATGCATGTGATAAAATATATTAGTCTTCAGTGGATGCATGTGATAAATGATATTAGTCCTCAGTAGATGCATGTGATAAAATATATTATTCTTCAGTGGATGCATGTGATAAATGATATTAGTCTTCAGTGGATGCATGTGATAGAATATATTAGTCTTCAGTGGATGCATGTGATAGAATATATAAGTCTTCAGTGGATGCATGTGATAGAATATATTAGTCTTCAGTGGATGCATGTGATAAATGATATTAGTCTTCAGTGGATGCATGTGATAGAATATATTAGTCTTCAGTGGATGCATGTGATAGAATATATAAGTCTTCAGTGGATGCATGTGATAGAATATATTAGTCTTCAGTGGATGCATGTGATAGAATATATAAGTCTTCAGTGGATGCATGTGATAGAATATATTAGTCTTCAGTGGATGCATGTGATAAATGATATTAGTCTTCAGTGGATGCATGTGATAGAATATATTAGTCTTCAGTGGATGCATGTGATAGAATATATTAGTCTTCAGTGGATGCATGTGATAAATGATATTAGTCTTCAGTGGATGCATGTGATAGAATATATTAGTCTTCAGTGGATGCATGTGATAGAATATATTAGTCTTCAGTGGATGCATGTGATAAATGATATTAGTCTTCAGTGCATGCATGTGATAGAATATATTAGTCTTCAGTGGATGCATGTGATAAATGGTATTAGTTCTCAGTGGATGCATGTGATAAATGGTATTAGTCTTCAGTGGATGCACGTGATAGAATATATTAGTCTTCAGGAGATGCATGTGATAAATTATATTAGTCCACAGTGGATGCATGTGATAGAATATATTAGTCTTCGGGGGTTTCTAAGGTAGGCTGGTCCCAAACTTGGGCAATTTAAACATAAAAGGATATAGGACGCTGACGTTATATGCATATATTGACTCTTATAAAGCTTAGCAGTGATAATCACTCTACAGAGCTCTTTGACTTTATCGGCCATCTTTCAAGGATGGTTTATGTTCATCACCTCGTACAGGATTTATAACAGGATTACGGTAGCTGAATAATTAGCCATGACCACAGTGGAGTACGAAGGATCAGGCAGAAGGATAGGCACAGACAGGCCAGAGGTAAGGAATTGGGGGGGGGGGGGGGGTCAGAAACAGAGTGTTAAAGGAGAAGTTTAGGGTTTATAAAAAATAAATACCTATACTCAACTTTAGGCTGCAGCATTTGTGTGAGTTCTGCAACTTTCCAATGTCAGCTCTAAGATCAAGAACTAAGCAATCCCATGGCTGCTGATTGCTCAGTTCTTGGTCAGCTCAGAGCAGAGAGCGGTGACCGCCAGTCACCGCTCTCCATCCTGCTCCTCCAGCACTCACCAGAGCACCGGGCCGGTGAGGGCGTGGGCAAGGCTGGCTTCAGCTATCAGTCACGCACAGAGAGATGAAGCAATCTGTCAATCAGGCAGCTGGGTGGAACCCGAAAATATTTGCGGGATACTTTTTAAAACCTGAAGCGGCTCTGCCATGTCTGCTGACAGCAGAACAATAGCTGGCTCTCAGCTGACTCTGGGTCACATGAGCGCATACCTAAGTGCACTAATGTGATCAACAAGAGAGGTATGACCAAAAAAGCTTTGGCCACACTTCTCTTTTAAAATGCAAGGAAAAGTAGGAGGTCTAGTGAGATGTAGCAGATGTTAGAGCGACCAGCAGATGATGATAGAAAAAGTGTCTTGAAATTTTTGGAACAAGAAGAGAGGAACTATAGAGAAAAAAACATTTATCCTTAAACGTGGGCTGACACTATCCTAAATGCTAATTTAAGGGTGAAGACCCCATAATTAAACCAAAGGAGCAATCAGTGCTGGAAGCTCCAGCATACATCCTCAGCCATGGGCTTGCATGCTTATGTGAAGGAATGTGCAAGGTACAATGAGGGTATAAGTCACCCCACACAACCACGAGCAGGAGTTGAGAGGTAAGTACCTTACAGTAATTCTTTCCTAACTGAGAATATACATTGATAATTGAGGACATTATTACAGAATAGTTAAAGTGGAGTTCCACCCTAAAATTACACTTACCTCCATCTTCTTGCTCCGGGTCACCTGAAAAACAAATGGATAATCGCAATTTTTTATTTATTTTTTACTTACCTTGTTTAGAAGAAAATATACTTACCTTACTTCCTTCTTCCTCCCCTCGGCGGCCACGGCGATTCGTCACTTCCTGGCTTGCAATGATTCCTGGGAGCTGAACGTCATCGCTCCCAGGAATCAATGCGCTTGCACCGGCCCCGACGTCAGTTCCGGTGCAGGCGCCGTCATACCTTGCTAAACAGCTTCTGGGCATGCCCAGAAGCTGTGCAGGGATGACGCTGCGGCACCGGAAGTGACGGCGGGGCCGGTGCAGTGCATCGTGGGACCGAAGAAGACGGAAGAGGATGCAGAAGAGGATCGCGCTGGCTTCAAGCTGCCCACACCTGAGATGGCAGCGCTGGACAATACATTTTCAAGGTAAGTATTTCTTCTTAAAGGTAAGTGCAACCCGGGACAGATCAGAGGCTAGGCATTGTGGAATGCACTAGCCCTGACTGTCCTGGGGGTATTTTTATTAAAAAAAACTTTCCCAGGGTGGAACTCCGCTTTAAGAATTGCTTATAGCTTCAACTGCATATTATATATCCAAATGTAATAGTTTTAATGTGTGCTTTTCACTTAAGGTAATCTATGTCTATGCATTTTTTCATCATATGCATACATTTCCATTTGATTTCAATAAAGTGCAAAACAAATGCTGTACTGAAAATGGACAACATAATAAACTGCCTAATAAAATGTTTTTTATAGAGTTCTTTCATAACCTTCATGTATTTGGATTCCCAGCACATGCCAAAATGACTGTTTTAGTACCATGAGAATAGAACGCATTGTGTATGATTATATATTAAACAACCAAAATGTAAACTGGATAGAGTGGGACAAGGCATATAGCAGATAATTCTATACCAGCCTATAGATATATTCTCTGACTCTGGTGTAATGTAACTGTCTTTTAATATTCCATATACTGCTATGCTAATGTGTTCTACAATCTAGTATGAAATAATTATAGTCTAATGTGTGTGTATCTCGTGTCTGCGCCTAGGGTCCCTAATGGGTAGCTGCTTCTTAAAGTGTTACTAAACCAAGGACCCTGCATTCACTATATCTGGTCTCCCACAGTACACAGAACATGGAAATGCAATAGTTTTAGTAGATATAAACTGCTAAATACCTTTTTTTCATCAGCAGTATATAGCAGTCTTGTGACTTCTATCAGTGTCTGGTTAAAGCTTGTAGGAGGAGTTTTGATTCTCCCCTGACTGTCCTATAAGGCTGCATGACCCCTGACCCTCTGTCTAGACAGTGCTGATTGGACCTGTGCTGATCACATGCACTCTCCCAAGAAAAAAAAAAACTCTCTAGAAATACACATCAATCTGAGCATGTGCAGCTCGTCCCCTAATGCTCTGTTCTATCAGGAGATGGAGTCCGTGGAAGAAGGGGAGGATTAGAGAGACAGGATCACATAGCCATGGGGTCCTTTCACACGAATGATCCGATCAAATCTGCCTGTCAGTTTTTCAGGCGGACCTGATCGGATGCTCCATGCTTCCCGACGGGGCAGCGGATGTCAGCGGTGACATCTCCGCTGACACCCGCTGCTATCTGTTTCCGATCTTGTTCATGAAATCCAGACGGATAGAAACCCTATTTTCCATCCGTCCAGCAGATCAGATCGGATGAGAACGGACAGACGGTCCGTTCTCATCCAATTCCCCCATAGAGAACAGCGGGAATCTGACAGCTACGTCTCTGCACACAGAGCGGAGACAGAGCTGCCATCCGCCTGCTCAGCGGGGATCAGCGGATCGATCCCCACTGAGCAGAACAGAGTCCGTCGGCGGATGCGGACCGTGTGAAAGGACCCTAAGGGCCGGTTCACACTATTGCGAGTGCGGCGATCGAATGTAACTGCTCCTTCATTACATGCGATCGGCTGTGCGGTGCGAGTTCAGCCATACACTTTGTATGGCTAAATTCGCACTGCACCCGCACAAAAGATGCACAGGACCCTTTTTTCCAGCCGCATCAGGATCGGATCGCACAGTGGTTCACACTTGTGCGATCCGATCCTGTGCAAACTGTCAGATCGCACTGCGATATGCGATCAAACTGGGGGTGTCGTTAACATTTAATTGACACCCCCTGCATATCGCATATGGCAGTGTGAACTGCCAGATGTGCGTTTGCGATGCGGGAACAGGCTGCGAATTCGCAGCCTTCCCGCATCGCACAAGTGTGAACCGGCACTTAAACATGATGTGAAGGGTTAACCCCTTAGGTTCCACAGTGAGTATAACAAGCATGCTTTACTGCATATACAGACTGATTTTACTGTTTTGGGTTTAGTAACACTTTAAATATATAATGACTTGCGAAACATATATGGTACAAAAATGTTTACTGAAATCTTTGATTATCCCATTTACTCAATATAAATATGACACTTCAAACTGCACCACCGAAGATCTCCAGGTTGCAGGGATTACAGTGATGACAATAATGTATATTTCACTGTGGGTTGATACGTCTGCAGGCATCAGGAAAAAACTCAAAATAATATAAAATGCTTACAAATGTCAAACCATACATCCATTTTAGATGCACTAAAGCATTACGTACCATTGGATACTGGGCTTTTCACATGATTCTGTACAGTCTTAGAGCGAGTTCCATATTGCCCTGAAAACTCATTGGCTTGAATTGGCATGTTATTCCATGGAGCCTGTGCTGGCTGAATGGGATCATCAGCAGCACATGGAGGGCTTAGACTGCCAGTCCAACTCATATCCAAGTCATGACGCTCCTCCTTAAGTTTCTCCCCTTCTTTGCCAACACGCTGGTAAATCCGCACAGTGCTGTCATTCAGCAGTCTCCTCATACCAGTGATTTGTTTCTTGATTTCCATACCTTCATCCCCTGTGTAAATAACAAGAAAGATTAGACACGCTTTGGCACCCAAAACAACCATCCTCTGCCAGGATCATCTTTTTCACACACAACATTTTTATGTGGTCAGTAGGTAATTGAAGAAGGGAATATCCAAACACATAAGAAGCAAAGGCCTGACGAAGCCCATCAGGCTCTGCCTATAAATAAAACATCACTTTTACAGTAGACTTATTTTAAACACATGGTCTAGTCTTAAAGCAATCAACTTACCATTTTTACCTTTTCATTTGAAGCATAATTGAGATTTTACTGATTTTACTTGACTCTTTTCAATGTTTTTTTTTTTTTTTTTTTTTTAATTACAAGGTTTTTACAAAGTTACAAAGAGTCAAATATGGACAATATTTATTTTCTTTAACCAATTGCACACCGCCCCACGCAGATTTACTGCAGCAGGGCGGCTCGGCTGCGCATAATCACGTACATCTACGTGATTATATGAGCACGGTCCCGCGCCGCCGGAGCCGCGCTCCCACTGTAATAAGACACAGCAAGAGGCAGACTGCGGGAGCAGCGGGCTCGATTGCCACCGGCCTCCCGCGGCGATCTTCGGCAATACTGACAGGAGAGCCGTCTGGTATGTAAACAATGCAAGACGGCTCTCCTGTCAAAGAGGCAGGCAAAGATCGTGTGATTTAGCTAAACTGAATCACAGATCTCTTTCTGCCTCTGTTAAATCCATCCCCCACACAGTTAGTAGGCACAATTAGGGAACACATTTAACCCCTTGATCACCCCCAGCGTTAACCCCTTCCCTGCCAGTGTCATTTATACAATAACAGTGCATATTATTTAGCACTGATTACTGTATTAATGTCACTAGTCCCCAAAAAGTGTCAAAAATGTCAGTTAGGGGTCTGATCTGTCCACCGCAATGTCCCAGTCCCAATAAAAATCGCTGATCGCCGCCATTATTAATAAAAAAAAATAAAAAGTTCATAAATCTATTCTGTAGTTTGTAAAAAAAAACCCAATATTTTCTACTTTCTGCTTTGCGCAAACCAATTACTATACACTTTTTGGGATTTTGTTTTTAAAAAAAAGGACATCAATAGTATTTGGGTACGGCGTCGCACGAACGCGCAGTTGTCAGTTAAAGCAACGCAGTGCGGAATCGCAAATAACGGCCTGTCATTAGGGAGTAAAACCTTCCGGAGCTGAAGTGGTTAAGCAACTTGTACCTATAGGTAAGCCTATATTAAGGTGTGGCATCCCTGCACAGCTTCTGGGCAGAATTTTATAATAACATAATACAAAACCAGAACTGATGAACTGATTATATATTATTATAGTTTAATATATTTAAATTTTGCTCAGTGTACTATATCGTTGCATGAGCAGAAGCTTTGTTAGTCCCTTGTGAGTTTTTAGCAATCTATCTATTTCTCCTGGTTGCTGTTTGGGTTTGAGACCCAAGTGGGGTACACACAATAGGAAAATCGGACGAACGATCATCCGATTTTCATCGATGTTTCACAGCAAATCGGAAACCGATGAACGACAATTCGTATGAAAGTTCTCGTACGACAAAGGCTTTTTTTTTTTTGCTGTTTACTGTTTCTGATCGTGTGCAGTCTTTCTTTTCTGATTTTTCCTGTACAAAAATCGTACGAAAATGGTACACATTAAACGAAAATAGTTTTTATTTTTTTCTGTACGAGAAACATTTTGGCGTTTGTCCCTTTAACCTTCTTAGCGGTATTCCCGAGCGTGGCTCGGGGTTAAATTTCAGAGCCGAAAGCGGTAACCCCGAGCCACACTCGGGGTACCGCCAGAAGCATCGCTGGATCCTGTAAAAGAGGTTACTTACCTTGTCACTGGGATCCAGCGATGTGTCTCGCGGCGGATCTTCCTCCCGATCCTCTCCGTGCCCTGGCTTCCGTCTCCTGCGACGTGACGTTCGCAGGGGGGTGGAATCGGCGGCAAATTCAAACGTAAAAACACACCAAACACACTGATACTATTCAAAATAAAAAAAAAATCACATTAGTTTGCCCCCCAGTGCCCTTTCCTGCAGTTTTACTTTTTATGTAAATATATATATATATATATACAGTATATATGTATATATATATATATATATATATATATATATATATATATTGTGAATGAGCAGCCCAAACCAACTGTATACATTATATATATATATATATATATATATATATATATATATATATATATAATATATGTATACATAATATATGTATACATACACACACATATATATATATATATATATATATATATATATATAAAATATAATAAATGTATACAGTTGGTTTGGGCTGCTCATTCACAAGCATTACATGCAAAATAATGGTACCACTTTCAGCACCTAAAATCCAAAAGAATCATACCGCCAGGGAGGTTAAGAATTTTCATACGAAAATTCAGAACCGGCTCCCGAAAGTTGTGTACACACTATACGAAAATCGTACGAAAATTCTTTGGATGAAAATGTTCGCCCAATTTTCTTATAGTTTGCACGAGCTTTTAGATATGTTTCTCTATCTGCTGCCTTGGCTGTCCTTCCACTTGGTATCTGAAAGCTAGTATTGATGAACTGATTATATATAGTTAATCGGTACTGGTATGCATTATGTTGTATGATAAAGTCATAAAAATAACCTGTTAATAAAAAAAACTGTGAAAGGGAAGAATGGAATATTGTTTTATGTGATAATATTTCTATTAAGATAGGATTCATACATATATTAAATTCTGAATTTCCTTCCCCACGTATCTGTGAGTAATGAATACTCATGAATTACATTTTAATATTAAAAAGCTCTAAAGGTGCATAGTGTTAAAAATAATAGCAACACTGATGAATAGCTTTTACCAGAGAACATTATTTTCTGGTTCTGGTCCATTACAGCCTCAAAGGAATGGAAACATGGCTGCTATGAAGCCAGTTATCTTACTACAAACCTCCTGAATTCCTACTACACATACTAATGCAAGATTATTATAAATAGCAGACAGTGGTACTTTTGCCGTTCAAATAATAAAAGTAATTTAAAGTAATTCCTTTCATGGTGAGCTATTTAATTACTGATGTTAAAGTGGTTGTATCCTCACAACATAAAAAAAAATAAACCTGCAAGACAAAGGCATAATGAGCTAGTATACTAGCATACTAGCTCATTACTAGCTCATAATATACTAGCATACTAGCTCATTATGAAACACTTACCTTAGAACAAAGCCCCGACACGGTCGCCCGGACAACGCTGAGGGAGCTTTCATGTTCCCTCAGCTTTTTCCGGGTTCGGCGGCCTCGGCGTTGTGAGCGGCCGGAAGCCAAGGAGCCGGCAAAGAGCTCTGAAGGTCCGCCGAACCTTCAGAGCGCATTCGCCGCTGCTGTCAGCGGCTGCATGCAGGGCAAATATCTCCTAAACTGTGCAGGTTTAGGAGATATTCATTTTACCTACAGGTAAGCCTTATTATAGGCTTACCTGTAGGTAAAAGTTTAATGGCGGAGTATACTTCCGCTTTAATGAAAATTCGAAAGACAAACGAGCCTAGTGACTAGAATTTTTTACACTACTACTACAGTTGCTTCAGAGCTTACTAAATGAGCAAAAGCTCAGCTGACTTCTATCAACCAATCATGTGCAAACAAAAATGCTGTTTTTTTTCTTCATTGCATGTGATTGGATATTCTTTGCAAAGTGAAGATTTACCTCATTTACTCAGCAAAGTGCACAATCTATTTCCCTTTAGTAAATCAACACAAAATGATGGTGTGGTTTGTTTAAATGATGCACTAGATCCAAATCACCACTTCTGGGAGCCCACCACATACTTCACCAGGTTTCTTATCAGTGTTTTCCTTTTTTGGGATGAGTATGCTTTTCCAAGGCCCCCTTTATTTGTCTGAAACTAGATTCAAAGTGACACCTGACCTGTGTGCCTGTGACAAATCATTATTTAAAATCATATACTATATCAACGCATAAGCAGAAGCAGAAGCCTTTACTAGCCCCTTATAAGTTATCCTGATTGTCGTTCAGGTTTGACCCTTATATATGTTTGTCTATTTGCTGCTTTCCCTGGCCTTCCAATGATTTCTGATTACTACACCGGTCTGACCTATGCTCTGACCTTCTTCAGGACTTTGACTACACATCTTATTTGATCCCTTGTTTACCTGTTGTCTGCTTTCAGTTGCCATTAGTTTGGTAATTCCAAGACCCACAGCCTTGGGCTGCCACACAGTTTCCAACCTTCTTTGTTGGGGGTACCGGTAAAGACCAAGCTCTCCTTAGGACTATGCACCTTGGTGAGATCCAGCGGGGTTGTCTTCATGGGTTCAATGCTTGCTGGCCATAGCGGCCCCAAGGGGGGTGGGGCCCATTGTGATCTCACACAGTGCCCAACAAGTGTGGGGAAATGCTAAGGACCTCTTCACTCTGCATTACTACTGACCCCTGAACTCTGTGTTACTTACTACTGACCTCTTCACTCTGCATTACTATTGACCCCTGAACTCTGTGTTACTTACTACTGACCTCTTCACTCTGCATCAGTACTGACCCCTGAACTCTGTGTTACTACTGACCTCTTCACTCTGCATCAGTACTGACCCCTGAACTCTGTGTTACTACTGACCTCTTCACTCTGCATTAGTACTGACCCCTGAACTCTGTTTTACTTACTACTGACCTCTTCACTCTGCATCAGTACTGACCCCTGAACTCTGTGTTACTTACTACTCACCTCTTCACTCTGCATCGCTACTGACCCCTGAACTCTGTTTTACTTACTACTGACCTCTTCACTCTGCATCACTACTGACTCCTGAACTCTGTGTTACTTACTACTCACCTCTTCACTCTGCATCGCTACTGACCCCTGAACTCTGTTTTACTTACTACTGACCTCTTCACTCTGCATCACTACTGACTCCTGAACTCTGTGTTACTTACTACTCACCTCTTCACTCTGCATCGCTACTGACCCCTGAACTCTGTGCTACTTACTACTGACCCCTGAACTCTGTTACTTACTACTGACCCTTGAACTCTGTATCACTTACTACTGACCTCTTCACTTTGCATTACTATTGACCCCTGAACTCTGTGTTACTTACTACTGACCTCTTCACTCTGCATCAGTACTGACCCCTGAACTCTGTGTTACTTACTACTGACCTCTTCTCCTTCTGCAATTCCTATTCAACAATGCCTCATTCTGAATTATGTAAGTTTTCTCATACTCCATTTAACCACATTCTTTTAAGCCACACCCAATATTCAATGCAATGAAAACCACACCCACTTTTTGCCGCAAAATACTGCACTTTCCATTTCTTTCAGCAAGGGAGCCCAACTTATGATCTTGCACACAGGCCCACTACTTTTAGAAAATACCCCTGGTGGTATCACGGAGCTGCCATCTCCTTCATTAAAAGTTCAGCTTATGTTAAGTCTGACCACCTGTAAAGTTATGCTGAACAGATATCTGTACACAGAAAACTCAATAAATTTTGTGCAATGTGATTTTTAAAGTATACAGTGGTGTATACTGGAGAGTGCAAAATCCCTGGAGAGTGCAAAGTCTGGTGCAGCACTGCATGGCTTTTAACTTCAGCTTGTTTAATTAGGCTTTGATAAAAAAAAAAAAAAAAAATCTGAAAGCTGATTGGTAGCTTTGCAGGGCTGAACCAGATTTTGCACCATCCAGTTCTGATGAATCAACCCCATTGTGTCATAAATGCTTATGTCCGTAAGATGCATCTGACTGTAGAGAACAATGTAGTAACCTGCTTTCTGCATAATCAGAGGCATTAGTGCTTACAGGCATTCCCTATGTGTATGACCACCCTCATTTACTATTCAAGCATGCAGGGTAAAGGCATATGGAAGCATGTCTTACTGTATATTTGTAATGTTGCATCAGCAGATGAAATGATACTTCTTGTCAAGGGACCTAAAGTATTGTATATCATAGTACAAAACTACAACATCCTATTAGACTTTTGAAACTGCTATGAAGGTTCCCATATACAAACTAACCCTCTTATCTACTAATATCAAGCACAAGTGTAGGATGAAAGAGAGCAACCCATGCAATCTATTTTCATTTCAATATTATATGGGTAGGTGATGGAAATTCTGATTTTCATGCTGGTGGCATTTCTCTGTGTATACTACCATCATATGATGGCTTTTATTGCTTTATCCCCTCAATAATGAAAAATAGTGTATATGGGTAACAACCTTTTGAGATAAGCCCCCCCACCCCTGATCTTGCCCTGTATACGTACCTGATCACAATCTCAAACCAGCGCTGTGCCCAGAAGCAGAAGCGCTGGACTCTTTCTACCTCCTTACAGGACTCGGATGCTGTTCATCGCAGCTTGTGAAGAGAGAGCAGGAGACAGGGCCAAGCACACGGTGCAAATAAGGATCGAGATCGCACGGGTAGAAAGCAGTTTGCTATGGGGGCACTCAGAAGGCAGGAGGACCAGAAGCGCCGACAGGAGACCCCAGAAAAGGAAGATTGTGGCTGCTTTGTACAAAACCATTACACAGAGCAGGTAAGTATGATATATTTGTTATTCTAAAAAAAATTCCAACATTTACAACCACTTTAAGGGTTTTGTGCGGGGAAGATCAGCATCTGAACCCAGAGAAGATGAAGGCTAATAAACTGGATGTAAATGAGGGCATTACAATTAAACTTAAAGTAAACGTTTACCAGTATTGTGCATTTGTGTATATTTAAAGTGGTTGTAAACTTTTTTTTTTAAATAACAAACATGCCTAAACTTACCTGTTCTGTGCAATAGTTTTGCACAGAGCAGCCCCCATCCTCTTGTTCAACCGCCGGCACTCCAGGCCTCCTTTTTATCGAATGCCTCCAAGGAAACCCACTTTAATGCTACTGCTTTAATATAAAATCCTTAATCTATTTTTAGATGTTGGTGTAAACAGTTTGATCTATTTTTAGATCCTGGTTTCAACTATTCAATCTATTTTTAGATCCTGGTATCAACAGTTTGATCTATTTTTAGATCCTGCCCCAACTGTTAATAATATTTTTAGATTCTGGATCTATTTTTAGATCCTGGTCTCAACTGTCAATCTATTTTTAGATCCTGGATATATTTTTAGATCCTGGTCTCAACTGTCAATCTATTTTTAGATCCTGGTTTCAACTGTTTAATCTATTTTTAGATCCTGGTCTCAAATGTCAATCTATTTTTAGATCCTGGATATATTTTTAGATCCTGGTCTTAACTGTCAATCTATTTTTAGATCCTGGTTTCAAGTGTTCAATCTATTTTTAGATCTTGGATCTATTTTTAGATCCTGGTCTGAACTGTTTGATCTATTTTTAGATCCTGCCCCAGCTGTTAATAATATTTTTAGATCCTGGATCTATTTTTAGATCCTGGTCTCAACTGTCAATCTATTTTTAGATCCTGGATATTTTTTTAGATCTTGGTTTCAACTGTTCGAACAATTTTTAGATCCTGGATCTATTTTTAGATATTAGTTTCAACGGTTTGATCTATTTTTAAATCTTGGTCTCAACTGTTTATAATATTTTTAGATCCTTGATCTATTTTTATACCCTGGTCTTAACTGTTCCATCTATTTTTAGATCCTTGATCTATTTTTAGACCCTGGTCTTAAATGTTCAATCTATTTTTAGATCCCGGTCTCAACTGTTAATAATATTTTTCAATCCTGTATCTATTTTTAGATCCTGGTTTCAACTGTTGGATTTTTATTTTTAGATCCTGGTTTCAAATGTTCAATTTACTTTTAGATCTTGGATCTATTTTTAGATCTAAATCTCAACCCTCACTTTGTAAAACAACCCATTCAGTTTAAAATAGAAACGAAAGGCAAATCATTTGTAAATAGATGAAAAAACATTATAATAACTTTTTCCCCTTTTTTAAAAGTGATCACATTCCCTCTGTTCTCAGCTGCAGAAGAGCTGGGGGAGGATAAAAAACCGTACACTGAGCTTACCAGTGAGTAGCTGATCAAGGTTTGAAGGGGGGGGGGGGTGTCAGGACAAGTTTGATAACAATCGGAGAAAAGGAGGCAGAGTTCCCAGCACAGCTAGAGACCTGACCATGCTGTCCTCTTGCCTACTGTGGTCAGTTTTTGATAGGAAAGCAGAAGGACTGGCAAGAACACCAGGAATTTCACACAAAGGAAGCAATACAAATGGAACAGGATACTCTCATAAAATACATGGTACAACAGACACATTTCCAGAATATGAAATGTTGGGGTAACATATTCTTTAAGTAATGGACAAACAAATTAAAGCCCAACAACAGCTAACACCTTTTAGGCATTTACAGCAAACAGTTTAAACCTTATTAATAAAAGCGGACTGTAAAACACCCAGGCCGTGTTATACGGCTTCATCCAATCCATGTAACTGAAAATAATCTTGAAAAGCTTGGTTTGCATGTAATTGTAGAGAAACGTATTAATAAGGCTACTTGCAAAAACACACTAAAAACGCATATGCATTTGTACCACGTTTTTATCACGTGTTTGCAGTGTTTTGGGTGTGTTTTGATGCGTTTTTAATGTGCTTTCCATTCATTTCAATGGGAGGGTGTATTTTTGTGCGTTTTTTTTTTCTTTTTACTGCACCAAACAAGACTTTGAAAAACCTTTTCCTTTTTTTTTTTTACACAAAAATGGAAGAATAACGAATCAGTGTGATAGCAGCCTAAGGCCCCTTTCACACTTATGCGACTTGTCCTGCAACTTGGGACTGCAAAGTCACATGACAAGTAGTACCCCGTAATTTCCAATGAGTATCGTTCATATCTATGCAACTTGAAGTCGCAGCGACTTCAAGGTAGTCACTGCACAACTTTGGTCCGACTTTGATGGGACTTGAGGTCCATAGACCTCAAGATTACACAGGCATTGCTTCAAGTTGCGTTGAAGTCAGGTTGCCCTAAAGTGATTGTTAAGTCCGTGGTCTCAATTACTGCCAGCCCCTCTGTTATAACAAGCTATGCTACACAGTGTATGTTTTTTTTTTTAATTCTGCTGCTAAATATCTTTTTTCACATCGCTGATGTCCGGTC
This sequence comes from Pelophylax lessonae, assembly GCF_965119305.1. Lineage (NCBI taxonomy): Eukaryota > Metazoa > Chordata > Amphibia > Anura > Ranidae > Pelophylax > Pelophylax lessonae. The sequence goes on from NC_138771.1 coordinate 177,091,610, forward strand.
ATGTGAATGCCTGCTGCTCTCCTTCCCTGATCCAAGGACTACAGTGGGAGGGGCTCAGATTTCCCTCTGACGTAAGTTAGGCTGTCACATGACTGCACATTGGTGATGTGGAATAAGGTATTTGGGATCAGAATTTAAACGAATAGTATTTCTTGTTATAACAAAGGGGCTGGCAGTAATTGTGGGCACTGACTTCCACACAGAATAGTGGCAAGAGGGGAGGGTGGCTCACACACAGGAGCTAACAGGCAGGGAAGGGAGAGGGGGATTGACTACGGGCTGACAGAGGCATGTAAACTGACCACGGTATCATGGCACAGCAGCCATGATTAACGTGGTCAGCCCACCCAGGGAGACACAGGAACAGGCAGGATCAACCAGGTTTTTTACAGCATACAAAAGGACAAATTACACCTCACAAGCATGATGCGCTTTAACATGTTTTAAAGGAACAGGATCTTTTTTTTTTTTTTATAGGGTTACAACCTCTTTAATGTTTGCACCATAAAAAGGGAGTGTACATATCCTAAATACTTGTCATTACAGATATTAACCACATACATTTACTAGCAAACAACATATTTTGCACCTTGTTTTAGGTGTTCTTTAGTGTATATGGTGCTACCTTCAGATCTTCAGTTGAAACATAAAGAACTGCACTCGCAACTAATATGTGAGGGTGACCTTCACATTCTGCGCTAATAGCCAATTGCTTCAATGTACCAGATTCCTGGAAGCAATTAGGCTTCGTCACCTTCACTTCCTGGAATCCAGTGAATGAATGCAATCCATAAAATTCATTCGTAAGGTCAGTTTATAAAATATTACACAACTTTCACCGTAGTAATAGTTTTAAATGGGCCCATGCAAGTGCAGAATATTTAAAATGTAAAACTAATTAAAGAATCCTTCATTTCTTTTTTTTTTTTTTAAATCATAGTTCTCAAGAGAGCATCACATTATACCTGTGTTAAGTTTGGTACACACTATAAGAAAATCGGGCGAAGGATCATCCGATTTTCTACATTGTTTCACAGCAAATTGCAACCGATAAACGAAAAATCGTACAAAAATTCTCGTACGACAAAGGCTTTTTTTTTTTTGTTTTTTTTCTGATTTTTCTCATATAAAAATGGTACACATTAAGAGAAACTTATTCATTCTGTTCCCATATGAGAAAAAGGTTGGAAATTTTTGTTCAGAAGGTCGCAATCGGCTGTAGAAAATTGTACACACACTTTCGTACGAAAGTTTTTGGGACGAAAATTCTCGCCCAATTTTCTTATAGTGTATACGAACCTTTAGATGAGAAGAAAAAAGAAGAAGCATTTTTCTGTTAATTTAACCACTTTTTACAAATGTGCTTCAATATAAATGGATTTCACAGGATAATGACATCACGTTAATAGTTATAGACAGACAGTAGTTTTTCCAGGATTTGGCTGTATCAGGCAACAGTTCTTATATTTTGGGGTACCTGATGAAGAGAAACATTCATTAGCTGGCTTGGAGTTTCCCTATCAGCTACAGCTTTTTCTGCAAAAATGACGTTAGCACAATTTGGTGTTCGCATACAGCAAGTATACACACAATTAATCCATTTAAACAAGCACGGTTATGTACCGAAATTTAAAAAAAGTTGTAAGGCAGTTGAATCGTAAACTCATCTTTAACCACCAATAGAGAACTCTAGACCCAGTGGTATTGAGAAACATTTCTTACTGGCCATAATGGAGATTAAGGCTCACATGTAGGCGTTTTTGGGGCGTTTTTCTGCTCTATGATCAGCTCATAAAACGCCCAACAAGACAAATCCTATTCATTTCAATGGCCCCTGTTCACATCTGAGCGTTTTGACGTTTTAAGCAAAATGCCCAACGCTCAAAAAGGTACATGAGCTTCTTTGTAGGGCAGATTACAGGCGTTTTTATTTTTTTCCATTGGTCACTAGTCAATCTAAAAACGCCTGCACAAAAACGCCTGTAAAACGCCTGAAAAAATGCCCATAAAAACGCCTGAAAAAAACGCCTGTAAATAGCAACGCCAAGATGTGAACGTAGCCTTAAAAGGCAGCTGTACTTTTTTTAAACATGCTGTTTGACCTTTAATCTTTAATAAGCCTACATAGGCATACTGGGTCAATGCTGTTAATAAATACTGTTCTCGCACAGATTATTTCACTGCCCTGACCTTCTTTACTGTTATAAAAACTATGGAGCTAGCTCTCCCCAGTTGTTTAAAAAATGCCTACAGGAGAATTCCATGTGCTGCAGAAACAACAAATCTGTACTGGATGCAACAATAATGGGATAGCAGACAGGACTCATTCTTATACTTTAATTAAACTTAAACTAAAAATAAAGAGACTGAAACACCAATCTGGAAATATAAAGGCCGCGGCCGTTTTAATACTTGTATCAATAAATTAACATAAACTCAATAAACTTTAACCCGATCACTGAGATCCAGGTTACCAAAAAGTTATAATATCAAAACCAAATTATCCAATCATACTCATCACAAATAAAGATAGATAAACCACAAGAAAAAGTCCCTCTTTGCACCACGCAAAGATGACCTAACAAGTATAAACTGGCCGCGACAGCCAAGGGGAGGGGAGGGAGGGGAACAAAACTTTTCAACTTGCCACGACGTTCTCTTGAGGTAAGTGATGCTTCAGGCGCTGAGCCCCCCTTTAAATAACTCCTAGGCAGGCTCAAAAGGCGGGAAGAGGACCGGCCTAAACTAGTTTAAACTCTGTTCTCCCTAGCTACAGAATAAGCCCCACTGTGATTGGGGCTTATTCTGACCATACACTGGCTTCCCTACCTAACTCTGCCCAGCAACCCCTATCACTAGCTAAAATGGGATTCTTATTCTTAAATAGCCTGTCGCCATCCCATCTAGAAAAAGGGGCTCATTTGAACCCCTTTTTCTTTACATTCAGTAAACAGTATGTGCACCAGGGGTGGAGAAACCTCATACACAAAAATTACATCATCAAGTTGCTGTCAAATTCCACTGCTTAAAAACTTTAAAGGAACGCATTGAAAACACATCTGATCTCAATAGGGGAAAATATCATGCTGGATATCTGAACTGATATGGACTGGGTAATGTGTTAGGAACAAAAGGATGCCACATCATTTGATGGAAATGTAAATTATTAACCTACAGAGGGCTGAATTCAAAGACACCCTGAAAATCCAAGTGAAAAAATTATGCAGCAGACTAGTCCATTTGGCTGAAATTTCATTGCAGCAACTCAAAATGGTACTCGGTAGTTTGCATAGTCCACACGTAGACAAGGGCTGGAACAGAGAGCCCTGCTGGAGCTGGACCAGAAACCTGGCAATACTGCGTGTGCTGACTGTGGAGCTTCAGATCCAGACTGGGCATCCTACACTCTTGGGGTGTTCATTTGCTTGAACTGTTCTGGAATTCACCGCAACATCCCTCAGATCAGCCGAGTGAAATCTGTCCGTTTAGACCCATGGGATGACGTACAGATTGAGTACATGTCGTGCCTGGGAAATAAAGTAGCACAAGCAAAATTTGAGTCTAAAGTGCCAGCATTTTACTACAAGCCGGCATCTTCTGACAGTCAAGTTCTCCGGGAGCAATGGATTCGGGCCAAATATGAGAGAAAAGAGTTCATCTACATCGAGAAGCGGGAGCCATATTCTGCAGCTGATACCACCTGTATGCTGAGCCTCTATCAGCGTTCCCATTGGAAGCGTCTGGTCTGGTCTGGAGTGTTTTTGACATACAGTGTCTGGAGCTGTGCCCTCAGTGGAAGTGCTTAGTCAGATTTTGGAGTCTCTCTGCCTTACATTATTTGGAGCTGGTAAGGGCATATGTATGTCAGCCCTCTTCGGTGGCACTGTTGGGATCTATATGCTCATTATACCTTCCTTCTGGTAAGCTGCAGTCCTATCGGGGGAGGCCTTCTTTGCTTTTTCTGCAACACTTTCTATTACTCTGGTAAGGAGTATTTTCACAGGATTGGAGGTGTCTGTGTCTTCTACCATCACTACTCTAGCACTTTTCTGACATTCCTATCACCCGGGGTGTTTATTCAATTTATTTGTGGTTTTACGCTATGGCGTTTTTCATTTTATATTTCACAGGAATACCCAACACTGAGGAGATCCATTCAGAAATACGGAGTCCGATTGACATCTGGTTCCTGTGGACCCCTTGAACTTTTTGGGCTCATATATCATTTGCCTTTGGTAAGCGGTACCTGTACAGAAAATTTCGTCAGACGTGCTGTTTACTTATACATGGACTTTATTTTGGACTCTATTACATAATCACATATGTTTTTCACTTTCTAGCGCAACTTATATATATATACATTGTTTTTAAGGTGATAGTCACACTTGAAGTTGCAGCTCCACATTTATTTAGTTGGTTTAGCGCAGTTGTTTACATTTTTCTTCTGACAAGGGCTGGGCATGCTTCTAATGAGACGACGGATGGTGTCCTGGGGCATTTCCTCTCAGATCTGCCAGGTGTAACCTGGCAGCGTCAGATGGACCAAATCATAATGTCCTAGAGGTGTTCTATTGGATTTAGGTCAGGCAAACATGGGGGCCATTCAATGGTATCAATTCCTTAACCCTCCATGAACTGGCTGCATACTTTCGCCACATGAGGACGGGCATTTTTGTGAACCAGGAGGAACCCAGGACCTGCTGCACCAGCGTAGGGTCTGACAATGGGTCCAAGGATTTCATCCCGATACCTAATGGCAGTCAGGTGCCATTGTATAGCCTGTAGAGGTCTGTGCGTCCATGGATGTGCCTCCCCAGATCATCACTGACGCACCACCAAACCGGTCATGCTGAACGATGTTACAGGCAGCATAATGTTCACTACTGCTTCTCCAGACACTTTCACGTCTGTCACATGTGCTCAGGGTGAAGCTGCTCTCATCTGTGAAAAGCACAGGGCGCCAGTAGTGGACCTGCCAATTCTGGTGTTTATTGGCAAATGCCAATCAAGCTCCACAGTATCCGTCAGTGAGCACAGCGCCCACTAGAGGACGTCAGGCTCTCAGGCCACCCTCATGAAGTCTGTTTCTGATTGGTTAATCAGAGACATTCACACCAGTGTCCTGCTGTAGGGCTCTGGCCGCACTAATCCTGTTCCTCCTTGCACAAAGGAGCAGATACTGCTGATGGGTTAAGGGCCTTCTACGGCTCTGTCTAGCTTTCCTAGAGTAACTACCTATCTCCTGGAATCTCCTCCATGCTCTTGAGACTGTGCTGGGAAACAGAGCATACCATTTGGCAATGGCATGTATTGATGTACCATCCTGGAGGAGTTGGACTGCCTGTGCAACCTCTATAGGGTCCAGGTATTGCCTCATGCTACCAGTAGTGACACTGACCCTAGTTAAATCAAAAGTAGTAAAACAAAACAGAAAAATAGGGAAAATAAATGTCAGTGTTCTCCACCTGTAAAACCATTCCTGTTTTCGAGGTTGTCTCATTGTTGCCCATCTAGTGCACTTGTTGTTCATTTCATTAACACCAAAGCAACTGAAACTGATTAACAACCCCCTCTACTACTTAACTGACTAGATCAATATCCCAGGAGTTTAATGGAATTGATGCTATATTCTAAAAGTAAAAAGTGTTCCTTTAATTTTTTTGAGCAGTGTATGTTTTTTTGTAGTTTTGGATAGAGTGGAGAGGGATAAGAACGCCTTTCAGGTTTTTATTGCTGGCTGTGTACCATTTAGGGATTTACCCTCTCTATTTGTCCTGTGATCACTATCACCAACAGTGAAAGTAGAAGAAAATCACAAATTATGAGTTCTCATCATAACAGGAATTGAGAGGAAATCCTCCAAACACCAGTTATGGTGACCCTGGTGACAATTTGGAGGGATTGCCTCTCACTTCCTGTTGTGGTTATGGGACAGGAAGTAAAAGGAAATCTCCATCTCACTAAAGGTTTACAGATGGCAAAAAAAAACCTGACATGGCTATAGCCCTCACTTGCTCTATAAAAACATTAAAAAACTTTGGGCTTTAGTTCTACTTTAAAGTAATTGTAAAGCTTTATTTTTTTTAAATTAATTAAATCGGAGTTCCAGGCACAGAAATTTTTTTTCAGTGAACATACCCCCGGGACAGTCAGGGCTAGTACATTCCACAATTGCTAGCCTCTGATCTGTCCCGGTTCGCACTTACCTGCAAGAAGAAATACTTACTTATAAAATTTCTTCCACAGCGTTGCCATCTCTCTTGTGGGCAGCTGAAGCCGGCTCGATCCTCTTCTGCGTCTTCTTCCGCGTCCTCTTCTCCCAGAATGCGCCTGCACCGGCCCCTCTCGTCACTTCTGGTGCGGCGCCGCATTCCTCCACAGCTTCGGGGCATGCCCAGAAGCTGTTTAGCAGGGAATGCGGCGAAGTGACGAGCGGGGCCGGTGCCGTCGCATTGATTCCTGGGAGCGATGACGTTCAGCTCCCAGGAATCATTGCAAGCCAGGAAGTGACGGCGGAGCCGCGGCGCAGAGGGAGGAAGTGAAGAATAGGTGAGTATATTCGATCTCCAATTACAAGGTGAGTAAAAAAAAAAAAAACCTAACTATCTAATTCCTTTTCAGGTGAAGGAGAACAAGCGGACGGGCACAAAAAAAAAAGATTGATTTTGTGCCCGGAACTCCGCTTTAATAATAAACAGGTCATACTTACAAAACTATTGCACAGAGCAGCCCCAATCTACCTCTCCTGGGTCCCCATGATCTATAGACACAGACAGTGTGGCTTGGCTCCACCCTCCACTCTTTTATCACAGAATATGATTGACAGCCAATGGCTCCCGCTGCTATTAATCTGCCCTAAGGAGAGGGAGAGAATGGAAACAGCTGCCACTCTCAGCCACAGTGCTGGATCTTTAGGTAAGAACAAGGGAGGTGGGGGGTGATCATGTAGCAAAGAAGTGGAACAAAACCCATCAATTTAATGGTTTAAAAAAACAGTTACATTCCCAGCATGCCGAGATTCTCTACCAAACTGTCCAACCATTACATGGCTGGTGTCATAAGTGATCACATGTACAGCATCATGGCAATTACAGATCAAAAAGATGGCAGCTTCCTTGGATGAAAAGGATAGGGGGTTTAATTCTGCTTTAAGGCTTTAGAACCACTTTAAAGTGATGGCATGGAGGAGCTCAGCTATGATAAAAACATTATAGGACTTGTTTTCTAAGGGGGGGGGGGGGTAGGATCAACATGTGCAAATACATAAGGGGTCCATGTGTTTAGCTGGTTAGTGGTCATGGAGGAGGAGGGAGGGAGTGGGCTATCAACTACCACTGTGTATACACCCACATGTGTGACTCTATAGTCACATGGGCTGATCAGATGTGATAGGGAGAAAATACTTAGCACAGAAAGTGAAAACTGAGCATGTGCAGAGTTGCCACCACAGCTGCAAAATCCCTAGCTGAATTTGGGACATAAAAAGAAGGTGGAGATAGAAGGGCAGCAGGATCAACCAGGTTTTTGTTTGCAGAATACAAAAAAGGAATCTCATAGTGACTGAGGGCGTATGAACAGCATGTAATACACCATTTATTAATAGTTTTTTATGATGTGGGTTTAGTGACACTTTAATGTTAATACAGTGTATTGCTATTCCTGACAACCCCATTGCTTGCAGGTGGAGAATAATTTCATTGGTTGCCACTTGAAGTCGTATTTGTTATATAACCATTATTGATTTGCAAAGCATCACAAAAGAGTTTCACAAACTAAAATGTGACCTAAAGTAAGGAAGAGTACTTTTTGTCTTCTTTTTAATCAGTGACAGTTCACATACTAATTCCGATCTAGAAATGAAAAGCCCCTGGAGTGTTTTCAGCAGTGAGCATTTCATTTAAAGTTTGCTCTCCAGTGAGTGCCTTTTACTGCTGTCTCACTTTGTCAACCAGCTTTGAAGTTTTTTTTTATACAAGGAAATAATTTACTAAAGTGTGTTTGCCAAAAAGATAATTAGTTCTGCAATTAATCCTTTGGACATACAGGTTTATTTAGTAGGGTTAATTAAAGACTATCAAACTGTTGTATGATCGTGGTATTACAGCAAGTTATAAATGATGTATGCATTACATATTCAGAATAAAATATTGTAATGAAGTTGCCAGAGCATGCAGGTAAGTCTGTCATTTTTATTCCAGTACAGTAAATTATAAGATTAATAGTCAACAGTGTTTTGTAGGGCAGTGGTTCACAAGTCTTCCGTTGTGGGTTGTATTTCAGTTGGCTTGTGGCCACCTGACCTTACTTGGATAAAAGAAATCTATGTTGTCTCTCAACTAATGAAAGTGGAATTTTTCTTTTTGCACCAAAATCAACCAAAATTTTGAACACTAAACATTCATAGAGTGATGAGGGATTAGAACACCTGTCAAGTTTTTTTTGCTGTCTGTGCCCCCCATTAGGGAGATTCATATTTTCTATTTGTCCTGTCTACCGTTAATAACCACTATAAAAGTGAAAGTAAATAAAACCCAAAAAAGTAATTGATGGGAAATCTCCCAATGCAGAATCACCTTGAGATGGAATCTGTTGAAACCGCATGCAAGTATAGGGTCATTTGGTCCTAAAATTATGGTAATTATTTTATACATTTGGGTGGATTCTCATTATTAATGTACCTTGATCATATCAGGATTTAGGAATTATGTGTAGATTTTTATTATAATAACACACAAACACTGGACTAAAATGTTTATGCACTAAATGGCATGCCAAACTCTTTACTACCCCCATTAGGACCTGGGAAGTTTGCAACAAACTTAAGGTCAGTGGCTAAAGCCTGGTAAACGCTGTCAGCTCCGGTCAAAGCCGCTGTACTAGCGATCCGACATTAGTACAGCGATCTCCCCGCTGAGCTATTGTGTTCAGACAGGTGGACCAAAACCCCCCCCGCCCCCCGCCATAGCATTCCAGTCAGTGCTCTCAGGCCGGCTTCTGTCCAACTGGCTGGCGTACACACGTGCCAAATGTTAGACGATTTTTATTGAACCAGCCGATGTCGGCCCATGTGTATGGGGCTTTTTACTGCTCTGCCTTCCAGATAATCCTGATACTGACATCTAATTTCTTTTTATAGCTGGCTTTTATAGCTGGCTAATTGACAGTTGTGTCGATTCTGGCTAAGCAGGATTTATGGTCCTGTTGGAGGTTCTGTTTATTTAACTTTATTGTGTTGCTGTGGAGCTGCATGCCATTCCCTAATCTACTTTATGTCTATAGCTGTGTATTAACCACTTAAGGACAGCCCGCTGCAGTTATACTGTGGCAGGCAGATCCTCCTACGCAAACCGACGTAGGTATACGTCGGTTGCGCGCCTACAGCTAGGGGGTGAGCGCGCGCCACCGGCACGGGGCAGGTGGCTTTGATTGCCGCCTGACACCCGTGATCGATTCCCGCAGTGAGAGAAGGATGGTCGGCTGTTGTAAACACAGCTGACCGTTCTTCTCTCTGAAATGATCACAGAGCTCCTGTGATCCTTCTATATAGGAACACAGATCTCTTTGATCATTTCCCAAGCCCCGCCCCCATACAGTTAGAATCACTCCCCTAGGCTCACATTTAACCCCTTGATCACCCACAGTGTTAACCCCTTCCATGCCAGTGTCATTATTACAGTAACAGTGCATATTTTTAGCACTGATTAATGTAGTAATGTCACTGGTCCCCCCAAAAGTGTCAAAAATGTCAGTTAGGGGTCCGATCTGTCTGCCGCAATGTCGCAGTCCCGCTAAAAATCGCAGATCGCCACTATTGCTAGTGGCTAAAAAAAAAAATAATCAAAATACGCTTATTGCTATTTTTTTAACCAAAAATATGTAGCAGAAAACAAATTGGCCTAAAATGTTAAAACATTTTTATTTCTAAATTTTTTTTTGGGGAATGTTATATAGCAGAATGTGAAAAATATTGTTTTTTTTTTCAGAATTGTCGCTCTTTTTTTGTTTATAGCGCAAAAAATTAAAATTGCAGAGGTGGTCAAATACCACCAAAAGAAAGCTCTATTTGTGGGAAAAAAAGAACATCAGTTTTATTTAGGTACAGCTTTGCACGACAACGCAATTGTTCGTTAAAGTAACAGTGCCAAATTGCAAAAAATGGCCTGGTCATTAAGGGGGCAGATCCTTCCGGTCCAGAAGTGGTTAAAAGGGATAGAGAAATTTGTCTTGAAAATATTATTGTCCCAGGCTTGGGCACCAGCAAGAGATTTATCCTAAATTATTTATAATGGACTGGGGAAATTTAGAGAAGGGAGGATGACGCCATAAGCAACCTGACTTCCCCCTTTGTGCCACTGAGTTTGGGGGTTATCAGACCTCATTATTGTCACACTGGTAAGCTGCAATATATTAAAGTGGTAATAAAAGTGGTTGTAAATCTCAGACATAAATTTATGAAAAACACAGCCAATATTCCCACACACACGTTCCTGGAATGAGCTCTTTAGGTACTGGGTGCTGTAGCAACTGCCAGCTGGATACTGGAACCTGTAAGATATGTAGATATTCGCCAGCACAACAAGGATCATTAATTTCGTCCAAACGGTTTTTATACAAAAGACCTGAGACTGGGATGGAGATTTGTCTTCCAACAAGACAATGATCCAAAACATAAAGCAAAATCTACAATGGAATGGTTCACAAATAAACATATCCAGGTGTTAGAATGGCCAAGTCAAAGTCCAGACCTTAATCCAATCGAGAATCTGTGGAAAAAGAACTGAAAACTGCTGTTCACAAATGCTCTCCATCCAACCTCACTGCGCTCAAGCTATTTTGCAAGGAGGAATGGGCAAAAATTTCAATCTCTCGATGTGCAAAACTGATAGAGACATACCCCAAGAGACTTACAGCTGTAATCGCAGCAAAAGGTGGCGCTACAAAGTATTAACTTAAGGGGGCTGAATAATTTTGCAAGCCCAATTTTTCAGTTTTTTATTTGTTAAAAAAGTTTGAAATATCCAATAAATTTTGTTCCACGTCATGATTGTGTCCCACTTGTTGTTGATTCTTCACAAAAAAATCCAGTTTTATATCTTTATGTTTGAAGCCTGAAATGTGGCAAAAGGTCGCAAAGTTCAAGGGGGCCGAATGCTTTCGCAAGGCACTGTATGAACAAGGCACATTCCAATATAGTGTGTATCTGTCTCAATGAAAAGCACTAAGTGTAATTTCTCTCTGCTGCCTTGTTCCTCTGCTATCCAGCATAAAGATGGTGATTGACAGCCTCAGCTCTGTTCCTGTGTGCTGTGTGAAGGGGGTGTGTCCCTTCCCTCGAATCAGTTCTAAGAGCTCTCCTAATTGAGCTCTGCAGTGTGTATTTCAGCTCTCCACCCTCTTTTTTTTTTTTTTTGACAACTCAGACAAGCTTTATCAATTCTGGACTTTGAACACCATAGACAACAGAAGACCACAAATAAACAGGTACAAATTATGTAGGAGGATTTGCTTTATCTCTGTGTATAACCCGAGGCCAGTAACTTTACTCTGCGTATGTAAGGGTTTACAGACACTTTAAACCCCAAAACAAAAATGTTATTATTACCGCCTGCCAGTCCTTAAATGTGGTGGCTGCATTCATTTTCTGTTAGTTTTTTTTCCCTTTATGTTCACCTGGTGATCTGGCCAGTAGCACACTTCCTGTTTTAAGGTGGCTTCTCTGTCTATGGAAGAGCAACGAAAATACCCTTGTACAGCAGCAATGTCTAGAGAGGGTTGTGTAAGATGGACTAATAGATTTGAATGGACTTTACATATGTGACTAATAAATTAAAACCTAACTTTTTATGAAATTCCAAAAATATTTTTTTTCTTTTTGGGTTAAAGGATTAGATAAAGCTGACCATTGTAAGCAGTGTTAAATGATACGTCTCAACCTTCTAACAGACACTTTCGCTGGAAAGCTCATATTGCTAACCTCTTGACGCTGGCCATATGCATATATGCCGCCACTTGACAGGTGGGCCTTAACGTCAAGTGGCCGCATATATCCGTCCCTGTTAAGACAACTTAACGTGCTGAGAAAATGGTCCCTGTACCCTCCCAGCACGGTAGCTGGTGGGGATCGGAAAGCTTCTGATGCATACTTACAATAGGGAGCTTTCCAATCATGTGACTACTATAATAGCCAATCACAGCAGTCACATGACCCGTATGCCCGCTTCCCAGGTTTTAGAATTCTCAAAAAACTAGGAGGCGGTTGGCACAAAGGTATTGAAAGAAGTTGAAAAAAAAACCCAGCAGGATGAACACCTAAAAAACTAAGTTACATAGGGACAAAGACTGCTTTGTTAATGCTACTGACAGAATACATCATTTTAATGCATGTGTCATTTTTAACAATAACGGATATGTTATTTTTGATTTTGCCTTTTGTACCACTTTAAGGTTTTGTTTTAGGTTTACCCACTCTCCACCTGGCTAATGTATATAAACGGCAAAATAAGATGCTCTCTAGTTCTAGAAGGATGTACCGGTATGTCCTCCCAGACGCATGCCCCCTGGGACACAGGGGATAACCGATCACAGTACCGGGATGTATGTTACAAGTATCTTATTCATTGACAGCTTTGTGTAAAAAATATATATTTTTTTTTTTTACCTGCATTTTCCAAAGACTTGTGGCAAAAATAACATTTTCAAAAGACTCACTATGCCTTTCTGAAAATATACTGGAATGTTTTGGAGCATTTTGTGAGTGTTTCCACTGTCCTGGTGCTCCAGGGCCTCCATAAATGTAGAAGCTAGTCAGGAAATGATGTGTAATTTATTTCCCTTGAAAGCTCAAAGGTGCTCCTTGAATTGTGGGCCCTTCTTTGCATCTATAATGTGAAAAGGTCTCACACATGTAGTATCCCCATACTCTGGAAGCATAACAGAACGTGTTTTGGGATGTCATTCAAAGTATGCCTATGCTTTGGGTGAGAAATAACTTGTTAAAAAAAAATATTTAATTTCATGTTCCAATAAAAAATTATGACAAAAAATGGCAACTCAAACTCCCCATGCCTTTTACTAAATACCTTGGACTGTCTACTTTAAAAAAGGGGTAATTTGGCGGTATTTGTACTGTCCTGGCATTGTAGTGCCTCAAGAAATGATATGATGAGGTGAGGAAATCAGTACATAGGGACTGATACATTTTCAAATATATATACTATAGTTTGTAGACTATAACTTTTACACAGACTAATAATATACACTGATTTGGTTATCTCTGCTAAAGAAAAGTGTAACAAAATACATCTTGGCCTAAATTTATGAAGAAAGATTATCTATTTGCACACTCTTATAACAGAAACAAAGAAAATGTTTTTGTTTTTCAAAATTTGCGGTATTTTTCCGTTTAAAATGAAAAACTCATTAGTGATTAAATACCACCAAAGAAAGCTCTATCTGTCTCAAAAATGCTAAAAAAAGCTAATTTGGGTACAATGTTGCATGACTGAGTAATTGTCATTTAAAATGTGACAGTGGCCTGGGCAGGAAGGGGGTGAAGGGGGACACTTTAAGAGGTAGTCGTTTTTTTATTTTACAAAACCGAATATATTCTTTTTTTTTTTTTTTGAAGAAAGAAATTGCTGTGCTTCTTTGTTTACAAAAAAAGAAACAACTAAATGTGCATCCATTATTGCAAAGGGATATATAATCAATAGGTAAATAATCCCAAAAATTCTACTTCCAGTACATCATACCCCATTCAAGTTTATACTGTGACTATTATATAGGGTGGTCATTAACCATCGCTGACCAGAGTCTTCTGTAACAAGGTTCTTCTGCTGCAGCTTTGCAATAACTGGCATCAAGCTGTCTCAGAATATAAATTCAGTTTAATTGTGTGATGGTTGGATTGGCAGCAATACTAAAGAGGTGTGGGGGGTCTTAATAATTTGGATGTGCATGAATTTTCTATTTCACTGTTTAGTCAAAATTTTACAGTAGTAGTTTTGTGTCTGCAGTGTATGTTTGCTAGCTGAGAGTAACATACATAGCAGTCCAATTACTTCATAAGTGCTGAAAACATACAAATAAGTTATACATACAGAAATATAGGCAAGTGCTTACTTATCAGGTTATCCGGTTATACGCGGGCTGGCTGACCAAATGCTGATATTTTAGTCCTGCATGTAGCAGTGGCCAGTGATGTGGATGGCCTGTCTGTGACGTTGTTGGCAGCTATCAATCATTCCCAGCAGGGCTTTACAATGGACATGTCAGGCTGTGATGTCAGGAGGTATTTGTGCATGTCTATCAATGCTACCATGGGTCTAAGTCATGGATCCTCAAACTATAGCCCTCCAGCTGTTGCGGAACTACACATCCCATGAGGCATTGTAAAACTCTGACATTCACAGACATGAACTAGGCATGATGGGAATTGTAGTCCCTGAACAACTGGAGGGCCAAAGTTTGAAGACCCCTGGTCTAAGTTCATAGATAGCATTGACAGGAAAGCACAGGAAGTAGTGCTGCAGGAAGGAGACCGGTAGGATCACCAGGTATTTAGACTTTACTAAACCTAGAAAAGGATGTCTGGGCAAGATGGTTGAAAGACTCATCAACAGCAACAGGCTTAGCCCTTTAATACTTTCAGTTTGATTTTGGAGAAGACCAGAAGTATGGTCATTACCTTAAAATGCTCCTCTTTCTGAGAAAGACCTGGAGAGGATGTGATGTTCCTATTTTTCTAACCTACATACTGTGGACTAGCACCAGAGCCAAATACATTATGTTGGGTAAGGCCGGGTTCACATATCAGCGGCCGCGGTTCCCAGCATGGTGTCTGGTGGGTTCCTGTTCACTGGTTCAGGTGCGAATCAGGTCCACATTTTTTGCCTGAACACGCACAGAACCCATTTGGAATGCGGACCGTGGCCACGCCGGACCTTTGTGAACCGGCTTCATTGAGAGCTGGTCACACTTGCATGTCATGCGAATTGGATGCAGGGAAAGCTGCATCCAATTCGCACATATGTAAACCCGGCCTAACTGCTTTTTCATATACAAGTGTCCTCCCATGCATGGGTTAAGTCACTTAAAGCTTGTAAAAATTCTTCAAAACTTCCATAAAAAAGATTTTAGAAAAATTAAAAAAAAGACATAGAAAAGGGTGAAGTATTACATTTTACAATAAGAAACTGATTTATAGAAAGTGATGTTTTAGATTTACATACAATTAAAAAACACATAAAAGCCTGAATTATTTTAATCTAGCTCTATCCATCCATCTCCTGAGTAGATGGCCGTGACAAGGGGTGGGCAGGAGGGACGGCTGCCCTGGGAGCAATGAGTTATTGCAAGGGGGCGCCCTGACCCAAACTCTAAGGTAAGGGGGGGGGGCATATTTGCCCTGGGCGCTGGATGACCTTGTCCCGGCACTGCCCGAGTCTATTATGGTCATCCTCAATTTCACATACATCATTCACAAAAGTTGCCATATATGTTGAAGTGGGAACAAGATTGCGGGTGGCATTACTCTGTTGAGGAGTGGGACACTATGATTGCAAATGCACACACTCTTTATCTGTCAGGGAAACAACCATTATTGTGCTAACCAGGTGGTATTATACACAAACCAGACACCACACTATATTTCTGGGGGTCTCAGAGACTTGCTTTTGTGTTTGCATTTCTCCTGGTTCCTTTCCCCATATATTCTGGGAGTGTGAGAAGTTGCATCCTATATGGCATATGATTTCCGATATCTCCTCTCAGATGATAGGATGACATACCACCCTCACCATGCCTATGTGTGTGCCGTTTGCTTCAATACCTGACATATATCATATAGAAAAATCACACTATTTCTGTAGTCACACTCTGGCCAATAGCCCTTAATTGGAAATCCCCCACTATTGCCTTTACACACATTTTAGATAGAATCAATGCATTAAAAGTAATGGAAAGAATTTTCCACTCTTGCGGACAAATGTGACATGTGGCTTTCCAACCACCATAAATTTCTGTCCTGAATACAGTATATTTACAATGTTTTGTATACCTTAGAATGTCTTTATACCAATGGTCTCCAAACTTTCTAAGCAAAAGGCCAATTTACTGTCTTTCAGGCATAAAGGGGGCCGGACTGTGGCCAGCGGGAGTAGAAAATGCCTTTGCATCAGAACCCCAACATTGGTTTTGATGGGAGGAATAGTGCCCCATTGTTGGTATCAATAGAAAAAATAGGAAACAAATGATGGTGTCAGTAGGGGGAATGGTGCCCCATCATTAGTGTTGATTGGTGGAATAGTTCCCCAAGGGCCAGAAAAAGGCAAGCAAAGGGCCACATCTGGCCCCCGGTGCCACAGTTTGGGGACCACTGCTTTATACATTCAGACTACTTTATTCATGCATTTCTCTGATATCAGTATCTACAGGGCTTTTTTTTAATTGGGAAAGCGAGGGAATGCACTTCTGGCACCTTCAGCACTGGATGTATGTAATGGCAAGGGCTGCAGGGGTGTGCTACAGTGTCTATTGATGCTGGTTGCTGTGTGACCTATTGTTGCTGGAGGATAAATATTTTTCCAGGGAGGTTATTGTTGCTGCTGGGGGACCTATTGTCTTTTGGTATAGGTAAATTGTTTCTGGTGGAGGATCTATTGTTGCTTGGGTTGGTCTACTGTTGAGGAAGCAGTCTATTGTAGCTGGCTGCTGTAGGGTCTAGTAATGCTGTCTGTGGAGAGATCTGTTGTTCATGCCGTGGATCTATTGTTTATGGGGGAGAAAGGGCCACATCTGGCCCCCGATGCCGCAGTTTGGGGATCACTGCTTTATACATTCAGACTACTTTATTCATGCATTTCTCTGATATCAGTATCTACAGGGCTTTTTTTTAATTGGGAAAGCGAGGGAATGCACTTCTGGCACCTCCAGCATGTAATGTAATGGGAAGGGCTGCAGGGCTGTGCTACAGTGTCTACTTGATGCTGGTTGATCAGTGATCTATTGTTGCTGGAGGGGAAATATTTTTTCCAGGGAGGTTATTGTTGCTGCTGGGGGACCTATTGTCTTTTGGTATATGTATATTGTTGCTGGTGGATGAGATATTGTTGCTTGGGTTGGTCTTATGTTGCTAATGGGTCAGTTGTTGCTGGAAGAGATCTACTGTAGAGGGAGCAGTTTATTGTAGCTGTCTGCTGGAGAGTCTATTGATGCAGTCTGTGGAGAGATCTGTTGTTCATGCCATGGATCTATTGTTGCTCAGGGATATTTTTTTGCAGGTGGCCTATTGTTGCTGGAGAGATCTAATGTTGCTGAGGGGGGTATATTGTTGGGTGCAAGGGATCGTTTTTACTGCTTTTCTTGTTATTAACAAATAACTTAGTACCACGAATGCTACTTGGTTCTGTATTCTCTAAAAGGGGCAGTACTGGGAGGTGGGCATGGGGTGGAACCAAGGAATGGTACTCAGAGGTAGGTAGCAGTGGAGACAAAGGAGTAACTCTGAAAGGAGGGGTTCCTGCACTTATTCTCTGAGAAAAAAAAAGCCTAAGTCAAACATTGTTGATTGTGGACTGTCTTTTTTATCATTTGTTGCTGTCTGTGTCAATATACTGTATGTTTTGACATTGTATAATTTTTTGTAACTGACTCAAGTCTTGATTTTATACCACTCTTTTTCACATGCTCTGGCTGTGTACATTTTGTATATGGATACTGAAATAAAGAGTTTGTAAAAAAAAACAACATAAAAACTCTATGTGTAATACCTGGCAACACAAATATGAAAGCCTGAAGGAAATTGAATAAGTAAAAATAGGATAGTATAGTGGCCCCCAATTCTTCACCAATCATGTCACTGCATTATGTACAATCAACTGCCAGGGGAGTGGTTTGAGATAGAGATAAGAGCTTAGCTGTTATCAAGTCAACATCTGCATACATGGCCGCTGATAGGGGGGGACCACCAGCCCTCTTGTAGGGGGCCCCGAGCACACAGGGGGGCCCACACAGAGAGGGGGATTAGTGATGGACAACAAATACATGAATCTTCCTCCAGCACCTGAATCTGATCTCTCCCTCTCCCTGCTATCAGCTTTTATCTGTTGAGAAAGAGACAGTTGTCCCTCACTATTACCCCTCCCTTGTGTGGGCCCCTCTCCCAGCACTTATCTCTGCTCAGGAGTTTATTTGTAAATTGTAACTTTGTTTCTCTCTCTCTGTCTCTCTGATCACTGAGCTCCAACTGCCCAGCCTGTATATTTTTCTCATCTCATCTTCTTTTTTATCTAACATAGTTTTTTTTTTTTAGATTTAGCAGGAATTATACGAGTTATGTTATATTTGTTTCTGATAATAGTGATTTTGTTGTAATTTTAGATAAATATATCTTTAATATTTTCTTGGGGGGGCCCTGCCAGGTAGTCTGTACGGGGCCCCGTGATTTCTAACAGCAGCCCTGTCTGCATATTTTTAAAGCGAAGTTCCACCCAAAAGTGGAACTTCAGCTTTAAAGCCTCCTTATCGACTCCTTTTTGTGAAACAGAGCTTTTGGGGAGGAGGGGGGGGGGCAGGTACCTGATTTTGACAGGTACCAGCTCCCACTTCTGTTCTGGTTGTCTTAGGTGATAAGAAGCGGAAGTTCTCCTTCCCAAAGTCTTCTGGGACACATGACAGGTCCTAGAAGACTTCGGGACCAGCCACAGAGAAAATTTTTTTTCTATCACCAGGATTATCAAATTGATTTTATTGACATATTAACATGATATCATCACACATTTGCTGGACATTTGTCGGCTGCACATCCATGATGCAAAGGTGCTCTATTGGATTGAGATCTGGTGACTGTGGAGGCCCATGGAGTACAGTGCGCTCATTGTCATGTTCAAGAAACCAGTGGTGAGATGGCTTGAGTTTTGTGACATGGTGCATTATCCTGCTGGAAGGAGCCATCAGAAGATGAGTACACTGTATTCATAAAGGGATGGACATGGTCAGCAACAATACTCAGGTAGGCAGTGATGTTTAAATGATGTTCAATTGGTCCTAAGGGACCCAAAGTGTGCCAAGAAATATCCCCCACACCATTACACCACCACCAGCAGCCTGAACTGTTGATACAAGGCAGTATGGATCCACGCTTTCATGTTGTATATGTCAGATTTCGCAGCTGAAATCAAGACTGATCAGACCAGGCAATGTTTTTCCAATCTTCTATTGTCCATTTTTTAGTGAGCCTGTGTGAATTGTAGCCTCAGTTTCCTGTTCTTAGCTGACAGGAGTGGCACGGGTGTGGTCCTCTGCTGCTGTAGCCCATCTTCAAAGATCGCTGTGTTGTGCATTCATAGTTACATAGTTACATAGTAGGTGAGGTTGAATCAGTGGCGTAGCGTGGGGGGTGCAGGGGGGGCCGGCCGCACCGGGCGCAACATCTGGGGGGGGGGGCGCATCCGCAGTGTCATGTCAATGACTCTGACATACACAGTTCACACACTGTCTGCGGCTGCCTCCATCTTTACGATGGGAGATGTCCAGCGCGGCCGCCCTATGGCTGAAAATGGCGGGTCGGGCAGGGCTGGACTGTGCCTCACCTCTCCATTGGTGTATGGTTGGGTGGCGTTGCAAGCCAAGCCCCGCCTAAGCTGCCTCTCCTCACTGCTCAGTCAGTTTAGCAGCGAGTGAGTCAGCAGCCTGGCGCTGTCACAGAGTGGGTTTTTTTTTTTTTTTAATCACCTGATTAGAGCCAGAGGCTCTAATAGGCTTCAAAAAAGGGTGGACCCGGGGCGCAGAGCAGTGCGCCCTGAGCCCACCCATTGTGTGACAATAGCGAAAATTTGCTATTGTCCCACGGATCCTCCTTCTGGCCAATCAGGAAGCGGGTCCGAGACCCGCTTCCTGATTAGCCGAAAGGCGAACGCATGCCATTGGCCGAGGAGGAGGCGGGAGGACTCGAGGAGATGTGGGGAACTGAGGAGAAGCCGCCGCTGCAGGTAAGTCTCTCTGCATTGAAGGGGGCACGCTGGACACTCTGCATTGAAAGGGGGCACGCTGGACACTCTGCATTAAAAGGGGGCACACTGGTTATTATGCATTGAAAGGGGGCACGCTGGTCATTCTGCATTGAATGGGAGCACGATGATCTCTCTGCATTGAAGGGGGGCATGCTGGTCATTCTGCATTGAAAGGGGGCACGCTGGTCATTCTGCATGGAAAGGGAGCACGCTAGTCATTCTGCATTGAAAGGGGGCACGCTGGTCATTCTGCATTGAAAGGGGGCACGCGGGTCATTCTGCATTGAAAGGGGGCACGCTGGTCATTCAAACTTGAATTTAGATGCATTTTACTTTAATTACATCAGTATTTTCATAACAAACAATACATGTGCTTAGGGGGTAAGGGTTTCTTTAACTAATCTAGTGGAAGAGACTCGAGTGCTAAAATCCCGCGGGTTAGGGGGCGCAAACTACCTGCCTTGCCCCGGGTGCAGACAACCCACGCTACGCCACTGGGTTGAATAAAGACTATAGTCCATCCAGTTCAACCTGTGTAGGTGTGTGTGGCTGTAATCATCTCGCATACCCCTGAATGTTCTGATCCTTGAGATGTACGTCTAGTAGTCTTTTGAAAGCCACCATACTACCTGCAGAAACCACCTCTTGTGGTAGAGAATTCCACAATCTTGTAGCCCTAACAGTAAAGAACCCCCCACATTGCCTGAGGTTAAAACGCTTCTCCTCTAATCGCATTGTATGCCCCCGAGTCCTCATGCAATCCCTTCGACTGAACAGCTTTTTTTCTAAGCTTAGATCCCCATTGAGATATTTAGAAATTGCTATCATGTCCCCCCTCAGGCGTCTCTTCTCCAGGGAGAATAAATCAAGCGATTGCAGATGCTCCTCATAATCAAGGTCCTCCAATCCCCTAATTAGTTTAGTTGCCCTTCTCTGGACCCTCTCCAGCTCCAACACATCCCTTCTGAGGACTGGTGACCAGAACTGGACAGAATACTCCAGATGAGGTCGGACCAGAGTTTTATAAAGTGGAAGGATTATAGTCTTATCTCTGGAATACATCCCTTTCTTTATGCATGCTAATATTCTGCTAGCCTTGGCAGCTGCCGCTTGACATTGCATGCTGTTGCCTAGTCTATCATCAACCAAGACTCCCAGATCCTTCTCCATTTTTGATTCTCCCAAGGGTTCCCCTCCTAACGTGTATTGTGCTTTTATGTTTCTAGTCCCCAAGTGCAAAACCTTACATTTCTCCACGTTAAACCTCATTTACCATGTCGTTGCCCACTCCGTTATTTTGTCCAGGTCATTCTGTAGGACATCTGCTTCATGCTGAGCTGTTATTGCTCTGCCTATTTTGTGTCATCTGCAAAAACTGATATTGAACTACGGATCCCGTCCTCAATGCTGTTTATGAATAAATTGAACAAGGTTGGTCCTAGGACTGATCCTTGGGGGACCCCGCTTACTACCTCAGACCAGTCTGAGTATGCGCTGTTTATTACCACCCTTTGGACACGCCCTTTTAGCCAGTTCCGTATCCAAGAGCAAACCCTGCAGTCGATACCTGCAGACCTTATCTTATAAATTAAGCGCTTATGGGGAACTGTATCAAACACCTTAGCAAAATCCAAGTACACCACATCCACTGGTCTGCCCCTATCTAGCTCACAGCTCACCTCCTCATAGAATGTTAAGAGATTGGTTTGACAAGAACGCCCATTTGTAAACCCGTGCTGGTTACTACTGATGATGCTGTTGTCCTTAGCAAACTCTACGATATAGTCCCTTATCGTCCCCTCCAGAAGTTTACATACTACTGATGTCAGACTGACAGGCCTATAATTTCCCGGTATATGCCTCTGACCCTTTTTGAATATCGGAATCACGTTTGCTTTCGTCCACTCCCCTGGTACATCTCCTGTCCTAATACTGTCCGCAAAGATCAGGAACAGTGGTCTGGATATAACCTTACTGAGTTCCTTGAGTACTCTCGGGTGTACGCCATCCGGGCCTGGTGATTTGTTTGTGTTAAGTTTATCCAGCCTTTCCCTGATTTCACCCTCTGTTAGCCATAGTGGCAAGTCCTGTGCATTACTACTAACCATACAGCCATGGTCAGTGTACCCCTCTGTTTCCTGTGTAAAGACTGACGAGAAAAAAGCATTCAGCACGGTTGCTTTTTCAGTGTCCTCTGTAACCATCCTCCCATCATCGTTAATTATGTGTGCAATATGCTCTGCCCTAGTTTTTTTGCTGTTGATATACTTAAAGAATTTCTTTGGGTTTTTTTTACTATCCTCCGCTATTTGTCTCTCAAAGTCTATTTTAGCCATCTTGATTTCATGTTTACACTTCCTATTTGCCTCCTTGTATTGGTCGAAAGCCAATACTGTGCCCTCTGATTTATATTTCCTGAAGGCCAATTTTTTTCCCCTAATAAGTTTTTTAACGCTACGGTTTAGCAAGCCAGGTTTGGCTTTGTCTCTTCTAAATTTATTTCCCATAGGAATGCACTGCAAGATGCCTTTGCTTAATATGTTCCTAAAGCATTCCCATTTTTCCTCTGTGGTCAGGGATCCCAGGGTTCGGTCCCAGTTTACCCTTTCCATCAATGAGTACAATTTTGGAAAGTCTGCCCTTCTGAAGTTAAGGGTTCTTATGTTCCCCACTTGCCTTGCTATATTGTCATTTACGCTAAATGTGATCATCCTGTGATCGCTAGAGCCCAGGTTGTCCTGGACCCCTACCTCCGAGATTAGGTCTGGGTCATTAGTGATCAATAGATCCAGGATTGCGTTTTCTCTATTAGGAGAATCCACCAACTGTGACATGTAATTATCCTGTAAGGTTTCCGTGAATAGACGGCCCTTGTGTGAGTGTGTAGTCCCCTCTCCCCAGTCAATGTCGGGATAATGAAGTCTCCCAATATGATGACTGATCCTAGCTTTGCCACTTTACCCAAAAGTGCTAAAAATTGCTCCTCTACCTCCTCCCCTTGTTTAGGTGGCATATAGCAAACCCCCACAATTACTTTTCCCTTTTCTCCTTCCCTATGGAGTTCTACCCATACGGATTCTAACTCCATACTCATCCCTTCCGTAATGTCACTCCTCTCAATCACCTTTACATTATTCTTGACGTAAAGACATACTCCTCCTCCTCTTTTTCCTACCCTGTCCTTCCGGTACACTGAATACCCTTGGATATTTGCCAGCCAGTCATGTGAGGGGTCGAACCAAGTCTCCGTTATTCCCACTAGGTCTATGTCCTCCTCATGTACTAACATTTCCAACTCATCCATTTTATTAGCTAGGCTCCTGGCATTAGCATATACCCCTCTTAGTTTTACGGAAGTTAAATGTGATTGGTGGTTATGTTTATTCCTGTTTGGTCTGCGGTTCTCCCGCACAGACCTACCGATTGACGTTGTGGACCTACTGTCGCTGCTGACCCTACAACTGTCTTCAGTCCTTTTCTCCCTCCTAACTGACTCTACTTCTGAGCCCTCCCCCCGTCTCCTAGTTTAAAAGCTCCTCCAACTTGGTGGCCATCTTTCTCCCCAAAAGAGCTGTACCGCCCCCATTAAGGTGCAGCTCATCCTTACTAAAGAGCCGGTAGCCGACTGAGAAGTCGGCCCAGTTCTCCAGGAACCCAAACCCCTCCTTCCTACACCAATTCCTCAGCCATTTGTTAAGTTCCCTAATCTCCTTCTGCCTCTCCTGTGTGGCTCGAGGTACAGGCAGTATTTCAGAGAAAACCACCTTGGAGGTCCTTTTCCTCAATCTATTACCTAAGTCCCTGAAATTGTTCTTTAGGATCCTCCACCTACCTTTAACTTTGTCATTAGTGCCCACATGCACCATGCCCCGCACAACAATCTGTCTGCCAGATCTGCGATGTGCCGAACGCGGGCGCCCGGTAAACAACAAACTGTTCGGTTAACGTGATCTTTTTTACAGATTGCCCTCTCTGTCCTCTTGATAATTGAGTCCCCAACTACCACAACCTTTCTAACCTTACCTGAATTACGGCCCCCCTTCTTCCTGGAGCTGTCCCTCCCCTGGCAGCTGGGGGAGGGTGCATGCTCCAGCACTGCCACCCCTGAGTTGATATCCCCCTCAACCTGCAACTCGGCAAATATGTTAGGGTGTACCAACTCAGGACTGGCCTCCCTGACGCTCCTCCCACTAACATTCCTAACAGTCACCCAGCTGCGTGCCTCTGCTGCTTGCGTCTCCTCTTCTCCTCCCTCCTCTATGCTGGCCCCTGCCAGCGCCTGATGGGTAATGTCCAAGCTCCTTTCCAGGTTGTAGATGCGACGCAGTCTTGCCACTGTGTTCTCTAGATCCACGATGTGGACTTCCAGAGCAACAAGTTGCTCACATCTTGCACAGCAGTATTCGTCCTCGATTGGTTCATCAAGAAACTCATACATGGCGCAAGAAGTGCACTGAGTGGCATCCCCAATCCTGTCGGACATTATTACCCACTACTCTATGGGGATATATTAACGACCTGCTCTTCCTTACCTACACTACCTCTATCTCCCCTGGTACTAAACCTGGGGTACTCACCAGTCGCTAATAAACTAACCAGTCGCTAAGATACTTACCAGTCGCAAAGATAGCAACAGACGCAAAGATACTCACCAGTCGCAAAGATACTCATCAGTCGCAAAGATATTCATAAATGGTATTTTGCATAGCTTTGTTGTAATGAGTGGTTATTTGAGTTACTATTGTCTTTCTATCATCTCGAACCAGTCTGTCCATTCTCCTCTGACCTCTGACATCAGCAAGGCATTTTCCTCCACACAACTGCCTCTCACTGGATAATTTGCCTTTTTTGGACCATTCTCTGTAAACCCTAGAGATGGTTGTGCGTGAAATTCCCAGTAGATCAGCAGTTTTTGAAATGCTCAGACCAACCCGTTTGGCACCAACAATCATGCCACATTCAAAGTCACTAAAATCCCTTTCTTCCCCATTTTGATGCTCAGTTTGAACTTTAGCAAGTTGTCTTTGTCACCTCTAGATGCCTAAATGGATTGTTGCTGTCATGTGATTGGCTAAATAGCAGATTGTGTTATTACAGTTTTTTTTTCTTTTTATTGGTTGGTTTTGTTGTTGTTTACTTGTTGCAAAAATTTCAAAATAAAATCTGAATTAAAAAAAAATTGTGTTACCAAGAAATTGAACAGGTATACCTAATGGCCGGTGAGTATATACAGTATGTATATACAGTATAGAGCAGCCTTTCTCAACCTTTTCAACACAGAGGAACCCTTGAAATAATTTTCAGGTTTCAGGGAACCCCTTTTAAAAATGACTATATTTACAACTCATGATACATTAGTGTGATGGTCAGTGTGATGAATGCTCCTTACACTTGTGGACATTGAGAAGAATTACCTTCTTCCAGATAGCTAAAAAGATCAATGGTGTCAGTGGGAACTTATCTGAGAGGCAGACATTTCTCATTGCTCAAGGAACCTCTAGCAACCTCTAGAGGAACCCTTTGTTTCCACAGAACCTTGGTTGAGAACCACTGGTATAGAGCAGTGTTTCTCAACTTTTTTTTCAGGCAAGGCACCCTTTCAAAATTATGGACAGTCTCGAGGAACCCTTTAAAAATCATGGAGTCTTGAGGCACCCCATTCTAAAATGTAAAAACGATTCTAATAGTTTTACATAACGCAGAAACATCCACACATGTAGGACCACCCAACCTTAGAGGTGATTTATTCTTCTAAAGCAATTACACTTTGGCAAACTGGTTCTGACTAGTATTCCAATGTTTCTCTTCTCCCCCAGTTTTTCCTCCAACAGCCCACTAGGGTGCCCTCAATGCTAATAAAGAGGGGCAGGGGAGGGTCAAACAATAATGCAATGCAGGCAACTGACATC
This sequence comes from Pelophylax lessonae, assembly GCF_965119305.1. Taxonomy (NCBI): domain Eukaryota; kingdom Metazoa; phylum Chordata; class Amphibia; order Anura; family Ranidae; genus Pelophylax; species Pelophylax lessonae. The sequence goes on from NC_138771.1 coordinate 177,117,528, forward strand.
CTCCTTTTCAACTGGTGATGCCATTGGTCATTGGGATGCTGGCGGCTAGAAGGTTGTAATGGTTCACAATGAAAATCCGTGGCTCTGTTCAACTAAAATGCAGGCTTTATTCACAGCTTGTATAAAATTTTTGGGCAATTTTTAGGCACCCCTAAAAATTTTGCCAAGGCACCCCTAAAAATTTTGCCAAAGCACCCCTGAAGAAACCTCAAGGCACCCCAGGGCCCCTGGGCACCCTAGTTGAAAAAGGCTGGTATTGAGTATTATATATGTAGTCGTTTATACCACTGTATTGTTATCTAGACGCTTTCTGTATAGAATTAAATAAAAATCAAGAAGGAAAAGCAAATTCACTGATATAACCCAAAAGGTTTGTAAGCCAATTAAAATGGCATGGGCGCTGTGCAAGACTGGCTGGCAAAGTGACATCTAAGGATTTCTCATTCAGAAAAGCCTTGCCTTGTAACCACATTATGTGTGTGTGCAGCATCTGAATAATCACAATAGAGCTACATTTTGCAACAGTTGGGCAAGCATTTTGTTTTCCATTTTCCATTCAGCCACATTAACTCTGGGCATTTAATTAGCTCGCTCTCTCATACATGCCGAATGCCTATTATCTGATGACAATTCATTTTTAACAAGGATGACAAACATTTCATTTCAGCCAGCTGAGGACAAATATATTAAGCAGAGCACATAATGCTACAGGTTATGAATATTAAATTAACAAGTCAGACAACTAGCATTTGCTGTAATGCATGCTTGACATATTCCTGTGCTGATAACGCAGGTAATGGCTACCAAAATAAACCAGGAAACTGGAATCTCACAAACATATTTTTCGACAGAACAAATGCATCTGAGCTGAACATTCTTTACAGACAAGAGTGGATTTACAAAAGTGAAAAAAATATATATATTTAAAGTAGTTCTAAACCCAAAGTGCAAAATCTGTTTTATCACTTAGCTTAACTTTACTAGCTGTAAAACTTACTTTATTTTCTTAAAGTGGAGCTCCACCCAAAAGGGGAAAGTGCCGCTTGTTTGCTTCCCCAACCCCCCCCCCCCCTCCGCTGCCACATTTGGCACCTTTCGGGGGGGTGCAGATACCTGCCAAAACCAGGTACCCGCTCCCACTTCCGGGTAAGATCGCTGCAAGCGTGCGGCGATCTATAAAAATTCAAGCCCCCCCCCCCTGTCTTCTGGGAGACACACAGGTCCCAGAAGACAGCGGGACCATTCAGAAAGTGCAGCGCGACTTGCGCATGTGCAGTACTAAACAGGCTGTGAAGCCGCAAGGCTTCACTTCCTGTTTCCCTTAGTGAACTTGCTGGTGCCTGCACATAGAGCCGATGGACAGATCAGGTTTGGGTGGCAACATCCCAGGATCCCTGGAAAGGTAAGTGCCCTTATATTAAAAGTCAGCAGCTACAGTATTTATAGCTGCTGACTTTTAATTTTTTTTTTTTTACAGCCTGGAACTCCTCTTTAAGTGGTCATTAAAGTGGTTCTAAAGCCTAAACATTTTTTACCTTAATGCGTTTCTTGCATTAGGGTAAAAAAAGTTTAGGCATCGTTTTTGAACCCTCATCCATCGTATACTTACCGGAGCCCTCATTCAGTCCAGCGCTGTGCACGTTTGCAGCTTTTCTCTCCCCCACTTCCATGTCTCACTGGCTTTGCTGGGGCATCGGGAGCCATTGGCTTCCAGTGCTGTCAATGAAAGCCAGTGATGAGGGACCTCTCATCCCGCTGTTGTGTCAATGGATGCTGCAGCAGGGCTCAGGAGTGAGCACACATAAGTGATCCCCTGGGGATTATTGGGTTCCTGTAGGGGCACTGAACAGAGAGGAGGGGCCAGGAGCTCTGGGGGGGGGGGGGGAGGACCGGAGAAGAGGAGGTTTGGGGCCGCTCTGTGCAATTCCATTACACAGAGCAGGTATGTATAGAAATGTATTTTTTTTAATTTCCATTACAATCACTTTAAGGCACAATGGGCCAGAAGGATTCTGAGAAGTATGGGTTATACTGCCACCTTCAGGAGCATTGGACACTGGCAAACAAAACTGTTAACAGGCCATATGTAATACCCCTTTCGTCCCCCATCATGCCTCAGTTTTCTATTAGTGTTCTAAGAGAATAGACATCTTTTTCCCTCAGGGAAAAATCAACTCTATTTTACTTAATTTATTTTTACTTTTTTTCCCCAAGATATTTTTTTCTTCTATCAAGATTCCTTATTGGCTGCAGAGCCATAAGAGCTCAATTTGCAGCTTTCTGGATTGGCTAAATATTGTCATTGCTTTGGAGTCCATACTTAGACCCTGTGATGATGAAGATGAGAGGCCAGCCTGTAATGAATAAAAGAAAGGTTTGGGACTTTGAGTGAGGTGGAGACCAGAATGCTGGGAGACATGGGTAATAAAAACATTTTATTACTGTACAACATCAATAGACACAGTACAATATGTAAAATAGCAATTCATGTATAAACAGCATATTACAAACATATCGGTCGGTCTGATGCATTTGCAGGTACACAAAATATGCATAAAGAGTATAGGGACTATGGTACTTCGTATTGGCCACCCAGTCCAAAGTTGCTACATTATTGCCATACTGTAGGCGGTCTGCAGGGTGCACCATGGTAATGAATGTTGAATCAAAAACTTGCTGCAGCAGTCATGGATCTAATATATATCATGTGTTGAATCACACAGAATTGCTCTAAACGTTCAATAGGTAAGTAACTGTTTAAATTGATTGAGTAGCGTTTCATTTCTGTATAGTAGAAAAATTTATGACATCCTTGTAGCTCTACGCGTTTCATGGCTAAATACCACTCTTCAGGAGCGGATGCCAAAAACTCTGTAAAAAAGTATAAATGTAAAAAAGTATAAATGTAACTATCTGTTGATCGACTAAAATCGCATATATGAAAATGAGGAGGGAGGAAAGGGTTATCCAATCCTATGGTTACTTACAAGATGGCTGTCATTAACAAAGTGCAGCTCTGTGGGCGCAGGGCATCGTATGTGCCTCCCCCGGGAGCTGTGGTGGTCATCCCCGCAGTCCCGCACAACGCACCACACACATCCCCATAAAAACGAAGTGCAGAGTAATGAAAAAATGTGGGTTGCGGCTGTGTTACTGTGAAAAAGCAAAAAAACTACTAAGGGCTCTTTCACACGGTCCGCCTCCGTAGGCGGATCCGTGTTGCTCAGCGGGGATCGATCCGCGATCCCTGCTGAGCCAGGGGATGACAGCTCCGTCTCCGCTTGCAGAGCGGAGAGGGAGGTGTCTCAGCCCCCGCTGCCCTCTATGGGGGATCGGATGAGAGCGGACCACCTGTCCGCTCTCATCCGATCCGATCACTGAACGGATGGAAAAATAGGGTTTCCATCCGTCCAGATTTCACGGACAGGATCGGATACGGATGGCAGCGGGTGTCAGCGGAGGTATCTCCACTGACATCCGCTGCCCCATAGAGCTGCATGGAGGATCCGATCAGATGCGCCTAAAAAACTGACAGGCGGATCTGATCGGATCGCCCGTGTGAAAGAGCCCTTAGAGTCTGAAATAACAAAAGTATGGGAAAAATGGCACGTGTAGAAGTGGTGAACCAAAAAATAACTCCCCACAGCCCAAAAGAAATAAAAAGAAAAAAAAAATATAGAAAATAAATTAAATATAAGTAGCAATAGGAAATACTCCAAGAGAATCAGTCAGAATAACCAAGTAGTATGTAGGTGCACCTACTACTTGGTTATTCTGACTGATTCTCTTGGAGTATTTCCTATTGCTACTTATATTTAATTTATTTTCTATATATTTTTTTTTTCTTTTTATTTCTTTTGGGCTGTGGAGAGTTCTTTTTTGGTTCACCACTTCTACACATGCCATTTTTCCCATACTTTTGTTATTTCAGACTCTTAGTAGTTTTTTTGCTTTTTCACAGTAACACAGCCGCAACCCACATTTTTTCATTACTCTGCACTTCGTTTTTATGGGGATGTGTGTGGTGCGTTGTGTGGGACTGCGGGGATGACCACCACAGCTCCCGGGGGAGGCACATGCGATGCCCTGCGCTCACAGAGCCGCACTTTGTTAATGACAGCCATCTTGTAAGTAACCATAGGATTGGATAACCCTTTCCTCCCTCCTCATTTTCATATATGCGATTTTAGTCGATCAACAGATAGTTACATTTATACTTTTTTACATTTATACTTTTTTACAGAGTTTTTGGCATCCGCTCCTGAAGAGTGGTATTTAGCCATGAAACGCGTAGAGCTACAAGGATGTCATAAATTTTTCTACTATACAGAAATTAATCGCTACTCAATCAATTTAAACAGTTACTTACCTATTGAACGTTTATTGCAATTCTGTGTGATTCAACACATGATATATATTAGGTCCATGACTGCTGCAGCAAGTTTTTGATTCAACATTCATTACCATGGTGCACCCTGCAGACTGCCTACAGTATGTCAATAATGTAGCAACTTTGGACTGGGTGGCCAATACGAAGTGCCATAGTCCTTATACTCTTTATGCATATTTTGTGTACCTGCAAATGCATCAGACCGACCGATATGTTTGTAATATGCTGTTTATACATGAATTGCTATTTTACATGTTGTACTGTGTCTATTGATGTTGTACAGTAATAAAATGTTTTTATTACCCATGTCTCCCAGCATTCTGGTCTCCACCTCACGCAAAGTCCCAAACCTTTCCTTTATTCATGTAACCAGGGATGGGGGCACTATATTCGGTGCTCCATTTAAAGTCCCAACTTCTGCCTTTTTTCAGGTCAGCCTGTAATGTGACCTTCAGGCACTGGGCTCTGCCTGAGGTGCTCTCCAGCCACTAAATGTGTTGTGTTAGTTAGCTGGAGAGAGCTTTTTTTAGGTCCAGGGTGGTGATACCCTCACTGGTACAATTCTGTATTTGTGAGTATGCCCACTGGAGAGGCAAAGAATTAATGTGCATGTTCACTGGTTACTTCACTGGCACTCTCCAGTGCCTGGTTATTGAGCTTGTTGCTGCATGGTGCTGTCCAGACAATCACTGTAAGTACTAGGGTTTTGCCCTTTTTTATGTGAGTCTTGCATTTGTAATGGGTCTCTTGTTGTATTACCGCCAAGGTTTATCACTATGGAGATGGTGTTGCAACACTGGTTTGTTGTGCCACACTCGTTCTGGCATGTACAATTGTCTCCAGTTGCCTCCCCATTGGGGTTAGCACTGTGGAGTATGTGTTGCATCAAACTTGATGCTATACTACCAGTTGTTGCCCTCCCTCTTGGCCTGTCCACTACACCTTGAGGATTTACATTGGTGCTAGATCCTGTGCTTGCTCAGCTGGGTATACAGGATATTTCTATGGTAGGATATCTGGATGACCTCTTTCTAAGGGAACAATTGATAATTCAGTGGTTTGGTTGGATCCTAAACCTTCAGAAGTCAGCACTGGAACCAACTCATCAATTGGAGTATTGAGGTCTCCTCCTATGTACTATTCAGTTCAGAGTTTTCCTGAATCTCTGCTTCCATGTTTGGAATTGCAGCCCAAGACTTGACCAATTCTTTGCATGACAGTTCTGGGCTTCCTTTGAGGTAGTCCTGTACTGTGTGGCCAATTCCACTCCAGACTGTTGAAACTCAATCTCTGGATTGACAGATTTGCCTGGCACCCAGAACCAGGATATCTTTGCCCTGGTAGCTCCTGAATCCAGCCTTGGAGTCAGGGAAGTCCTTCCTTACATTAATCTGGAAGATTCTCAAGATGAATGCCAGTCTGTCTGGCTAGGTGTAGACCTGAACACCCTACTGGTTCAGGAAATTTGGTCACCAGGGGAAGCTGGTCACCCATTTCAACAATGCCACAGGAGTGGCATACATCAACCATCAACCAACCATACATCAACCATGTGCTTTGGGCAGAATATCATGTTCCAGCCCTGTCCGCCATGCATGTTGCAGGCATAGAGAGTTGGCAAGCAAACTTTCTCAGTCAAAAAATTCTAAACTCAAGGGAGTGGTTCTCTGAGTCCAAGACCTCTGTAGCACGTGGGGAACACCAGACATGGATCTCCTAGCTTCTCAATTTAACAATGAGCTAAGAAAGCTTGTTTAAAAAGAACCAGAGATGTTCTAGCCATGGCAGTGGATGCTCCCATGATTGCATAGGATCAGTTCAGACTGATCTATGCCTTTCATCCTCTGCAACTCTTTACTTAGTTTCTCTGCAGGATCTAGACAGATGGCATCCTGAGGATACTCATTGCACTGAACTGGTTCAGGCAGATGTGGTACTCAGACCTTATCAGTAACAATAATAATGTGACGTATGCTGATACATTTCTTTTCATGTAGGGTTTAATATCACTTTAACAAATGAATGTTAAGTGAAACATTATATCATGCTTCTATGCATTGAATTTTACAGATATTTCTCAAAGTGAACCTGTGTTGAGAACACAATTTTTCTGACTGTTGAAGCTAGTTGATTGGATTCAATGCTGAACTAATTACTACTTGAGCCCAGTAGTTCAAGAAGTACTAAAGACATTACATTTGCATGGCAATCAGGAAAATATTATATCTAGAAGGAAATTCTAGCAGTGGCAGCCATATCTTTTCAAAACAGAATTCCTTTAAATGGTCAGCCTGCTCAGTTTTGGCAACATAACCCTATTAGAAGTAAATTTTGTAAACAGAGATAAAGATACCTAGATCATGGATCCCTTAAAACATAGCCAATATCACAAATCAAATTACATAAATTTATATACAAAATGTATTTGAAGTCCAAGATCATTTGTGAAAGTGATAAAATGAAGGTACAAATCTGTATACTAAATCAACCAGCTATATCTACTAAATCAACCAGCTATATCTACTAAATCAACCAGCTATGTCTACACGCTTCACAATTCTTCACCAAAATACCACCAATAATGTGCTTCCAATTTATAAATAGTGTGCGAGTGTGTGTGTTCCAATGATAAATGGGCACTTTCACTACTGATCATATGAATGAAAAGCTCACTGAAAAATGTATAGACCCACAACTCAATAGAAGGTGTTAGAAACATTTTGCAATAAAATTTAGCAGGGGTTTTTCAACTGCATTTCTATCTTTCCTTAGTCCCTCCAAAAAGTAGAAACTGACATAGGGGTCAATTCGCTAAGAAGTAAATAACAGAAAATACAATTCAGTAAAATACCGCATGTGGTAAATCAGTTCTGAAAGTTCAAATCACGTAGAATTTACAGTTAAATACTGAACGCGATATTTGTTCGATTTACTGATAATTACTGCGTTATTTAATGCTGTAATTTACTGCATTGAGCTGGTTGCTGAGGAGCGGACTGTAATTTGTCAAAAAACATATGATTTTTTTTATGTTTTAATTAATAATAATAAAAAAAAAAAGATTTACTATACTATGGTGTCAATTCACTAAGCTTTACTGCATGCAATAAGGGTATCATGTTACTTATTTTCAAAATCATCGAATGCATTAAAATTTTTGCTGGTGGTATCACATGCAGTATTTGTCAAAAAACAGCCTACTGACAGCTGATGAGTCATCTGTTGTTAGGGATACGGCGGCTGGCTTCCCGGCCCGCTGCTTAGCAACCAGCACTTTGTCAAAAACAGCCGGGGGATCCCCCGACCCCCTGGCAATTTTTTGACAAATACCGCATGTAATACCGCCAGCAAAACCCTGGTGGTAATTATTGCATGTTTTTTACTCTCTGGTCCATTTGTGAATTCGACTTTTTATGCAATATTTACCGGCACATTTTTTTTTTCCCGGTAAATACCACATAATCATTATTTTTATTTTTGTTTTGTGAATTGGACTTAATTTACCGCATTTGATAATTTTGCAAATAAGTAACATGATACCCTTATCGCATGCAGTAAAGCTTCGTGAATTGACGCCATAGTATAGTAAATCTTATTTTTTTTTTAATTAAATAAAACTTTAAAAATATTTGAAGGTGCTTACGATAAGAACAATCTTAACAAGCAATTCAGATTTTTAGACTCCTTTGAGTCAGCATGCCTGAGTACACAGGGCAATGATGTCACCCTTAACTTGTATTTCAGGATGCATTTCATCCTATGAACTTTTAAGAATTAGACAGGTGACAGTCACCCTACCTGTAAACACTTCCTTACTTTCTGGATAAGAGTGCAATTTTAAACAACTCCATATCATATTTGTGATATTATCTGCTTTCTTAATAGTCATTTTTCTGGTATATCTAGTTTATTTTAAGAATTATTATGGGCTGTTTTAATAGTAGTTTTTATATGAAGTTGTTTATCATTGTCCCTTATTGATAGCATTTTGAAAGCATACTGTGGACAATGTTTGGACAATCAAAAAAATCTCATATCATACTAAAGGGAAGTTCTATGATCAGACTATACTCCACTCTTCAGGGTCTTGAAACTAATCTTAACTGATGATGTCACTGTGTCAGATGCAATGACATCATTATGCCAACCAGTGAATGGAGTAAAGTGCATGACGCCATTATTCCCCAATTCCAAAAAAGTTGGGACACTGTACAAATTGTGAGTAAAAAAAAAAATGGACTAATTTACAAATATCATAAACTTACATTTTATTCACAATATAATATAGATAACATATCAAATGTTGAAAGTGAGACATTTTGAAATGTCATGCCAAATATATGCTCATTTTGGATTTCATGAGAGCTACACATTCCAAAAAAGTTGGGACAGGTAGCAAAGAGACCGGAAAAATTAAATGTACATATAAGGAACAGCTGGAGGACCAATTTGCAACTTATTAGGTCAATTGGCAACATGACTGAGTATAAAAAAAAGCCTCTCAGAGTGGCAGTGTCCCTCAGAAGTCAAGATGGGCAGAGGAACACCAATTCCCCCAATGCTGCAAAAAATGTGGAGCAATATCAGAAAGGAGTTTCTCAGAGAAAAATTGCAAAGAGTTTGAAGTTATTATCTACAGTGAATAATATCATCCAAAGATTCAGAGAATCTGGAACAATCTCTGTGCGTAAGGGTCAAGGCCGGGAAACCATACTGGATGCCCGTGATCTTCGGGCCCTTAGACGGCACTGCATTACATACAGGAATGCTACTGTAATGGAAATCACAACATGGGCTCAGGAATACTTCCAGAAAACATTGTCGGTGAACACAATCAACCGTGCCATTCGCCGTTGCCGGCTAAAACTCTATAGGCCAAAAAAGAAGCCATATCTAAACATGATCCAGAAGCACAGGCATTTTTACTGGGCCAAAGCTCATTTAAAATGGACTGTGGCAAAGTGGAAAACTGTTCTGTGGTCGGACGAATCAAAATTTGAAGTTCTTTTTGGAAAACTGGGATGTCATCCGGACTAAAGAGGACAACCCAAGTTGTTATAAGCGCTCAGTTCAGAAGCCTGCATCTCTGATGGTATGGGGTTGCATGAGTGCGTGTGGCATGGGCAGCTTACACATCTAGAAAGGCACCATCAATGTTGAAAGGTATATCCAAGTTCTAGAACAACATATGCTCCCATCCAGACGTCGTCTCTTTCAGGGAAGACCTTGCATTTTCCAACATGACAATGCCAGACCACATACTGCATCAATTACAACATCATGGCTGCGTAGAAGAAGGATCTGAAATGGCCAGCCTGCAGTCCAGATCTTTTACCCATAGAAAACCCATAGAAAACATTTGGCGCATCATAAAGAGGAAGATGCAACAAAGAAGACCTAAGGCCCCTTTCACACATACGATCCATTTCTCCATTTTTCATCCATCCGTTGACAGATGAAAAAACAGACATCAATGAATCCTAATGTAAAAACGGATGACAACAGATGATCATCCGTTAAAATCCGCTTTCATCCGCTTCCATCCATGTCCATTTTTTGGAATGGATGAATGCCCTATTTCTCATCCATCAAAAAAACGGATCGGACGAAAAACGGATGTAAACGGACAAACAGTCAGTTTTTCATCCGTTTTTGCATTGGTAGTGGATGTAAAAAAAAATGGATGAAAAACTGATGAAAAAAACGGATGAAAATCTGATTAAAAAAAACGGATGAAAAACTGATACATTTTGACGTGACTGAACTGATGAACTGAACGGACCGTGTGTGTGAAAGGAGCCTAAAACAGTTGAGCAACTAGAAACCTGTATTAGACAAGAATGGGACAACATTCCTATTCCTAAACTTGAGCAACTTGCCTCCTCAGTCCCCAGACGTTTGCAGACTGTTATAAAAAGAAGAGTGGATGCCACACAGTGGTAAAAATGGCCTTGTCCCAACTTTTTTGAGATGTGTTGATGCCATGAAAATTAAAATCAATTTATTTTTCCCTTAAAATGATACATTTTCTCAGTTTAAACATTGAATATGTCATCTATGTTGTATTCTGAATAAAATATTGAAATGTGAAACTTCCACATCATTGCATTCTGTTTTTATACACAATTTGTACTGAGTCCCAACTTTTTTGGAATCTGGTTTGTATATATATATATATATTATTAAAAACACATTGAAACCCAAGTGGAGTTTCAATGTGTTTTTAATAATAATAAGAATATATATTTATATATAAAGGGTTTTGTACAATATAGTTTTTGTATGTAAAAAACTTTTGATACAATTTTTGTACATGTCTTCTGGTCTAATTACCTGTTTGGCGACGGTACCATTAAAATCTCTCTTGCTGCCCCCCAATTCCTGTTTTTTCTATGTTCAGATTTGGGATGTAGGTACCTTTTAGTTAAAATATACCATTGAGGTATTGCCTGAAGCTAATTGTTTTTCATAAACTATTGGAGTTGATCTATCAATATACCTCACTGGAATCTATGGGAAAAGCTGTTGAGACAAGGAGAACTATTCCAATCCAAACTCCAGACCAGACACATCCAATGGAGAAAAAATTATAGTTTTTCTCCATTGGATGTGTTTCTTGCCCCACTTATCAAAAGCTCTCCATGAGAAATGTTTCATCCACCCAGCATAAATTGGCATTCCAGAAAAAGTAATAACTAAATTCCAAAGAAGTAACATAATCTGATGATTGGGCAGTTTATGATGTGGGTAGAATATAGCATTATATCTACATCATTAGCAGTCCACAAAAGCATTACATAATTACACTGCATACAATAGAAAATGATGCAAAACCAAGCTTAATCTATAAAGAAGTGCAAAGAGCAATGAGGATTTGCAAAGTACAATAACCCATAAAAATCAACCACACCTCAATTTAAATTTTCAATTCTCACTGACCTCTGTATTACGCCATTGAATAAGACAGAAAGTCACTATCTACAGGAGTTCTGCCATAGTTCTCAATAAATAGTCTGCACAGCTATGTATGACAAGACTGAGGCACCTGACCTGATGTGACTCATTATTAGGCAACACAATCTTTAAAAAGAACATCAAGCACCTAAATAACCAACTATACAGGATCCACAAGTCCAAGATGTATGAAGAATAATGTATTAGATTTTGGTCTGATCATATGCTTTCTCTGGACGAAAGCCAGGTCAATCTTTTCTACTGTTGCAGGCTTTGCTTATAAGCATTTCTGTATGATGGAACTGATCCTTTGATACCTGTATTTTTTGGATCAGGGGACCCTGTCTGGGGCACCCTTTCCTGTATATTGCATCCCTTGCTTGGAATCGACAGATTGGTTCCCCTCCCCGTGGTTTTCTGCATGTAAACATAATTGAATCCTGAGGAAGCTCAGCGGTTTTGAGCGAAACGGGTCGTTCCACCAACCAGATGATGTTATGTATCATATGTATTTATTTTTGACATGTTAACAGTGACTGTCATCTTTATCTTTTTGTATCATAAATAAATGTATATTTTTAAATTGATTTTGTTGGATATTTTGGGCACATTCAAATCACCATTCTCCAGGATTTGCTGGCTATTTTTCTTCTTCCCTATCCTTTCCTTTCCCCTTTCCCCTCCCTGTTCCCTGTTTCCCTGCTAGATCTGGGTTATACTGTATACTAATGTATTGGATTTCTTTCCAATCCTTTAATATTTCATTAGAAAGGTTTTAAAACAAACTGCAGACCATCCCAAAAATCAAAATACGTATACTACTTTGCTGAATGTAACTACATTTTTAACTCTATGCACACAAATATTATCTTAATGGTCCTATTTCATCAAAAGATAAATACTTAATTCTTTAGTACAGTAGCCTATGATAATGACTAGTTGGAATATACTGCATGAGTTAGGCCACTACAAATTGTTTGCTGAGGGTTAATACATAAGAATATAGGCACGTCATTGAATAAAACTGTTGACAGTGCATGGCCCTGCCACCTAAGTAGTAGTATTGAAGATAACACATTCTCACCAGGTTCTCATGTGGTTCTCACAAGGTTCTCATGTATGCAGAGTGAGGGGCTCCAGAGTAATGTTTCTGAGTGGAGAAAACTTGGTTTTTGTTTTCTCTCCATTTGTCCTTCCTGGATAAGGGGTATGGAGTCTGGAGACATAGGACCTGACAGTTGTTCAGGGCTCCACTCAGTCCCCAGGAGTCTGTGAGGCTGTAAAGGAGCAGTCAGAGTGTGCCTGCACGGTGCAGTTGTAGTCTGTGATGGCACAGACAGAGGCCCTAAGCCTGGGGTTCAGAGCAGTGCGGTCTTGCAATGTTGTACTCAAATTAAAATTATATTAATTTTTTCACACAAATAGAGCTTTCTTTTGGTGGTATTTAATCACCTCTGGGTTTTGTATTTGGGGACCCTGTGATTGACATGTGGTATGACAAATCAAAGCACAGCAGGACAGGCGGGCACACACACATGCCCCCTACACGGAAATTTAGAATCACGTATAAATACATGACTCTGCGCAGCCAACACGCACTGTAGCAGTAAAACTACAGTGCATGGTCGGCAAGTGGTAAAAGAATGCTTGTTTTCATATTTTGAAATGATGGTGAAAACCCTTGTGAGGGCAACAGTTCATTTTTTAGCTTTTCATTTCTGTTCAAATAAAGTGGGCCACAAAGCACTAAAACAATATTTTTAGCATGGAGTGAACTCACAGGGAAGCACTACACTTGAAACTTGAGCAACACCCCCCAAAACATATTACATATACAGTATCTCACAAAAGTGAGTACACCCCTCACATTTTTGGAAATATTTTATTCTATCTTTTCATGCGACAATACTGAAGAAATGACACTTTGCTACGGTACAATGTAAAGTAGTGAGTGTACAGCTTGTATAACAGCGTAAATTTGCTGTCCCCTCAAAATAACTCAACACACAGCCATTAATGTCTAAACCGCTGGCAACAAAAGAGAGTAAACCCCTAAGTGAAAATGTCCAAATTGGGCCCAACTAGCCATTCTCCCTCCCTGGTGTCATGTGACTCATTAGTGTTACAGGGTCTCAGGTGTGAATGGGGAGCAGGTGTGTTAAATTTGGTGTTATCGCTCTCACTCTCTCATACTGGTCTCTGGAAGTTAAACATGGCACCTCATGGCAAAGAACTCTCTGATGATCTGGAAAAAAAGAATTGTAGCTCTACATAACGATGGCCTAGCCTATAAGAAGATTGCCAAGACCATATAGCAGTTTAACAGGACAGGTTCCACTCAGAGCAGGCCTCGCCATGGTTGACCAAAGAAGTTGAATGCATGTGCTTAGCGTCATATCCAGAGGTTGTCTTTGGGAAATAGATGTATGGGTGCTGCCAGCATTGCTGCAGAGGTTGAAGGGGTGTCAGCCTGTCAGTGTTCAGACCATACGCCACACACTGCATCAAGTTGGTCCTCATAGCTGTCATCCCAGAAGGAAGCCTCTTCTAAAGATGATGCACAAGAAAGCCCGCAGTTTGCTGAAGACAAGCAGACTAAGGACATGGATTACTGGAACCCTGTCCTATCGTCTGATAAATTTATTTGGTTCAGATGGTGTCAAGTGTGTGTGGTGGCAACCAGGTGAGGAATACAAAGACAAGTTAGTCTTGCCTACAGTCATGCATGCTGGTGGGAGTGTCATGGTCTGGGGTTGCATTAGTGCTGCCAGCACTGGGGAGCTACCGTTCATTGAGGGAACCATGAATGCCAACATGTACTGTGACATACTAAAGCAGAGCATAATCCCCCTCATTTTGGAGACTGGGCCACAGGGCAGGATTCCAACATGATAATGACCCCAAACACACCTTCAAGATGACCACTACCTTGCTAAAGAAGCTGAAGGTAAAGGTGGTGGACTTGCCAAGTATGTCTCCTTACCTAAACCCTATTGAGCATCTCTAGGGCATACTTAAACGGAAGGTGGAGGAGTGCAAGGTCTATAACATCCACCAGCTCTGATGTCATCATGGAGGAGTGGAAGAGGACTCCAGTGGCAACCTGTGAAGCTCTGGTGAACTCCATGCCCAAGAGGATTAAGGCAGTGCTGGAAAATAATGGTGGCCATGCAAAATATTGACACTTTGGGCCCAATTTGGACATTTTAACTTAGGGGTGTACTCAGTTTTGTTGCCAGCGGTTTAGACATTAATGGCTGTGTGCTGAGTTCTATTGAGGGGACAGCAAATTCAGGGCCGGATTAAGAGCATCATGGTCTTTGGTGCTGAGGATTTTGAAGGGCCTTAAGGGCCGTGCCTTGGCATGCACCCAGAGGAGGAAGGGTGCAGCCATGCATGCCTAATTCAACATGGGATGCTGTCTCTGAAGCCCATAAACACATCCATGCATCGGCAACTGTCCCTCCTTGTCAGGCCTTCGCGCTGTGTGGGGAGGTTCTGAGGGTGCTGCCTGGGGAAGCGAGCATAGAAGCCAGACTTCTGTGTTTACAAGTGACAGAAGAGTGGTAACAGTGAATATGGCCAACCCGGGGCCTATATAAAAGCTCCAATAGCCCCTACGTTAATCTGGCCCTGAGCAAATTTACACTGTTATAGAAGCTGCACACTCAATACTTTACATTGTAACAAAGTGTAATTTCTTCAGTGTTGTCACATTAAAAGGTATAATAAAATATTTACAAAGATGTGAGGGTCATATTCACTTTTGTGAGATACTGTATATATATATATATATATATATATATCATATATAACACATATATTTATACAGTATATATATATTTATATATATATTTATAAACACTTTTGAACATAGATATTTGTTAGGACGGCATCCCTTTTGATTACTTCTATAACACCTTGAAACACAGTGTACAAAATAATGAAAATAGACCTGTGTATCACTTTTGGTCCTTCATGGAAATGAAACCTTTATTTTTAGGTTCACACTTTCTACAGCCGCAGGTCACAGCAGGGGTCCAGTTCGTCCCTGTTTACCAATTCAGATGCGACGCAGGTTCGAATTTCTGCCTGAATTCACACCTGAAACGGAGCCAAAGACACACAGGACCCTTTTCCAATGTGGACCGTGGTCATTGCAGAGCTGTGTGAAGCGGCTCCATTGAGACCCTGTCACACTCTTCTGTCATGCGAATTGGATGCGTGGAAACCTGCATCCAATTCGCATCAGTGTGAAGCCAGCCTGAAATATTTGTAAAGACAATTTTCTTGTCCTGAGGGATTTTAGGCATTTTTACCTTTACCTTTAAGAATCTCATTTCAAAAATTTCACAGTATTGCAAAAGTAAAAAATACTGTTTTTAACATAACTGTGCATGAAATTCCAGTTTCAAGATAAAAGTTAAACACTGAAGACATTACCTGAAAAATGCTGAGAGTCAACAGATTCTCCATTGATATCACTATAGTCGGCAGCTTTAAAGATTTCAGGGTGGTAGTCTGCAAAAAAGTTTATGAAAAAAGATTAGACTTTAGCATTCAAAATATAAAGAAAAAAAAATCAGAGCTACCAAACTTAACTGAGTTCCATGTGATCTATACCAACCTTAAGGCCCGTACACATGATAAGAAAATCGGAAGTAAAATTTTGCCTGACGAACGATCTGCCGATTTTCAGAATGTTAGTATGATGCTTTTAAAAGCCGATTACGAATTTTCGGATGACAAAAACTGGATGTGCAGGCTATAAAATTTTCATCATACGTGAACGCAACGTAACCTCTTCACTTTCCATATGAGACTAGCATGCAACAAAAATGGAGGAGACTCTGTTCGATAACCTGATCGTGTGTACGAGGCTTTAGTGATATCCATGTTAACAAATGCTGCATCTCAATTTGAGTAACAATAGACAAGCAAAAACAAACAATAAAGCATAGATTTCCTATTTGTTAAGTAAAATGTAAATTTCTTCACCCAATCTGCCAAAATCTGCCAAGCCATTCTGACAGGCTACGTTCTGTCACTAAGCCCCGCCTCCACATATTCCTACTGGCCTATCACTGGCTATAAGGACTACATAGGAGGCAGGTAATAGGATTGTGCGGTAGGTGCTGAGGATTTTCCTGTCTCAGCGGCCTAAGGTTTGGCCATGATAGGTAGGTATTGGAGGCTACAGCTATGTGTACCTTTTACCTGCAGCAGTTTGCCTCCCTATCCCCTAAAAGCAGTCTCTTTAAAACACATCAATACAATTATTTACATCCAGCTGCTCTCTTTTACTTATACAGCATGTCTAAAAATGATAGAAAAAAGATTATACATTTTTATTTTTATGCAGATATCCACAGGTAATAAAGCTCATGCTGGTATCCCTTCTCATTGTGCTCTATACTGTATTTAACAATGGTGACCATTGAGATGAAGTGCAAGAGAGTATTTTCTGAAGAGCATATAATCATGCTGAGATATTGGAGAGAACACAAACAGCATAGGCGTGCGCACAGGGTGTGCCGGGTGTGCCTGGGCACACCCTAATCACCTTGTGTGGTGCAGATTCCCTCTGCTGCATGCTCCCCCCCTCCCCTACTCATTGTGCTCTATACTGTATTTAACAATGGTGACCATTGAGGTGAAGTGCAAGAGAGCATTTCTGAAGAGCATATAATCATGCTGGGATAATGGAGAGAACGCAACCAGCATAGGCGTGCGCACAAGGTGTGCCAGGTGTGCCTGGGCACACCCTAATCACCATGTGTGGTGCAGATTCCCTCTGCTGCATGCTCCCCCCTCCCCTACTGATTGTGCTCTATACTGTATTTAACAATGGTGACCATTGAGGTGAAGTGCAAGAGAGCATTTCTGAAGAGCATATACTCATGCTGGGATAATGGAGAGAACGCAACCAGCATAGGCGTGCGCACAGGGTGTGCCAGGTGTGCTTGGGCACACCCTAATCACCCTGTGTGGTGCAGATTCCCTCTGCTGCATGCTCCCCCCTCCCCCTGTGTCCCCACCACCCCGCAGCACTGCCAGCTTCCCTTATCTCCTCTCCCGCCAGATGTTGTGGGGAGTACTCAGTCCCTTTCTCTGTCTCAAAAGTGAGACCCCTAATATTTCAACAAAGCCCCCCAATAGGGCTCCTAAAACAATTGTAAGATAATATTGTAAATATTGTTGAACACAATATTGTTTATTCTTATAAAACTGTAAAAAATAAATAAGAATAAAAAAACTACTGACACCATACTCTGCCCTACTGATACAATTCACTGCCCTACTGACACCGTCCACTGCTCTACTGACTGACACCATACTCTGTCCTACTGTTACAGTTCACTGCCCTACTGACACCGTCTACTGCTCTACTGACTGACACCATACTCTGTCCTACTGATACAGTTCACCGCCTTACTGACACCGTCTACTGCTCTACTGACTGACACTATACTCTGTCCTACTGATACAGTTCACTGCCCTACTGACACCGTCTACTGCTCTACTGACTGACACCATACTCTGTCCTACTGATACAGTTCACTGCCCTACTGACACCGTCTACTGCTCTACTGACTGACACCACCCACTGCCCTACTGACATGTCCACTGCTCTACTGACTGACACCATACTCTGTCCTACTGACACCAAACTCTGCCTTACTGACATGTCCACTGCTTCACTGACACCGTCCACTGCTCTACTGACTGACACCATACTCTGTCCTACTGATACAGTTCACTGCCCTACCGACACCGTCTACTGCTCTACTGACTGACACCAACCTCTGCCTTACTGACATGTCCACTGCTTCACTGACACCGTCCACTGCCCTTCTGACACTGTCCATGATTTATAACATGTTTATAGTTACTTATAAGAGTGTGTGTGTATCTATCTATCTATCTATCTATCTATCTATCTATCTATCTATCTATCTATCTATCTATCTATCTATCTATCTATTTATATATATATATAGTGACAGGAAGTCAGGTAAATCTGTGGATGTAGTCACAGACAGGAGATACATTTCCACCTGGTTTAGAAAATTCACCAATTACTATAGGGTGTCGGCTGAAAAAGTAGCCAGGACGGCTTAAGGAAGTTGAAAGGCCTTCAGCTGTTCGGAATGAGGAAGTTAAGGCCTCTATAATTTGTCCAAAGGAAGTCTATTGATTGCTGCCTCCTGACACTGTGTGAGCTGGGGAGAGGAGGACATTCAGATGTGTGCCTCCCGACGCTGTGTGAGCATGGGGAGAAGGATTGCTGCCTCCTGACGCTGTGTGAGCTGGGGAGAGGAGGACAGTCAGATGAATGCCCCCTGAAGCTGTGTGAGCATGGGGAAGACCTCCTGGAGCGATGTGCGCTGAGGAGGGTAAAAAGTGTGAAGACTTCTCAAGGTGAGAAAATGAACTATTTCTATGTGGAAGAAATAAATGAACTGTTTGCTATGTGAAGAGACAAACAAAGGAATGTGTTCTATGTGAAGAGAAAAGCAAAGGGACATGTTATATGTGAAGAGGAAAAGGGACATGTTCAATGGACATTTGTTATGTGAAGAGAAAATAAATGGACTATTAAGTGTCTGCTGTAGGATCAGCAAAGTTTGCCCAACAGTAGGTTGGAGACAGACTCCGTAGGTAGGTTCATGTATGTGAGAAGGTAGCCGCCCACAGTGGCAAGGATTTATTTTGTGTTTTATTTTTATTTTGATGTTTTTGAGGCTTGCACTTGTGTGAAGAAAATTGCAAGAATAAAACTGTTGTTTGCAACCACCTCTCGGCTATCTCCCTGTGTAAACGCAACCCCCCAAGGGGTCATCCATACCCGCCACCGAGCTAATCTCCCACAATATATATATATATATATATATATATATATACACATACACACTGCACATATGTACAGTATATACACACACAGGTATGTTTGAGCTTTGTTGTACACACCCTAATGCAGTTCACATATCTCTTTTTATGGACAGAAGACATACAGTACACAGCCTGTTAATTCATTATGGCATTTGTTAACAAGCCCCGGGATCTAGGTGTCCAATCCTTTAAAAAATAAAGACTAATCCTTTGCTACTCTATCCAAAACTAAAAAAAAAAAGTTTGGGGTTTACATATGTTATAAGTAAACCAACCTGTACATCACTCACACATTATTATAAAATGATGATTATTATTATCATTATTATAAGGTGGAGACAGACATCGTCCACACACATAAGTAACCAAACCAAAGTATGGCAAAGAAGCAAATACTGTACAGCTGTACACTGTTGCAGAAGTATGAAAGTAAATGAATAAAGCCTAAGTTTACCTAAAACAAAAAAAGAAAACATCAGCACAAGGGACATTACTTACTCTCAGTGAGATGCATCCCTTGTGCTGCTGAGCCTTCCTTTTGCTGAAATTTTCCTCTTTTGATGACCCCTACCCCCATAATCTGTCGGACCAGAGGGTGTTAAGGCTATGTTCATATGTTAGTGTAGCGGATCGCGGGCAGAACACCGCGATTCTGCCCCCGATCCGGAAAGCATTGCAAATCGCGGGACGCCTGTGCGTTGCCGTTGATATGCAATGGCACCCCAAACACTGTGCGATGTTGCCGCGATTTCCACCTGCCGAATCGCGGTAACATCCCGCAAACAAAATCGCGGGTCGCATGACGCCCCAAAGAAGCTCTTGTACCTTTTTTGGGCGTCATGCGACCCGCGATTTTGTTTGCGCGATATTACCGCGATTCGGCAGGCGGAAATAGTGGCAACATCACACAGTGTTTGGGGTGCCATTGCAAATCAACGGCAATGCACAGGCGTCCCGCGATTTGCGATGATTTCCGGATCGCGGGCAGAATCGCAGTGTTCTGCCCGCAATCCGCTACGCTAACATGTGAACGTAGCCTAATAGAACTGAGAGACTGTGACAGGCACTCAACAAGAGCGCACAACTATGCCCGCCATTTCCACCCAGCTCCTCCAATCATAACAGCTGTACTACAGCTTCTATGACTGAAACATGAGCTCTGAATGGAGGGAGCAGACCTTTCCATCATCTACCTATCTCCCATTCACAGATCCTGAGCTGGGCAGAAAGGGCAAGTATAGTCAGACTTTCTTGAGGAGAGTCTGTCAAAGTCCCTTTTTTTATATTAACCCCCTTGTGCTGATTCTTTTTTTCATTTTAGATTAACTATTAGATTGATTTACTAAGACTGGAGAGTGCAAAATCTGGTGCCGCTCTTCATAGAAAGCAATCAGCTTCCAGGATTTTTTTTATCAAAGCTTAATTAAACAAGCTGAGGTTAGAAGCTGATTGGCTACCATGCACAACTGCACCAGCTTTTGCACTCTCCAGTTGTGACAGTGCCTTGCCACCCATAGTTGTTTATTTCCTTCAGTTGCATTATCAGGGACTGAAATGCTCCAGGAAAGCTCTTTCCATACTGAGCTAATCAAAATGACCACAGCTGAAAGTCATATGGCTTTGTGTGCCATTGAGAAGGTGATTAGCTACACCTGATTGAGTTAACAAAACATTCCCCCCCCCCCCTCTGTTTTTACCTGGTAATCTGGCCAGTAACACACCTCCTGTATTAGGGTGCACAGCACACACTCTGCATGAAGGGGCAACAGAGACATCTTTGAAAATCAGCATTATCAGTTGAGGGGGGGGGGGGGGTGATGTGTAAAATGTACTAGCAGATTTAAGATACGCCAAAAAAATTGAAGCTAAACTCCAGCTCACATTTTACAAGCAGTTAGAGCAACACCTTTATTGCTTTTGGAGTAAAGGTTTTACATAAATAAATTCTGATCACCGTAAGCACCCCTGTCAGTGTTAAATGGTTTGTCTTCACCATCTAACTGCTACATCTGCTAGATCACCAGGTGAAAAAAAAGGAAAGAAAGCTTAAAAAAGAAAACGATTGCAGCCCCCACATCTAAGGATTAGTAAACTGCAATATAATAAATGCTTGTTTTGGGGATTACTGGCTATACACTGACTACATTTTAGCTGGTCCACCGGGGAATGACCCAATTGTGATCAGTGTGTGGGCTCCCCCTCTCAATAGAAGTTGATTTTGTTATTCAAAGCCTGGGCTCTCGCTGATGCAGTGTAGGAACCACAGCGATTCCTGTGTGGTTCCCGCACCGCATCAGAATCGCAGGCAGTTCACACTGTGCTCTGCCAACTGCTGCGGGTGTCAGAGCTGGATCACATATATTGCAATGACAGAGATCGCATGTGATTCGGAGCTCTCTGCTCTGCAAATCACGTGCGATGCGAATTCAACCATACAGATTGTATGGCTGAATTTGCATCGCATTCGGACACAACTCGCACAGGACCCTTTTTTTGGGTCTGCCCCAGAATCCGATCACATGGGTGTTCACATCTATGCGATCCGATTCATGTCTGAACTGACAGTTCATACTGCGATATGCAAACTGATCTGGGGGTGTCGGTAACTTTGTATTGACACCCCCAGCGATTCGCATATGGCAGTGTGAGCTGCCTGTGAGTTGAATGCGATGCGGGAACCCGCAGTGGATTCACAGGGTTCCCGCATTGCATATGCATGAACGGGGACTAAATATAAAGTTACTGACACCCCGAAATGAGTTCGCAGAACCCAGTGCAAACTGTGGAATCGGAAGGAAATGGATTGCACGGGTCTGAACATCCATGCGATCCGATTCCAATGCGGACAAAAAAAAGGGTTCTGCATGTGCGGGTCTGTTGTGGATCCAGTGCGAATTGAGCCCTACATAATATATGGCTTTGTTTGCACCGCACTGAATTTGCATGTAATCTGTACAGGAATCCAGTGCGAATCTTGTACAAATGACATGTGATGCGGTAGACAGCATCAGTGTCACCCAGCCAAAGGGACTTGCTGGAAATTTTCTGATGATTAGCGTCTGCAGCCAATGAGTTGCAGCCAATGATCTGTGTATTGAGTTGCTGTGAGAATACAATAATCTGGGGGGGGGGGGTCCCTATATTCACCTCATTTGTGGGGATGGCCCAATCTTTTTTTTTTTTTAAAAAACTAACTATGAATGGCCAGCCTTGTGCATGGTTATTAAAAAGGTAAATAATACGAACAAGTGCAATAATAAACTAGACAATATAGAAGGAAAAGCCACATTTCAGCACAGTCATACATGTGACTGAGCTCTCACACCAACAGCCACACATTCCTGACCAGTCAATGACAAACCTACAAGTAAGATATTCATAATGAGTAACCCTCCCTACCTCCCTCCCTACCTCCCGACTGGCTTTTCCTGACACTTTTACCTTCTGTTTTCCAATCATAAACCAAAGTCACTCAAATTAAAAAATCTATATCCAGCTAAGTAGATTAGAAGCAGTCATTGCCAAGAAATCATAAGTGTAAATAAAGTAAGTGCAAATACCTGCACAGTTTAGGAGATATTCATTTTACCTACAGGTAAGGCTTATAATAGGCTTACCTGTAGGTAAAAATTAAAAAGAGGAGTATATTACCGCTTTAAAAATGCATTTCCTCGATTCATACAGAGCAAAGCTGTTCCCTGCTCAATCACAGCTGTCCCCAAAAAAAAAAAAAAAAAAAGGAGTCTCCCAAATGTTTATCAACATTGCCAAGGCTGGGAGATAACTATAAACACATTGTTTTACAATGTATCATTTTTTTCTTCTAGGCCCCTTTCACACAGACGGACCCGTTTATTTGGCGGATCTGAACGGATGCCCCATGTATCTCTATGGGGCATCGGATGTCCACTGACATCCGATCCGATCAGATCCGTCAAATCTGGACGGATGGAAACCCTATTTTCCATCTGTCCAGCAGATCGGATCGGATGGGATCGGATGAGAATGGACAGACGGTCCGTTCCCATCCGATTCGCCCATAGAGAACAGTGGGACCTGACGGCTCTGTCTCCGCACACAGTGTGGGGGGACACAGCTGCCATCCACCTGCTTAGCGGGGGATCGGCAGATCGATCCCCCGCTGAGAAAAACGGAGTCCGCCGACGGACTCCACAGTGTGAAAGGGGCCTTAGGGTAAAGGAATTAAAGCAGAGCTCCACCCAAAAGTGGAACTCATTTGCTCCCCCCCCCCTCTCTGGCAACACATCTGGCACCTTTCAGGGGGGAGGGTACCTGCTTTGGTAGGTACCCTTCCCCACTTCCAGGAGACAGCGCCGCGGCACCATCCTCCTTCTCCGTGCCCCACCACTGAGCCTATGAGAATGCGCAGCGCACTACATGCATGCGCAGTAGGGAACCGGCTGTGAAACCAAAAGGCTTCATTGCCAGTTTCCCTTAGAAAGAATGGCGGCGGCAGCACCCGGCATCCAATCCAAAAATCATCTGAGGTGCTGACACTGCGGGTTCCCTGGACAGGTAAGTGTCTGTATATTTAAAAGTCAGCAGCTACAGTATTTGTAGCTGCTGATTTTTAAAAAAATAAATTCTCCAGGCGGAAGTCCTCTTGAACTTCCGTTTGTAAGTCCTGGTTCACACTGCTGCGATGTGGGAAACCCTGCGAATCAGTTCCGGGTTTCCGCATCACACCTGAATCGCACAGAGGTTCACACTGAGATCTGCAAATCGCTGGGGTGTCTTCGTAAAACTGATGACACCCCCAGATTTATTTGCAGATCGCAGTGCGAACTGTGAAATGGTGTAGGAATCGGTTTGCATAGGTGTGAACAACCATGTGATCCAATTCCAGTGCAAACCAAAAAAAGTCCTGCACCATTTTGGTGCGAATGTGATGCGATTTCAGCCATAAATTTTTTATGGCTGAAATCGAATTGCACAGACATCGCATGTGATCTGCACAGCAATGCAGTGTGAACCACATACGAAGTCTGACATTGCACTAGTGTGAACTGGCACCAAAGGAGGACAGTTTACCCTCTTAAAGACCTTTTTCTGACACTTGTTGCTTACAAGTTACAATCAGTATTTTTTGCTAGAAAATTACTTAGAATCCCCAAACATTATATATATATATATATATATATATATATATATATATATATATTGTTTTTTAGCAGAGACCCTAGAGAATAAATGGCGATCATTGCAATAATTTATGTCACATCATATTTCCGCAGCAATCTTTCAAACGCAATTTTTTTTAGGAAAAAATACACTTTAATTAATTAAAAAAAAAACAAAACCGTAAAGTTAGCCCAATTTTTTTGTATAATGTAAAAGATGATGTTACATTGAGAATTGTGATCTTTATTCTAAGCAAAAAAATTGTGATTCTCATTTTATCCAGAATCCTGGTGCTCTATTGGCAAGTATAATACAGTACATTTATTTATTATTATAGATACGTATATGCCGTAGTGCTGTCAATTTATGCAGCTCTTCACATATACATTTATTGTGCATTCACATCAGTCCCTGCCCTCAAAGAGCTTACATTCTAAAGTCCCCAATGCACATTTATACACATACTAGGGCTGATTTAGACAGTATCCAGTTAACCTACCAGCATGTCTTTGGAGTGAGGGAGAAAACTGGCGTAAACGAACACAGGCACAGGGAGAACGTGCAACTCTAGGCAGGTAGTGTCCGGGTTGGGATGCAAACCGGCAACCCTAGTGTTGCTAGATGGAAATGCTAACCACTTAGCCATTTTGCTGCCCATATTTGTTGTGGAGAGCACAGTGGTTAACTGGTACTGTAAATTTGCAGGAGTGCCATCATGTTCATTGGTTAAAAGTACATGGTGATGAGTATCATTGCAAGGGGAGCATTCTTCCCAATGACCACCACTGTAAGAAGCATTCGTCCTACTGACCACCAACGTAAGAGTCCTCTGACTGACCACCAATGTAGGTTTTTAGGGTTCTCTGAATGCTTTAAAGTATATGTTTTGCCAACATCCCTGGGTCAGTAAGGTAATGAGAATTTTTGGTGCCTCAAGCTTGAGGCACCAGAAATTCTCATTACCTTACTGACCACCAATGTAAGAGTCCTCTCACTGACCACCAATGTAAAAATCCTCTCACTAACCACCAATGTAGGGGGCATTCTTCCCAGGAACCGCCAGTGTAGAGAGCATTCCCCTCAGGAACCGCCAATGTAAGGGTCCTCTCACTGACCACCAGTGTAGGGGGCATTCTTCCCAGGAACTGACAATGTAAGGGTCCTCTCAGTGACTAGCAGGGTAGGGGGCATTCTTCCCAGGAACTGCCAATGTAAGGGTCCTCTCACTGATCACCATTGTAGGGGGCATTCTTTCCAGGAACTGCAAATGTAAGTGTCCTCACACTGACCACCAGTGTAGGGGGTATTCTTCCCACTGATGACCATTGTAAGGGTCTTCCCACTGATCACCAATGTAAGGGTCTTACCACAGACCATCAATGAAAAGGTCTCTTCAATGACCACTAACATATGGGGCATTCTTCCCAATGACCACAAATGTAAGATTCTTCCCACTGATCACCAATGTAAGGGTCCTCTCACTGACCACCAATGTAAGGGGAATTCTTCCCACTGACCACTAATGTAAGGGGCATTCTTCCCATTGACCACCAATGCAAGGGTCTTCCTACTGGCCACCAAGGTAAGGGTCTTCCGACTGGCCACCAATGTAAGGGGCATTGCTCCCATTGACCACCAATGTAAGGGACTTCACGCTGACCACCATTGTAAGGGTCTTCCCATTGACCACCAATGTAAGGGTCTTTACACTGACCACCATTGTAATGGTCTTTTCACTGACCACCAATGTAAGGGGCATTGCTCCCACTGACCACCAATGTAAGGATCTTCAGGATGAACAACAATGTAAAGGTCATGCAATTGACCACTAATGTAAGGGTCTTCCCACTGGCCACCAATGTAAGGGTCTTCCCACTGGCCACCAATGTAAGGGTCTTCCCACTGGCCACAAATGTAAGGGTCTTCTCGCTGGCCACAAATGTAAGGGTCTTCCCAATGGCCACCGATGTAGGGGTCTGTCCACTGACCAACAATGTAAGAGACATTGCTTCCAGTAACCCCTGATAATACATTTTAGTAGCTTTTTTTTCCAGAAACCTGCTTTCAATGGTTCCTCTGGGAAAAAAAAGTTGAGAAAAGTAGAGAAAGGCAATGCTAAACCATGTATTACATTTTTTTTTTTTTTTGTAAATTCAGACAGGGTACAACTACAAAGTTCATTAAGTTGGATCATTTCTCTGAATCCAAAAACTCTAGAAGTGTCCTGTTGCCTACAATCAGAATCCTTCAATTCATATAAGAAGAAATGTAAGTTATACACGGCGTGCTATATGTAGTGCTAGCTGGGGACCACTGAGACAGACACTGTCACCTGCCTTGAACTCTGCAGGCTGAACACTTTGCCACTTAACAAGGTCTGGGGATCTGTCATAGGGAGCAGCACACACACACACTCACTATACAGCCCTCCCTGCACACTCATGGCCTTTTCCTCTACACATTACAGCCGCTGATGACAGTACGCTCATCATTAATAATTGCGTTTTGTGATGTATAAAGGAATAAAACCTGCTTAGGAAAGATCCACTTTTATAGGATTATGATTATTAATATTATGAAAAAAATACAAGAAAAAAAGGCAGTATACATTCCCATCCCAGAGGAGAAAGGGCAGGTTTGCTTTGTAAATAGTGACAATAAAATATGCTAAAAGATGACAGTAGGAGTAAACGTGCCGTGCAATGGTCTGGCATGATGCCTGCGCCTGGCTCTGTGTGGGCTCCTTCCAGCTTTTGTCCTCTGCAGCCCTATTAATTCATCAGCTTGTCTGTCATTGTGTCTCCCTGCGGACAGCAAAACAAACTGTCACTGGGGAAGAGGGGGGGTTCAATGGCAGGCCCATACAGCAGGCAGATTGTAGCCTATTGCAGACAAGATCACACATATAAAAAAAAGGAAGGGGGACTGCAGCTGCTGCAGAACCTCTTGGAATAAGCAGACACACTCAAACAATCAGTCTGTGTCCTATGATCCTCATGATGTATGTTGTCCTTATCACTGTGCCTGCTGTCACTGAGCTCCCTCCAGCTGTCACTTCTGACAGGTGTCACCCATCCTGACCCCCCCACATACACAGCACAATGCCCAATGCTTACCTGGCTTCACCAGTTTGTAGCTCTGGGATTTCCTGCTCCTCTTCCTTTCAGAGAACTCCATTGTGGAGCAGTTTTGGTGGCTCTGGTTATTGTTGCTGGAGGCAAGAAGAAGGAGCAGAGGGGGAGAAGAAAGATCAGAGAGATTAAGAAGAAGACAGAGGAGAGGAGGAAGGGGAGGAGGGGGGGAAGAAATGCAATAAAAGCCCCAGAGTGGCACAAGGACTGCCAGGGACTGGGAGCTCTCACTTCCAACTGGTGGCAGATGGGAAAGTTTTTCCTTGCTTCCAATGGGAAGGTTTGTAGAAATAATGCAGAGCTGTCAGATCATAATCCCTGGGAGCTTCCTGGAGGCACTCATCATTTCCCCACAGCACCCTGAGGTCCTGGCAATAAGACATCCGAGGTCCCCCTGAGGACTGAGAGCCACACACAGGGCCCTCTCTCTCTCTCTCTCTCTCTCTCTCTCTCTCCCTCTCTCTCTGTTTTGCTTTCTCCTTTTTTTTTTCTTTTAGGGTCAATGATAAACAAGGGAGAGAATGACTTAGTGATGGAGGAGGAGGCTGACACCTGCTGGTGAAGTGTGGTAGTGCAGGTGTGTGTAGGGTGATGTCGTCACAGCCGGGTGCTCGGTAGAGGGAGGGGAGGGCAGGCAGACAGCAAGCAGACACGCATGCGCAGTGATTGCTCCTGCAGGTGACACTTGTGTGTGATATATCCTACGATCTTACATCACATGTAGTGAATGGAGAAATATATTGATCTTCCTTGGTGTCACCATAATAAGATCTGATCTCATCGTCACAATCTATTACTCATAAGCACAGGGGGCAATTCATGTGATCTTTACAACATAGAATACAATAACTGCCTGCTATGTGTTATTTGGATCCCATTTTTTTGCATGTGTTTCATATAGTGTGACAGTGAACTTGCGCTTTTTTAACATTTAGATGTGTTGCCATAGCTTCCAGCTGTTCCTGATTTTGAGGGACTGTCCCTGATTTTGTGGGACTGTCCCTGATTTGGAACAAACTCCCTCTGTCCCTCTTTCCTCCTCATTTGCCCCTCATTTTGGTCTGATCTACAAAGTTCTATTTAAAATGGACTCTAAAGCCCCGTACACACGTACCGATTGTCGGCCGTAAATATTCGGCCGCCGACCTATCGGCCGATTGTAGGCTTGTTAGTACGATGCTTCCGACAGCCGACAGCGCATTTTCGGCCGAACAGAATCTGTCGTGCAGACTTTAAAATATTTGTTGGCCAACACCAGAACGGCCGATTGTTCGCCAGTCAGTACAGATTTCGGCCGACAGACAGCCGATTAGCAAGACTGGGCATGCTCAGAAAAGAAAAAAGACAAGGAAAGTTATCCATCACATGACATCACTTCTGCAGTCGGCTGTTGTTGGCCGACAAAATTCGTGTGCAGTCTTTTGCAGTTTTCAACAGACACGACAGCCCTGGACAAAAGAGGGCCGATCGTTCGGCCGACGATCAGTACGTGTGTACGGGGCTTAATCTTAGTGTTTACCAGTGCTAAACTTTTCATCCAATTTCTAAATGACTGCACTTGTAAATTTCAAAAGCCAATATTAAGGAAAAAGTAGTGGCAAAAAAAGCACCTGACATGTGTGGTTTGAACACCGTTAACATATGTGGGCGCTACTTGCGTATGCGTTCGCTTCTGCACGTGAGCTAACGGGGACTGGGCTCTTTAATTTTTTTTTCCTATTTATTTCATCTTTTATTTTTTAATTTTACACTGTCCTTTTAACAATAAATGTTTTTGATCACTTTTAGAGCCCATTCACATTAGCGCGACTTGTCAGGCGACTTGTCAGCCTGACAAGTCGCGGTATGTCGCGGTCGATTGAGTAGTACAGGACCCGTTCTAATAGGAGCGACACAAGTCGCTCCGACTTAGAAAAAGGGTCCTGTACTACTTTGGGGCGACCTCGGAGCGACTTGCATAGACTTCCATTATGTGAAGTCTCTGCAAGTCGCGCCGAAGTCGCGGTGCACATGACTTCACAGGTCGCCCGCCGAAGTCGTGTCGCCTCAATGTGAATGGGCTCTTATTCTTATACCAAAGAATGTAAACATCCCTTGTAATAGAAATAAGCATGACAGGACCTCTTTAATATGAGATCTGGGGTCAAAAAGACCTCAGATCTCACATCTACTGTACACTAAAAAAGAAAAAAAAATGGGCTCTTTAACCTCTTTACGACCGCCCGCCGCAAACCGCCGTAACTGTGCGGCAGTCACGAGCAGGAGGCTAGGGGGCGAGCGCCCCCGCCCCTGCATGTCAGCGGGGGAAGCCAATGCAGCGGGCTGGCAGCTCCTATTGCCGCCTGACACCCGCGATCCTTCCCCCGTTGAGAGAGAAGGACGGTCAGCTGTTGTAAACACAGCTGACCGTTCTTCTCTCTGGAATGATCACAGAGCTCCTGTGATCCTTCTATATAGGATCACAGGTCTCTATGGTCATTTCACAAGCCACGCCCCCCCAACAGTTAGAATCACTCCCCTAGACTCACATTTAACCCCTTGATCACCCACAGAATTAACGCCTTCCCTGCCAGTGTTATTATTACAGTAACAGTGCATATTGTTAGCACTGATTACTCTAGTAATGTCACTGGTTCCCCCAAAAGTGTCAAAAATGTCAGTTAGGGGTCCGATCTGTCCGCCGCAATGTCGCAGATCGCCGCCATTACTAGTAAAAAAAAAAAAAAAAAAACAATAAAAATGACATAAATCTTTCCAGTAGTTAGTAGACGCGATAACTTTTGCGCAAACCAATCAAAATACGCTTATTGCGATTGTTTATACCAAAAATATGTAGCAGAAAACAAATTGGCCTAAAATGTTAAAAAATTTTGATTTTTAAATTTTTTTTTGGGAATGTTATATAGCAGAATGTGAAAAATATTGTGTTTTTTTCAGAATTGTCGCTCTTTTTTTTGTTTATAGCACAAAAAATAAAAATCGCAGAGGTAATCAAATACCACCAAAAGAAAGCTCTATTTGTGAGAAAAAAAGGACATCAATTTTATTTGGGTACAGCATCACACCACCGCGCAATTGTCCGTTAAACTAACGCAGTGCCAAATCGCAAAAAACGGCCTGGTCATTAACCACTTCAATACAGGGCACTTTCACCCCCTTCCTGCCCAGGCCAATTTTCCCTTTTTAGCGCTGTTGCATTTTGAATGACAATTGCGCGGTCATGCAACACTGTACCTACACCAAATTTATGTCATTTTCTCCCCACAAATAGAGCTTTCTTTTGGTGGTATTTGATCACCTCTGGGTTTTTTCCTTTTTGCTAAACAAATAAAAAAAACAAAAAGTTTGAAAAAAAAAAGTTTTTCTGTTTATGTTATACAATTTTGTAAATAAATACGTATATATATATTTTTCCTGCACTGATGAGCACTGATGAGGCTGCACTGACAGGCACTGATGAGGAGGCACTGATGGGGTAGCACTGATGGGGTGGCACTGATAGGCGGCACTGATAGGCACTGATAGGTAGCACTGATATGCAGCATTTGTGGGCACTGATAGGCGGCACTGCTGGGCACTGATAGGTGGCATTGATGGGCACTAATAGGTGGCACTGATGGGCACTGATGGGCACTAATGGGCACTGATAGGTGCCACTGGTGGGCACTGATAGGCTGCACTGATCGGCACTGACGGGCGGCACTGATGGGCACTAATGGGGACTGATAGGCGGCACTGGTGGGCAATAATGGGCACTGGTAGGCGACACTGATAGGTGGCAATGATGGGCACTTGTGGGCAGCACTGATAGGGAGGGCACTGGCGGGCAGCACTGATGGGGAGGGAAATGGGGGGCTCCCGGAGCCCTGCTTGCCATCCCTGGTGGCCATTGTGGGCATCCCTGGGGTCATGGGTGGGCATCCTTGGGGTCATGGGTGGGCATCCCTGGTGGTTCTAGTGGCACACCCCCAAGGGTCTGCACTGGTAATCAATGATCTGATTACCAGTGCCGACCCCCCCCCCCCTGTCAGGGGAGCCGCCGATCGGCGCTCCTTTACTCGTGCCTGTCAGGCACATACTGAGGAAAGCCAATCAACGGCTCTTCCTGTTTACTATGTGACCAGCTGTGATTGGACACGGCTGGTCACATGGTAAAGAGCCTACGTCAATAGGCTCTTTACCGAGATCGGAGATGCAGGGAGTCAGACTGACACCTCGCATCACCGATCGCCGCTCGAGCGTATTATCCTGCCACCGTCATATGACGTCCGGTCAGGATAATACAACCACATTCCCGATGTCAAACACCTATAGGGCGGGCGGGATGTGGTTAAGGGGGCAAAACCTTCCGGTCCAGAAGTGGTTAATGTGAGATCTGGGGTCAAAAAGACCTCAGATTTCACATCTACACTAAAAAAGAAAAAAAAATGGTCTCTTTAAAAGCGTTGCTAGGAAGCGACGTATGACATTGCTCCAGTCCTCCAAGGCCATAGAGTTGAGTGAGGGCCATCCCTCATTCAACTTTCCTGCCTAAGAGGACAGTGGACCAGATCGTTTTCCCCACTACCGACGGGTCTGGTAAGCTGGGAAAACAACCGGGAAGCGGTGGGAGGGGGGTATATCCCGCTGGGACTACCCTTTTGTGAAAGAGGACTGCCCGCCGTTTAAAAAAAATGCCGGAGTTATGGCAGCTGTCTGCTGCCATAACCCTGGTATTTAACGTCAAAATAACGACGTAAAACTGCGGCGGGCGGTCCGTAAGTGGTTAATGTTTACGTCAAAGTAACATTTTTGTTTTTATTTTTGAATAGAGGTGCGACAAGTTAGACCTCATTAAAGTTACTGTTATTATTGCTGTATGTGTCCTAGGGTGACCACATCTCCAAACTGCCATTCCGGGACCCCCCCCCCCCCCCCAAAAAAATGATGTTTTTTGATACCTTCATTTGCCAATTTTTCAGCAGTGTGTGTGTGTGTGGGGGGGGGGGGGGTGCCACATGTCACATTACACAGCCCAATCAGAAAAAATAGAATGGCTGAAGCACAGCGCTGAGCGCACGCTGTGTGCTTAGCATGAGGATTTTCCATTGGATTTGTACATTGCCGTACTTTCCGGGGTGCAAACCCTAAACATCATGGGGGGCTTTTACCACCTGACCTCCTCACTACATCATAACCTCAGGAGCCCCCCATCTAATGTTCCCCACATCAAGAGGACTTGCAGCAAGGTAAATAATGTAAGGGACACAGACCTGCCAGTACCACAGTATCTGCCTGCCCAGCCATAAACAAATCTCAGGCCATTGAAGTAAAAATGTTATTAATATTGGCTTCTGCTAGGCAAATCGTTTTATTCATTTCTTTCACATATACTTTTTCTGTGCTTTCAAAAATGTGGTAGCATTGATCTGCACTGCAATGTTGCTGTGATGGCAACGATTTCTAGCAATCTCGCCCAGGACTGGTGTCAGTCTGTCAGAGTTTTATTGAGAATTGGGTCTGGTCAGTGTGTGGCACTGGCACTCTG
Organism: Pelophylax lessonae; assembly: GCF_965119305.1. Taxonomy (NCBI): domain Eukaryota; kingdom Metazoa; phylum Chordata; class Amphibia; order Anura; family Ranidae; genus Pelophylax; species Pelophylax lessonae. The sequence continues at coordinate 177,150,565 of NC_138771.1, forward strand.
GCAGCAGCTGCAGACATCCATTAAAAATTTTAACTTACATTTTTTTGTCCTCCTCTGATAACCCGGCGGCGGCCGGCCGTTGGAGTTACAGGAGCAGGCTGAGTTGAGCTGAGGCGGCGCCGCACAGTAGATGCTCCGGCTGACGTCACCATCCACCTCTGCTCACTGCTCTCCTATTGGTTGGCTCGAATTGCAGCCCGCCCATTCGCCCAACATGGTACACACAGCCCTGCCCAGCATGCATGAGTCATCCTCCCTCATCCAGCCACGGCGGACTGTCTGTGTCGGACATAATACAGACAGACAGTCCAGACTGAGACTCACGGTCGGCGGACATTCCGGGACACTGCATTGTCCCGTAATGAGGGTGACCGGGACCCGGGACAGACTCCCCAAAAACGGGACTGTCCTGGGCGATCCGGGACACGTGGTCACCCTAATGTGTCCCCGCTGGGGAGATTCACCCCTCTGTTTGTCCTGGTGACTATTGTCACCAAGACAGAAAGGAAGAGGAAAGGCAACATTTTGAGAGTTGTCACCAGAGTATCATCTTACAGTCATGTAAGATTGGCATTCCCCTAGCTTTTCCACAGAGATTTCCTCTCATGTCCTGTTGCATCTCCATAGCTCCCAAATGTCCCTGATTTTGAGGGACCATCCCTGATTTGGAACACAATTCCTCTGCCCCTCTTTCCTCCTGATTTGTCCATCATGTTGGTCTGATCTATATAAATTATGTATAAAATGCACTATTTATTTGTTTGTGTTTCCCAGTGCTAAACCTTTTATCCCATTTCTAAACTGTTGCATTTGTAAATTTTAAACGCCATTATGAAGGAATAGTAGTGGTAAAAAAAAAAAAAAAAAAAAAAAGCACTTGTGGGTTTAATCATTCTTGTTTAACCGCTTGCCGCACGACTATTTACTGCGGCGGTCAGCCCCTCACAGGCAAAGCGACGTAGGTCTACGTCGCTAGCCTGTGAGGCTCTAGGGAGCGAGCGCGCGCCGCCGGAGGCGCGCTCGAACGCTGTCACGGACCCCCCCCCCGCGCGCGTGTGCCCGGCGGACCCGATGTCCGCCGGGCACTCGCGACCGTCCGTTACACCGGGAGAAAGACAGGCAGGGAGAAAGAATGTAAACAAGCCGCCTGTCATTCTTCCCTGTGTAAGAATGAAGATCACACGGTTCTACTATGTAGGACCGTTCATCTCTGTTCTTACACTAGTAGCCACAGCCAATCACAGTTACAAACACGCCCCTAGGGACACACTTAACCCCTCCTTCTCCAATAGAGTTAACCCCTTTACTGCCAGTGTCATTTTTGCAGTAACAGTGCATATGTATAGCACTGATTACTGCAGTAATGTCACTGGTAACCCCAAAAGTGTCAAAAATGTTAGTCAAGGGTCCGATCTGTCCGCTGCAATGTCGCAGTCTCGCAAAAAAAATCGCAGATCACCGCCATTACTCAAAAAAAAAAACAACAAAAATGACAAAAATCTTTCCCTTAGTAAACGCAATAACTTTTGCGCAAACCAATCAAAATACGCTTTTTGCGATTTTTTTTTTTACCAAACATAGGTAGCATAAAACAAATTGGCCTAAAATGTTAAAAAATTTAGATTTTTACATTTTTTTGGGGGGGAATTTCATATAAAAAAATGTGAAAGCTCTGTTTGTGGGAAAAAAAGGACGTCAAATTCGTTTAGGTACAGCGTCGCACGACCGCGCAATTGTCCGTTAAAATCACGCAGTGCCGAATCGCAAAATAGGCCCTGGTCAGGAAGGGGGTAAAATCTTCCGGGGCTTAAGTGGTTAATTGTCCTTTAACCACTTCTGGACCAGAAGGTTTTACCCCCTTAATGAGCAGGCCATTTTTTTGCAATTCGGCACTGCGTTACTTTAACGGACAATTGCGCGGTCGTGTGATGCTATACCCAAAAAAATTCATGTCTTTTTTTCCAACAAATGGCGCTTTCTTTTAGTGGTATTTGATCACCTGTGTCATTTTTATTTTTTGCGCTATAAACAAAAAAGAGCGACAATTCAGAAAAAAAAAATATATATTATAATATATATATTTTTCACATTTTGCTATATAACATTCCCAATTTGTATTCTGCTACATAATTTTGGTTAATTTTGGTTAAAAAAAAAAAAAAAAATTCCAATAAGTGTATTTTGATTGGTATTGCGTCTACAAACTAGGGGAAAGATTTATGACATTTTTATTTATTTCTTTTTTTGACTAGTAATGGCGGAGATCAGCGATTTTTAGTGGGACTGCGACATTGCAGCGGACAGATCGGACACCTAACTGACATTTTTGATCCTTCTTGGGGACCAGTGACGTAACTATAGTAATCAGTGCTAAAAATATGCACTGTTACTGTCAAAAATTACAATGGCAGGGAAAGGGTTAACCCAGGGGTGATCAAAAGGTTAAGTGTGAGATTAGGGGAGTGTTATCTAACTGTATGGGGGAGCAACTTGTGGAATCAACACAGAGACCTGTGATCCTAAATAGGAGGTTCACAGGCGCTCTGTGTTCATTCCAGAGAGAACAACGGTCTGCTGTGTTTACAACAGCAGGCCGTCGTTCTCTCTCAGCGGTGAGCGATCGCGGGTGCCCGGCAGCAATTGCGGCTGCTGGTCCTGTGGATTAGCTTCCCTGCCTCCTAATGAGGTTGGGCGCGCCCCCAGGAGTGCTCCTGCGATCCGACATATCTATACGCCAGTTCACGCAGCCGAGCCAGCCTGCCACAGTATATCTGCGGTAGGCGGTCGGTAAGTGGTTAAGGGAGGGCGGCAGGGGGCGTGTCCTATGCCTACATACTTTTGCTAACAGGTGTCCCTCATTCCCATCTCAAAAAGTTGGGAGGTATGGTGTTTCGTTTGGGGCAACCTATTCAAATCAATGGGCTGCCCTTCGCGACAATCACACAAAAGAAGTGCAGGTATCTTTTTCTTTTAAATTACATCTCAGTACAATGCATAGCAATAAGTTACCATGTGTTGTGGTGCAATCCAGCACATGTGCGTTAGCTTGTGGATCTGGGGTGCTATTAACTTCATCAGCCCCTGAAGGTATTAACCCCCCCCCCCCCCCTTCATGACCAGGCCATTTTTTGCGATACAGCATTGCGTTACTTTACCTGACAACTGTGCGGTTGTGTGACACTGCACCCATATCAATTTAATGTACTTTTTTCACCACAAATAGAGCTTACTTTTGGTGTTATTTGACCAGTATAGTATAGTTGAGTCACTTAGCCTTGTTTCCACATCAGAGATTTGACTTTTAAGCTGCAATTCTTCCATGAAGACCGTTTCTGGCCAGACTTGTCCAGACAATCGTTGAATGTATCTGGGTCCCACTGTTTTCCACCAGTTCTGTGCTGATGGCACTGTTGGACATCTTTCGATGTTGAAGGGAAGTAAGCATTACATGTATTTCATTGGCTGCATTAAGTTTCCTTGGCTGCCCATTGCGTCTACGTTCCTTACGTTGCCTGTCTCTTTGTGTTTCTTTAATGGAGCTTGAACAGCACACCTTGAAGCCCCATTCTGCTTTGAAATCTTTGCCTGGGAGAGGCCTTGCTGATGCAGTATAACTACCTTGTGTTTTGTTGCTGTGCTCAGTCTTGATGTGGTGTATGATCTGTGACATGAAGCTGTCTTCCACAACCTGACCTTGGTAGCAGAGTTTGGCTGTTCCTCACCCACATTTAGGGCCTTCTATACAACTATTTCTGTCTCAGTTAATGACTGTTGCAATCTACATATGAAATTAATGATCATTAGCACCTGCATTGTATGATTGGTTAATCATACACCTGACTCTGTCAAAGCGTAGAAGTGTAAAAATTGTGCAAGTGAAGGAATTGATGTTGATTTCAAAGCCAAAGTGCAGTCACACAAAATATTGATTTGATTTAGACTTTTCTTCTGTTTGCTTACTTTGCATTTTGTAAAGTGATAAAAATAAACAATTAAAAAGTATATTTTCGAAAGAAATCTTACTTTACAGCATTTCTTCATACCTGCCTAAAACTTTTGCATAGTACTGTAGCTCATAAAGCTTAACTAGGACGTTGTTCAGGACATTCCTAAGAGATGCCTAGCTGTTACACAACTTCACCATCACAGGAGTGAGCGAGCTCCTGTAAAGGAGAGCAGTAGGCATTGAGCAGTAAGATCCTGGGAGCTTTCCAGTCAGGATTCATGAAGTACATAAATTGGCCTACATCTATAGCAATAAATGGGCCTACACCTTTAAGAATGAGTGAGGCCAGAGCGCATCTGCCAGAACAAAGCATGTTTTCATGTACTGCAGGGATGCATGTAATATCACACACGTTCCCAAATTGCATAAGTGGGAACAGGCCCTAAGATTGGTGTACACAGCTTATTAATGGTTCCATGAGCTATGAGCCATTTCTGCCTTTCAGATGAGTAACAGCTGACACCAATGATCTTATTTGCTATCTGTAAGAATCCCCAATGACCATTATTGTAAGCAATCTTCCCAGGGAGCGTCACAGCAATGTACCCTAAACTTCATGGTAAATGGTAAATATTAGCAGGGATTCCCTGAGACCAGAATGTTATTTTATGGGTTCTTTTGTGGTAAAAAAGGATGACAATGGCTGCACCAGAGGTCACTAGGGGTTTCTTGAGTCGTGTCTGATTGAAATTCCATCTGTTGATTCCAGGGCCAAACACCACTTGGCAGATCCACCTACATTACACCTCTTATGGCTGGAAGGGTGGTATCCTGACCACTAGGGATGATCGAACTTTTCAAAAGTTCGGTTCGACCAGAACACCAGAACTTCCAGAAAGTTCGGCCCGGATTTCAGAACCCCATTGAAATCAATGGGATCCGAACTTCGGTAATCAAAAAAACCCATTTTGAAGCCCTAAAACCCAATAAATGCCCCTAAAAATTGCCTAGGGTTCTGGGTCATGCCCCAGAGACTATTAATCACACAAAAAAAGTTCTTAAAAATTGTCATTTTTGATAGAGAGCCAATTATTGAAAAAATTATTGAAAAAAAAAAATGAGATTTTTTGATGTTGACTTTGTATTTAGTGTCTGGGGGGTCTAAAAAAGTGTACCTGTGAAGTTTCAGCTCTGTAGCATGTCCAGAACAAGAAAAAAAAGATTGTTTCTCTTAGGTCACTTATAGAACAGGGATATGGCTCCGCTATTTTCACACCTTGCCGGTTTTGTAGCAAGCGGTTTTTTGGGCATTTTTTGGGGGTTATTCGAGGCAGGCATAACATCAGAACTTCTGTGTAGGGGTATATATACACACACACTTATATGTATTTATACACATACACATATATAGGTGTGAAAGTAGCAGAACACTATGCTTGCGCTAATGAAATAATTAACACCCATATGGCTTCTCTCCTTTCACACCTATGTATGTGTATGTGTATATACATGTGTGTGTATATACAGTATACCCCTATACAGAAGTTCAGATGTTTTGCCTGCCTCCAAAGACCCCAAAAAAATGCCCAAAAAACGCCTGCGCCAAAAAAAAAAAAAACGCCCAGGTGTGTTATTGCAGGCGTTTTTTTGGGGCATTTTTTTGGGGTCTTTGGAGTCAGGCATGACATCTGAACTTGTGTATAGGGGTATATATACACACACATGTATGTATATATACACCTACACATATATAGGTGTGAAAATAGCAGAACACTATGCTTGCGCTAATGAAATAATTAACAGGCATATGGCTCCGCTCCTATCACACCTATATATGTGTATATATACATACATGTGTGTGTATATATACCCCTATACAGAAGTTCAGATGTTTTGCCGGCCTCCAAAGACCCCAAAAAAACGCCTGCGCCAAAAAAAACCGCTGAGGTGTGTTATTGCAGGCGTTTTTTTGGGCATTTTTTTTTGGGGTCTTTGGAGGCAGGCAAAACATCTGAACTTCTGTATAGGGGTATATATACACACACACTTATATGTATATATACACACATACACATATATAGGTGTGAAAGTAGCAGAACACTATACTTGCGCTAATGAAATAATTAACAGGCATATGGCTCCGCTCCTATCACACCTATATGTGTGTATGTGTATAAATACATATAAGTGTGTGTGTATATATACCCCTATACAGAAGTTCAGATGTTTTGCCTGCCTCCAAAGACCCCCAAAAAATGGCCAAAAAAACGCCTGCGTCAAAAAAAAACGCCTAGGTGTGTTATTGCAGGCGTTTTTTGGGGCATTTCTTTGGGGTCTTTGGAGGCAGGCAAAACATCTGAACTTCTGTATAGGGGTATATACACACACACTTATACACATACACACATATAGGTGTGATAGCAGAGAAGCCATATGGGTGTTAATTATTTCATTAGCGCAAGTATAGTGTTCTGCTACTTTCACACCTATATATGTGTATGTGTATATATACTGTTCTCACTACACGTATGCCCCAGGCGTGTGCAGCTCAACATACAGCTAAACCTTTAATCCTGCAATAACCAGTCCTTTTGTAACTTAAGGCTTTATTCCAGTGAAAGAATAGTGGTCACATGAACAGGTTACAAGTCAAATGGATATGCGAATAGGATTGTGAATAGAGAGGTGAAACTGCAAATAAACAGATAAAGGCATACAATCAGTGTACAAACATAAACAGTATATGCCAGTATATGCATTGAGTATATAACTGACAGTTCATAGGCATACCAGCGATGCTTCAAAGGGGGGTTCAGGAATCTTCCCACAGCAACCTCAGATGCTGTCTGGCTATGTCCATGAGCTGTTCTAAAATGGAGATTTTCTCAGAGAGGGGTGGAACTAATCCAGCAATAGATAACAGGAAGTACCATAAAGTGCTGTATAACAGTCTATGTCACAGTGGCATCTTGTGGCCAATATTGGTATTACAAGTTCCAATAGAATTAATTACTTCTTTATGCTGGAGGCATGACACTCCCCGTCTGGTATCATCAGATACCACTATTTATTCCTCAGATGATAACAACAAAACTAGTTCCGGAACTGGTCTGAGGAACAACTTTGTCTCCTTTATTTTCTGGATCTTGACTTCCACTTTACATGGGAGTGATGATGTGATGCAATCAAAACAGCAATGTGGTGGTGACCAGGAACTATTAGAGGGTTACTCTCGTCTGAATCTAGGTTGGCTTGTCTTAGACGACCACCTACCCTAAGTAGTCCATTTTGATCAAGGAATGGGTCAAGTTTCCTCAGGGCACTGTCTCTAGGGATAGGTTTTCCGTTCAAGATACAGTCGATCTCCTTAACATAGGCTTCATGCTGTATAGTGCGGATGATAAGATCCTGAGACTGCTGTAGCTCTAGTGCTGAACTGATCCTTTGACAATGGTGCCATCCCTTGCGGTCACAGCTGTGTGAGTTACCTTTAAAGGAGCGAGCTATGTGAATAAGACAAGAAATAGCTCGAACAAGTGACTTCCATTTTGAGAATCTGGTAAATCTGTCAGATTTAAGCTGACAACCTGAAGTTGCGGTATGAAATGTTGAGATCTCAGGACGGATGTCAGTATCTGAGTCTGGATCTATTAGTTCAATCGTGTCACTTTTAGGAAAGGTTTGTTCTGCATCGTACTAGAATGCAGGTCCTGTAAACCATGTTGTGTCTTTAAGGTTACATGCAGCAACAGCTCTTGTAGCAAGGTCTGCAGGGTTGTAGTCAGTAGGTACATAGTGCCATTGTGTTGGACTGGTGGATCTCCTAATCCTCAACACTCTGTTGTTGACATAGACATAGAAACGTATGGTCTCATTGTAGATGTAGCCTAGAACTACCTTGCTGTCTGTGTAGAGCTGAACATCTTTAAGGTCAATGTCCATCTCTGAGGTTATTAGTTCTACAACTTCAACAGCTAGTACTGCAGCACAAAGTTCTAGCCTAGGTATAGTGTGCTCGGGGGGTGTGGAGCAAGCTTTGCTTTGCCCATGATGAATCCTACGTGGCATCGTGCTATAGTGTCAACAGTCCTTAAGTAGGCCACAGCAGCTATTGCCTTGACAGAAGCATCACAGAATATGCAAAGGTTTTGACTCTGTATCTTTGTAGAAGGTACAGGAGCATATGGGCGTGAAACATGGAGATCAGATAAGACTGATAGAGAGTCCCTCCACTCTACCCAAGAGTTCCTCTTATCAAGGGGTAGTGGGGCATCCCAATCGGATGTTTCACGAATCAAGTCTCTAAGCAAGGCTTTGCCTTGAATTGTAACAGGTGCCACAAATCCTAATGGATCGTACAGGCTATTGATTGTAGACAAGACACCTCTGCGAGTGAAAGGTCTTTCTTCTCCATTTACTTGGAAGGTAAAGGAATCGGATTTCAAGTCCCAAAGTAGACCTAGACTGCGTAGTACAGGTAAAGAGTCTGTACCCAGATCTAAGTCCTTTAGATCGCTGGAATGGTCTTGAGCGGGGAAAGCTTCCATTACCTCTTTGCTGTTAGAAGCAATCTTGTGAAGCCTGAGATTGGAACAAGCGAGCATTTCCTGTGTTCTTTTAAGAAGAAAGATTGCAGACTCACTGGAAGGTAAGGATTTTAAACAGTCATCCACATAAAAGTCTTTCTCTACGAATTGTCTTGCATCTGAGCCAAACTCAAGTTCACCTTCTTGGGCGGAATGTCTGAGTCCGTAGGTAGCGACTGCAGGTGAAGGGCTATTGCCAAAGATGTGTACCCTCATGCGATACTCTGAGATATCTTTGGAAGGATCATTGTCTTGGAACCAAAGGAACCTTAGGAAGTTCCTGTCTTCCTCTCTGACCAAGAAACAATGGAACATCTGCTGGATGTCAGCTATGAAGGCAATAGAATCTTTGCGGAAGCGTAAGAGCACTCCCAGGAGTTTGTTGTTGAGGTCTGGGCCTGTCAAGAGGACATCGTTCAAGGAGATACCCTTGTATTTGGCACTAGAGTCAAACACTACTCTGATTTGACCTGGCTTTTTGGGATGGTACATTCCGAATATAGGGAGATACCAACACTCTTCAGAGTCTTTAGGGGTGGGAGCTACCTCGGCATGACCGTTCTCAAAAATCTTCCCCATGAAAGAAAAGAGATGTTCCCTCATCTCTGGCTTTCTTTGTAAATTATGTCTAAGGGAAGCAAAATGTTGTAATGCTTGTTCTTTGTTATTGGGTAAGCATTGTCTCTGTGGTCTGAAGGGAAGAGGTGCGACCCAGCTGTTTGTGCGGTCTTTGACTAGACCTTGCTCCATTACTTCTAAGAAGAGTTTGTCTTCGATAGACATTGCCACATGATTGTCATCTTTAGTTCTCTGAAAGACTGTGCACCCTAAATGGTCTTGGTCACTGTCACAGGCAAAGTTGTCACTAGTGAGGTTTGTGAAGGGACAAAATGAGTGGATGGCGTAGGCTGATTCCTTAACAAGGAAATGGTTGTGGCATGGCTGGAAAAGAGAGGGACGCCCATTCTCTAGGGTATTTGTGAGCATGCTGCTAACGGAGTTAGGTTTGTGCACGCTTCCTAAACAGACATCTCCTATGATAACTCATCCGAGGTCTAACTTCTGAGCATAAGGAGCGTTATTGGGACCATTAATCTGAGCTCTTGATTTGTGGGCTTGTAAGATATCTCTCCCAAGGAGTAGGGATGATCGAACTTTTCAAAAGTTTGGTTCGGCCAGAACATCCGAACTTCCCGAAAGTTCGGCCCGGATTTCAGAACCCCATTGAAATCAATGGGACCCGAACTTCGGTAATCAAAAAACACCATTTTGATGCCCTAAAACCCAATAAATGCCCCTAAAAAGTGCCTAGGGTTCTGGGTCATACCCCGGGGACTATTAATCACACAAAAAAAGTTCTTAAAAATTGTCATATTTGATAGAGAGCCAATTATTGAAAAAATTTAAAAAAAATTAAAAAAAAAAAAAAAATTCTTTGGATTTAGTATCTGGGGGGTCTAAATGTGTACCTGTGAAGTTTCAGCTCTGTAGCATGTCCAGAACCATAAAAAAAGATTGTTTGTATTATGTCACTTATAGAACAGGGATATGGCTTCGCTATTTTTACACCTTGCCGGTTTAGTAGCAGGTGTTTTTTTGGGCATTTTTTAGGGTCTTTTGAGGCAGGCAAAACATCTGAACTTGTGTATACAGGTATATATACACACATACTTATATGTATATATACACCTAGACATATATAGGTGTGATAGTAGCAGAAATATATGCTTGCGCTAATTAAATAATTAACACTAATATGACTCCGCTCCTATAACACCTATATATGTGTAAGTGTAAAATACATATAAGTATGTGTGTATATATACCACTATACTCAAGTTCAGATGTTTTGCCTGCCTCCAAAAACCCCAAAAAATGCCTGCAACAACACACCTGGGCGTTTTTGTTTTTTTGGCGCTAGCGTTTTTTTGGGCATTTTTTTGGGTTCTTTGGAGGCAGGCAAAACATCTGAACTTCTGTATAGGGGTATATATATATATACACACACACTTATATGTATTTTACACATACACATATATAGGTGTGATAGGAGCGTAACTATATTGGTGTTAATTATTTCATTAGCGCAAGTAGTGTTTTCTGCTCCTTTCACACCTATATATGTGCAGGTGTATATATACAGACATGTGTGTGTATATATACCCCCTATGCACATGTTCAGATGTCATGCCTGACTCCAAACATGTCCTCAAAAAATCCCTATAGACGCCTGCAGCCAAAAAGCAGGCTGACCGGCGAGAAGCCATATTAGTGCACCGAATGTGACTTAAGAGAAACTATCTTTTCTCTATAGCGGTCACCCTGATATGAAAGGGTTTGGTCACCCTGCCATAGCAGTCAGTGTCAGTTAACCCTACACTACATTACGGTCACCCTGGCACTTAACACTTTCCCTACAGAAACTAAATTTTTGCATCTAACTAAAGTGTAAAAGAGCACCCTAACTACACTAGATATCCCTTTCCTCACACTAATAAATGCTAAATGACACTTTTAAAGTAAAATTAACAGAATTGCTTCCACTCTCTTCCATGTCCCTGTATTACAATGCTAGGAATTTGGCGGGGGCTATCTTATATACTGGGGGGCGTATTCACTAATGATTGGCCTAGGGACCCCCTAGTCACTCCAATCACATTCCTAGCATTCTCCTGCCCCCTCAATTGGCTTTTACTAATGGTTCTGGTCCAATCATAGGCATTTAAAGCCCATTTCCTGGCCCATTGCATTTTGGTTGGTTCTGGTTGCCGAATTCCGAACTTTTTCAGCAAAAAGTTCTAAATTCGGCCGAACCTCGAACAGTCAATGTTCGGGTCGAACCGATGGTCGACCCGAACCGTTCGATCATCCCTACCAAGGAGTAGGATAATCTGAGCCTGAGGATCAAGTTCTGGTATCAGATGTGCTATGCGTTTCAAGTGTGGGTGATGAGCAGCTACATCTGGTGTAGGAATTTCAGATCTATGATCAGGGATCTGATTGCATTCGATAAGAGTTGGCAAAGACAAGCGAGATCGCCTATCGATGGACTCGATTTGGTAGCCGGATGCTCTCCTACCAGCCGTCTCCACTATTACTGCACAAGTTTTCAAGGAGTAGGGAATGCTGGGGCCTTTAATGCCGAACATGTCAAAGAAAGTTGAGCTGGCTAATGACTTGTTACTTTGGTCATCCAGGATTACATAAAGTTTAATAGCTTTGTCTTTTTGGCCTGCTGGGTAGACTCTGACTAGGCAGATTTTGGAGCAGGACCTACCACCTGTGGCTCCTTTGCATATCTCTGTACATTGTGAAGTGACCTCTGGTGTAGTTGTGGTGGTGTGCTCCTCCTCCCCGCCGTGCTCACTAGTGCTGAGGGTGTGTTGTAAAGTCCATGGAGCTGGCCCAGGATGCAACCCTGTGTTGTGATCTGAGCTGTCACATTCTGTGCATTTCAAACTGACCTTACAGTCCTTGGCGAGATGAGATGTTGAAGAGCAGCACCTGTAGCAGATTGTAAGATTCTGGTACCTCTTGTACCCTTATTTTCCATTTTCTTTCAATATGCGTCCCACCTTTCTAATTAGGTGGTACGCATACACCTTTAAGACGGATGACGTCATCGCCGAGCGCCGCAGAGCGGCTATTTCAACCGCCGGCGTTCTCTCTCACGTTGTTCGTTCAACCTGCCTGTGTGTCCACATGCTTACAAGCTTGTCTTGCTGCCGGAACCTCCAGCTATTCTCTTCTACTTGGAACAGACCGGAACCTCGCTACTGATCCCTGTATCTCGCTACTGGATCACTCCCTCACTACTGGACCCTTCTACTACTAACCTTACTAGTGATAAGTACCCCACAGGGGAATCCTCCATAACCTTACTTACACTATCTATCCTTGCACTGGGTTAGTCTATCCTGTATTTGTCATCTGCTGTCCTTACCACCTGTTACCATACTCGATTACTAACCTATCTGCATTCTACCTAATACCATCTAATACTCTCCTGAACATTTCTATCAAGTGCTTGCCATCTCTGTCCCTGTTCACAGTGATACCCTATGAACGTATTATTGGGGTTGTTCGTTCCCTGAAGGAAGAGATTTGGCACAGTATAGGATTGGATTCACCTCCACCACAACTAAGTACTGATGCAGAAGGCTTCCTCTATTACAACGACAAACTCTACATACCCCCTACTATGCGCACCAAGATCTTGGAGTTATCACATGATGTGCCCATGGCAGGACATATGGGTATGACGAAAACCCTTAATTTGCTTACTAGGCAGTTTTGGTGGCCTGATATGAAGATGTCTGTACAAAAATTTGTATCTTCATGTGACATCTGTGCAAGGTCCAAAATTGAAACTACAAAACCATCTGGTCTACTCTGCAGTCTACCAATACCCCAGGTTCCATGGGAAGTTGTGTCCTTAGACTTTATAGTAGAACTACCACCTTCTAAAGGATTTAATACCATTCTAGTGTCAGTGGACCACCTGACAAAGATGGCACATTTCATCGCTATCCGTAGACTACCTTCATCTAAACAAACAGCGGAACTACTGATGAAACATGTGTTCAAGTTACACGGAATTCCAAAGACTCTTTTATCCGACCGTGGTTCACAGTTCATCTCTAAATTTTGGCAAGCTCTTTGTCAAATATTACAGATTGAGCGAAAGCTCACTTCTCCTTACCACCCTCAGACCAACGGACAGACTGAAAGAGTCAACCAGTGTATAGAACAATATCTGCGTTGCTACACATCATACCTACAGGATGATTGGGTGGACCTTCTCCCTCTGGCGGAATTTGCTTATAACAACGCAACCCACAGTACTACTAAGCAAAGTCCGTTCTACTTGAACTATGGGTTTCATCCCACACTTCTTCCACCACGCATCCTACCATCAAGTAACCCAGTAGCCTCAGACTATCTTACCCAAATAAAGGACTCTCTGGGTTTACTTAATACCACTATCTCACACGCCCATAGCCAACAAAAAAGGTACTACGACCTACGTAGAAGACCTTCTCCTCAGTATGCTATTGGGCACCTCGTTTGGCTATCGACAAGAAATGTAAGATTAAAGATCCCTAGCAAAAAGCTTGGACCTTTATTTCTGGGACCCTTCCCAATTAAGAAACTTATTGGAAAAGCTGCAGTACAGCTCACCTTACCAGCAGATCTCAAGATCCATCCCATCTTCCATGTGTCGCTACTGAAACCCCATGTTCCTAACCAAGGAATAAGGCCTACCATCTTGCCTCCACCTCCAGTACAAGTTGAAGGCGGAGAAGAATATGAGATTAAGGAGATTTTGGATTCTCGTATCCACAGAGGAAGACTCCAGTATCTCATAAGATGGAAGAACTATGGACCCCAAGACGACACCTGGTTGGATACCTCTGATGTTCACGCACCTAGGCTTATACGAAGGTTTCACTCGAAATACCCGGAGAAACCAGTGCTATAGGCCTTCCGGAGCCGGCATTAAGGGGGGGGTACTGTAAGATTCTGGTACCTCTGGTACCCTTATTTTCCATTTTCTTTCAATATGCGTCCCACCTTTCTAATTAGGTGGTACGCATACACCTTTAAGACGGATGACGTAATCGCCGAGCGCCGCATAGCGGCTATTTCAACCGCCGGCGTTCTCTCTCACGTTGTTCGTTCAACCTGCCTGTGTGTCCACATGCTTACAAGCTTGTCTTGCTGCCGGAACCTCCAGCTATTCTCTTCTACTTGGAACAGACCGGAACCTCGCTACTGATCCCTGTATCTCGCTACTGGATCACTCCCTCACTACTGGACCCTTCTACTACTAACCTTACTAGTGATAAGTACCCCACAGGGGAATCCTCCATAACCTTACTTACACTATCTATCCTTGCACTGGGTTAGTCTATCCTGTATTTGTCATCTGCTGTCCTTACCACCTGTTACCATACTCGATTACTAACCTATCTGCATTCTACCTAATACCATCTAATACTCTCCTGAACATTTCTATCAAGTGCTTGCCATCTCTGTCACTGTTCACACCTGTCCCTTCAGCACATCATCTTCATACTATACATCCTATCACTCCAGGAACATCTTATTGAGTGTGTATATCTGTATGCTGAAGCTGACAGGCCCACAGTGATGAGTCTGGAGAGTTGGATCTGGTTATTCAACACATCTCTACATGACTACTGAGTGGAGATTCTGCAGCTGCAAATCCAGCCTACTACAAAAACGCAGGAGCGTTACACAGATGTGGTTCTCCTTGAGGAAGGCCTTGCGGTCCTGCAGGGTTTTCTCTCTGGAGGCTCTGCATTTTAGTAGAGGATGTGGCTTCCGATGCAAGGGACACTGCTTACCAGGATCGTTGACCTTTGTCTCTGATTTAGAGAAGTTGGCAGACCTGTGAAAGGAACCTGGAGGAGACACGTTAGTTTTGTGTACTGCTACTGGAGGTTTGCGAGGGTTAAGTCCCACAGTGTAATTTTCCGGTACCTATGGTACCCTTGTTCCTATATTTCTCCTCTCTTTGCGTCCCATCTTGTATATACAAAGGACGCATACACCTTTAAGACCGGATGACATCACTGCCGAGCGCCGCTATGAGCGGCTATTTCAATCGCCGGTTTGCTCTCACTCATCGCTCGTTCAAACCCACATGTTCATCGCACCTACGCCTGAGAAGTCTGAGCTGCTGACATACCTTCCTTGCTGAACTAAGCCGGAAACCTCGCTGGTGATCCGTATCCCGCTACGGGATCACCCCTCTCCTCTGGACATTGTATTTCCTAACCTATCTAAGTGATAAGTACCCCGCAGGGGATTCTTACTAACCAATCTCCTACTGTCATCTACTGCAATTACCAAGACTATCTGTATCTATCTATTCACTATCATCTGCATAAGACTGTTAACTCTTGGGACTACCTTGAACTATCCTTGCACTAGGTTACTCTGTCTAAAGTATACTCCATCTGTGTCCTCTTACCATCTGCACTATACTTGACATCAGAACCTATCTGCTTACCATCACCTGCAACTCTCCTATACTACTTCTAGTGCTCACCATACAATAGCCTGTCTCTCATCTATATATCCTCATATACTCTATCCCTCCATTAAACATCTATTAATATATATATAGTATATAACAGGCTGTACACGGTGATGAAGTCCTGAGAGTTGGATATGTTGTTCAACACATTCTCTACAAGGCTACCGAGTGTAATAATTCTGCAGCTGTAAATCCATCCGCAAACAAAAACGCATGAACGTTACACACAGGAGCAGCACACAACAGCGTAAAATCAAAACTTGGATCATTTCTTGTTTTAGCTTGCAGGCACACAAAGTCCACAAAAACAGAAAAAGGAGGGAATGGAACATCATGCTGTCTTTTATATCGGGATCCGTGTGTAATCCATGGCTCTTGCAAGTTATAGGGTAACTTTTGCACAATGGGGTTGACACCTCTGGCTGTGTCAAGGAATGCAAGTCCTTGTAAGTCTCCCTCGGATTTAGCTACTTGAAGTTCCATTAACAAGTCACTTAACTCTCTAAGTTTATGGTAGGCTTTGCTAGGTATTCTGGGAAAGATATCAAGTCTTTTGAATAATGCATTTTCTATTGCTTCTGCTGAACCATAACACTCATCAAGTCTATCCCAGATTGTTTTAAGACCAGTGTCTGGGTAGTTTATATTTATTGTCCTGATTCGCCTGGCATGCTCGGCAGACTCATTTCCAAGCCATTTGATCAGGAGGTCTATCTCTTCGCTGCAAGATAGCCCTAAGTCCCTAATAGTGTTTTGAAAGGATGACCGCCAGGCTCTGTAGTTTTCAGGGCGGTCATTAAACTTTTCAAGTCCTTTGGTGACTAACTCGCGTCGTGCAAAGAACCTTGCAAAGTCTATTGTGGCTTGGTTAGCCTGTTGTGTGTTGTCATGATAAGATGGCTGTGTGTAGTCATACCTTTTGCTGGCACCGAGTTGTCCTCTGATGTACCGTTCTGGCTTGGACGTTGGTTCTGGAGGGCGATTAGAAGGTGATTCTATTATCTCACTTATGGGGAGTCTGTCGTAGGAGACGTCACTTTGTGCAGATTTCTCCCGTTTGCAGGCTTGAGGCTTGTCACTGACTTGCGGCGGTACCGTGGAGTGTCTTTGGCTTGTCTCTTTGACGTCATCTTTGACACTGCTTGTTTTAAAATGTTGATTGATGTAATCTGAAGTTTGTTGTAGAGAATTTGGAGTTTCAGCTGCTGGATCGAGAATATTGCTGCGTCTGCTGCATTCACTTCTCGGGTATACAGCTAATTCTAAGGCGTCTGCTTCAGCTATGGCTGCTGCTACTTCCTTCTCTACAGTCAGTTTCTCTAGGGCTACTTCTAGGAGGGCCTCCTCTGCCTCTAACTGTGCCTCTTGTGTCTTTGCTTTTAGGAGGGCTTCCTCTGTCTTTGCTTTTAGAAGGGCTTCATCGGTCTTTAACTTCACTTTCTCCTGTTTAATCTGCATTTCTTGCTCAGCAAAGGCTGCTCGCGCCTTGGCGGCTTCAGCTTTCGCACGTGCTATGGCGAGTGCATTGCTTGCGAAGGAAGATCTAGAGGAGCCAGAAACTCGGGACCTTGCCTTGAGTGGTTTGGCTATGTGACATGCTGCTTGCAGGAATGCTTGACTGCGTAGAGACTGCTGTATTGCATATGCAGATGACTGCGCTGGCAGAGTAGCAGGCCTCTGTATAGTCGCTGTCCAAAATCCCACTTGCTGGATAGCCGCTGTTTCACTGTTCTGTTCTCACTACACGTATGCCCCAGGCGTGTGCAGCTCAACATACAGCTAAACCTTTAATCCTGCAATAACCAGTCCTTTTGTAACTTAAGGCTTTATTCCAGTGAAAGAATAGTGGTCACATGAACAGGTTACAAGTCAGGTGGATATGCGAATAGGATTGTGAATAGAGAGGTGAAACTGCAAATAAACAGATAAAGGCATACAATCAGTGTACAAACATAAACAGTATATGCATTGAGTATATAACTGACAGTTCATAGGCATACCAGCGATGCTTCAAAGGGGGGTTCAGGAATCTTCCCACAGCAACCTCAGATGCTGTCTGGCTGTGTCCATGAGCTGGTATAAAATGGAGATTTTCTCAGAGAGGGGTGGAACTAATCCAGCAATAGATAACAGGAAGTACCATAAAGTGCTGTATAACAGTCTATGTCACAGTGGCATCTTGTGGCCAATATTGGTATTACAAGTTCCAATAGAATTAATTACTTCCTTATGCTGGAGGCATGACATATACATATAAGTGTGTGTGTATATATACTCCTATACAGAAGTTCAGATGTTTTGGCTGCCTCCAAAGACCCCAAAAAAATGCCCAAAAAAAAAACGCCTGCAATAACACACCTGGGCATTTTTTTGGGGTCTTTGGAGGCAGGCAAAACATCTGAATTTCTGTATAAGGGTATTTATACACATACACACATATAGGTGTGATAGGAGCGGAGCCATATGCCTGTTAATTATTTCATTAGCGCAAGCATAGTGTTCTGCTACTTTCACACCTATATATGTGTATATATACATACATGTGTGTGTATATATACCCCTATACAGAAGTTAAGATGTCATGCCTGACTCCAAACATGTCCTCAAATAACCCTATAAACGCCTGCAGCAAAAAGCAGGCTGACAGGCGAGAAGCCATATCGCTGTTCTATAAGTCACCTAAGAGAAACGACCTTTTCTCTATAACGGTCACCCTGAAATGGAAGGGTTTGGTCACCCTGCCATAGCAGTCAGTGTCAGTTCACCCTACACTACACTACGGTCACCCTGGCACTTAACACTTTCCCTACAGAAACTAGATTTTTTAATCTAACTATAGTGAAAAATAGTACCCTAACTACACTAGATATCCCTTTCCTCACACTAATAATTGCTAAATGACACTTTTGAAGTAGAAGTAACAGAACTGCTTCCACTCTCTTCCACGTCCCTGTATTACAATGCTAGGAATTTGGCGGGGCTATCTTATATACTGGGGGGGGGGGTATTCACTAATGATTGGCCTCTGGACCCCCTAGTCACTCCAATCACATTCCTAGCATTCTCCTGCCCCCTCAATTGGCTTTTACTGATGGTTCTGGTCCAATCACGGGCTTTTCCTGTCCCATTGCATTTTGGTCGGTTCTGGTTGCCGAATTCCGAACTTTTTCAGCAAAAAAGTTCGGAATTCGGACGAATTTCGAATACCCAATGTTCGGGTCGAACCGATGGTCGACCCGAACCGTTCGGTCATCCCTACTGACCACCAGTGGAAGACGGGGCTTTGGTCCCTGATCATCAGTGAGAGAAGCATTCTTCCCACAGACCCCAGATTAAATTCATGTTAGCAGGGGGTTCCCCTAGACCTGAAAATAATTATTTAAAGGGTTTCTCTGGGGTAAAAAGGTTGAGAAAGGTAAATAAAGGCGCGTTTATATAGTCAAGACAGATGTAACAAGATTTGAATTCAGATACACTTCAAGGGCTCCTTCAGACCTGACAGTTCATGTGTGTGTTAAAATGCGTTGTGTCATATGTTTAATATGTGTTGTGTAAAGGCAGCCTGCTCTTTTTGACTGGGTAGCCAATGCACAAGAATGGACAAAAAACAGACATACAGTATTCTTTCTGACACAGGGCACCACAATACTCAGAATATTGGAGTATGGCTAAGGAAAAAATCCCCAGTACCAAGGGGTACACTGAATCAGATGGCATAATCAGTCAACATGTGTGTTGTCTACCTTGATGAGGCAGGACCAGAGTGGGAAGTGGTAGGGAGATAAAGCACAAAAAAAAAAAGTGGTCTTTATGTGAGGACACTGGGGCAATGTGTATTCTCTCTTTTTTTTTACTCACTCAATAAACAAGGTGGCCATGTGAGGTCAAGAGGATGGAGCTGACTTCTAGTGCACTATCATGAGGAGTAGCAGGAAACATCATTTTTGCAAATTAAAATAGAGGAAAGAAAAAGGGGGTTTTAGTTTCCTTCTTAGTTTCAGGCTTAACTAGGGATTGTATGATCAAAATAATAATAATGAAGGTTCAATAATTTAAGGGGAGGAGTGACATATAGTGGTGTTATTTAGAAAAAAAAAATGCGTACATTGAAAGTTAAAGAAATAAAAATTATTTTAGTTGTTGGACTTCTAACAGATGGCTTCATTGGAAGGCTGTCCCTCTCAGTGAAGTCTCAGTGAAGGGTGTCCCTCTCAGTGAAGGATGTCCCTCTCAGTGAAGGATGTCCCTCTCAGTGAAGGATGTCCCTTTCAGTGAAGGGTGTCCCTCTCAGTGAAGGATGTCCCTTTCAGTGAAGGGTGTCCCTCTCAGTGAAGTCTTAGTGAAGGGTGTCCCTCTCAGTGAAGTCTCAGTGAAGGGTGTCCCTCTCAGTGAAGTCTCAGTGAAGGATGTCCCTCTCAGTGAAGGGTGTCCCTTTCAGTGAAGGGTGTCCCTCTCAGTGAAGTCTCAGTGAAGGGTGTCCATCTCAGTGAAGTCTCAGTGAAGGATGTCCCTCTCAGTGAAGGGTGTCCCTTTCAGTGAAGGGTGTCCCTCTCAGTGAAGTCTTAGTGAAGGGTGTCCTTCTCAGTGAAGTCTCAGTGAAGGGTGTCCCTCTCAGTGAAGTCTCAGCGAAGGGTGTCCCTCTCAGTGAAGTCTCAGTGAAGGGTGTCCCTCTCAGTGAAGTCTCAGCGAAGGGTGTCCCTCTCAGTGAAGTCTCAGTGAAGGGTGTCTCTCTGGGTGCAGGAGCCGACATCTTCACTCAGGGCAGGGGTGTCCAAACGTTTTTCAAAGAGGGCCAGATTTGATGAAGTGAAGTGAACATGCGTGAGGGCCTACCATTTTCCCTGAGATTCTTTAATTAACTATTTTATGCAAAGTTTATTGCAAAAGGTATACTTTTCATTTCATCACATGGATGACAAATCTAAACAGGTGTTAAATCACTCTGCCTTTCATATCTGAAGGCCAGATGAAAAAAAAATCCAGGAAGCTGAAATATATGTCAGGATCATTGTAAAGTACATTACATATTATTGGTAATAAAGGTTGTCTGTCAACTTTTAAGTTAAAAAACATATGAACAGGAACATAACACCAAGTGTACATGTTGTGTTCAAATATATTGATAACTGATATAGACCAACTGACAATAACTGAGATTTTACAATGTATTCATCTCAATCCGGAGCATGCGTGCTCCCTAATTAGTCACACAAGGGTTAACCACATATAAGCGCTATATGAACCCACCGATGATGATTAATGATGGCAGCAAAAAAAGTCATGAATGATGCCAATGTATTTTTCCAAATTACCTGTGGGGCCTGACTTAGGGAAACCGCCAGGGAAGCCTTCAGGCTTCACAGCTAGTTTCCTACTGCCCATGCGCAAGTCGCGCTGCGCTTTCTGAATGGTCCCGCTGTCTTCTGGGACATGTGCATTTCTCAGAAGGCAGAAGGTGGGAGGAGGGGCTGGAAATACTTGGAGATCGCCACAGCGATCTTACCCTGAAGTGGGAGTGGGTATCTGGTTTTGACAGCTCCCCCCCTAAAAAGTGCCAAAAAGTACCCTTTTGGGTGGAGCTCCGCTTTAACTATTAAGGGCTTGGCAAGCGTGCCTTGCTTTTATCACACATTCCGGGAACGTACATGTAACCTTTCTTTGCACGTTCCTGGCACATGCAGGTGTGAACAGAGCCTAAAGGCCCGTACACATGATAAGAAAATCTGTAGGGAAAATTCGTCCGAAGACCGATCTGTCAATTTTCGGATTGTTAGTATAGTGCTTTTGACAGCTAACTCCGACTTTTCGGCTGACAAAATCCTGATGTGCAGGCTATAAAATTTTTGTCGTCCATCAAATCAACATCCGATTTTCATCTCATTAGTACAGATTTTGACGGAAAAAATCTTAAGAGCAAGACTAGGCATGCTCAGAGATGAAAGAACACATACAAAACAATTCAACGCATGACATCACTTCTGAGGTAGAATTCTGTCGTACGGGAAAATTCATATGAAAATAACCTCTTCACTTTCCACATCAGACTAGCATGCCACAAAAAACAGGGGACAGATAGTTTGATAATCTGACTGTGTGTACGGGGTTTAAGGCTGCATTTGCACCTTTCCGTTTGGTAAGCACATAGGTTTATCATTGATATCAATAGAAATGGATGAAACCCACATTGGCCCATAAGGCTGCATTTACACCCCTGCATTTTAACACATGCCCGCATTTCCATTGAAATGAATGGGAAGGCATGAAAACATACAGTATGTCAGCTAGTAGGGATGGGCCCAGCACAGAGTCCAGGGGTCAGGATTAAGTAAAGCACAGTGTTCCAGAGTCAGGATTAAGTAAAGCACAGAGCCCAGGGGTCAGGATTAAGTAAAGCACAGAGTTCCAGAGTCAGGATTAGGTAAAACACAGAGTTCCAGAGTCAGGATTAGGTAAAGCACAAAATTCCAGAGTCAGGAGTAGGCAAAGCCAAGAGTTCCCGAGTCAGGATTATGTAAAGCACAGAGTTCCAGAGTCAGGATTAAGTAAAGCACAGAGTTCCAGAATCAAGATTATGTAAAGCACAGTGTCCAGGGGTCAGGAGTAGGTAAAGCACAGAGTTCCAGAATCATGATTATGTAAAGCACAGAGTCCAGGGGTCAGGATTAGGTAAAGCACAGCGTTCCAGAGTCAGGATTAGGTAAAGCACAGAGTTCCAGAATCAGAATTAGGTAAAACACAGAGTTCCAGAGTCAGGATTAGGTAAAGCACAAAATTCCAGATTCAGGAGTAGGCAAAGCCCAGAGTTCCCGAGTCAGGATTAGGTAAAGCACAGAGTTCAAGAGTCAGGATTATGTAAAGCACAGTGTCCACGGGTCAGGATTAAGTAAATCACAGAGTTCCAGAGTCAGGATTAGCCAGTTTTGGACCAGAAGGATTTGCCCCCTTAATGTCAGGGCCCTATTTTGCTATTCGGAATGTGACATTCTCAAAAAAAAAAAAAATGTAAAAATCAAAATGTTTTAACATTTTAGGTCAATTTGTTTTCTGCTACATATTTTTGGTAAAAAAAAATCGCAATAAGCGTATTTTGATTGGTTTGCGCAAAAGTTATCGCGTCTACTAACTTTTTTGTTTTTTTTTACTAGCAGTGGCGGCAATCTGCGATTTTTTGCGGGACTGCGACATTGCGGCGGACAGATCGGACCCCTAACTGACATTTTTGACACTTTGGGGGAAACCAGGTACATTACTACAGTAATCAGTGCTAAAAATATGCACTGTTACTGTAATAATGACTGACAGGTAAGGGGTTAAAAGTATAGGTGATCAAGGGGTTAAATGTGACTCTAGGGGAGGGATTCTAACTGTGTGGGGGTTGGGCTTCTGAAATGACCATAGAGACATGTGATCCTATATAGCAGGATCACATGAGCTCTGTGATCATCCCAGGGAGAAGGACGGTCGGCTGTGTTTACAACAGCCGACCATCCTTCTTTCTCAGCGGGGAGCGATCGAGAGTGTCAGGCGGCAATTGGAGCCGCCTGACACATGCATCGGCTTCCCCACTGACAAGCGGGGGCGGGATCGCGCCGCCGGTGCGCGCTCGCCCCCTAGCTCCTCCCAGGGAAAATTACGTATGCATATGTGGTTTTGCCTGGGAGAGCCACTCTGCCGCGGTATATATACAGTATGTGGTCGGCAAGTGGTAAAGCACAGAGTTCCAGAGTCAGGATTAAGTAAAGCACAGAGTTCCCATGTCAGGATTAAGTAAAGCACAGAGTCCAGAGTCAGGATTAAGTAAAGCACAGAGTTCTCGTGTCAGGATTAAGTAAAGCACAGAGTTCCCGTGTCAGGATTAAGTTAAACACAGAGTCCAGGGGTCAGGATTAAGTTAAGCACAGAGTTCCAGAGTTAGGATTAGGTAAAGCACAGAACTTCAGAGTCAGGATTAGGTAAAGCCCAGAGTCCAGGGGTCAGGATTAAGGGGTCAGGGTTAAGTAGTGCAGAGAGTTCAGGGGTCAGGGTTAAGTAACGCAGAGAGTCCAGGGGTCAAGATTAGGTAACGCACAGAGTTTAGGGGTCACAATTAGAACGTATTCCTGACGGCTGAACTCGATGTGCTAATCATTAAGTAACACGCAGAGTTAAGGAGTCAGAATTAGGTAACACATGTGAGCAGAAGTTACTCATGCTTATAGAATTGCTGCTTGTAGCATTGTCCCCAGATTTATGTAAAGCATAGAATGGAGGGGTCAGGATTAAAGTGGTTGTAAACCTCGTACATGAAATATGAACAAAACATATCCCTTTATAGTGTACTTATCTCAATTAAGAACACTTGTTAGTACTGTTTCGTGCTCTATCAGAGACGAGACGAGAACAGTGCAGATAAACAGGTACAATGCCCTAACAGGAACCCCACACAGTTGAAGTTATGTGCCATAGAAAAAATAGAAAGTCATTGGCGGGGTACCCACAAAAAAACAGGCGGTTTCGCAGAATGAAATATTCTGGATTCATAGATTAAATACCATGATGTCAGCAGGCCTAAATGTTGATATAGACATAAATTGTTTTATTCACAATTATCAATGATACTTTTAGCCATAAGGTGGGGCATTGAAAAAGGACATTTATACTGTTACATATGTAGCACTACTCCCTTGGGAGCTGCTGGTTGCCGATTCCCCTGGGTTACCATTAGCAACAACACAACAATTCAACATTTTCCCAAGTGTTTTAGCTCAGTCAGGAAACAGTCCAGTGGCTTTGGTTTTTGTGTTTTTTTATTTAGAAGTTGGATGGGAGAAGGGAATGAGTGGGATACTCCAACTTGTATAACTATGCACAATTAGCTGGGATGACTGATTAATGCTGATTAACGCTGAGTAACGCTGAATAGCACTGTATAACGTTGGTCACGGCTAGGCCGCTGCTTCACCTTGTCATAAGAAGTGAAGTAGAATTGAGTGACCTTCCTGAGGTAAACTGTACTGTACTGCAGAACAATCTTCAGGGCCCTTCCTGGCACCCCCTTTGTTCCTATTCTTCAGGGTCAACTACACGACACCCCCTTTACTGTTAAACTTCCTGTGTGAGCTGGCTCCTTGATCCCCTGACTTCTCTCCCTGTAGGAGTGGTCCCCTCTCCTAGGCAGACCCTGTGGCAAATCCCTGAGTACTTACGACACTGTTTTTCCTGAGAGACTCTGCCACCAACTCCACTGTCAGCACTCCGGGTTCCTCTGCAGCTCAGCACCACACGCGGTTCACAAGGCCGACTGCCTAAGACCACTTTCCTCTCTCACTGCAGGAGGAGACACAGCCGTCCACCTCCTCCTGGGACTCTGCTTCCCGCCAAAGACGCCCTGTCACATGTCCCCTCCGTATTTTTGGTCAATCCCAGGATGCATTGCAGGAATGCCCTCCCACTGGGACCCCTAAAACACGATGTGTCACTGGCTGGGTTTCCTCCACTGTCCAACAAGCTCCCTCATTGGATACAGTGGGGACACTCCCTCAGACCCAGTGAATCACACCTGGAAACATGTGACCGGCAAACGAATAGATCAGGCTCCCCTGATAAGCAGCAGGAGCAACAGATGCATTTACCTAGCACCTACCTAACTAGGAGGGTGCTACACATAGAATCTGAAAGAACTACTAATAATAGGGGATATAGTGTGATTGTTATAGTAATAGTGAATTTCATAAAGGGTAACCATAAAGATTTATTACTAACTACATCAAAGATGTAACATAACACATAGGAATTGGGATCAAAATATTGTTCATAATTGGGTGGGGCCGACAATGTGCATCATAAAAGAATAAATCATGACTGTACATTTGCCTGGGGACATCAAAGAGTGCTAAGCCTGGTTTAGACACCATGGGAAGCAAATGTATAGGAGGTAACTAGTTAGCCTATATCATATACTGGTTAGAGGTTTTGAGCAAATATAGGTCCTATATACCTCCTATATACAGTATTTTCTCTCAGGTTTGTATTTTTGTAATTGTTCATTTTGTTGTATGTCATATTTTAAATAATATTTTAATTCAGACACATACAACATGTAGTACCATTTAGCCTGTGATTTATGGGACCATAAGGCATCAAGGTTATGTTAACGCTAATGATATATAGAATATTTGTTTAAAATAGACGATACCTATAGTGATACATTTAGCACACTGATTCCTTAGGCCTAATGCACACGGGGCGTTTTTAACGCCGCTGTAAGTAGCATCAGGCGTTTTCTTCTTGCAGCCTAAAAACGCCCCTCCATGTTATTCTATGGCCTCATGCACACAAA
Source organism: Pelophylax lessonae (assembly GCF_965119305.1). Taxonomy (NCBI): domain Eukaryota; kingdom Metazoa; phylum Chordata; class Amphibia; order Anura; family Ranidae; genus Pelophylax; species Pelophylax lessonae. The sequence continues at coordinate 177,176,481 of NC_138771.1, forward strand.
GACGTTTTTAAGCTGTAAGTGGCCTAAGCGTTTTTCAGCTGCAACAAGAACCCACGGCCTGCGCGTTCTGAGGCCCAGCGTTAGAGCGTTAAAAGCGATTGGCGCTATTTAACGCTATTTAACGTTTTTAACGGCGTTTTACCGCGTCCGGCGTTATTAAGCTGTAGAAATTTTTAGAAATGTGATTGGTCACTGTAATGGAGTAAAAACACAGGAAATGCATTTTTACATTTCCCAAGTGTCCTTTGCTCAGCCCTGTGGGTGGGTGTGTCTCTGTGGACATACAGGAGAGAGGGACAATGGCTGCTCACATAGGTCAGACAGAGCTGATCTCAGCCGTTGAGGCCCATCCTGAGCTGTGGGATGTCTCCCATCCTTTCTACAGTGACAGGATAAAGAAATCCAAAACATGGATGGACATCTCAGAGGCACTTACACCAGGCTGGGACCGATTAAGTACCACAGAAAAGAAGGAAAGAAGTAAGTTTTTCTGAAATGCATGACTTGTGTGCTGTATAATTACAAAGAATGCATATTTTAACCTTACTTCACTTTTCTTCTTAGGCAAAATATTCCAAAAGAGGTGGAAGTCCCTCCGTGATCGGGTCAGGAGGGATCTGACTGAGGAGGAAAAAGCCAACACCAGTGGTGCAGCTGCCTCCCACAAAAGACGACATGTCTACCACAACCATCTGGCATTCCTGCGTCAAGCTATGATAGACAGCAGTAGAGAGTAAGTCGCACATACTGTATTTTTGACTTACATATAGGGGTGCTCAGAGCATCGTTTTCTGTGAATGTATTGCTATTCTGCAGCCATTTTTTTTTATATATTTTTCAGGACAACATCTAATATTGCGGACCTGACACAGGATGCTAGACAGGAGGTGGTGGAAGAACCGTCAGAGGACAGACCCCCCCAGTGCTGCCACTGAAAACAGTGACATGACGATAACCATCCAATCCAGTGGATCTCATGTCTTCGATGAATCCACAATACAGGTTAGTGTCTGTCTAGTCTGTCTGCCATTCTGTTCTTCATTGTATGTATGTGACAAACTGAACCTTTTTCTTTCTTAACAGGAATCCAGGGACCTGGAATTTGCAGTGGAAGAAATTCCCGATAGTGGTGTGGGGCGTGGCCGTGGCGAGGTACCTGTCCATGGCAACGAGGTGTGTGTGCGTGGCCGTGGCGCTGTGCGTGGCCGTGGCCGCAATCAGCGTCAGAGGGGTGGCGGTATTGTCCTTCAAAACGAGGACGGGGTGTTAGCGTTGCTGCAGAAAGTGCGCACGCACCGCCTTCTGCTGTACTGCATACCACATCCTGGAGGACATTGGGGGACCCAAAGAAAAGCTTTGTATGGATCGCATGCTCGCCATTATGACACAATATCGGCATGCGAAACTAAGTGGTGGCCCGCCACCATCAAACGATCCATTCAACACTTTTCTTGATCCCCCAATGCCCTCTGGGACCTCAGCAACGCTAACACCCCACTTTCAATACCGCCCCCCTCCGCAACGCCACCTACCTACCTTGTCCCCTCCGCAACGCCACCCAACACCTGTCTTGTCCCCGCCCTCCTATTTCCCACCCCACTCCTCCATTGATTTCTCCCAACCACCTACCCATTACCCACCACAAAACTTACCTGGACCCCCTTACCACCATGAGGTTGCACAAGAACGACAGGCCCAAGCCACCCACTCGCATCCTGACATCAGCTACCCACGTGCGAAGTCACCGCGGTCAAGTCATGACGATCAGTCAGGATACACCTACCAGCATTTGTGATTTTTTTCTTTTTTTTTTTGCGTTTATTGAATAAAAGCCTTTTGTTGAAATGATATTTTGCCTCTTTTTTTTAAGTTGTATGTTGTAAAAGAAGTACATCTGCACAGGCCAGTAAGGGCTGGCACACACTTGCCACAGGCAGAAGGAAACCCCCCTCCTTCTTCTGCATGTCGCAAGTGTATGCACAGACAAGGGCTGGCACACACTTGCCACATGCAGAAGGAAACCCCCCTCCTTCTTCTGCATGTGGCAAGTGTATGCACAGACATGGGCTGGCACACACTTGCCACATGGAGAAGGAAACCCCCCTCCTTCTTCTGCATGTGGCAAGTGTATGCACAGACCAGGGCTGGCACACACTTGCCACAGGCAGAAGGAAACCCCCCTCCTTCTTCTGCATGTGGCAAGTGTATGCACAGACCAGGGCTGGCACACACTTGCCACAGGCAGAAGGAAACCCCCCTCCTTCTTCTGCATGTGGCATGTATATGCACAGACCAGGGCTGGCAGACCAGGGCTGGCACACACTTGCCACAGGCAGAAGGAAACCCCCCTCCTTCTTCTGCATGTGGCAAGTGTATGCACAGACCAGGGCTGGCACACACTTGCCACAGGCAGAAGGAAACCCCCCTCCTTCTTCTGCATGTGGCAAGTGTATGCACAGACCAGGGCTGGCAGACCAGGGCTGGCACACACTTGCCACAGGCAGAAGGAAACCCCCCTCCTTCTTCTGCATGTGGCAAGTGTATGCACAGACCAGGGCTGGCACACACTTGCCACATGCAACATTGAACTGGAACAATGGAAGAATGATAGACATCAAAAGAACTGACATAAATGTTTAATAAAAGCTGTATGTGAAGATATCACAAAGTTTACAAGATGAATGATTTTAGACAAAATTATCCTGCCATGCCACTTCCCCATCAGGCGAGACAAAGAAATCCGCAAACTTATCTCTGATGGTCATGACTCGTGCTGTTGTTCGCAAGTCCATAAACTGCACGCGGTGCATGGGGTTACGTGGCTCTGGTTCAACGCTGCTCCTGTCGCTTCTCTTTAGGAAATTGTGCAAAATACAGCAGGCCAGGACAACCTTGGTGGCATTGTCAACATCCAGTTGCATACATGACAGCAAAACCCTCCATTTTGCTGAGCACACATCAAACGCACACTCCACAACACGACGAGCACGGCTCAGCCGATAATTGAATATACGTTTGGTGTGACTCAGTCCATAGCCACTGTATGGCCTCATCAGATTTTCTGCCAGTCCAAATGCTTCGTCGGCCACCATGACCAATGGCAAGCTTGGTTCCTCAGTACACGGTAGCGGCCTGCTTGTTGGTATGTTGAGTCGCCCTTCGTGTAGCCGACGTCCAAAGGCCGATTCTCGAAAGATGCGGGCATCACCCTGGCTGCCATATGCTCCTACATCAACAGCAAGGAATTGAAGATGGGCATCAGACAATGCCAGGAGTACCACAGAAAAATATTTTTTGTAGTTAAAGTATGCAGAGCCGGAATGGGGGGGCTTCTTCACCCTGATGTGTTTTCCATCAAGGGCACCGATACAGTTGGGGAACTGAGTTTTCTCCCAAAACTCGTCGACAACTGCTTCCCACATCTCTTCAGTCGGCTCCGGCATGACCACCTCCTTCAACTCCTCCCATATTGCCGCACATGTCTCCTTAACAATTTTGGCCACCGTGGAGACACCTAGCAGAAAATAGTGGTGTAAGGAGACAAAGCTTTGGCCAGTAGCAAGAAACCTAAAATAAAAAGAAAAAATTATTACATATTACATAAAAGAATATATCTATCTTTCAAAAATACATTGAAAATATGTTTTAACTAGGACCTCACCACCTAACCCTCTTAACCCAAGTACTAACCCTAGACAAAACACCCACAAATTATTTCACTTACCGAAGTGTCACAAGCAGCCTTTCCTCCGGTGACACACTGCTTTGCATGTTCGTGTCCATCCTGGATAGTCTTGGCCTGAGCTTCTCCAGCAGGTCATCGAAAAGCGGAACGGACATACGTGAGAAGTTGTACCACTTGTCCGGATACATGCGGAGTTGGGTGTACATGGTGGTAAAGTACCCCACGGCCAGACACTGCGACCTGACAGGATGCACTCAGAACCTTTGCCGTCTGCTCCTCTCATTCTCCTCCTCCAACTGTCTCCTTCTACGCATCCTTCTCAAGATGATGAGTAGGATCGCCTCATCAACCTTCTGCATAACAGGATCCATGACTCAGAAATGCAAGAAACACTCTCAGCTGATCTGAAAATGCTCTCTCCTCTCTCTCTCTCCCACCAAAATGGCATCGACACATTGCATTGTGGTTATTTTGGGTGTGGAAAATGGAGGAGGACTGTTTTTTTAAAAAAAAACGCTGTTTAGCGCTGACGCGCCTTAACGCTCATTAACATAATTTGAAAAACGCTGTTTAACGCCGGTTTTTCCCGGCATCATAACTAGCTTGGACGTACGTTTTTTGAATGCGCCGTGTGCATGAGGCCTTATAAGAACAACTGGCCCGAATTCTGGCCGTGGAGTCATGGGCGACATATCCTGTTTATGACTCGCAGGCATGGAAATAACCTTTGGGTGTAGTGGGAGGATCTATGGGTGTAGTAGGAGGAGCCATTCTAATAAAACATCCAGACATCACCGGCGTACCTAACCTCTGATGACGCAGGGAGCAGTGAAATGCATTAGGCAGGACTTATACTTACGCAAACCGCGGTAATTGTGTTTCCAGCTGGCGTTGTTTGCTTTTTACTCAAGAGTATTACATGTGAGTGGAATACTTGTAATTTTTAACTTCATATTTTAATAAACTGACATACTATGAATATCCTTTGAACTTTTTGCATACTACGCTTATGAGAGATCCACCATCCCATTGGAAAGCACGGAGGAGCAGTGAACCGCTCTACACAGATATCTTGTGGACACCTGCATATCTGATGAGTATTTTATCCATTTGTCGGTCGGTTGGTGAGTGAGGGCAGTGGGCACATAAGGAGGAGAGCACAACGCTTAATTGTGTCTACTGCACACCATAAGCACAAGTCACAAGCACAGATTACACTTGGAAAGACTCACTATAATATTGAGACTGTATGAACACATGGACTACCGATCATATGAATTGTAATATATGTGTGCATATAAGGACACAATATCAATTTATATTTGTTTATATTTGTATTTCTTTTATTAGCAATATTTGTGTATTCACTTTCTTAGGGTGACATTAGAAGTATTGTTTGTTTTTTTTTTTTTACACGGTTTGGACAGCGCTGTGTATAATTTTGCATGTAGGAGGATTTGTTTCACCTGTGTATCACCTGATTATAGTCCCTTAAGGGCTCTTTCACACACTCCGTCCGTTGGACGGAGTCTGTTTTTCTCAGCGGGGGATCGAGCCGCCGATCCCCCGCTGAGCAGCAGGAGGACAGCTGTGTCTCCGCGCTGTGTGCGGAGACACAGCTGACAGTTCCCCATGCATCTCTATGGGGGAAATCGGATGTCAACGGACCGTCAGTCCGTTCTCACCCGATCCCATCCGATCCGCTGGACGGATGGAAAATAGGGTTTCCATCCGTCCAGATTTGACGGATCGGATCGGATGTCAGCAGACATGTCTCCGCTGACATCCGATGCCCCATAGGAATGCATGGGGGGACCGTTCAGATCCGCCAAAAAAACGGACAGGCGGATCTGAACGGTCCGCCTGTGTGAAAGGGGCCTAACTGGATATATAGGCATTTTTTTGCGATTCGGCACTGCGTTACTTCAACTAACAATTGTGCGGTCGTGCGACGCTGTACACCAAATAAAATTGATGTCCTTTTTTTCCCACAAATATAACTTTCTTTTGGAAGTATTTGATCACCTGTGCGATTTTAATTTTTTGCACTATAAACAAAAAAAGAGCAACGATTCTGAAAAGAAAAAGTAATATTTTTCACTTTCTGCTATACAACATTCCTAATAAAAAACAAACATTAAAAAATCTAATTTTTTCATCATTTTAGGCCCCTTTCACATGGTCCGCATTCCGTTGCGGACCGCCGATCCCCGCTGAGCGGGCGGATGACAGCTCCGTCTCCGCACTGTGTGCAGAGAGGGAGGTGTCAGAGCCCCGCTGCTCTCTATGGGGAATCGGATGAGAGCGGACCGCCTGTCCTCTCTCATCCGATCCGATCCCCAGGACAGATGGAAAATAGGGTTTCCATCTGTCCAGATTTCACGGACAAGATCGGATGCGGATGGCAGCGGGTGTCAGCGGACATGTCACCGCTGACATCCGCTGCTCCATAGGGCTGAATGGGGCATCTGATCAGATCCGCCTAAAAAACTGACAGGCGGATCTGATCGGAATGCCCGTGTGAAAGAGCCCTTAGGCCAATTTGTATTCTGCTACATATTTTTGGTAAAAAAAATCCAAATAAGAATATATTGATTGGTTTGCGCAAATGTTATTGTGTCTACAAACTAGGGGAAAGATTGATGTCATTTTTATTTATTTATTTACTTGCATGGTGGCGATCTGCGATTTTTAGCAAGACTGCGACATTGCGGTGGACATATTGGACACCTAACTGACATTTTTGACACTTTTGGGGGGACCAGTGACATTACTATAGTAATCAGTGCTAAAAATTTGTACTGTTACTGTACGAATGACACTGGCAGGAAAGGGGTTACCACCAGGGGTGATCAAAGGGTTAAATGTATCCCTAGGGGGTGCTTTCTAACTGTGTGGGGAATGGGCTTATGGAATGAACACAGGGACCTGTATTCCTAAATAGGAGGAACACAGGAGCCCTGTGTTCCATGCTGACAGAACAACGGTCTGCTGTGTTTACGTGTAGACTGCCGTTCTGTCTCCACGGGGAGTGATCGTGGGTGCCCGGCAGCAATCGCGGCCGCTGGCCCCGCAGATCAGCTCCCCTCTGGCAAATGGGCGCATGCATATATCCCCACGAGCGATCTCGCGAAGTGACGTACGGGTATGTCGTTTCGCGGGAACCTGCCCCAGTATATGTATAGTGGCTGGTCGGCAAGTGGTTAAGTAACATACAGAGTTCAGGGGACCTGAACGCATTTTTTGCAAAACAGCATAAGGCAGCCTGTTTACTTGAATGGACTAACATGACAATCACAGCAAAAGCAGCTCGTGGTAGTTCAAATGTTGACATGCGATTGTGTTTGTGCAGCTGCTGCATCTACATCCACTTCTATGGGCTGTCTTGCATGCAGCTCTGAGATGGATTTACATTGTATTGCACTTGGGGTTGCCACCTTATCCCTGTAAACCAGGACACATAATTACACAGGTTCTGAGACTAATATAATGCACATAAGGCACTGAGTTTAATTACCACCTTAATCAGCCTCAGAACCTGTGTAATTATTGTGTGTCCTGGTTTGAAGGGATGAGGTGGCAACCCTAATTGCACTGTAGTGTTGTGACTCTAGTACCATCTAATGCTCTGCGGAAATATGCAGAAAGCAAATATTTCTACTTGACTGGAGTTCAGCTTATAGGAGTCTGCAGTCCCTAATAACATGAAACACACTTCCTAGTACTCAGAAAGCATGTCACCTAGGATGCCTGGAAGAAGAAGACGACTTTTTTTTAAATCAAGCATGACCTGTGACATGCGCCAATCTAATATGTAAGGTGTAACAGAGTAACCATAGGTAGGAGCAGTAGCTAGCTAAGGGAACCAGAAATCCGTGCGTTCCACGGCCTTCCCCAGACCCGGAAGTAGACGCACGGAGGTTTATGGGTAATCGGCACAGCTATTTCCTGTGTAAACAGGAAGCACAAGGTATGAGCGAGAGCAGGCACCGGACTTACTCTGTTCTCTGGTAGTTATGGACATTCTGAAACAGGAGATAGCCAGGAAGAGGAAGCAGCTGGAGGAGAAGCAGCTGCTGGGGGTGAGTACATAGCCCTGTCACTGCTGGGGGGTGAGTACATAGCCCTGTCACTGCTGGGGGTGAGTACATAGCCCTGTCACTGCTGGGGGGTGAGTACATAGCCCTGTCACTGCTGGGGGGTGAGTACATAGCCCTGTCACTGCTGGGGGTGAGTACATAGCCCTGTCACTACTGGGGGTGAGTATATAGCCCTGTCACTACTGGGGGTGAGTACATAGCCCTGTCACTGCTGGGGGTGAGTACATAGCCCTGTCACTGCTGGGGGTGAGTAAATAGCCCTGTCACTACTGGGGGGTGAGTAAATAGCCCTGTCACTACTGGGGGGTGAGTAAATAGCCCTGTCACTGCTGGGGGTGAGTACATAGCCCTGTCACTGCTGGGGGGTGAGTACATAGCCCTGTCACTGCTGGGGGGTGAGTACATAGCCCTGTCACTGCTGGGGGGTGAGTACATAGCCCTGTCACTGCTGGGGGTGAGTACATAGCCCTGTCACTGCTGGGGGTGAGTACATAGCCCTGTCACTGCTGGGGGTGAGTACATAGCCCTGTCACTGCTGGGGGTGAGTACATAGCCCTGTCACTGCTGGGGGTGAGTACATAGCCCTGTCACTGCTGGGGGGTGAGTACATAGCCCTGTCACTGCTGGGGGGTGAGTACATAGCCCTGTCACTACTGGGGGGTGAGTACATAGCCCTGTCACTGCTGGGGGGTGAGTACATAGCCCTGTCACTGCTGGGGGTGAGTACATAGCCCTGTCACTGCTGGGGGTGAGTACATAGCCCTGTCACTACTGGGGGTGAGTAAATAGCCCTGTCACTGCTGGGGGTGAGTACATAGCCCTGTCACTGCTGGGGGTGAGTACATAGCCCTGTCACTGCTGGGGGTGAGTACATAGCCCTGTCACTGCTGGGGGTGAGTACATAGCCCTGTCACTGCTGGGGGTGAGTACATAGCCCTGTCACTGCTGGGGGTGAGTACATAGCCCTGTCACTGCTGGGGGTGAGTACATAGCCCTGTCACTGCTGGGGGTGAGTACATAGCCCTGTCACTGCTGGGGGTGAGTACATAGCCCTGTCACTGCTGGGGGTGAGTACATAGCCCTGTCACTGCTGGGGGTGAGTAAATAGCCCTGTCACTACTGGGGGTGAGTAAATAGCCCTGTCACTGCTGGGGGGGTGAGTACATAGCCCTGTCACTGCTGGGGGTGAGTACATAGCCCTGTCACTACTGGGGGTGAGTAAATAGCCCTGTCACTACTGGGGGTCACCCTCTGAGTAGAACCTCCCTGCACCTCTCCTACTCCTCTATTATAGTGTCATGTCTATCCCCCCTGCACCTCTCCTTCTCCTCCATTATAGTGTCATGTCTATCCTCCCTGCACCTCCATTATAGTGTCATGTCTATCCTCTCCTACTCCATTATAGTGTCATGTCTATCCTCCCTGCGCCTCTCCTACTCCTCCATTATAGTGTCATGTCTATCCTCCCTGCTCCTCTCCTACTCCTCCATTATAGTGTCATGTCTATCCTCCCTGCACCTCTCCTACTCCATTATAGTGTCATGTCCATCCTCCCTGCTCCTCTCCTACTCCTCCATTATAGTGTCATGTCTATCCTCCCTGCGCCTCTCCTACTCCTCCATTATAGTGTCATGTCTATCCTCCCTGCTCCTCTCCTACTCCTCCATTATAGTGTCATGTCTATCCTCCATTATAGTGTCATGTCTGTCCTCCCTGCATCTCTCCTACTCCTCCATTATAGTGTCATGTCTATATTCCCTGCACCTCTCCTTCTCCTCCATTATAGTGTCATGTCTATCCTCCATTATAGTGTCATGTTAGCTGCACCCTCCCTCCCTGTATTTAGATGTAAAGGGTCTGCATGCAGACATACTGTATGTACTTGAATACAAAATGATTTGGACTTCATTTAACCACTTCAGCTCCGGAAGGTTTTACCCCCTCATGACCAGGCCATTTTTTTGCTATTTAGCAGTGCGCTTCTTTAACTGGTAATTGCACAGTCATGCAACACTGTATCCAAAGTAAATTTACATATATTTTTTCACATAAATAGCTTTCTTCTATTGGTATTTGATCACGATTAGTTTTTTTTATTTATTATATAAACAGAAAAAAACAAACAATTTTTACTTTCTGATACAAAACATATCCAATAAAAAAAAAAACATCAAATTTATTCATAAATATTAACTCAAAGATCCAATCGGCGCTACCCTCTACTGAGTGCTACAGTGAATTCTTAGAAATACAACATTTAAAACAAAAAATAACTTTGTATACTAATATTGTGTGAAATTCATAACAATATGTAAACAAAACAGTTGCTGCTGTGACACGATTAGTGATTCTCCACACTAAAATTAATCAAATAAACAGAAAAATGGTGCAGTGCTACTGTTCTATTGTAGCACCCTACAGGTAGGTGCTAGGTAAATGTATAGAGGGCCTTGTCTGCCTAACAGCAGGGCTGTGATTTATTTAGTAGGGTGTCAGGGCTTCCAGGTGTGTTTGCTGAGGGGAGAAGTATCTCCATTGGCTCCTGTGAGAGGCTTCTCATAGGGCAGTGTGGGAAGCCCAATCAGGGGACACATCCCAGCTTATAACTACCCCAGAAGGCATATTATGCTGCAAAGGATTCTGGGAGTGGGTATAAGTTTGGGGGGAAGTGCGTGCCACAGTGTCTTTGGCAGGAGCAGAGTCCCAGGAAGGAGAGTGCGGCTGTCTCTCCTCCTATCTGAGGAAGGTGGATGTCTCGGGGTCTCGTCTGAGAATCCAGAGAGTGCGGAGTTGAGCTGAGGGGATCCGGTGTGCCGAGAGCCTGCAGAGAGAGAGGTCCAGTGCCAGGACAGCCTACACAGGTTGTGAGTACTGAGGATTTCCCCTGGGGGTCTGCCTGAAGTTAGAGGGGACCACTCTGGAAGAGGTTCTGGGATCCAGTGTCAGCTAGCTGTAAAGGGGGTACCTAGGTTGAGGACCCTGAAGCTACAGAGGGGGTACATAGTCAGTGGACCCTGAAGAGTTCGAGGTTAAAGGGGGCACCTGCAGTTTGGGCCCTGAATTGTACAGAGCATGCCAGTTAAAGTGACAGCTATACAGAGTTCTACTATAATACTACCTCAAGCTGTGCCAGGCGGGGGAAAGTATTCAGTGACTTTCACAGTGCAACAGTGTCAGGAGTTCTGCAGTTCTCATTCTTGGATCTTCTGGACTATAAGTTGAGGATTCAGCACTTCTTTTGTTCTACAGAGTGTTCTCAGTGTCAGTGAGCATTGGCTGGCGCTGGCTGGCATCAAGGAAGCGCCAACGGGCATTTTGGAAGTAAAGTCCCAATTGTAAATAGTTAAGCCTCAAGGAGTATCCCACTCATTCCCTTCTCCCATCCCCTAATTCCAATAAAAACCACAAACAAAGATGCCGGAGTTGTCGCTGCTTCAGTTATCACACCTAGGGACTCAGCTTACATGGGCTGGAGAGACTACGGGTACTAATGGCAGACCCACATCAGGCCACAGGCCTGGAAACCTTGCTACATATATATCCATGTACTGTATATATAACAAAAAAATTCCACAAAAATAAGTCCTGTCATTTAAACAATTCCACCACCGTGCTCTCATATAGTTTTCTTAATTTTGAATCTGTATATTGTGTCCTCCACCAGGTGAAAAACCTGCTCACCTCACAAATGGCAATCAAACGCTCTGATTTACAACTCCTGCCGATCACTCTGGGATGGACACCCTCCTTCCTTCCTAGGATAAAGCTCTACTCTCAATCCAAGTATTCCTCATGCAAGTGACATGCAATATAAAGGCAACCACATAGTGCTTTCCGTGCAAATAGGGTTATTAAACTGCCCCCAAATAAAACACAATCAGCTAAAATCAAACAAGCTCATTGCAAAACCGTCTGCTCACTCATCGCTCCGTGCAACTGGCAGTGGATGTGTGATGTCACAGGTAGGGCTCCTATTTCCTATACCTGTATCGCCCTCTGATTGGGCTTGTTTAGTAGAGCTTTATCCTAGGAAGGAAGGAGGGTGTATGTATGTGTGTTTTTTTTTTTTTTTGTTAATATATATATATACATGGATATATGGCACAGTAGCGCTGCACCATATTTCTGTTTATCTCTTCATAAATATTGTCCAAATTGTATTCTGCTACATGTCTTTGGTAAAAAATAAAAAATCCCAATAGGTGTATATTGAATGGTTTGTATGAAAATGTTATAGCATGTACAAACTATGGTGCATATATACTAGAATTTTATATATTTTTTTATTATATACTAGTGATAGCGGTGATCGGCAACTTATAATGGCACTACGATAGTGCGGCGGACAATCTGACACTTACTGATTCTGGGTGGGAACTGACTAACTGCCACTGACCTCCCCAGTGACACTAGTTTAGTGATTAGTGATAATAATTTGCACTGTCACTGTACTAATGACACTGGCTGGGAAGTGGTTAACATCTAGGGGCAATCAAAGGTTTAACTGTGTGCCTAAGAAGTGTTAATGTGTGTAATGTGTTCTGCTTTTACTTATACGTGTGTCTGTTTTCTTCTTGCTTTGCAGGGAGAAAAAAATTCACATCGCTGCTCCTTGTACAAAGTCCTCTGTTATTAAACACAGGGCTCTGTACTGTGATTCGCTCAGCCAATCAACAGGTCCCGGTCATAAATCATTGGCCAGGACCTGCTAACCAACTTGTGCTGTAGCAAATGAGAGCACAGCAAGGGCCCCCTACCAGTAGATGCTGGATCACGTACATGTACATGATCCAGCATTGCGAGGCCTCCCTAACACAGTACAAAAGGCGGAGGGAGGTACACAAGTGGCTAATGATAATCAGATGCCAATCCTTGAAGTGAAGTGTATAGAACTCCCACAGGAATTTTCCATTTGCTCTGGCAAATATATCATTAAAAGCGTGTTGTCATATTATTTATATAAGTGCAAAAAAATAAATACCTGCTGGCCCTGCCGGAAGTCCTTTGAGCTGGCAAGTTCCTGTAGTGAGCTGGCAACACATTTCCTCTTCCACTGAAATTTTAGGGAGGCTTATCAGCCCTGCCCAGGTTAGCACTGTGGACTACAAGATTCCCCACCACCACCTTGTTATGGGAAAGGACAGGGGGAGGTGTTCTGTAGTCTAAATCAAGAAAGAGCAGCCTAGGATGACAACACTACTCCTCCAAAGTACAGATATAGTATAGCGAGTGATTTGTTGTCACACTAAGACAGAAAAGTCTGAAAAAAGAAAACGAATGCAGCTGCCATATTAAAGGTCGGGTATATTACATTATTTTGTTTTTTGGTTTGGATACACTTTTGCCTTTGTTAGAAGTATAGAGTCTAAGGGCCCTTTCACACGGCCGCTCCGTATGTCCGCAAATCATCCTATTTTTTTGCGGATGATTTGCGGACATAATGTAAGTCTATGGCATTGCGGATGTCAGCGGAATACCATCCGCTGACATCCGATTTTCCTCCTGTCAGTTCTGTTCCGTTTTTTGGAACAGAAAAAATCCTATTTTTCCTCCGTTCAAAAAACGGAAAGGAAGGAAAATCGGATGTCAGCGGTGTCATCCGCTGACATCCGCAATCCCCCATAGACTTACATTAGGTCCGCATATCATCCACAAACGGATGGGATGATATGCGGACCTACGGAGCGGATGACAGAAATGTCATCCGCTCCGTGGAAAAAAAAAAAAAAAAAAGTCCCGCAGCGGACCTTTCACACGGAAAGCCCGTGTGAAAGAGCCCTAAGCCAGTTTTTATTGTCCTTTGTTTTTGCTTTTGTCTTTACTCAAAATAAATATTGTAGCTATAAGTCCCGGTTCACATTTGTGCGATGCGGGAACGCTGCGAATATGAAGCGTGATCCCGCATCACATCTGCACCTCTGGCAGTTCACACTGCCATATGCGATACGCAGGGGGTGTCAATTAAAAGTTAACGACACCCCCAGTTGCGATAACATATCGCAGTGTGATCTGCAAGTTCGCACAGAATCGGATCGCACTAGTGTGAACCACCATGCGATCCGATTCTGCTGCGGATAAAAAAAGCCTCATGTGCGTGTTTATTGCGGATGCAGTGCGAATTCAGCCATACAAAGTGTATGGCTGAAATTTGCACCGCACATGAGATCGCATGTAATTTAGGAGCAGTGCGTTCCGAATTACATGCGATTTCCGCAATCGCAACAAATGTGAACCGGCACTAAGGCTCCATTCACAGCTGAGCGGATCGATTTTACTGGCATTTTTCGGGCAATTTTGTTAGCGTTTTGCATGCTTTTTTTTTTTAATGCATTTCAGAAGTGTATTACAAGAGTTTTAAATCTTCTGGTGTTTTTGTTTAGCCAATAGCACTGGGGGGAGGAGAGGGAGAGGAAATTAGGGGTGGAGAGCTGCTATTTGGGCATTTTCCTGCTCAATGAATGGAATTTTGCTTGTTGGGCTCTTTGGAGCTTCAGAGCTGAGCGTTTTACAAGCTGAAAATTACTCGGGTGGGAACAGGGTCTAACACTTCATTGAATTTACCTATGGACATACAAACCCTAGCTTGACTGCAGAGAAAAACATAAACGCATCAGTTAGATTAGAATATTGCAGTAGTTAGATTATGTTTAATCTGAATGCTCTCCATCTGGATAAATGACAGGAGCAAGAAAGTCAAAATGTTGGCCGTAGAGAGTAAATTTGTGAGGCTAAAGGCCCGTACACACGATAAGAAAATCTGTAGGGAAAATTGGTCCGACGACCGATCAGCCGATTTTCGGATTGTTAGTATGGTGCTTTCGACAGCTAACTCCGACTTTTCGGCTGACAAAATCCTGATGTGCAGGCTATATAATTTTTGTCGTCCATCAAATCAACGTCCGATTTTCATCTCATTAGTACAGATTTCAATGGAAAAAAATCTTAAGAGCAAGACTAGGCATGCTCAGAGACGAAAGAACACATACAAAGCAATCCAACACATGACATCACTTCTGAAGTAGAATTCTGTCGTACGGGAAAATAACCTCTTCACTTTCCACATCAGACTAGCATGCCACAAAAAAACGGACGACAGATTGTTCGATAATCTGATCGTGTGTACGGGGCTTTAGACATCTAGTTGTTTGCCTGGAGCTCCACTTTAAATGTGGTTGGGTTTGTAAAACTTTTATTAACCTCTTCCTGCCCGCCCTATAGGCGATTGATGGTGGGAAAGTGGTTGCATTATCCTGACCGGATGTCATATGACGGCGGCAGGATAATGCGCTCTGCGTGCCCCCCGGGGGCGCGCAGAGTGGCGATCGGTGATGCGGCATGTCACACTGACACACCGCATCTCTGATCTCGGTAAAGAGCCTACTGACGTAGGCTCTTTACCATGTGTCTAATCATGGCTGGTCACATCGTACACAGTTGATCGGCTTTCCTGAGTTCGTGCCTGACAGGCATGAGTAAAGGAGAGCAGATCTGCGGCTCTCCTGACAGGGGGGGGTCTGCACTGGTAATCAGATCATTGATTACCAGTGCAAACCCTCGGGGGGGGGGGGGGGTGCCACTAGAACCACCAGGGATGCCCACCCATGACCCCAGGGATGCCCACTATGGCCACCAGGGATGGCAATCCGGGCTCAGTGCTGCCCGCCAGTGCCCTCCCCATCAGTGCTGCCCGCCAGTGCCCATCATTGCCATCTATCTGTGCTGCCCACCAGTGCCCATTATTGCCCACCAGTGCCACCCATTAGTGCCCAGCAGTGCTGCCTATCAGTGTCCACCAATGCTGCATATCCGTGCTACCTATCAGTGCCTGTCAGTGCAGCCTCATCAGTGCTCATCAGTGCAGGAAAAAACATATTTATTTACAAAATTGTATAACATAAACAAAACTTTTTTTTTTTTTTTCAAACTTTTCAGTCTTTTTTTATTTGTTTAGCAAAAAAGAAAAAACCTTGCGGTGATCAAATACCACCAAAAGAAAGCTCTATTTGTGGGGGGAAAATGACATAAATTTGGTGTAGGTACAGTGTTGCATGACCGCGCAATTATCATTCAAAATGCAACAGCAAGTTTATTTTTTTTTTTTAATTTGTTCACTTCAGTGCTGTTCACACATGTAAGGGCTCTTTCACACGGGCGTTCCGATCAGATCCACCTGTCAGTTTTTTAGGCGGATCTGATCGGATGCCCCATTCAGCCCTATGGAGCAGCGGATGTCAGCGGTGACATGTCCGCTGACACCCGCTGCCATCCGCATCCGATCCTATCAGTGAAATCCGGACGGATGGAAACCCTATTTTCCATCCGTCCTGGGGATCGGATCGGATGGAATCGGATGAGAGCGGACAGGCGGTCCGCTCTCATCCGATTCCTCATAGAGAGCAGCGGGGGCTGTGACACCTCCCTCTCCGCACTGCAAGCGGAGACGGAGCTGTCATCCGCCGGCTCAGCGGGGATCACGGATCGATCCCCGCTGAGCAGCACGGATCCGCCTATGGAGGCGGACTGTGTGAAAGAGCCCTAAAGCTGGCAATACAAGTTGCAGTGTAATTGTACAATATCCCTTGGGTCTGTCAGTAAGTTCAGGGGCATGTCTGATTGGATACAAATCAGATGGAATGTATCGCTGGACTTTCACAGCTGCATAGTTTTGGTAAATCCAAAGGTTATTGTACAACCAAATTTTAACATGAAACACCACTTTTTTTAATATACAGTGGATATAAAAAGTCTACACACCCCTGTTAAAATGTCCGGTTTCTGTGATGTAAAAAAATGAGACAAAGAGAAATAATTTCAGAACTTTTTCCACCTTTTTTATTGTGACCTATAAACTGTACAACTCAATTGAGCAACAAACTGAAAACTTTCAGGTGGAGGGAAGTAAAACTAAAAAAACTAAAATAATATGGTTGCATAAGTGTGCACACCCTTAAACTAATACTTTGTTGAAGCACCTTGATTTTATTACTGCACTCAGTCTTTTTGGGTATGAGTATATCAGCATGGCGCATCTTGACTTGGTAATATTTGCCTGCTCTTCAATGCAAAAACACTCCAAATCTGTCAGATTGTGAGGGCATCTCCTGTGCACAGCCCTCTTCAGATTATCCCACAGATTTTCAATCAGATTCATGTCTGGGCTCTGGCTGGGTCATTCCAAAACTTTAATCTTCTTCTGGTGAAGCCATTCCTTTGTTGATTTAGATGTATGCTTTGGGTCGTTGTCATGCTGAAAGATGAAGTTCTTCTTCGTGTTCAGCTTTCTAGCAGAAGGTTTTGTGCCAATATTGACCGGTATTTGGAACTGTTTATAATTCCCTCTACCTTGACTAAGGCCCCTGTTCCAGCTGAAGAAAAACCCCAAAGCATGATGCTGCCACCACCATGCTTCACTAGGTATGGTGTTCTTTTGGTGATGTGCAGTGTTTTGTTTTTTTTTTTTTTTGTGCCAAACATATCTTTTAGAATTTATGGCCAAAAAGTTCAACCTTGGTTTCATCAGACCATAACGCCTTTTCCCACTTGCTTTTGGGAGACTTCAGATGTGTTTTTGCAAAACTTAGCCGGGTTTGAATGTTTTTCTTCGTAAGAAAAGGCTTCCATCTTGCCACTCTACCCCATAGCCCAGACATATGAAGAATACGGAAGATTGTTGTCACATGTACCACACAGCCAGTACTTGCCAGATATTCCTGCAGCTCTTTTAATGTTGCTGTGGGCTTCTTGGCAGCCTCCCTGACTAATTTTCTTTTAGTCTTCTCATCAATTTTGGAAGGACATCCAGGTTCTTGGTAATGTCACTGTTGTGCCATATTTTCTCCACTTGATGATGACTGTCTTCACTTTGTTACATTGTATATCTAATGCCTTGGAAATTCTTTTGTACCCTTCTCCTGACTGATACCTTTTTATCATTGAGATCCCTCTGATGCTTTGGAAGCTCTCTGCGGATCATGGCTTTTGCTGTAGGATGTGACTAAGAAAATGTCAGGAAAGACCTACTAGAACAGCTGAACTTTAGATGGGGTTAATCAGAGGCACCTTTAAATAATGGCAGGTGTGTACTGACTCCTATTTAACATGAGTTTGAATGTGTTTGCCTTAATCTGAACACAGATACATCCCCAGTTATAAGGGTGTGCACACTTATGCAATCACATTATTGTAGTTTTTTTAATTCCCCCCCCCCCCCTAACATATTTCAGTTTGTATTTCAATTGAGTTGTACAGTTTATAGGTCACATTAAAGGTGGAAAAAGTTCTGAAATTATTTAGCTTTGTCTTTTTTTTTTTAACATCACGGAAACCTGACATTTTAACAGGGGTGTGTAGACTTTTTATATCCACTATAAATGTACATTCTCTATACAGTTTCCTTTTAGATTTACCAGCATCTTTTTAGGGCTCATTCACTTGGGAACACAGGCTCATATAGAGAGAGCTGTTTGTGTCTGGAGCAGTGTAGAGCTGCGTAGTAAGCAGCCTATGTTGATTAGTTAAAGCGGAGTTCCACCCAAAAGTGGAACTTCCGCTTTAGGTATTCTAACCCCCTGACATGCCACATTTGGCATGTCATTTTTTTGGGGGGGGAGCGGGTACCTAGTTTTGACAGGTACCCGCTCCAACTTCCGCTCGGAGAGCCGCGGCGCCCTGAGCGGAAGTTCTCCTCTCCTCCTCCCTCCCTGCAATCTTCTGGGACATGTCAGAGGTCCCAGAAGATTGCCAGCCAATCAAGGCGCGCTGCGCGACTCGCGCATGCACAGTGGGTACCCGGCTGTGAAGCCGCAAACTGTCACAGCCGGGTGCCCACAGCAGTGATGCCGAGGGAGAGGATCGAGGCTTCGGGCGGCCGCATCGCTGGACAGGTGAGTTTAATGGCTGGAACTCCGCTTTAAGGTGCAGCAGCTATATGGATATCCGAGTTTGATAGGTACACAGGGCCACACTGTTTGCATTCAAGGTTTTAAACTTGTCCCTGTGAACCTGTCAAACCTAAATGTCCGTACAGCTGCTGCACCTCCATTGGCTGCCTACATGCAGCTCCACACTGCTCCAAGTGCATAAACATAGGGCTCTTGCACTCTGTACAGGCCTCTGTGCCAATCTGAATGAGCCCTTAGTGTGAGGGCCGACTTGAACAATACATTCAGGTGATACTTAAAGCATTTTGTAAAGGTTTCTGATATTTTTTTCTTTCTTTTTATTAATAACTGTCATACTTGCCTGCTCTTTGCAGTGCTTTTGCACAGAGCAGCCCGATCCTCCTCTTCTAGGATACTCCGTTGTTCCTCGTTTCTCCCTCTGGCTGAGTGTCCCCTTACGAAGCTGCTTGCTCTGGGGGCACATGTGTGTGTTCGCTCCAGAGCCACCTCTGTGTGTCTGAGACACATACGGAGTGCAGCTCAGCCCCACACTCTCCTCACTGGCTGTGATTGACAGCAGTGGGAGCCAATGGTTTCCGCTGTTGTGTCTCAGCTAGTGAGGAGGGAGAGACTCAGGAGAGCTTCTGCTCTTGTGCACATCGCTGGATTGGGATTGGGCTCAGGTGAATATAAGGGGGAGCTGTACACTGAAGGTTTTTTAACTTCAGCCTTTAGAACTACTTTAATCAGAGCCTAAAAACGCATGCCTGTTGGTAAATCTAAGACCTCATGCACACCTAATTACCTTGTATTTAAACGCTTTAAACTTGCTGACAAAAGTTGGCGGAGAGGTCCAGCGCAATAACTTATTCTAGCCATTACAATGACTTTACATGCATAGATGTGTATGCATGCATGTAAATTAGTTAAGTATGCTCCTCCTCCTGCTCTAAAATTACATAAATAAACCAGGGCTCGACAACATCCCAGGCGTCAGGTCACCATGGCAGCTGGAAATTGAGTCCTGGCTTTTGTCAGCCTATTCCCGTGGTCAGCTAGTTATCGGAAGGTGCCTAATGACGTCCTCCCATAACCTCACCCCCTGTGCACCCCCAGGGCTTGCATCGAGTGCGCTCTGTGATCGAGGTAAAGGGCCAATCACAGCAACCCTTTTCCATGTGATCAGCTGTGTCCAATCACAGCTGATCACATTGTAAACAGACTTGCCGGTTATCGGTAGTATTTCCTCACGCACTGTCACTGGCAATTCTGACAGGCACATTTACACTGATCGTCAGTGCCTCCTATAAGTACACATCAGTGAAGAAGAAAATTAAAGAAATTAAATGAAATAAATTAACCACTTGCCGACCGCCGCAAGTACATATTCTGCGGCGCTCAGCCCCTCACAGGCAAAGTGACGTACCGGTACGTCACTAGCCTGTGAGGCTCTAGGGAGCGAGCGCGCGCCGCCGGAGGCGCGCTCCTGCGCGGTCACGGACCCCCCGTGACAGCAGAAGAAAGGCAGGCGGCTAGTGTAAACAAGCCGCCTGTCATTCTCCCCTGTGTAGAAACATTGATCATACAGTTCTACTATGTAGGACCGTTGATCATTGTTCCTACACCTCAAGCCACAGCCAATCACAGTTAGAATCACGCCCCTAGGGACACACACAGCCCCTCCCTCTCAAATAAAGTTAACCCCTTCACTACCAGTGTCATTATTACAGTAACAGTGCATATTTATAGCACTGATTACTGCAGTAATGTCACTGGTAACCCCAAAAGTGTCAAAAATGTCAGTCAAGGGTCCGATCTGTCCGCCGCAATGTCGCAGTCCCACAAAAAAAATCGCAGATCGCCGCCATTGCACGTTAAAAAAAAAAAACAACAAAAATGACAAAAATCTTTCCCTTTGTTAGTAAACGCAATAACTTTTGCGCAAACCAATCAAAATTTTTTGCTTTTTGCGATATTTTTTTTTTTTGACAAACATATGTAGCATAAAACAAATTGGCCGAAAATGTTAAAAAATTTTGATTTTTACATTTTTTTTTTGGGGAATTTCATATAAAAAAAATGTGAAAAATATTGTTATTTTTGCAAAATTGACGCTCTTTTTTTATTTATAACGCATGATCAAAAAATCGCACAGGTGATCAAATACCACCAAAAGAAAGCTGTTTGTGGGGAAAAAAAGGACCTCAAATTCGTTTAGGTACAGCATCGCACGACCGCGCAATTGTCCGTTAAAAATCATGCAGTGCCGAATCGCAAAATACCCCCTGGTCAGGAAGGGGGTGAAATCTTCCGGGGCTTAAGTGGTTAAGAAAAAAATATTTTTGTTTTTCTTAAATTTTTTTTTTTTTTCTTTAGCAAAAAATAAAATTGCAGTGGTGAATAAATACCACCAAAAGAAAGCTCTATTTGTGCGAGAAAAAAAAATGGTAAAAATGTCATGGGTACAGTTTTGCATGACTGTGCAATTGTCATTTAAAGTGTGACAGCGCTAAAAGCTGAAAATTGGCCTGGGCAGGAATGGGGGTGAAAGTCCCTGGTATCGAAGTGTTTAACATCTAAAAACAAAAAATCTTTAGCTTCTCTAGTGACTCGCAGCAGAGCTAAAGATTTTTAATTTTTTTTTCTTCACATATTGGCACCTAAGCGTATTCTCCGTGTGTAAACCTGTGTCGTTCATCTGTAAAGATGTACATCAGGGCTACACAAGAGAAAGGGTTTTGTCGTTTAAATAAAGCTTTGTTAATTAAAAAAAAAAACACTGGCTCCTAACTTTTTAAAGTCAGATAATGTATAAGAAAAAAGATCATATCAGACAAACTTGGCTGCTGGTGGCTTGAAATAATTTGTTGCTTCCCCTTTGTTGACCATTACCAATGCTTTAACCTGTAGATTCGTCTTTTCAAATGCAATTTTTTTTTTTTAATGTTTCAGGAGAATAAGAAGTTCTTTAAGCGTAGTGAACTTGCTGAAAAAGAAAAGGAAGCATACTTTGAAAGATGTGGATTCAAGGTACTGGATTTCTTTCTGCTCAAAAAGCTCCTATTTCTACAAGGTTTTCTTATCACATCTATCTAACCCTCTCTCTTTGTTTAATCTGTCACAAATGTTAGCCTATAAGTGAGAAGCCAACGCAAAAGGTAGGAATGCTAATAAAATGGGAATGCATGTTTTGCCTCCAGGCACATTTTCCAAATGGCATTTTGATGGAGACCATTTTGGAAATGTCAGCTGCTGTCACTAGTGTGCTGTCATTTGGCTTGAGATGCTGAGCATGTAATGGCTTGATATGTCTGGCATTCATTTACTTGGACACTGGATCTTTTTATATGATTGTAATGCGCCATTAGTAAATACACTCTAATCTGAAATTTCTGACTTCTTTGTTTGTTATTGAAGTTGTATTTTTTTAAATCTATCTCCAGCCACCTTACAGTGTTTTCTAAACGCCCTCAGGGAAATACACTTTTTTCAATTTACCTGCTTTTCTTTTTTATCATTATTATTATTATTATACACGAGGCCAATAATGACATGTGAAATCAGTAGGGATAAATGTGTCGATGTTTACAGAGAGGCCACAGTAAGCTAGTAGTAAATATAAAATGTATCTAACTAAAATTTTATGATTTTCGCAATATAGCTCTCTGCTTACCCAGTTAAAGGGGGGTTCCAGGAAAGAAAGGGAATCCCTCCTTGTAGTACCATCATGGAGATTCCTTCGTCACATGCTACAATCACAGTGATTCTCTAATGGCAAATTTAGTTTTTCAGTGTGCATATATATAAAAAAAATATATATATATAATATATAATTTTTTTTTTTTTTTCATCCCTATTTTATTGAAAATGCAATTACCAGCAGGCATGATGCATTTAGACCATGGGTGTCCAACCTTTTGGCTTCTCTGGGCCACATTGAGTGTAGAGAAATTTTCTCGGGCCGCATATAAAATATATACCACAGTTAAGGTATATAAGTATTAAAACGCCGCTGCGCCCTTCCCGCTCCACCCCCCCTCCCCCCCCCACACTAATTTAACACAACTAGAGGATGATCAAATGAAATGGAATCCGTATACAATGTAGCCTCACCAGTGCGTGCCCATCCAAAGCAGTCTGCAATGAAGCGAGAGGAGAGCCTCTGGATTACACAGAGCAGGGATCTCCCGCTTACCCGGCGACCGCTGTCATACGAAGTCCTGCCTCCTGGAATGTCACCAATGTGCTGTCTATCATTGACAGAGGCTCCGAGGCAGCCTCTGCTTACCGTTAGTTGGAAGCCGCTGTGGCCATGCCCCCGACTCGACTTCCTTCCTCCCCAGCAAAAAAATAATAGTCAGGGGGCAGTGGGCCGCATTGCCTGTGGTTCTGGGCTGCATGCGGCCCTCGGGCTACAGGTTGGTCATGCCTGATTTAGACAATACAACCATCATGTACTTACAGTCGCATAACAGCATATTTAGAATGACTGACTGTGTAACGTAGAATACAATATTATTATTTTAATGTCCAGCTAAGAATATGTGATTTACTAAACAAATAGATGGTTGGGTTTTGTGTGGTGGTTGGTCTTATCCTACACACACACACACACACACACACACACACACACACACACACACACACACACACACACACACACACACACACACACACACACACACACACACACACACACACACACACACACACACACACACACACACACACACACACACACACACACACACACACACACACACACACACACACACACACACACACACACACACACACACACACACCTCATTTGGTAAGGTTAGTTTATGACATGGGTGCTCAACCTGTGGCCCTCCAGCTGTTGCGGAACTACAAGGCTCATGAGGCATTGTGTGGCCAACAGTTACAAGCATGACTCCCAGAGGCAGATGAATGATGGGACTTGTAGTTCTGCAACAGCTGAAGAGCCACAGGTTGAGCACCCATAGTTTATGAGGTTTATGCATATTGTGGAACTTTAACTGGGTGCTGACTTGTAATTTAGTCTAGTTAGATACACATTGTGATTGATTGTTAGGCATTAATAGCTAGGGTTTGGAAAACATACCCTGTTGAAGAATTTTTAAACCTGGGTTTCATTATTTAGACACCCACCCACCACGTAGGATAAAGTTTTCTTTTGTAAATAACAAAATAGATGGAGGGTCAGAATAAATCTACTTGTGCAGGATTGTCTTTAATTATGAGAGAAATAGTAGCAATGTGCTTGCAGCCTTTGGAAACCCTGGTACTAGGGGTTTCTAAAATATACTCATTCTGGGGTTAGAAATAACTACTCCATTGATTAATCTTGTGACATGCCCAGAACGCATGATTGGGCATAGTCTGCTTCTAATTGTCCACAATTTAGACAGCAAGAACCTTGGCTTATTCCCAGGTGATAACTGTGATAATGGGGATATGTAAGGGTGATAAAAACATAATTTCACAATACATTGTGGCTTTGATCATTCTCCATGATAGTCGTAGATAGTTAAGCCCCGTACACAGGGGCGGAATGCCAGCCGACATCGGCCGGTTCAATAAAAACCGGCCGACATTTTTTGCCTGTGTGCATTCCAGCTGGTCTGACAGAAGCTGGCCATTTTGCCAGCTTTTGTCAGATGTGCATGCTGGAAAACCAGAAGCTGACCAGAGTGTTCTGGTGGGGGGGAGGGGGGTGTCCTGCTGGGTTGAACAGAAAAAAAAAACTATTAGTATGTACCAGGCTTTAAGAAGGGTGTCCATGGGTACCTGAGGGAAAGCTTAAGTCCATTGATTAAGACCAGTTGCTGTTAAGGAGTAATCTGAAAATTGACTATAGAAGGCAATAATTGATTACATTTTAATGTGGCTGGTAGTAAGCAAGTTCTGATGTTTATATACAAGAAAAGAGGGTACTTCTCTCTTAATACACAGAGTGCTCTTATTCAATTTTTCTAGAAAAAGCCCTCCTTATAAGAAAATTCAATTAAACAAAATGTTGGGTAGGAAAACTTAAGCTGCCTTTCTGTGACTCGACAGCTGTATTGCCTTGATGTTTAAGGAAGTGCTTTGACATACAATGCATTTGAATGGAAAACAGCTGTTAAACTCCGCTGAAATGTAGCATGCAGGGTTTATTATTTTTCCAGCATTGGGGTGAACCCACTATTGAAAATAACGCGTTTTTTAATGTCCATGCATTTTACCTGAACTAGAAAATGCAGTGAAACACATGACAATGCATTTAATGGAAAAGAGTATAGAACCACTTATATGGTTACACATTTTGCTATGTGTGTGTTTTTATTTATTTATATAATATAAAATGTGATGCAACACATCATAGCATGATACAATACGTTTTTCATGTTCAATATGTTCCAATACACCTGTCCTGAATCCTCTGTTCACTAACCCTGTGTTTTGCACCAAATGATTGCAAACTCCACTCCAAATATCTTATGTATTGTTACTTTAAATCACTTGTTAGTGTCACGGTTCTCTTCGGTTTTATTTGATTTAATGATTAAGATCCAGTGCCTTCAAGTGAAGTGCATTTTATTTTTAGCCAAGACAAAGTCAACTTAACTGCTGTTTGAATGTACAAGCTTTAAAGGAGAATTCATCTAGACTTCTTTTTTTTGTTGTCTCAAAAAGAATAATACTTTCTTTGCTTAGATTATGAAGTACTGTTCAAACTCTGTAGGCCTCATGATGAAACTGTCTGTGTTCTTAGCAAGCAATCTTCTTTTTCCTCCTCTTGCACCATAATCATGATTGTGATAGTCTATAATATGGGTAACAAACATTTTGTTCTTTGGGATGCTTCAATCGTAGCACTGAATGCAATGCTATCACTGATGCACTGTGATGTATACAGTAAATGATTGCATGCTTTTGATTTAGCAAACCTTGCACACTGGTGTTTCTGTAAAGTAAGGTTCTCTTCTCTGTTCCTTCTCCAGGGATAAAACATCAAAGGTGGAACATGGTAGCAAAGGGCAAGGCATACAGCTCTTTCTTTAGTTTGTTAGGCCATGAGCTGAAAACCTTTTTATACCAAGTACTGTTCATCCTGGTTATGAGGTGCCAAATCATAGAGGCTTATGTCCAGCTTAATTTGCACTCTTCTTTGGAAGAAATAACCGACTTTATCAAAGGATCTGGAAAAAAGCTCACTCTGTATTCCCTTATATGAGCATGTCTGATTCGGACTTTAGTCTTTCAGTTGTAATTTTTTACTTTAGGTTTGGTAGTGATTATTTGATTGAAGAGCAGTAAAGACAGCTATTATTGTGTATCACAGTTTGATAAAGTTATAAAAGTATTTTTTACAGATGCGACACAATCATGTAAGAATTACAAGTACCTCTAGCGTTCAATACAACAGTGGGGAAAAAAAAAAAAAAAAAGAGCATCTAGGAACTTATAAAAGTCCATTAATCCAGAAGGGAAAGTCAAATGGGATGTAAGGCAGCAGAAACACACATATTCTTGCATCTCCAAACCAAAGGATTTGGGGATCCCCTCACGAGCATGCAAAAAAGAACAAAGGCAGGGCGCCAGGTAAGTGTGAGTTAAAAAGGCAATACTTTATTCAGTAATCACTCACATGTAGGAAACCTGTATACTGCTGCACTGGTCGGTGTGGATGTGCAGGCACAGCTTTCTGCAGTCTGAATTAATTGATCTTAGCTCCTGGGCACAGGCAGGGGCCTACTCATGAATGACAAGCCCCTGCCTCCTTTATAAAGCTCTTGGGGCCTCGGAAACATGTTGCGGCCTGCCCCCTAATCCTTCACGAACTCCTGTCACAATCTCCTATTTGCTGGCACGAGTGAGAGACACCACTGGCTTGTCATCCATTAGCGGGTCCCTGCCTGTGCCCTGCAGTTATGACCAGTTCATTCAGATTGCAGACAGGTGTGCTTGCACGTCCACACTGACCAGTGGAGACGTATACAGGTTTTCTACATGTGAGTGATAACTCAATATAGTGTTGCCTTTTTTAACCCTGGCGCCCTGCATTTTTCTTTTCTTTTTTTACGTAGAAGCAGTTTTTAATGACAATGAAGGGTCTATATAATCATATTCACGTTTCATAGCAGTCACACACACTGCTTATCAAAAATGGTGAGATAAATGTGTAATTTCATTATGCAAAGTTTTGTTTAAATCCCCCACATATACCCAGTGAAGTGAACAGCCTCAGATGATACACAGAGATGAGACCAATCTCCCTACATACCTTTTTATTTGGATATCTGCTGTCTCCAGCTTTCTACGCTGTTTAGAAAGTGAACATCATGTTAAACATTTTCTTCCTGTTTCAGCAGTAGGTGTGGAGTCTTGGCATACACTGTGTGACAGCTGATTGGAGGAAAGGCACCTCAGCCCTCCACATAGGCAGAGGAAGGAACATGCAGAGCTGTGCTATGAATAGACAAGCTCTCTGCTAATTTATCTCTATGCACCCACCCCAACACAAATTTCCAGCTTCTTTTATCTCCTGTGTTGGAGAACTTGTCAGATGTTGTTATGCTGATAACAGAGGAGCAGAGCGGCAGAAAGACACAGGACTTAGGGCGTTGGAGAGAGATAAGCAAGCACTACAGATATGTGCCCAGGGCAAACTTCATGAATGGGGTTTACATCTACCTTAAGGCAAATAGTTAGTGTACTGCTGTTTAGCTTCCAGGAGAATGATAATGCATGCTAGTTCAGTTATCTCCTAGAGCACCCAGAAGTGCTAAAGAATGCATAGTTCAGCTAATAATCAGGCAAATTGGCTTGCCCCTATACCACTCTTCCTAGTGAAGCAGTACAGGCGAGGATCTCCCCAAAGTGCTGACTTCCTAGCTCAGGGCTCGACAAAACCCCATGCGCCAGATCGCATTGGCGACTAGAATTAGCGACCTGGCGCCTGGGGTGCCCTGCAGGAGGTGTCCTGTCCCTTTTGCACCCCCCACCTCCTCCCCGAGTGCACGGACTACCGCGCCGTCCGAAAATTGAGGCCCCAACTTTTTGGCCTTCTTCTGTGAGAGAACGGGTAACTGGGACCCTCTTGTGGTGGCCGGGAGTTTCACAAGCAGTCACTAATGACTGTTTCCACTGCCTGTTCTCAATGCCTGCCCATCTCCTTCCCAAGAGGAGATGAGATGAAGTTTTTGCAGGCTTTATCTCCCTGTCCACTTGCCTTTGCTTAAAGGTAAGTGGACAGGGAGTGTGGTTATTAATATTTATTTTTAATTATTTAAATAATAATAATTTTTTCTTTTTTTTTTTTTCAATTATTGAAAAAAGAAGAAAAAAAAATGATATATAATTTTTTTTTTATCATCTCCCTGCCATGCCACAGCCACGCAGCCAAAGGCCCCTTTCACACAGGCTGTCTGATCAGGTCCGCCTGTCAGTTTTTTAGGCAGACCTGATCGAACCCTTCAGTCTCCTCTATGGTGCGGTAATCTGCCCCCATCTGATCCTGTCCGCCAAAAACAGACGGACGGTGGTTCTATTTTCTATCCATCCCGTGGACCGGATCAGATGGCATCGGATGGAAACAGATGGTCTGTTTCCATCCGATTGCCCTATAGAGGAGAGCGGGGTTCTTGTCGTACTTATGTGTAAATTTAGTATCCGTTTTTTTTAAAATTTTGGTTGTTAGTTTAAAAAAAAAAAAAAAAAACTGGCTCCTAAACTTTTTTAGCTGGCTCCTAGATTTCAGGCAAATTTGTCAAGCCCTGTCCTAGCTAGTTATTCTGGACTTCCTTTATGATATTTGATTGGAAAGCTTTCACGTAAAACTGAGACAAACAGTTTACTTTGTTGGGGTCCTAACAAATTCTCTTTAAATTATGTATATTTTTTTTAAAGCCAGCTTACATAAAACAAAGGAACATTGCAACAAGTCTCCCACCAATTGTGGGGCAGGTACATAGGTGATGTGTTGATTTACAAAACTTGGTTGCTAATTTATATATTTATATCTGTTTAAAATATGTATACCTTTATCGCAAGCTATAAAGTGTGTAAAAATAAATTATAAATTCCTTACCAGACAGGAAATGTACCATTTGTGTGTTGAATATTTCCACACACTGCTTTTTTTTTTTTTTTTTCATTCTTTTTAACCAGGTTTTTTCAGGCAAATGTATTTCATTTATTTAAATGTGTGCAGTTTGTCACATCTTTTAAAAAGAAAAGAAAGTAGTTAAAAACATAGTATCCTTCTGTGGATTTCAATGAATTCAGTGCAATAAGCAGCTATACTAGTTGTAGTATCCTTCTTCTGCCTCTTTTGGTGGTTTCTTACCATCTTTTACCTGGGTGCCAAAATATTAGTTATGAGGCACTTCTACACAGTTAGATGATGCTTAGAAGCAAGGATAATTTCAGCCTTGGTTGCATAGCCAACAAATCATATGCATAAGGAAAAAGGGAAAGGAAAATGAAGAGAACAGTCAGTCAGACAAGGGTAAAGTGATGCTGCTGGTGGATTTCTGTTATTTCAAAAGTCATTTGAAATTAAAACCTGTAGCAAGCACTAATTCTTGGGCAGAGGATTATAAAACATGATTGGCTATATATGCATATTAGGTCAAACATTTTGTGGAATTTCCAGGTAATTTTACAACACTAATTTTCTATTGCATACTTGCATATTCCTTTTTTGAACAATTAGCTACAGAAGCAAGAAGAGGAAGAGCAGCCTTCCTCATCAAGCAATCCTGTGTTGGAGCTAGAGCTGGCAGAAGAGAAATTACCTATGACTCTGTCAAGGCAAGAGGTGAGTACCGAAATTGTTCTATTGCTTTATTTTTCAAATGTTTTTTTTTCCCCTATGTCCTTTTTAGAGAAATATTACCATGACAGTTTTGTCACATTACCAACGTTCAAACAATATAACAAACTATAGTAATAAACTTCTTACAAGGGCAAGAACTTTGATCCAATGTAGTTTCACTAAAGCAAGCAAGAAAACCTCTCTGACAGTATAAGTAAAGCCAGAATAGATGTGTGAGCACACTAATCCAGTGGGGAAGGGTAAAGCCTAGTACACAAGGGCCGAGTATCGTGTGGCATAGGCCGATTCAATAGAAACTGTCCGACATTTGGCCCGTGTGAGCGGCAGCTGGTCCGACAGAAGCCGGCCATTTGACTGGCTTCTGTCAAAGGCGCATGATCGAAAAAGGTCTCTTATTTGGCTCCCGATCAGCTCTCTCAGCCAATGGCCGAGAGCGCTGATCGGGGTGTTCTTGGGTCACACGTATCCCTGTCAGAACACAATAGCTTAGCAGGGGTGATCGCTGTACTAACAATCTGATGTTAGTACAATGGCTCCTCCCTGCGCCCCATTGCCATCCAGTGATGTGCACGAGAGCCTCGGCTCTTTGGGGACTCTCCCTCTTCATTGGCTGAGACAGCAGTGGGAGCATCAATCACAACTAGTGAGCCTATGAAAAGAGAGGGCGTGAGGCCGAGCCATGGTTTTGTGTGTGAATCGCTTGGGAGC
Source organism: Pelophylax lessonae (assembly GCF_965119305.1). Lineage (NCBI taxonomy): Eukaryota > Metazoa > Chordata > Amphibia > Anura > Ranidae > Pelophylax > Pelophylax lessonae. The sequence goes on from NC_138771.1 coordinate 177,206,682, forward strand.
GAGCCTGCTTGGCTGCTCCATTGCAAGTTGCTATAGGGGCACTCGGCAGGAGGGGAGGGGCCAGAAGCACCAGCGGGGGAACCTTAGAAGAGGAAGATCTGCCAAAACCACTGCACAGAGCATTTAAGTATGACATGTGCTCTTCTTCCTTCTTTTTTTTTTTTTTTAATAATTGGCTTTAATATCACTTTAATGATCACAGAGCTGTATTAATAAGGTAGTACGAAGCAACATTCCTAATTTTTCTGAGAATTTTCTTTATCTGTGTGGAGTAGGAGTCTGTGCATGTTGTCTGTCTTGATTAAATGGCTTACATGATGCTGCCATGTGTTTGTGCAAATTTATTTCCCCTCAATGTAATAAGAGAAAAGCAGTGTACTACTGTTATCTGGCTGAGAATGCTTTAAGAACTTCCCAATACAGTAAATAAAAATGTAGTTGCACTTTGCACATCTTCATTGCTCAACTTTATTGTCATATAAGCCTGATAGTGTTAAGAAAAATAGCTAACCTAGGTAAATGTTAAAGAAGGTCTAAAACCCCAAAACGTATAATCATGCACTGTGTTTTATCAAGTCCAAAGTCAGTGCAGCCCTCTAGCAGGAAATTCTAGAGCACTTCATGCTTCCCTCTGCTGACCAGCTTTATGGAGATGCTGATTTCATTTTCCAGCAGGACTCGGCCCCTGCCAACACTGCCAAAAGTACCAATTCCTGGTTTAGCCACCGTTCACATTTGCGCAATTTTGACATGTCAAATCCCAGCCTAATACAGGTAGGGGCACTGCCTCAATCGGTGTGATGTCAACTTTGCTGCGCCGCACCGATTTCTAAAAGTAGTTCCTGCACTACTTTTGGTGACTTTAGGGGTGATTTAGACATCTGTACACAGATGTCCTTCAAATCGCCCCCGAACTTGCACTGAAACATGGGTTTGAAATTTGTGCGCGTTCAGCTGAACTTACACGATTTTAAACCTGCGTTCAGGCGAACATACCCTTAATGATCACGGTATCGCTGTGGTTGATTGGCCAGCAAACTCACCTGACCTAAACCCCATAGTGAATCTGGGGTATTGTTAAGAGGAAGACGAGATACCAAACCCAACAATGCAGACCAGCTGAAAGCCACTATCAAAGCAACCTGTGCTTTAAAAACACCTCAGCAGTGCCACAGGCTGATCGCCTCCATGCCATGCCGCATTGATGCAGTAATTCAGACAAAAGGAGCCCCGACCAAGTATTAAGTGCATACTATACTGTACATGGACATACTTTTCAGTAAGCCAACATTTCTGTATTAAAAACTATATTTTTTTTTGTTGGTCTTATGTGGTATTGTAGTTTTCTGAGATACTGAATTTTGGGTTTTCACTAGCTGTAAGCCATAATCATCAAAATAAAAAGAAGGAAATGCTTGAAATGTATCACTCTGTGTGGAATGAATCTATATAATGAGTTTCACTTTTTGAATTGAATTGCTGAAAAAAAATGAACTTATTGATGATATTCTAATTTTTCTTCATTTTTTTTTTTTTTTTTTTTTTTTTTATTGATACACCTGTATATTTGCTATGCAGATTTTACTGTTACTGCGTTTATTTTTACTTAATAGACTCTCCTTAAACTTTATACAAGATAGAAGGGTGGCTTGTTAATGTGTTTTCTTCCATGTCTTTCTAATCCAACTTTTCATTAAAGAAGAAGTGAAGTCTTTCATTTTTTTTCTTTTTTTTTCTTCCCTGCAAAGTAAATGCATAATGTGCTAGTATGCGTCGCATGCTAGCACATTATGTGACACGTACCTGCAAACGAAGCCTGCGTTGTCCCTGCTGGCGGCTGCATCTATCTTCGCCCGTCCTCCTTCCGAGTCTGTGGACTCCGGCTGTATTACTGGCCAGAGCTGCATGACGTCATCATGCGCCACAACGCATGCGCGCGGGAGCCGCCGTTCATGGTACAGGGCTCTGAAGAAGCAGCACCGGCGGCCGTTTCTTCAGAGCGCATGCGCCGATTACGTCATCGGCTGCATGCAATGTAAATATCTCCCAAACGGTGCAAGTTTAGGAGATATTTACAGTACCTATAGGTAAGCCTTCTAAAAGGCTTACCTATATGTAAAAGTTATAAAGTTGGTTTACAACCACTTTAATTTGTAATTTACTGGGAAGCTGTTTGTTTAAATAAAGCAGTATTGTATAAAAAAACAATGTAGCGCTAATCCTCAGCAGAAGGCTCTCAAAAAAACTAAAAAGTCCATATGTAGTCCCAATTTGATCAGATGAAATGTAGCAATTCCATGATACCACCACCAGACACCAAGTTCACACTGTCCCTTACCACATTGAGATGATCCCCATGACAGAGATCCCAAATGCCAAAACAGACTCAGTAAGACTCGGTAAGTATCCAGGATAAAATTCCTCCTTTTCCGGAAATCTCAGGGCAGTATTGTATAATGGGGCTTTTCATTTTTGGGGAAATTTTTATTATCCAATTCTTTTCCATGCATAACGATATTCAATTCTTAAAAATAAAAGTATGTTTAGTGTAGGAATCCCTTTTTTTTTTTTTTTTTTTTTTTTTTTTTCTTTTTCTTTAGATGTCTATTTTTTTCTCACACCAGCAGTCTTATTTAGTTGGCATTGGCTTTTAAACCATCTGCATCAAAACAGTATAGTTCGGGTGGGTGAAAATAAATGGGGCATGGGCGATATATTTTTGGCCACTTGCAAAGATTTCTAAAACTTGAAATTTTACCTTTTGAACGTTTTATAAGAAAAATCATATCCACAATGTTGCCTTAAGGGATTAAGCTTGGCATGTGCAGACCAATTTCTCCATGTACGTTGATTGTGGTTCTACTCTGGAGCGCTAGAAAGCTCTCCAACAAAAACAGTGTGGTTACTTTGTCATCTGATTGAATTTACCAAGACCTAGGAAGAAAACTCCTTCGCTCTTAATAAGTTTCAACATTTCCCAAAACCAGAACATCAGTCTGTGTAGCTTAACATCTACTGGAATCTGAACATTTCAAGGGCGCTTGCCCATTTCTTGCAGCTTTTTATGGGCTGAACACAGTGTTGAAGGCAGTTACATTCAGTGAAATATTAAACTGTTGGACTGATTGGCCTTTCCATCCAAAATAGTAAAATGATTACATTTTTAATGGGTAGGTATCCAAATTCATTACAGACTTTACAGTTCAATTTAGGCAGTATATAATAGCACTTTACTGGTTTTACAAGTCACCCATGAGAGCTTTATTTGAACTTGGCCTCATATAATAACTTTGCTGCCAGTACTTCTGTGATTTTTATTTCCTATAGTAATCATAGGTTTAAAATCTATCGCTGAAATAAGAGTTCCAGACTTGCAGAGCTAGTGTTTATTTAATTGTTAATGTACCCAGTTTATGACCAATATCAGTGCTAGTCAAGAGGGTAACGTCTGCTAACCCTAAAATATCTTGCTTTCTGTGGAAGAATACATAGGTGAAATGATAGTGTACCTAGATATTACTATCCTTGCGCACCAAAAGAGCGAGACAACATAACTGGAACTTTTCAGGTGCCACTCCTACAATTCTCAGTGATTAACATTTAAAATGCTTTTCACTTCCAATTTTTGTACCCAATAATGATTGTGCATACTAAAAACATATTTAAAAAGGAAGTGATACAAACAGGCATATTAACCTTAGAATAACATTGAATTTTTCACATAAATCTTTAATATAATTGTACCACAGACGCTGACCATACAGCAGCCCAAATGTTCAATATAGAGACATTTTTTTATTTATTTATTTTTATGTGTTTTACAGGTAATACTTGCTTAATCAGAAAATTCTGGAAAATTAGCAATGGTAACCCCTTAACACGGGGAATAGGGAACATGATTCCCAAGTATTTTTATACATGGTTCTGCAATTTTTATGTACATTGTTAAAGTTCCACAGTTTACCTTTTACCTAAGAAACATTTTGAGTTGCATGCCCTCACCCTGGAATTGGACCAACATATTTTTCGATGTAAATGTATTGTTCGATTACCAAAATATCTGTATATTGGACATATAGGGTGTTATATGGGTAATGTTTATGCGGCTAGGGTTAATACCCTTGCTATATGCTTGTGCTGCATCCTTTTTTAAATATGTTTGCAGTATGCACAATGATTTTTAGGTACAATAAAAATTTGAAGTAAAACGTATTTTAATGTTACTCTTTGACAGTTGTATGAGTGGCACCTGAAAAGTCCCATTTCTGTTCCCTTTCTCTTTTGCTGTGCAAAAAGGGGGGTTGTAGTGCAATGAATGGCCACCCACTTCTTTTAGCTTAAAGAGATTCTAAAGGAAAAGTAAAAAAAAAAAAATGCTTTTTGCAATAGTTTTGCACAGTGCAGCCAGCCTTGATCCTCTTCTTTTTGGGCCCTGCTGCTGAGTGTCCCCTAATAGCAAGCCCATTCTCACACACACAGCGTGAGGCTCAGCAATGCCCCCACACTTTCCTTATTGGCTCACTGCCATGAGGAGAGAGAATGATCCGGGAGAGCCGCTGCTCTCATGCTTATTATAGGTCAAGATGACGGTCGTGTAAATAAAAGGGGGGGCTGCACCCAGAAGGTTTTTCTTGCCTTCATGCATAAAATTCATCAAGGTAACAAACCTTGAGCTTTTGGAACCACTTAAATACTATCCTTTTGCAGTATACACTGAAGAACTACCCCCCCCCCCCCCCCCGCTAGACTATTTCAACAAAAATCTTCCTATAATATTATATGTGTGTTGAATGTAATATTTTATGCATGTTATTTACTCAGAACTGACATGCAAGTGACACTACAGTATTTCCCTTTGCTCCTCCTTCCCAGCAGCTGCATGAAAGGTGATGTAGAAGGGGAGGAGAAACTGAGCCAGCACAAAGAGTAATTACCCTCCCAGGGAGGAGAGGGCTTTGACATGTAAGGAGGGAGGTGGCTATGCTAGGGAATTTGACCCTTCCTGGAGCAGTCAAATTAACTAGCAAGTTCTAGGAAATTTCTAAGAAGGCACATTAGATACCAAGTTACCTGTGGGTCCTACCCGGTAATCCATTTTTCATCTGGCTTTGGACCCATTTTGTGTTATTGTTTTTCTGTACGAAATGTTATTGAAAGTAATTTTGTGTTCTAATACTAAAAGCTAACCACAAGCTTGTAGTCCACTTTGAAGCAAATGTCATGTAAAATGTCTCAGGGAATCTCCACACTATAGGGGCTGTTTATTAAAACTGGAGCAGACAGCATCTAGAGCAGATGTGCATTGTAACCAATCAGCTACTAACTTCAGCTCATTCAGTTAAACTTACTAATCCTTAGGCCCCTTTCACATGGTGCAGAATCTGCATTTCTTAGCAGGATCTGGATCTCTTTCCAAAGGTCCCCTGGTGAACAGAGCAGGCGGATGACAGGTCTGTGTCTTCTCTGTTCAGCCCTCTCTGCTTTATGGGTGGTTGGGTGTAAACAGACCGGCTAATTTTCACACCCCTGCCCTCCTATGCAAACTGCCTAGATGGGGCGGAATAGATCCCCTTCATTTTTTTTTTTTTTTTTGCAGACTGGATTTAAAGGTAGTCGAACGTAAATGAATGTAAGTCCGTTTACACCTGCCAGTCCATGGGAATTCGTAGACCATCCAATCAGGTCTGCCTTAAAAACTGACCGAGGCCTTAGAGCAGAACTAAACCCATCAATTTAACGTTTTTTCAAAATGGCTACATTCAAGGCACACCATGAATGACAACTGTCACATTTGCTTAATGCGTTAGCACTTCTGTCTAGCAGTACTAGGGTCAACAGTTCAAATCCCAACCACTGAACCACCTCCCTGGAGTTTACATGTTCTCCCTGAGTGTGCGTGGGTTTCCTCCCAGGTACTCCAGTTTCCCCCCACACTACAAAGACATTCTGGTAGTTTTACTGGGTCCTGTCTAAATTGGCCCTAGAATGTGTATGTATGAATGTGAGTCAGGGACCTTGGATTGTAAGCTCCTTGAGGGCAGGGACTAATGTGAATGTATAATAAAAAATAAAAAAAAAAAAGTGCGTGTGCGTTGCATAAATTGATGGCTCTATATACAAGTACCTGTACAAAATTAAAATTTAAAGCGATCTAGATATGGACACTTATTGCATGTTGGGATGAGAATTGGAATTAGAGCTCAGGATTACACCTAGTAACTGGCTAGGGACTGGTAATTGTTCTATTGATCTGGATGAAAAAGTCAAGGTTGGGGAAATGGGGAAGAGGGAGTAAATAATGTAAAAGCTCAGTTTTAGAAAGGTTGAGTAAGTGGTATGACATTCATACTGTCAGTTAGTTCACCTCTTCAGTCTCTCCAAACATCACTAGTTTACTAAGTAGAGAGATAGAGTTGGGTGTTGTCAATTGTGATTTTTCTGTACTTGCAGCATAGTTAAATGGTATAAAATACGGGGAAATGTGCTTGTATTCCAGAGATGTACTAAATGTATTATTATTATAATTTTTTTATTTTTTTTTTTATTTGTGTTTCGGCATATACTTTGAGAGAAGCCTATGAAACTGTCGAGATCCTATGTAGTAGACATACTGTTGTGTTTACTGTACATCTTATGTGCAGGCAGGTACCTTTTTTTTTTTTTTTTTTTTTTTTTTTTTTGCTTTTTTGCTTTTTTACCTTTTTACTGTAGACTGGCATAATGACGTGTGAAGGTAAATCTTCAGTTATTGGTCTTGGCTGCATTTCATCTTTTGTTCTGGACAAAGAAGCTATAATGTGCCTGAACGCACAGGTAGCCCTGTGCTTAGTTGGTTTTCTTTCTGTGGTGACTTGGTTCAGCAAAAGCCACTTTTCCAAAGTCAGTGAAGAAAAAGAATCATGATCATACACATTTGTTTTTTTTAAATAACAAACATGCCATACTTACCTGCTCTGTGCAGTGGTTTTGCACAGAGCAGCCCTCCCCCCCCCCCCCCCCATTGCTAGGTGCCCCCATAGTTAACTGAAATGACCCCCCCCCCCTCACTCCCTGTCGCAAAAGGGGAAAAAAAAAAACTTTTAGCCTTTAGAACCACTTTAAATGTAAATGGGACATGGTACACGAAATTATATATATATATATATATATATATAATCGTATAATATATAGATAAAATCCTATCTATGTGCTCGGTGTAACATCATGTTTCACATTTTACAAAAAAATTGTGGTAAATATTGTGTGGTGTTTACTTTTTAATTTTATTAGTGTATTTTTTCCAACAAAATTGCATTTGCAAAACTGCTGCGCAAATACTGTGTGACATAAAAAATTGCAACGATTGCCATTTTATTCCCTAGGGTCTCTGCAAAAAAAAAAAAAATGTAAAATATTTGGGGGTTATAAGTAATTTTCTAGCAAAAAATACTGATTTAAACTTGTAAACAAGTGCCAGAAAAAGCCTGGTCTTCAAGTGGTTAAAGTCAGATCCTAGTGACAATGTGAAACTAAATCAAAGAATGGCTTTTCTGACTAATAAAGCTAATACAAGTGTGTCAGGACATTTTCTTTCAAAAATGTATCATGGAGTACAAGTTCACTCTTATTTTGTACAGTTTTCTCTTTTGTTAATCGACGGATACAGCGCTCCATAGATCATAACTAGTGGGTTATATTGCCTCCTCCAGGAGTAGGACTAGGCAGAACAAAAAACACCTTGCTACGCCCATGGGCCACCCTCAGCTTGGTATATAGCCCCCCTCTTTGCTCTAGGTAATCAGTTTTAATCTGTCTAGTTAGGAGTAAGGACCTAGGCTCCCGGCTGGGATGTCTCGTTCTAGCAATTTTTTTCTTCTTAATTACATCTTTTTTTGTTTTTTTCCCTTGTGAGATCTACAGTCAACTGCCAGGCTGGGCGACGGGCTGGATAATCCTAGATCCAGTGGTTCCCCCCTCTTTGACGGGGTGTTGATCAGAAGTTGGCCTTGTGTCTGCCTTGGTAATCTTTTTTTCAGCGACCCCCCCCCTAGCCATGCACTCTTTAGTTCGTACCTTCATTTAGGGGGTTCGACATGTGGCTCCACCTGTACGATTTCTTTTGCTGACACAAGATTTAAATTTAGTGATTTGGTATTCCAGAAACGTCCATTGGAGAATATTCGGGAGATTCCCTTGCCTACGTTATCCCAGAAGGTGGCATTCTTGGTGGCTATTACCCCAACCCGCAGGGTAGCAGGGTTGGGGTGGCATTATCCTGTCGTAGTCCCTATTTAGTGGTCAATAGGGATAAAGTGGTTCTTAGTCCTTGTCCATCATTCCTGCCCAAAGTTGTCTCTGACTTCAGTTTGAATGACATTGTGTTGCTTTCCTTGCTTCCCAAACCAGCTAATCCCAAGGATTTTGCTTTGCATACCTTGGATGTGGTTCGTGTGAATCGAGTTGTTTCGGAGGTCACACTCACTTTTTGTGGTTACAGACGGACCAAGGAAAGGGCTGGCTGCTTCTTCAGCTACCATCTACAGATGGATCAGACAGACGGTGACTCAGGCCTATTCTATTAAAGGTCAGGTTCCACCTTTCCATGTCACAGCGCATTCTACTGGGGCGCTGAGTAATTCTTGGGCATTCTGTCCACATCAAGCATCAATATCGCAAGTTTGCAAGGTGGCCATTTGGTCGACGGTGCATACCTTCACAAAATTCTATAAGGTAGATACTTTGGCATCTGCGGATGCTTCTTTTGGTCGCAAAGTTTTGAGGGCTGCTGTTTAAGAGGGGCTGTTCCCTCTTGAGGGGTGTTTTTTTTTTTCTTTTAACTTTTTTTTTTTTCAGACGGGGCTCCTGTGACCCGGTTAAGGCTCCTGTGGCCTGGTTAGGGCTCCTATGTTTAGCCTTGGGTTATTTTCCCTACCCCTCATTTTCCTTTTGGCACTGCTTTTTGGACGTCCCAATAGTTATAATCCATGGAGCACTGTACAGTGTCCCTCGATGAACAGAAGAGAAAATGGGATTTTTGTACTTACAGTAAAATCCATTTCTTTATGGAGTTTTGATACCTCTAATACTGCTTGCTACTAAACTGATTACCTAGAGCAGAGGGGGGGTTATATACCAAGTGGAGGATAGCCCATGGGCATAGTCAGGTGTTTTTTGTGCTGCCTAGTCCTATACCTGGGGGAGGCAATATAACCAACTAGTTATGATCTATGGAGCACTGTGTCAGTCGATGCATTTAGAAATGAATTTTACGGTAAATACAAAAATCCAATTTTTCTGGAAATGCAGGAAAAAGCTATGGTTGAAGTGATTTCCCCCCCCCCCCCATGTTTGGAAATAACCATAATCAGTTCTCAGAGTTTTTTTTGTATTTTATCCTTTGGGCACTACAATCTATAACATAGGGCCCCTAATGCAATAATTGTGTGATCATACACAACTGCTAATCAAATTTATTTTTCACCATTTTCTGCCTGCTCACTTTAAATCTTTTTTTCTATTTGTAACTGCTCATCATTATTCTATGTGCTGAGCAACTCACCATCTGTTTTGTGATCAATTTTATTTCAGGCTGGTGAACGGGTATCTTGAAGTATTCTGAATAGTATGTTGCGCTTACATTTTCCTTTGTCACGTCAAATAATTTGCTTTTTTTTTTTTTTTTTTATTTGGTTTTTATTTTATTTTCAAATGGATAAAAGTCCCGGCCATGTGTTCCTTCAGCCTTAGGGGTTGATTTACTTAAGGCAAATAGACTGTGCACTTCTCATGCAAGTGCATTTTTGCTTGCACAAGATTGGGGGATAGATATCAGTAGAGCTTCTGCCCATTTACTAAGCTCTGGAGCAACTGCACTTTGCAAAGTGCACAGTCTGTCCAACCCCTTAGTGTCTAGTTATTGTCAGGATTTTTTGAAGTGGAGCTCATTTGAAGTAAAATGTAATATGTTTTCCCATTCTAGGTGATACGTAGACTACGAGAAAGAGGGGAACCAATTCGACTTTTTGGGGAAAGTGATTATGATAGCTTCCAGCGCTTGAGGAAGATAGAGATTCTTGCTCCAGAAGTGAACAAGGTACAGTTTTTTTTTTTTTTTTTTTTAAACAGGGTAATCACTTTCATATATAATGTTTCAGAGCAGTGCTTCCAGTATTATTGAGTTATGTAATTATTATTGAATTATTATTATATGAACTAATGATGTATTGATTTGATGCACTTTTATTGATTTGCACAGCATGCTTTGTACTACTTTTTTTTTTTTTTTTGCATTGATGTGTTGATTCAAAGTGTTTGTAAACCTCAGATGTGAAATATGAACAAAGCACAAAGAATATCCCTCTATAGTGTGTACTATCTCAATCCAAAGTGCTAAGTGTAATTTCTGTCTGCTGCTTCGTTTCTCTGCTATCTGCATGAATCACTTCTGACAAGTTTTCCAGACACCAATAGAAAAAAGGTGACAGGGGAGGGAGCTCCAGCACACACCCTGTGATTGATGTCCTCAGCTCTGTGTGTTGTGTGAAGGGGGGGGGGGGTGTCCCTTTTTTCCAATCAACTCTCAGAGCTCTCCTCGCTGAGTTCTGCAGAGTGTTACTTCAGATCCCTCCCCACTTTCTAACAGCTCAGACAAGCTTTATAAATTCCAGACTTTGAGCGGATGTAGAGAAGAGAAGACTGCAGATAAACAGGTATGACCTAATGTAGGGGATTTTTCATATCTGTGTCCAGACACTGAGTATATATAGCATTCCTTTTGATTTTATGCATTATGGTCTGAATTATTCTTTTTTAAATATTTAATTTTGAGTAGTACTGTGTGTGTGTGTGTTGTGTTTTTTTTTTTTTTTTAAATCCCATTCAGATATTTGTAAACTTTTCGGAAATTAAATCTTTTAACGTCAAGACGATTGCTAAATTAATAAGAGCAAGACTGAGACATAAAGTAAGGATGTCCAATCAAAATGCCTGTGTTCTATCCATTTACCAAATTGTCATTAATTTTTAGAGACATGTTTAAATTTTAAGTAAACTGTAGATAAGAAAAATGCAATAGCTACCATTGCTAACCTATCTCTAACAATACTAGTTGTCTGGCTATCCATGTATTCAGTGCTCTGAGTTACTGACCTTTAATCTGATTTCTTGATCAGCCATCACATACCATTTTGAAGCCCTAGAAAGAAAAAACTGTCTTTTTCAGAAAGAGGAGTCAGGGCATGTCATCCCCTGTATTTTCATACTACAGGTTTCCTTTAAAGTCTAATGTTATTATTTGATCAAAGTGTAATATTAAAAGGGGTATTAGATGATAAGAACCGACTCTGAGGAAGCTGGAGCTGCTTACATTTCTATAGTTGGACAAATTGGATGAAAGTATAACTTGTGTTTCATTAACATAGTAAGAGTGTGATCATTTTTTATTTTTTTTTTAAAGATATGTTTTTTTAATTTTATACAACCGATTGCACAACACTAGCACAACGCAGCGTGCAATGTACAAACAACAACACTCAGAAAAATACAACCCCATCAATAAACAATTTCTCTCTCTGTTCCTCTCCCCTGCAAGGTTATCCTATGTGCAGTGTACAGTCAGTGATTACATAGAATGTACACCACTTTGCCTACAGTTTCACCATAAGCAAGTATGCCATTTGTCAAAGTGTGACGTATAGGTAGTAATTTTTATACTCGTGGCAATTCAGGAGTTGAGGACAGGCAATCCACTGATCCCAGAGGACAGGCAATCCACTGATCCCATATTTTGTGAAATGTTTTATTTCTTTTCCTATTCTCAAAGGTAAGCTTATATAGCAGAAGTGAGCCAATGACCAGTTTTAACCACAGAGATCTTGTTAAAGATATCGATCCCTTTCATGATAATAGTAGGGACTTTGCATAAAAGTAAAGAATACAGAGCAGTCTCTTAGCACTAGAAGGAAGGCTAGATCCCCAAAGAAGACCATTTTTAGGGTTCACAATGTTTGGCAGGCCCAGTGCAGATGAAATGAAGGAGTTTGTCTCTCCAGAACTCTTGGACTAAAGGACACGTCCAGAAGCAGTGGAGAAAGTCAGCATCCCGACTGCAACCCCTAAAACACTCTGCCGACTGAGATAATCCCATCTTAAAAAGTCTAGCAGGAGTAAGATGTGAATGGTGGAAAATTTTAAGTTGTGTAATGCGATCTCTAGAGGATATCACTGAAGTATCATATGTATCACTGAATTCAGACCAGTCTAATTCTGTAAGGAGTATATCCATATCTACACATTTAGCCTGCGCAGTTTGGAATCTAGAATTAGAATCGGCAATAAGAGCAGCATAATACGTAGAACGAAGCCTAGCAGGGTCGGGGTGTCTCAGCATTTTCTCCATGGGAGGGATATGAGTGTGATCTTTAGCCCTTGTTCAGACCAGTGTGATTTGTCATGCGGTTTGACAGTTGCAAATCTCATGACAAGTTGCACCCCATTGCCAGGAATGGAACCGTTTAAGTTGCCGTGACTCGTGTCGCAGAGACTTTGAAAAAGGTTCCTGCGCTACTTTTTTTTCCAATTTCATTGCAACTTGCATAGACTTCTGTTAAAGTCGTAAGGAGCAATGAAATCGGAGGTGCAAATCTTACTGGTGTGAACCAGGGCTTATGGTTTCGTCTCGTCTCACAAGATGATTCTTGGCATTCAGTGCGACAGAACCATAGACATGCTTGGCACAGCATTTGTCCCAAGCATTAGAAAGGTTCTGTGAATACACTGCAGTTAGTGTGTTTTGGAATTCTCGGGGGCATATATCTGCTTATAAAATCAATTTTGCGCCACTCAGTTCTGGCGGGGCATATCGGAATTATTAGTTGGAGGCAACTGCTAGCCTCAACCAAGATTATTGTTATCCATGAACAAATGCATTTTTAAAATATTGAAGTTGATATTGTATATACAGTGAGGGGGAAAAAAGTATTTGACCCCCTGCTGATTTTGTAGGTTTGCCTACTGACAAAGAAATGATCAGTCTATAATTTTAATGGTAGGTTTATTTTAACAGTGAGAGGCAGAATAACAAAAAAAATCCAGAAAATTTGCATTTCAAAAAAGTTATAAATTGATTTGCATTTTAATGAGTGAAAGTAGATTAGAGAGCTGAGGTTAGGAGCACTTAAAGGAAGTGCTCCCAATCTCAGCTTGTTACCTGTAGAGATGAGCTCAGGCGTGTTCGAGTTGCTACGTGTCCGATTCCGCCAGGAGGTTGACACTGCACTCCACTAATCACAGGCAGTGAGACATTTCCCGATCTGTGCAGCTGCTGATCAGGAACGGTCTCACTGCCTGTGATTAGCGGAGTGCAGCTTTGGGCTTCCTGGCAGGATCGGGCACGTACAAACTCGAACACGCCTAAGGTCATCCCTGGTTACCTGTATAAAAGACACCTGTCTACAGAAGCAATCAATTAGATTCTAATCTCTCCACTATGGCCAAGACCAAAGAGCTGCCCAAGGATGTCAGGGACAAGATTGTAAACCTTCACAAGGCTGGAATGGGATACAAGACCATTAGCAAGCAGCTTGGTGAGAGGGTGAAAACAGTTGGTGTGATTATTTGCAATTGGAAGAAACACAAAAAAACTGTCAGTCTTCCTTGGTCTGGGGCTCCATGCAAGATCTCACCTCATGGCGTTTCAATGACCATGAGAACAGTGAGGAATCAGCCCAGAACTACACGGAAGAAACTTATCAATGATCTCAAGGCAGCTGGGACCATAGTCACCAAGAAAACAATAAACACACTACGCCTTGAAGGACTTAAATCTTGCAGCGCCTGCAAGGTCCCCCTGCTCAAAAAAACACATGTACAGGCCCGTCTGAAATTTGCTAATAAGCATCTGAATGATTCAGAGGAGAACTGGGTGAAAGTGTTGTGGTCAGATGAGACATAAATCAAGCTCTTTGGCCTCAAGTCACCGTGTTTGGAGAAGAATGAATGCCGCCTATGACCCCAAGAACACTATATCCCCACTGTCAAACACGGAAGTGGAAACATTATGCTTTGGGGGTGTTTTTCTGCTAAGGGGACAGGACAGGGGTATGTCTGATCTCAGCATGACAGGCTTGTTACTGTTAACCACTTGCCGACTGCCTAACGCCGATCTACGTCGGCAGTCAGCCCCTCACAGGCAAAGTGACGTAGGGCTACGTCACTAGCTTGTGAGGGTCTAGGGAGCGAGCGCGCGCCCCCGGAGGCGCGCTCCCGCGTGGTCACGGAACACCCCCCCCCCCCGCCCCCCGCGCGTGTGACCAGCGGACCCGATGTCAGCCGGTCACTCGGCGATCGGCGGGGGGGAGGGAGAAAGGCAGGCAGCTTGTGTAAACAAGCCACCTGTCATTCTCCTCGGTGTAAAGACTATGACTATGTAGATCCGTTGATCAGTTTCCTTACAGGTCAAGCCACAGCCAATCACAGTAGAAAGCACGCCCCTAGGGACACACACAGCCCCTCCCTCCCAAATAAAGTTAACCCCTTCACTACCAGTGTATTTTTACAGTAACAGTGCATATATATATATATATATATAGCACTGATTACTGTAGAAATGTCACTGGTCACCCCAAAAGTGTCAAAAATGTCAGTCAAGGGTCCTATCTGTCCGCCCCAATGTCGCAGTACCGCAAAAAAAATTGCAGATCGCCGCCATTACGCGTTAGAAAAAAAAAACAACAAAAATGACAAAAATCTTTCCCTTTGTTAGTAAACGCGATAACTTTTGCGCAAACCAATCAAAATACACTTTTTGCGATTTTTTTTTTTTTTTTTTTTTTTTTTACCAAACATAGGTAGCATAAAACAAATTGGCCGAAAAAGTTAAAAAATTTTGATTTTTACATTTTTTTTTTGGGGAATTTCATATAAAAAAATGTGAAAAATATTGCTATTTTTGCAAAATTGACGCTCTTTTTTTTGTTTATAGCGCGTGATCAAAAAATCGCACAGGTGATCAAATACCACCAAAAGAAAGCTCTGTTTGTGGGAAAAAAAGGACGCCAAATTTGTTTAGGTACAGCGTCGCACGACCGCGCAATTGTCCGTTAAATTCACGCAGTGCCGAATCGCAAAACACCCCCTGGTCGGAATGGGGGTAAAATCTTCCGGGGCTTAAGTGGTTAATTGCCCTAAGTTTTGTGGTGGGAATTGCTATAGTTATGTGGAAGCACTTTTGCGTGCCTGTGATTTATACACGCTGACAGTTTGTTTGGCTAATCTCTCCTATATATGTGTTGTAAACGCCAGAGGGTGCTGTTTTCTCATTTTTTTTTTTTTTTTTTACTATCCGTTTTCTAAATATGACAATTCAGTGTATTTAGCTTAGCACCTTGGCATTCAGCACTAAACTCATTTAAATGTTTATTTCTGAGCAATGCCTAAAATGTTTCTCTTGTGTGGATCTTGTCTGCTAGGGCTTAAGAAATGACTTGAAGGCTGCTCTGGATAAGATCGATCAGCAGTATCTCAATGAGATTGTAGCTGGTCAAGAACCGACAGAAGAAGATACACAGAATGACCTGAAAGTCCATGAGGAAAATACTACAATTGAGGAGCTGGAGGTGTGTATTATACTCTGCATTGCAATCAACACATGTACATTATGCTAATGTTAATTCTCTTAATATTTGATCCATCCCCTCCTTTAAAATTGGTGACAAAAAAGTAATAAGCACAGGGAGCCATAATGCTTATTTCTTTTATTAATTATTAGCAGTTGGGCTTTGTTATGCCTACCAACCAAACCCAAAGAGCAGTAATACATGGTAGCCAGCTGTGTTTAGAGCTACTAAAGACTGACTTAATTCTATTGTTAAAAATGTAATCATTTTTTCTCTGGCTAGTTGAAACCCCACTGGATTTAATTTGCTCTGACTCTGCTAAAATCTTAGTGATTTTGTCTACTCTCTTCTTAGCAATAGTTGGCTAATAAATGGTTGCTCCACACTAGCTGCTGTAGGTTTCTTTTAAAGCAGAAGGATTTTTTTTATCTTAAAGGAGTTGTAAAGTTAGAGTTTTTTTTTTTTTTTATCTTAATGCATTCTATGCATCAAGATAAAAAAACCTTCTGGGTTTAGCAGCCTCCCCAGCACCCCCTAATACTTACCTGAGCCCCATCTCTGTCCAGCGATGTCCACACGTCCCTCGGCCGTCCAGAGCTCTCTCCTGATTGGCAGAGACACAGCCGCGGCACCATTGCCTTCTGCGGCTGTCAAAGTCAGTTAACCAATTAGGAGAGAGAGGGGGCAGGGCAGAACGGTAGCTCCATGTCTGAATGGATACATGGAGTTGCAGCTCGGCTTGGGTGCCCCCATAGCAAACTGCTTGCTGTGGGTGCACTCGACAGGAGGGAAGGGCTAGGAGCAGCAATAAGGGACCGTTTTTTTATAGCCGCAGGTCAGCTAACTAGCTGCTGGACTGCTTTTACAAGCAGTGGAAGGGGACACCCTTCCCCTCCCTCCGCCTTCCACGGCTTGCTCTCCTGTCCCACCGGGGGGACCTGAGCAACCAGCTGGCGTGTCTGCTGGCTGGTCAGGAAGCCAAACAAAGCTGGGATCAGCTTTGAGCGGCTCTCCACTATAGTAACCTGGAATAACAATGACATGACATCACTTTCATTTTTTAACAATTGAAACCATTCAAAAACACTGATCTTGGTATAAAATAAATGAATAATTAAAAAAAAAATTGCCCTGTCGTCCTGTGTGCAAAGGAAAAAGCACGCTTCAGTCCCGCGCTCACACAAACATTGATCGTCCTACACATGTGAGGTATCACTGTAAATGTCAGATCATGGGCAGTAATTCTAGCACCAGACCCCCTCTGTAAATTTAAAATGGTAACCTGTAAAGGCTTTTAAAGCGTTGCCTATGAATAGTAAAATTTGCGAAATTTTTTGCCGTTGCACGGGTGTGCGCAATTTTTACAGCATGACACTTTGGTATCTATTCACTTGGCAAACCATCATCTTTTATATTTTCCCAAAAAAATGGGTTATGTATTGTATTTTTTTGCATTAAAATACAATTTTCCAAAGAAAAGTGCGTTTTGAAAAACCGCTGCGCAAAATACCATGTAACGTAAAAAAATTGCAAAATCCACCAATTTATAACTCTAGGGTCTCTGCTTTAATATTTTATATAATGTTTGGGTGTTCTAAGTAATTTTCTAACAAAAAATTCAGATTGTTACATGTAAACAAAGTACAATAAAAGGCCCGGCCTGGAAGTGGTTAATGTCACTACATTCCGCTTTTATGTAGGGAACTACCATGTCTGTGAACACTTATCCAGTTTAAACTCAAAGATGGACAAATACAATATTGAAAACCTGGCTAAATCGAGAAGTGCTCTGTGATCTATAGAAATGATTTGAGATACAGGAGAAATCTTGCCCTCTACTTCAAAAGACTCCTATTTCAAGGCCTGCTACAATATTATATTTCACACAGGCGGACCGTTCAGATCCGCCTGTCCGTTTTTTTTTTTTTTTTTTGGCGTATCTGAACGGTCCCCCAATGCATTCCTATGGGGCATCGGATGGCAGCGGAGACATGTCCGCTGACATCCGACCCGATCCAATCCGTCAAATCTGGACGGATGGAAACCCTATTTTCCATCCGTCCATCGGATCGGATGAGAACGGACCGAGGGTCCGTTCCCATCCGATTTTCCCCATAGAGATGCATGGGGAACTGACAGCTGTGTCTCCGCACACAGTGCGGAGACACAGCTGTCATCCTTCTGCTCCGCTGAGAAAAGCGGAGTCCGTTTGACGGACTGTGTGTGTGAAAGAGCCCTTAATTCACAAACTCACTCCCTCTGCCTTTTCCCAGAGGCCAGCCAAAATCTCCATGTTTCTGTCCAAATACAGACACCTGACATTATTTAAGACCCTTATCCAACCTGCCAAAATGCTAAATCTCTGACCTTAAACCAGATAAAAGCCCAGTCCCTGATGGACAAACGCTACACTACTAATAGAGCCTTCTCCCAGATCATTATACCCCAATTTCTAGCAGCATGATGAGTTCCCACATCGCTCAAATTTTAAAATCAACTATTCTAAATCCTTTGTGCTTCACCTCCTACTTCCCTTAGATGTGCCATCCAGTGGCGGCCCGTCCATGCGTCCGGCCCTGTAATCTACATGCAGGGAGCCGGACGCATGGATTCCAATGGGGTTTTTTTTTTTTTTTTTAACCACTTAAGCCTGGAAGATTTTACCCCCTTCCTAACCAGGGCCTATTTTGCGATTCGGCACTGTGTGACTTTAACGGACAATTGCGTGGTCGTGCGGCGCTGTACCTAAACAAATTTGACGTCCTTTTTTTCCCACAAACAGAGCTTTCTTTTGGTGGTATTTGATCACCTGTGCGATTTTTTTTTTTTTTTACTTTTTGCGCTATAAACAAAAAAAGAGCGTCAATTTTGCAAAAATAACAATATTTTTCACATTTTTTTTATATGAAATTCTCCAAAAAAAAAAGTAAAAATCAAAATCTTTTTAACATTTTGGGCCAATGTTTTTTTTTTTTACCATATGTTTGGTAAAAAAAAAAAACATAAAAAGCGTATTTTGATTGGTTTGCACAAAAGTTATTGCGTTTACTAACAAAGGGAAAGATTTTTATCATTTTTGGTGTGTTTGATTTTTTTTTTTCCGGAACTGCGACATTGCGGCAGACAGATTGGACCCTTGACTGACATTTTTGACACTTTTGGGGTTACCAGTGACATTTCTACAGTAATCAGTGCTATACATATGCACTGTTACTGTAAAAATTACACTGGCAGTGAAGGGGTTAACTTTTTTGAGAGGGAGGGGTTATGTGTGTCCCTAGGGGCGTAATTCTAACTGTGATTGGCTGTGGCTTGAGGTGTATGAACAGTGATCAACGGTCCTACATAGTAGAACCTTATGATCACTATTCATACACAGGGGAGAATGACAGGCGGCTTGTTTACATTAGCCGCCTGCCTTTCTCCCTTCACGGCAGACGATCGCGAGTGACCGGCGGACATCGGGTCCGCCGGTCACATGCATGGACTCGTTCGTGAACGAGCCGGGGCGGGAGCGCGCCTTCGGGGGTGCGCGCTCGTCCGCTATTGGCTCCCAGGCTAGTGACGTATATATATATGTCACTTTGCCTGGCTGGGGCTGACTGCCGCAGTAAATAGTCGTGCGGCAGTCGGCAACCGGTTAAGCACGTGATTAAAGCCAGAAGCTCTAATAGGCTTCAAAAAAGGGTGGGCTCTGGGCACAGAGCACTAAGTCCACCCAGTTGTGTGACAATAGCGAATGAATATTCGCTATTGCTACACTGATTCTCCTCCTGGCCAATCAGGAAGCGGGTCCTGAGACCCGTTTCCTGATTGGCCGAAAGGAGAAGCCATGCTATTGGCCAAGGAGGAGGGAAGCACACGGAGGAGACTGCGGGGGAAGCCGCCGCTTCCTGCCCAGGGTGACCAAGCCGGGGACTGGAGGGGGGTTAGGTGTGCGTGCTGGAGCTGGTGAGGTCCGAGGGGGGGGGGGGGTGGGCTGTGTTGTGGTCCGTCTGCCGCACCCCCCAGCCCATGGAGCACCAGCCGCCACTGGTGCCATCCCCTTGCACCCTTTGCTTGGAAACCTAAAGCTCTCATGTACTTTGATATCCAACTGCCAGTGAATCGATTAGACCTACGATATATTCACTGAACCACCACAAGCTCCTCACTCAACTTTAACTGGATTTAAGCAGTTGAGACAGATCAGCATTCTCCTGATGTAGACCCCCCAACTACCCAAACTCTTTTAAGATCAAGGCAGTCTTTCCCATTTAGATACCCGCGTGCTAGATCAGCTGTTGCTTTACGACTGCTCTCTGCCATCACCATGATATCCTTTATTAAATACAGAGTACTCTTCCGTACAGGAGACTGATTATTAACCTTTATATAAACTGATGAAAGATCTTTGGGACTTTTATGCTTCCCACCTACCCCACTCGTCTCTCCACTTCCTCACCACAACCCTCTTACTATTTTACCTCTGTTATTGCACCACTACGCTTTCCTTCTGTAAAATCTTTGATTATTCCATAACATTTTTTTTTCTTTTATAAAATTACTTGAAGAAAAGAAAAATCAAAAGCTAGTTATGCTTACCCCGGAGCTCCTTTTTAAGGAGCCAGGGAATCTATTTTGTATATTGGCAACAAAATGTTAAAGTTAGGTATGTATTTTTTAGGTATATTGGCTTCCTGTCTCATGAAATGTATTTGGTACAGTTTTACTGATATTTTTCATATTCCATGTACATGTATGCAGATAAACTAGGTACATCATACCAAGACTGATATAGGGCTTTTTGTACACTTAGTACCTTTACATTGTTGATGTGGTTGTGATGCTTTCCTTGGGTGACCATTGCTATGCACTATATCGCTCTTGTTTTAGCTGAAACAGATGTTCAATTTTTATGAGGACAAACCCATTCCAAGAACCATTGCATCAGTAAAGGTCCATATTCCTCTCTTCTCTTGCATAAAGCATTAGTATTTTGATTCAAGATGGTCTCTGGAGTGCTTTATGGATGACTACACAGAGATGAAATAAGACCCTGCTGGGGAAACTGACTGCCAACAATGATATTAGGACACATGATCTTTAACTTAGTTTCTCACCCAATTATTAGAACAGAATATGGAGATTTCTCCTGCTATGGTCCATAAATATACTTTGCTGTTCACAGCTTTGTTGCCATTAAGGATGTTGAATGACTTCTGTACTGGGGAATTGTAGCTGAGGAGTGTTTCTCTTATGTATTCTAAAGACTTTGAATAAGTTGACATAACGGATTTCCCTGAATACATAAGAAGAAGCATATTTCAAGAGTCTCTATAAAGTTTTAAATAGTGAAAGTAGAAATTAAATGAGCTATATTTTGCCAGTGGTCTGAAAAAGAAGAAATCCTTTCTAGAACTTCTGTGGGTGTAAAGGATTTTTTTTTCCCTTAAATAACATACTTATCTGCTATGTGCAATAGAATTGCACAGAGCAGCCCCAAACCTCTTCTTGGGTCCTCCTCTCACGCTAGTGCCCCCAATAGGAACTGCTTCCCATGGGAGCACTTTTACGTGCTCGCTCCCGAACCCCGCTGCTGCGTCCATTGACACGGACAGCGAGATTTGGCCCCATCCCCCACTCTGTCCTCACTGGCTTGATTGACCGTAGTGGGAGTCAATGGCTCCTGCTGCCACAGCAAAGCCTGTGAGACCCGAAAGTGAGTGGAGAGAAGAGCTGCATACGTGCACATCGCTGGATTGCAGAAGGGCTCAGGTAAATATAAGGGGGGAATGAGGGGCCAATACCGATGCCTAAACATTTTATACCTTAATGCAAGAAATGCATTAGGTAAAAAATGTTTAAAAATTAGAACAACTTTAATGCCTCTTGCACACAGGAGTTAAAAATGCTACGTTTTTTTCTGATTCAAAATGAGATTCTTTTTTGTCTATGGAACCATGCACACAGCTGAGTAAAGATCAGTAATACAGCATTGAGTACAGAACTAAAAAACAAAAATAGAAAATCTTTCATTTCAGTGCAATGATTTACTCGCGTGTTTACTCGTCGATAAGCATGTTTACATAAGTATAAATTAGTATATTACAACCCTGGCAAAAAAGAAGAATTTTACTCCCCTATATGCTTACCCACCTTTATTCCTCTATACCCAACATTACTCAGGTCTTTACACGCCATTTCTTTTACTCACAGACTATCTGTCAACAAGTTCCTGAGTAAATTATGATGCCAGTGTGCAAGAGGCTAAAGCTTAAATGCAACTCAAACTATAATTCCAAATGACTAGTCTATTAAGAAAAATGTATTTCCCATAGTGACCTATACATTCTTTTATTCTATTTAACTCTTTTATTTGAAAGTTATAGTTGTAGCATAACAAAGAAACAAAAAAAAAAATGATGTACTGGAATCTAGACATTAGGAAAGATAAAGTGTATGTAAAGCTTAAAGTGAGACTATGGCAAAACTAACCTTAACCACTTAAGGACCGAAAGGTGTTAATCCCCTTAATGACCAGGCCATTTTTTTTTTCAATACTGCACTGCGTTACCTTAACTGACAATTGCGCGGTCGTGCGTAGTTGTACAAAAATAAATTTTCCCCACAAATAGAGCTTTCTTTTGGTGGTATATGATCAATTCTGCAGGTTTTTTTTTTTGTGTATAGCGCAAAAAATAAAGCGCTACCATTCTGAAAAAAAAACAATATTTTTTACTTCTATAAAACATTCCCAATAAAAAAATAAAATCTCAATGTTTTTTATCATTTTGGACCAATATGTATTCTGCTACTTATTTTTGGTAAAAAAAAATCCCAATAAGTGTATATTGATTGGTTTGCACAAAAGTAATCGCGTCTACAAACTAGGAACGATTTATGTCTTTTTTTTTTTTTACAAGTAATGGCGGCGATCAGCGTTTTTTTTTTTTTGCGGGACTGCCACATTGCAGCCACCTAAGATCGGACACCTAACTGACACTTTTGGGGGGACCAGTGACATTGCATATTTTTCAGCATTGATTACTGTAGTAATGTTACTGTACTAATGATACTGGGAGGGAAGGGGTTAATATCAGGCGACCAAAGGGCTAAATTTGTACCTAGGGGATGCTTTTTAACTGTGTGCAGGTTGTAGTCACTGGATGAACACAGGTACCTGTGTTCCTAAATAGGAGGAACAAATGATCCCTGTGTTCATCACTGACAGAACAGCACTCTGCTGTATTTCCATCAGCAGACCGTCATTCTGTCTCCGTGGGGAGTGATCGTGGGTGCCCGGTGTGCATCATGTCTGCCGGACCCGCTGATTGGCTTCTCCTCTAGTGAGCACAAGAGAAGATTGACAGCACTCCGAATAAAAGGTAAATAGGATGTTTATTGAAGAAAAGTAATGCGATATGATAAGCGAATCTTTTCGTGAAACTCGTTAACCATCTTGCTGCCTGTATGTCCATAAGGTCTGCTATTTTGGATACTTTTCTTCAATTAACATCCTATTTGCCTTTTATTCGGAGTGCTGTCAATCTTCTCTTGTGCTCACTGCTGTTTGGATTACGGTACTAGATGAGCACCTGACTTCCAGGCTTTCATTACACACACCTGAGTGGCTTTTTGTCCATCTTTGTTCAGCTGGCTCACCCTCTAGCCAATTGGTGTGCACGCCTCCACTAACTGCTACACGAAACAACGAACATGTACGTAGTTTCGCGTAACTGAGCTGCCCTTCCGCAGTAAGACTTCAGCGGCTGGTCGGCAAAGGGT
Organism: Pelophylax lessonae; assembly: GCF_965119305.1. Lineage (NCBI taxonomy): Eukaryota > Metazoa > Chordata > Amphibia > Anura > Ranidae > Pelophylax > Pelophylax lessonae. The sequence goes on from NC_138771.1 coordinate 177,230,042, forward strand.
GTAAAAGCAGTGCGAATTCCTAAGTTTAGTAAAAAAAATAAAAATCAGCAAAATGGATATTACTTACAGTCAATGCCACATGTCCCTTGTGCTGTTGGCTCATGCTTTGTGTGAATTTTTTTTCCTCTGATTTCCCTCCCACCCCTGCCGCCTTAGTCTTACGGTGCTGTGGGGGTTAATGGAGCCGAGGAACCTGTCATATGCACATATCAAGAGTGTCAACTATGCCCATTCTTTTTTCCCCCGCCTCCTTCAATCATAGAAACTGAACTATTGCGTTTATGAATGAAAAACAATCTATGAACAGAGGAGGCAGACTTTTGATTCCTTTTCCTGTCCTCCAGTCATAGTTCACATTTCATTCATAGAAGCTATAGTGCAACTTCTATTTATTGAGAATACAGACAGTAACACGCTTCTTGTCTTATGGGTCTCCACTCTAATGGATGGAGAAGCGACAGAGACCTCTTTAGACAGCAACATTGCCAGTCTGGGAAGAGGGTAGTGATAGATGCACTAGAAAATGACACCAAACTCCATATATTTTCCCTTTTGGGATAAAAGGTTTGCATTGATAAACTTTTGTAGTTTTGAAAAGCTCTGGGAATAGTTCGTCCCATTTCCTTTTTTTTTTTTTTTTATTTTCTTGTCCATGTACTATCAGGGAGATTTCTCTTCACTTCCTCTAAGAGACATAGCAGAAAGTTAGACGAGATCTCTCCAGTGAGGGGATATTCTGTTATCACCAGAACAGGTTTACCTGTTGGAGATTTTCCCTAATTTCCTGATCCTGTGACCACTTAGAAATGTTTGATTTTCTATCACTCTCTGTACTGGAGACAATGGTTAGTTTGAAAAAGAGGGTAAAGCTCAACAGCGGGGACACAGACATCAAAAATAGCCAGAAAGAGGTTTTAACCCTTCAATAGTATATCGCAAAAAAAAAAAAAAAGTTGTGGCTTTCCAAATGTAAAAGATGTGGACTCAGTTTTACCTAAGAATACGGCTGTTTGGCAGGAATAAGTCGTACTTCAATTTAAGATTCAATGTACTAGCTCCAAGCTTTCTCCTTTTTTTTTTTTTTTTTGTTCTTGTTTCACTGTAAAAAAAAAAAAAAGGCATTGAAATCCACAGGGGTATCTTTTTTTATTTTAACATACCTCTGTAGGCTTTCTGCTCTGAGTGAAAGGTTTAAACCCTTCCAGGAGGCGTCAGGCTTCTCACAGCAGAGAACTGCACATATTTTATACAAACATCTGGAAAGTGGGATTTGAATGACGTCCAGAATAGCTACAACAGGTGTTTGAAATGAATAGTGCTTTAACTACAGTATGCGATGGGAAGCAGTCTGTGTATCAGATGGAACTAATTTTGATATTTAACTCTTTTAGCATGCATTTGCGTTAGTACAGAAAACTCGGTCTCTTACCTTAACCAAAATGGAAGATTTACAGTTTAGCATTTTGGTTTATTGCTTTATAAGTTTTAATTGTTGTCTTTGTTATACAGGCTTTGGGAGAGTGTCTTGGACAAGGAGATGACAACAAAGATATGGATATCATTAATAAAGTCTTAAAGGTAAATATAGCTAGAAGATGTCAGCCTGATCTTGTATGATTGACTTTTTTTCGATGGTTTACAAAGTATGAATGTGATATACAATACTTAGCTGCGCAGACTGCTTCTTACCAGTCAAATTTGGACAGGTGTGTGTAGGAGAGCGCACACTTTGTAGTTCTAATTGGCTTCTGATTTCAGGACTTTTAGTATATTCGGTTTGCCAGAAAAAATAAGTGCCTTCTTTTTCCTGCATCCTTGCATTATTAGGTGACAGCTGACATGGCTGGCTCTTGTTTAGCTTGGCATGTTTGGATGATGTTAAAAGGGCCTCAATTGAGCAGGTGTCACTGATGTCTTTAAAGTGTAGTCCAATTCCAATGGCAGTGCAGTCCTTATTCTGCTCAACTATAGTCATGCATATATGGTTACTTTTTATTGCTTGAAAATGTTTTGGGACTTTAAAGAGTAAATATTTTTTCATAGTACATAATCTTAATGTTCCCCCCCCCCCCCCATCCATAGCCGTAGACTGTAGTACAGAGGTCTTCAGAGTTTCTAAGCAAAGGGCTAGTTTACTGTCCTCCAGACTTTACGGGGGCTGAACTGTGGCCATGGGGGAATGGAAATTGTCCTAACATCAGTGGGAGTAAACAATTCACTTTTGGTTATGGGGGAAGGAATATTGCCCCATCGTTGACATCAATAAGAGTAAGAGATATAGTGCCCCATAGCTGATGTCAGTTGCAAGAATTATGCTCCATTTTGGGGTTATTAGGAGGAGTAGTGTCTTGTATCAGTGGGAGGAAAAGGGCCCCAAGTGGCAGATAAAGGCAAGCAAAGGGCCACATCTGGCCCCTGGACTGCAGGCTGGAAACACTGCTCTAGTAGAAAAGCTTTCTACATGCAAGCCTGCAATGCGATAACGTTCCCTTGGGATACCTATACTTTGAAATAACCTAATCCTAGCAGACACTACCACTCTCCCCTGCTTACCATAGTGTGCACAGGGAATATACACTGCTCAAAAAAATTAAAGGAACACTTTTTTAATCAGAGTATAGCATCAAGTCAAATAAACTCTGAAACAATAAACTGGGATATTGATCTGGTCAGTTAAGTAGCAGAGGGGGTTGTTAATCTGTTTCAGCTGCTTTGGTGTTAATGAAATTAACAATAGATACACTAGATGGGCAATAATAAGACAACCTCCAGAACAGGAATGGTCTTACAGGTGAAGGCCACTGACATGTTTAACCTACTCCTCTTTTTTTTTACTTTTTTTCACTAGTTTTGCATTTGGCTAGGATCAGTGTCACTACTGGTAGCATGAGCTGATACCTGGACCCTATAGAGGTTGCACAAGCAGTCCAACTCCTCCAGGATGGCACATCAATACGTGCCATTTGTCAGAAGGTTTGCTGTGTCTCCCAGCACAGTCTCAAGAGCATGGAGGAAATTCCGGGAGACAGGCAGTTACTCTAGGAGAGCTGGACAGGGCTGTAGAAGGTCCTTAACCCATCAGCAGGACCAGTATCTGCTCCTTTGTGCAATGAAAAACAAGATAAGCACTGCCAGAGCTCTACAAAAAGACCTCCAGCAGGCCACTGGTGTGAATGTTTTTGACCGAACAATCGGAAAAAGACTTCATGAGGGTGGCCTGAGGGCCCAGCACCATGGAGCTCGATTTGCATTTGCCATTGAACACTAGAAATGGCAGGTCTGCCACTGGCACCCTGTGCTTCTTATAGATAAGAGCAGGTTCACCCTGAGTACATGTGACAGATGTGAATGTTAAGGAAAAGCCAATAGAGAATGTTCTGCTGCCTGTAACATTGTTCAGCATGACTGGTTTGGTAGTGGGTCAGTGATGGCCTAATGGGAGGCATATCCATGGAGGGATGCACAGACCTCTACAAGGTAGACAATGGCACCCTGACTGCCATTAGGTATCAGGATGAAATCCTTGGATCCATTGTCAGACCCTACACTGGTGCAGTGGGTCCTGGGTTCCTCCTGGTGCACAACAATGCCTGGCCTCGTGTCAAGAGTTTGCAGCCAGTTCCTGGAGGCTGAAGGAATTGATACCATTGAATTGCTCCCACGCTCGCCTGACCTAAACCCAATAGAACACCTCTGGGACGTTATGTTTCATCTGATGCCGCCAGGTTGCACCTCAGTCTGTTCAGGAGCTAAGCGATGCCCTGGTCCAGATCTGGGAGGAAATACCCTAGGACACCATCCGCCGTCTCATTAGGAGCAGACCCTGATGTTGTCAGACATTCATACAAGCACGTGGGTTGCCATACAATCCAAAAAGTACCATTTTGAGGTTCTGCAATGAAATTTCAGCAAAATAGACTAGCCTGCTGCATAATTTTTTCACTTTTTCGGGGTGTCTTTGAAATCAGCCTTCTGTAGGTTGATAATTTTTCTTTCCATCAAATGATGTGGCATTCTTTCATTACTAATACATTACCCAGTCCATATCAGTATAGATATCCAGCATATTTTTCCCCATTGAGATCTGATGTGTTTTCAAAGTGTTCCTTTAATTTTTTTGAGCAGTGTACTTTACCAAACTGAAAAAATATTTGTACAATTCTCTGTAAACCCTGCTGATGTTTATTGTTTATTTCTTTCGTTCATTGAAGGACACAGCTCTTGATTCTTCTTAACCATTGGGTTATACTTTCCCCAACAGGAGTAGGACACTAGGCAGGTAAAAGCTTGACTACGCCTAGGGGCAGTTCCAGGGGGTGTACACCCACTCTCGGTTATAGGCACTCAGTTTTTTTCTGCCTAGCCAGAAGTAAGGACCTAGTTACTTGCTGGGATCTCTAGTCCTGGCAATTTTTTTTCAATTCAAATGGAATTTTTTTACTCTTTTTTTTATTTTGTTCCTGTGAGAACTACAATCAAGGGCCGGACTGGAGACTAACTGGATAATATAGATCCTTCGTCCCCCCTGTTTGGCAAGCGAGAGCGTACAGAGCGCAGCTCTGCGCTAGATCGGCGGTGGAATAGCTTCACTGGACGGGTGCTGGCCTGCGAGTTAAATGTCTCGCTAGGACGCATACGAACTGGCTTCGGCCTGAGTCACAGCATTTACTCCTGGCCGAAAGCACCCACATTACGATGGAGCCCACCCCGTTCCTGATGTGCTAAGTAGCTGTCCCCCCACTACCCCTGGAGGGTTTTATGGTGGACGTGGGCCCCTCCCTGGGATGTTCAGTCCCCCGGGGTTCCCCTCCCTCCCCCCCCCAGCCGCTCTAAAATTTTGGCTATTGTGGGTCTTTCGCACCCCCCTCCCTTTCCTCCCTTGATGAGGTTATGAGCTGGCTGTTGCCACATGCTCTTAAGAGGGGCTGGTTGGAGTTGCTGGTGACCTGGTTTTCCTGGTGCGCAACAGGGGTGTTGTGCAGGGTTTCCTGCCATCCTAGGGATTGGTGACTAGGACAGGGATGTCCTCCTGGCCCCCTGCGGCCGTTATTGGGCTGGGGGAGCGGATGGTTTAACGGGTATGCACCTCATGCGGCTGGATCCGCTAGAAAATTTAGGCTGCGGCTTACTCGTTGGTAACTTTGTGAGGCGGCCCTTGTGAGGGTGGATGAGACCACTGCCTCACGTTTGGGCATCCGCTGCCCCTGGGTGGTCGGCTCTGCTGGGGTTCGCATCCTGGTGGCCGGTCGCCCTCAATAATTTAGGCCACGGGCTGCGACCTACTAGGCCATGTGGCCGAGTTGGGTGCCGCCGTTTGGGGCGGCCTCAGTGCGTGTAGCTGAAGCCCCCACTCTTCCTTTGGGCATCTGCCAGGCTGAGGATCTGTGCAATTGTGGCTAGGATCCCACAAAAATTTAGGCAGTAGCCTGCGGCCTGCTGGGCCATTTGGTCAGCTTGGCACCTCCCTTGGACCGGGTGGCGCTGTAGGGGCACTTAATTTTTAATGAGTCTTGCCGCCATTATTGTGTGGGGCACCTGCCTTGCTTTAGCGAGGGTACCCTGCCTGCGCATCTGCATCACGGCGAGTGGCCCCCTTTTACGGGGGCTATGTCCTCTATGAAGGACTCAGAGGTGACCCCTCTTGTTTTTTGCAGGGTCCAATAGGTGGTCCATTTGTGGACCCTTGGCGGCTTTCCCTTTGCAGGATCGCAGTCGGCGGCCTTCCCTGATTATGTTTTTTCAGGGTGAGCTCAGTATATAGCGACACTACTGAGTCGGCATGCATGCACCCTGAATACTCAGATAATGAGGATATTCCTCTGCTCCTCTAGCTGCGCTTAAATAGGCGCTGGTGGGATGCACTGTTTGTGTCAGTGCGGGAAACCTAAAAAAATGGAGGTTGCGGCTGCTGCCGTGTCGGAGGCACTGGTTCGCTTTGGCACCCACAGGCCCACCAAAGCAGTGAGGGTGTTCCTTTTTCCACTTACCTTGACAACGAAACACTGGGGTTGTCCAAATGCAGTATTTGCTAGGCGTTTTTTGTTTGCGGTATCCTTATGAGGATTTACTGCAAAAAAGGTGGACGGTCCCACCTGTAGTGGACTCGCCGGTTTCCAGGTCAAATTGAGTTACCTTCATCCTGGAGTCCCTGACCTTTACAGGTCCAGCTAATAAGAGGGCAGATGCTCTGGTCCGCCATATATGCACTGTGGCTGGTTCGGCATTTAGGCCGGTAATTACTATTGCCCTGGTGTCGCAAACTCTGACCGAGTGTGCTAAGCTTTTATGTCAGGAGCTGGAGGGAGAATAGCTTCCCCTTGTCTTTTGCAGAGGTGGGGGACCGGTTGGTCCAGGGGCTACAGTTTGCCAGGGATGCCTCCTTTGGATGTGGCTCCTTTAATTTCTAGGCTGTATCAGCAGTGGTCCTTCAGTGTATTGTTTGGCTGAATGGTGGTCTGCGGACTAGACTTCTGAGAAAGCCTAATCTGATCTTCTTCCTGTAGGGGATCACCTTTTTGGAGCTTTTTTGGATGACCTCGTTAAGGGTCTCACGGGAGTACTTTTCTTCTGCAGGCTACCAAGGGCAAGGAGCCCGTTGTTGATGTGGGCAATTCTTCTTGGCTCATAGGTCTTTTTGTCCCTCAATGTCTCAAGACAAGGGATCAAAATTCAGCGCCTCCCACCAGAGGTTCCAAGAGGACCTGGTCTGGCAAGCCACAAGTGAGTTCTCTCAGACCTGCTGACAAGGCTGCCTTTGCATGAAGGGGAACCCTCGCGTGTATCTGGGGTGGGGGGACGTCTTCGCTGGTTTCCAGATCTATGGACCTCTCTGGTACAGGACAAGTGGGTCCAGGAAGTTATTCGTTCAGGCTACAAGATCAAGTTCAGTCTTGTCCTCCGGAAAGGTTTTTTCCCCTTCCACCCTGCACTTGTCCCAAGATCACTCATGGGTCTCTTTAGCACAGTGCAAGACTTGTTATTTCAATGGGTGATTGTACTGGTTCTGGCTTCGGAACATTTTCACAGGTTTTTTACTCAAACCTCTTTACAGTCCCCATGAAGGAAAGCAAGGTATGTCCAATTCTCGACCTCAAGACGCTAAGCTGCTTTGTGCAAGTACAGAAGTTCCGCATGGAGTCCATTCACATGGTAGTGGCGTCCCTATTTTAGGGGGATTTCTTCTTGCTTCTATCAACCTCAAGGATGCCTACCTGCACATTCTGATATACGCTGGTCACCAGCGCTTCCTCCATTTTTGCCGTGGATGAGGAGCATTATCAGTTGTGATGCTGACCCTTGGTCTCCCCTCCGCACCTTGGGTCTTCACAGGGAGTGTTGGCCCCGGTGCTGGCATTGTTTGAGTGTTTCTTTCTCGGGGAAAAACTCCAGACATTGCAGGAGGCAAATCAGCTTCTGTTGTTTAGCAGACGGTCATCCCTCCGGGCTTGCATGCACATGCTGAACCTGATAGTGTCCACCCTCGAGGCGGTCTGTTTGCACAGTTCCACACAAGATCTCTGCTAAAGAGATTCTGGGGAAATGGTTCAAGGATCCACGGTCTCTAGAGGTTGCTTCGCTCTCTGGCACTTTGACAGGTAAAATCCATCTCCTTTTGTACTGGACGGTTGTCTCCATGGATGCCAGCCTGTCTAGGTGTGGAGGCATCCTCAGCACATACGTGCTCAGGGGGTCTGGACTCTGGCCGAGCTCAGACTGCCGATTAGTGTACTGGAACTCCGAGCGATCAGTCTTTGTCTGGTTCATTGGACAATCATCTTCAGGGGTGTCCGGTACAAATTCATTCGGACAATGCCACGGCCGTTGTTTGTCAATCACCAAGGAGGCACATGAAGTGTCTTGGCGGCTCGGTAAGTAGCCAACATTCTAAGGTGGGCTGACTGATTCGTTCCAGCCCTCTCAAACTTCTGCCATGACTCTTGTGCAGGATTCAAGTAGAAGGGATTCCGACCATTCTAGTGGCTCCAGACTGGCCTCGCGGGTCTTGGTATGCTGATCTGGTACGGCTGGTCACAGATGCTCTTTGGCGACTTCCTCTCAGGGAAGATCTGCTGTCCCAAGGACCAATCTTCCATCCGGTTTTACAGTCGCTGGCTTTAACGGCTTGGCTGTTAAACGTCAGGTGCTGGAGGGTGAAGGTTTGTTTGATCGGTGATTCCTGCGCTGTTAAAAACTAGGAAATCTTCCTCTAGGAAGATCTACCATTGTACGTGGAAGACGTACATTGCGTGATGTAAGTTTCTAGGGGTTCATCCTCGCTTCTTCTCGGTGGATCGGACCTTAACCTTCCTGCAACGGGGGGTGGGGGGGTTTAACAAAAATTTGCCTTAAGTACCATCAAGGGCCAGGTATCTGGTTTTGGCGGTCTTTTTCCAACGACCTTTGGTCACACGATCCCTGGTGCATACCTTTTCTTCAGGGTGTTCTGACATTTTGGTTCCTTCACTTGCAGCCCTGGAATCTTAATGTGGTGCTTTCAGCTCTTCTGAAGCTTCTCTGAAAATATTCGGGAGGTTTCTCTGCTTACACTAACCCAGAAGGTTGCCTTCTTTTATGGCTATCGCCTCTGCATGCAGGGTGTCGGAACTGACGGTATTATCCTGTTGTTTACCTTATGGTGCTTCACAAGGATAAGGTGGTGCTTTAGCTCTGTCCGTCATTCCTTCCTAAGGTGGTCTCTGATTGTCATTTGAATGAAGACATTGTGTTGCCTTACTTGTGTCCCAGGCTCAAACATCTGAAGGACAGTGCCTTGCTTTTTTTTGCATGTGCTCCGGGCAATTAGGGTGTACCTGGCAGCTACTGAGTCTTTTAGGAAGTCAGACTCTATTTGTGCTCACTGCCAGACCTCACAAAGGGTTGTTTGCTTCTTCTGTGACCATTTCCAGATGGATCAGACGGTGGTTCAGGCCTATTGCATCCGGGGTCAGGTTCCTTCTTTCCCTGTTCAGGCGCACTCTACTAGGGCGCTTAGTGTCTCCTGGGCTTTCCGTCTTCAAGTATCAGTGACGCAGGTTTGCAAGGCGGCCACCTGGTCGTCAGTGCACACTTTCACAAAGTTTTTTAGTAAATTGGTTGTGTTGGCATCTGCGGATGCTTCTTTTGGCTGCAAGGTTTTGCTGCCTGCTGTTTAGAGGACCTGCCCCTTTTTGAGGGTGTATTGTTTTTAAGGTGAGCTTCAGTTGGTTATGGTTGAGCTCTGTTACCTGGTTGGCTATGGTTAGCCTTGGGGGGTTTTTTTCTGGTGTTTTCCCACCCCTTATTTTTAACACTGCTTTGGGACGTCCCAATGGTTAAGAAGAATCAGGAGCTGTGTTCATCAATGAATGAAAAAGAAAATAGGATTTTTGACTTACCGCAAAATCCATTTCTCTGATGTTCATAGACGGACACAGCACCCACCCCTCTGTGGAATTGGCTTTTTTTTGACACGGCTTTCTTCTGACACTGCTTATAACAAAACTGAGTGCCTATAGTTGAGATTGGGAGTATACCCCCTGGGACTGCCCTATAGGCATAGTCAAGCTTTTTCCTACCTAGTGCCCTACTCCTGGGCAGTATAACCCAATGGTTAAGAAGATCAGAAGCTGTGTCCTTCAATAAACATCAGAGAAATGGATTTTACGGTAAGTCAAAAATCCAATTTTTCTTTACCTTTTTATTATATCTATAAAATAATTTTAGTATCACCTGCTCGGTTCATATTTCCAGGTTTCCTTGAAACGTATTCTCTTTTTCATTTTTCTCAAACCAATATTGTGTGTGAGTGTGTGTGTTTTTTGTCATTTGAAATTTGATTGCATGCTTTCAGTTGACCTCTAGATGGCGATATGGAGTAAACAAAATCCTTGTTTTAGTTTCTTCTAGGTGTTTGGGCAAAGGAGTTGAATGCAAGAGAAGACTATGTAAAACGCAGCGTGCATGGTAAACTGGCAAGTGCCACACAGAAGCAAACCGAATCATACTTGAAACCGCTTTTTAGAAAATTACGCAAAAAGGTGAGGAATGGTAGTAAAATCTTGAGTACCTCTGCCCATTAATGCCCTCTCCTGATTTACTCTATTTCAAACAAACATTATTATTATTTATACTGTTTTTTGTAATTTTGCTCAGTAAATCATAGGAGTTGACAGTTTTGTTTGAAATGAAGCTGCTGGGTCACAAGTTAAAATAAAAAATACATACACACACACACACACACACACACCCTCTTGATCACTGTTAAAGCCTTATTTGGTATAAACTTCCTGCAGGTTACAAATGAACCTTTCTTTTGTTCATACCTAATATCTGTAAAGTGTGAACCCTCACCATGTAAAACAACTCATTGAGTTTAAAAATAGAAATTAAAGGCAAACCGTTTGTGTAAAGATATAAACAAATAAATTTGGTCTCAACTGTTCAATCTACTTTTAGATTCTGTATCTATTTTTAGACACTGGTCTAAACTTTTTGATTGTTTTTTTAGATCCGGTTTCTGTTTTTAGATCCTGGGCTCAACCCTCACCTTGTAAAACAACCCATTCAGTTAAACATGGTAAAGAAAGGCAAAACAATTGTGTATAGGTATAAAAAAAATTATTATAGATCCTCGTCTCAACTGTTCGATCTACTTTTAGATCCTGGATCAATTTTTAGATCCTGGATCAATTTTTAGATCCTAGCCTCAACTGTTCAATCTACTTTTAGATCCTGGATCTTTTTTTAGATCTTGGTCTCAAATGTTTGATCCATTTTTAAGTCTCTGGACCTATTTTTAGATCCTGGTCTCAATCTTTACTATGTAAAACTGCCCATTCAGTATAAAATAGAAATGAAAGGCAAAACATTTGTGTATAGATATAAAAAACATTATATATACCTTTTTTTTTTTTCTCACCTTTTTTTAAATAAGTGATCACATTCCCTCTGTTCTCAGCTGCAAAAGAGCACGGGGAGGAGAAGCGGCAGTACACTAACCTTCCCAGTGAAAGGCTGTGCAGGTTAGGTGTGTCAGGGAAAAGTCTGATCATTGGAGGAGAACAAGCTGAGTTCCCAGCACAGCTAGAGAACTGACCATGGTGTGTTCTGCTAAGTGTGATTCGTTTTTAATAGGGAAGCAAGGGGGACTGACAGGAACACTAGGGATTTCACACACAGGAAGTAATACAAAGAGAACAGGATACTTTCTCATACAAATACATGGTACAGCAGGCACATATCAGAAATATGAAATGTTGGGTTTACATATTCTTTGAAACTGAATTCAACATCTTGCATGCATAACTGTTATCAGAATCACATTATGAGGATTATTGCATCCCTTTCTATGCCATGTATTATATCTATGAGTTACTTTTTTATTGCAATTATTGTCTTGGTCTTTATACTTGTCTGGTTAAGCAGAATCTTTATAAAATTTTGTAGGTTATTATCTTATGTTTGCAGAGCGTCATTTTTCGGTAATGGATACTATGTCTGTTTCCTCCTAAGTTCTGTATGCAAGGGTTTGAATTAATAAATCCAAATTAAAAAAAATAAACTCCAACTATAGTCCCAATTTAGAGAAGCCTTTCCTGAGGAAGTATGGAGCTAGTTGTTGCTGACCATCCCCCCATCTAAAAATGCTAGTTTAATGGCAGACATGCAGATTCAATTCCTGATTTCTGACTTGAGCCTGCTTCTGCTTGGTTGTTCCAGGTGAATGTGTCAAAAATTGTTGACACCACAGACTGCTGAGCATTTTCCAAAAGAAGTCGGCAATGGCAGCCTCTGCATTGCTCGGAGTATACCGTTTCTTTAGTCTAATCAAAAGGCAGAGCAGCACAGGGTGATAGATGTGTTAGCTGGGTGTATTCTAACTTGTCATAGTATAAATGTTTTAGTACTGACAGCTTTTATCATTATGGAATGACACCACCACTTTACACCTGCATTTTCATTCTTCAGCTTCCCCCAGTATTACTTGATGTTTATATTTCAGGTAATTTTCCTCTTTAACACAATCCGATTGAAGTTAAGCTTGAAGATCACAGAAAATCACAGGGTCATGTGATACTTACTTCAAGCTTTCCCACCTTTAAGGGTGGTTTACAAGGCGCAATTCATTGTGCTGACAGAAGATCAAATTCGGCAGAGATGTTGATTGCAGTGCTTTGTAGACAACTTCACCTGTTTAAATATATTTTTCCATAGTATGTACTGTATTGCATGTTTCTTATTCTACATGTCAACTATTCAGATAAATGTATTATTATGATTAGTGTTATTAGTAATGTGCAGTATATACACTAGGGTTGCACTTTTTCCATATAGGTAGTGTAGTTATTCAGCACCAGAGGGGTTAATCTTCTTTAAATGATGACTCGAGTTTTATTTGGCTAGGGCTGTTTTCAGTTTTAGGATGTGCAATCCCAAAGCCACAGGAATGATATTCATTAAAAAAAAAAAACATGTAATGCTCAGTGAAAGGGAATGAATCATTTGAAGGTGATTTCCACAGGAAACTTGTTTTTGGCAGCTAGCAGGTATTTTATCGGGAAACCGTTCTTGTGCAGGTAGAAGCATGTATCTAACGTGTCAGCAGCTTTGCACAGATTTCTACAATAGTTAAAATGTATTTGGAGCTGGGACTCAAACACCGTGTTAATTGTCAGAACAAGGAGGGAAAAAAAAATCTCAGCCACCGCACACCATATGAGCCCAGTGTTTAATAGGTGATAACAACCTTAGCCTAACTCCATGCCCCCTCCGAAATGTTTCACCCCACCCATTGGGCTTAGTTATGGAGGTTGCCACAACCTGTACCCTCAGTGGAATACACCAAATGGGGGACATAGATGCTGGAGCAGAGACCCTAAAGTTGGCTTAGGTTCACAATGTTAATTGTGCGACTGGTGAGTATCCTTGCGACTGGTGAGGATCCTTGCGACTGGTGAGTATCTAGTGACTGGTGAGGGTATTAGCGACTGGTGGGTACCCCAGGTTTAGTACCAGGGAAGTTAGAGGTAGTGTAGGTAAGGAAGAGCAGGTCGTTAATATTATCCCCATAGAGTAGTGGGTAATAATGTCCGACAGGATTGGGGATGCCACTCAGTGCACTTCTTGCTGCATGTATGCGTTCCTTGATGAACCAATCGAGGACGAATACTGCTGTGCAAGATGTGAGCTACTTGTTGCTCTGGAAGTCCACATCGTGGATCTAGAGAACACAGTGACAAGACTGCGTGGCATCTACAACCTGGAAAGGAGCTTGGACATTACCCATCAGGCGCTGGCAGGGGCCAGCATAGAGGAGGAAGGAGTGGAGGAGACGCAAGCAGCAGAGGTACGTAGCTGGGTGACTGTTAGGAATGTTAGTGGGAGGAGTGTCAGGGAGGCCAGTCCTGAGTTGGTACACCCTAACATATTTGCCGAGTTGCAGGTTGAGGGGGATATCAACTCAGGGGTGGCAGAGCTGGAGCATGCACCCTCCCCCAGCTGCCAGGGGAGGGGCGGCTCCAGGAAGAAGGGGGGCCATAACTCAGGAAAGGTTAGACAGGTTGTGGTAGTTGGGGACTCAATTATCAAGAGGACAGAGAGGGCAATCTGTAAGAAAGATCTCGGTAACCGAACAGTATGTTGTTTACCGGGCGCCCGCGTTCGGCACATCGCAGATCTGACAGACAGATTGTTGTGTGGGGCTGGGGATGACCCAGCAGTCATGGTGCATGTGGGCACTAATGACAAAGTAAAAGGTAGGTGGAGGATCCTTAAGAACGATTTCAGGGACTTAGGTAATAGATTGAGGAAAAGGACCTCCAAGGTGGTTTTCTCTGAAATACTGCCTGTACCTCGAGCCACACAAGAGAGGCAGAAGGAAATTAGGGAACTTAACAAGTGGCTGAGGAACTGGTGTAGGAAGGAGGGGTTTGGGTTCCTGGAGAACTGGGCTGACTTCTCAGTCGGCTACCAGCTCTTTAGTAAGGATGGGCTGCACCTTAATGGGGACGGTACAGCTCTTTTGGGGAGAAAGATGGCCACCAAGTTGGAGGGGCTTTTAAACTATGAGACGGGGGGGCTCAGAAGTAGAATCAGTCAGGAGGGAGCAAAGGACTGAAGGCAGTTGTAGGGTCAGCAGCGACAGTAGGTCCACAACGTCAATTGGCGGGTCTGTGCGGGAAAATCACAGACCAAACAGAAATAAACATAACCGCCAATCACGTTTAACTTCCGTAAAACTAAGAGGGGTATATGCTAATGCCAGGAGCCTAGCTAATAAAATGGATGAGTTCGAAAAGTTAGTACATGAGGATGACATAGACCTTGTGGGAATAACAGAGACTTGGTTCGACCCCTCACATGACTGGCTGGCCAATATCCAAGGGTATTCGGTGTACCGGAAGGACAGGGTAGGAAAAAGAGGGGGAGGGTTATGTCTCTATGTCAAGAACAATATAAAGGTAATAGAAAGGAGTGACATTACGGATGGGATGAGCATGGATTTAGAATCTGTGTGGGTTGAACTCGATAGGGAAGAAGATAAGGGAAAAGTAGTTGTGGGGGTTTGCTATAGGCCACCTAAACAAGGGGAGGAGGTAGAGCTGGAATTTTTAGCACTAATGGGTAAAGTGGCAAAACTGGGATCAGTCATCCTATTGGGGGACTTCAATTATCCCGACATTGACTGGGAAGAGGGGACTGCACACTCACAGAAGGCCCGTCTATTCACGGAAACCTTACAGGACAACTACATGTCACAATTGGTGGATTCCCCTACCAGAGAAAACGCAGTCCTGGATCTATTGATCACTAATGACCCAGACATAATCTCGGAGGTAGGAGTCCAGGACAACCTGGGCTCTAGCGATCATAGGATGATCACATTTAGTATAAATAACAATATAACAAGGCAAGTGGGGAACATAAGAACCCTAAACTTCAGAAGGGCAAACTTTCCAAAACTGTACTCATTGATGGAAAGGGTAAACTGGGACCAAACCCTGGGATCACTGACCACAGAGGAAAAATGGGAATGCTTTAGGAACATATTAAGCAAATGCATCTTGCAGTGCATTCCTATGGGAAATAAATTTAGAAGAGACAAATCCAAACCTGGCTGGCTAAACCGTAACATTAAACTTATTAGGGGAAAAAAATTGGCCTTCAAGAAATATAAATCAGAGGGCACAGTATCGGCCTTCCAGCAATACAAGGAGGCAAATAAGAAAAGTAAACAAGAAATCAAGATGGCTAAAATCAACTTTGAGAGACAAATAGCGGAGGATAGTTAAAAAAAAACCCAAAGAAATTCTTTAAATATATCAACAGCAAAAAAACTAGGGCAGAGCATATTGCACACATAATTAACGATGATGGGAGGATGGTTACAGAGGACACTGAAAAAGCAACCGTGCTGAATGCTTTTTTTCTCGTCAGTCTTTATGCAGGAAAAGGAGGGGTACACTGACCATGACTGTATGGTTAGTAGTAATACACAGGACTTGCCACTATGGCTAACAGAGGGTGAAATCAGGGAAAGACTGGATAAACTTAACACAAACAAATCACCAGGTCCGGATGGCGTACATCCGAGAGTACTCAAGGAACTCAGTAAGGTTCTATCTAGACCACTGTTCCTGATCTTTGCTGACAGTATTGGGACAGGAGATGTACCAGGGGATTGGAGGAAGGCTAACGTGATTCCGATATTCAAAAAGGGCCAGAGGCATATCCCGGGAAATTATAGGCCTGTCAGTTTGACATCAATAATATGTAAGCTTTTGGAGGGGGTGATAAGGGACTATATCGTAGAATATGCAAAAGACAACAACATCATCAGCAGTAACCAGCACGGGTTTACAAATGGGCGTTCTTGTCAAACCAATCTCTTAGCATTCTACGAGGAGGTTAGCTGTGAGCTGGATAGGGGCAGACCAGTGGATGTGGTGTACTTGGATTTCGCTAAGGCGTTTGATACAGTTCCCCACAAGCGCTTCATTTATAAAATAAGGTCTGCAGGTATCGACAGCAGGGTTTGCTCTTGGATACGGAACTGGCTAAAAGGCCGTGTCCAAAGGGTGGTAATAAACAGCGCATACTCAGACTGGTCTGAGGTAGTAAGCGGGGTGCCCCAGGGCTCAGTCCTAGGACCAACCTTGTTCAATTTATTCATAAACAGCATTGAGGACGGGATCAGTAGTTCGTTATCAGTTTTTGCAGATGACACAAAATTGCCAGGGCAATAACTGCACAGCATGAAGCAGATATCCTACAGAATGACCTGGACAAAATTACGGAGTGGGCAACAACATGGCAAATGAGGTTTAACGTGGAGAATTGTAAGGTTTTGCACTTGGGGACTAAAAACATAAAAACACAATACACGTTAGGAGGGGAACCCTTGGGGGAATCAAAAATAGAGAAAGATCTGGGAGTCTTGGTTGATGATAGATTAGGCAACAGCATGCAATGTCAAGCGGCAGCTTCCAAAGCCAACAGAATATTAGCATGCATAAAGAAAAGGATGTATTCCAGAGATAAAACTATAATCCTTCCACTTTATAAAACTCTGGTCCGACCGCATCTGGAGTATTCTGTCCAGTTCTGGTCGCCAGTCCTCAGGAGGGATGTGTTGGAGCTGGAGAGAGTCCAGAGAAGGGCAACTAAACTGATTAGGGGGTTGGAGGACCTTAACTATGAAGAGCGGCTGCAATCACTCGATTTATTTTCCCTGGAGAAGAGACGTCTGAGAGGGGACATGATAGCAATTTATAAATATCTTAATGGGGATCTCAGCTTAGAAAAAAAGCTGTTCATTCGAAGGAATTGCATGAGGACTCGAGGACATACAATGCGATTAGAGGAGAAGCATTTTAACCTCAGGCAACGAGGAGGGTTCTTTACTGTTAGGGCTACAAGATTGTGGAATTGTCTACCACAAGAGGTGGTTTCTGCGGGTAGTATGGTGACTTTCAAAAGACTCTTAGACTTACATCTCAAGGATCAGGACATTAAGGGCTATGTTAGATGATTACAGCCACACACACCTACAAAGGTTGAACTGGATGGACTATTGTCTTTATTCAACCTCACATACTATGTAACTATCTAATAGTCTATTAGGTTTATACCTGCATTACCACTTCAATAAAATGTATCCAAAAACATTTAGTGTTCATCACTAGATCTCTCCATTTTTTTTTTTTTTTAAATAGCAGATGCCTCTGGTCAATTTTGTTCTGTAAACATTAGGCCAGCGGTTTGCTATCTGTCCTTTATCTCCTATAACAGCATAAATTGTTCACTTCTGCCATTCGTATAGATGGTCTCGGGTTAAAATGGAAAGATGGGACTTGCATTTGCAGGTAGCTGCCCAGCCCAAAATTGCCCATCACTGATTTGGACTGTTGTTCCCTTGTAATCACGGCAGCTGCCCAGTTATCTGTGCATGCTCTTACAGTGAAACTATGTGGAGCTATGCGTTGGCCTATTAGAAAAGTATTGCTAATGTCCAACTGCTGGTAAATGTCTATAGCACACTGAAGATGCTAATAAACAGAAACATCTAATATTTCCTTTTCAATTAAGCGTGGCAGTGATTACCTCTCTGTTTGGTTTAATGACCACTGTACCTCAGACAAAAAATTATGGGAAATCCAATATGTTGTCACCAGAACAGAAATAGAGGGGAAATCTTCCAATAGGGACCCTGTTCTGGAGACTAGAGACAACTGTCTAAAAGGAGAATTCCAACCTTTTTATTTATTTATGTTAATCTTCTTGCATCCTATTGTATCCCCAGGACAGGAAGTAAAGGGACATCTTCCTAAAGAGACACCAATGGCAAAAACAAAGTAAAAAATAAAACCAAACAAAAAAAAAAAAAAAAACCCCTTCCTCCTATAATCCTATATATATATAAAAAAAAAAAAGTTTTTTTGCCTCCAATTATTTTATTTTTTTTAAATATTCATAGCACCAATTATCGCATTCAGATTATTCACTGGGGTTATCCAAAGTAGACAGCACTCGACAGGCTCTTAAACAGAATATGAAGCTTTGTTGATACATAGGGTTAAAAACCATGAACACATAGCCCCCTTATGTGTTACAGCCTTAGTCAATATTGTCAGGATCCTTCCAGAGTATGAAGCAGCTCTACTATGTCAGCTAACAGCGGGCAGTAGTAAGTAATAATAAGTAATAGTAGTAGTAATAGTAAGAGTAAGTGCACTCCTATGACCAAGAAAAGAAGTATGGCCAAAAAAGCTCAATAAATACTTCTCTTTAAAGAGGAGTTTGAGGTAATAGTCTCTCCTTACCCCCAGCCCCTATGTGCAAAAGTGACCTAACGAAACGAGGCCTACTTCACAAATCTGGTATCCGTTTATTACTTGTGCTATTTTCTGTGCTTCATAGATGGGTAGAACTTATCTCCACATGTTGGACAATGCTGTAGCGTTTGCCTGAATAACAAAGGAACAGAACAGTCCAGGAAAGGGAACTGCGCACTTACATTCTGTATTACAGTATTATTATTTCTGTATTACAGAAAATAAGGAAAGATTATCAACCCCGACCACATATGATAGCAGGGTCTTCTCTGAGAACACATCAGTAAGCTAAAAATGTGGAAGATATTTATTTTTAATTGTATGTAAGTTAAAATGTCTGATCTATTTTCTTTCAACACAGAACCTTCCTGCGGATATAAAAGAATCAATAACGGATATAATAAAATACATGTTACAAAGAGAATACGTAAAAGTAAGTGGTGTGCTTTGACTTCTTTGTCTATGTGAGTTAACCTCTTCGCCAAGTGCATGCAAATATGCTGCCTCTTGGCGGCCTCTTGGCTGCATATTTGTGTGCAATAGTGCCGATAGAGCTGTGCCGATAGAGCTGTGCCGAGAGCCCACACCTTGTGCTCCCGTCACAGTTACCAGGGGCTACCCAAAAGCTCCCGTTGCACAATGGTCACATGACCATAAACCCCAACTCTCCCAGCATTCTAAAGCCCTAAAGGCCCAGCAGGCGTCGGCTCTAAGGGGTTAACAGCAGCTTAGTAACCTAGCAACCTTTCATCAGCATCTCTCCTTACTTAAGCAAAAAAGTGTATAGACATGATTCAACCACAATTCCAAAACCGTTAGTGTGTAAAATCTACATAAAAACAATGCAGTGGTTTGCAAATCTCACAAACCAATATTTTATTCACAACAGAAAATAGAAAACATATCAATTGTTAAAACTGAGGAAATGTGCGTTATAGACCTAGACTGTGAAATAAAGTGTTCTTTAGACTGCAGTGATATTTGGCTGTTGATCATGTAGCATTTGGAGCCTTTTTTTAATTGCTCTTTCAGGAAGGTGTAATATACTTTTAATACAATGTAAAGGATGAACTGAAATAATACCTGCAGTCATAGTGCACTCCACATCATAAGTGTACTATAGCTCTTTGTGGTGAGCTCCAACTATATTTCGTTTTGAAAACTGTATTCTCTTTTGTGTCAAATTTTATCAGCTTAAGCTGGGCCTTTGTGCCCAAGTGAAACCACTAGAGTAACAATGAACAAGACTGTAGTAACTGTCTGGGGGGGAAATGTCAAAAATAAGTTTCATGAGAAGGTTCACAACTGAGGTGCTCTGAAAGTTTGCATTAAGTTTAGTTCTTGCTGTGTGTGTGTGTTTTAGGATTGTCCCCTACATTTGACCTTCCTGGCTAGTTGTAGTTTATGGTGATTTCCTCCTTTGTTTTAGATACCTAAATGTTGAGCAATCTGATGTTTCCCGTTCTTTTGTTTGCTTAACCACAGGCAAATGATGCCTATCTTCAGATGGCTATTGGCAATGCCCCTTGGCCTATTGGTGTAACAATGGTTGGTATCCATGCTCGTACTGGACGTGAAAAGATTTTCTCCAAACACGTAGCCCATGTTTTGAATGATGAAACACAAAGGAAATACATTCAGGTAAGATTTATCTGCCTTTCCCTGCTATGCAATGTGCAGCTCACACATCAATCCCTAACCCAAAAACTTGCTTAGCAAACTGATTCTAAAATGCTTGAATAAAATAAATGCATGAGTTGCACATCTGTTGAAGGCATGAGTTAAAATAAGACACGTGAGCTGCACTTTCCTTGTTTTGTGAATTCATTTCTCAAACTTTTAACCCGTTAGTGACATACGGGTATAACACAATTTAGAATTTTGACATGTGTTGGTAAAACTACATATTATCACAACTACTTTGTGTATTTAGGTGAATTATACCTCATTTTTGGCTTTCTTTTGGTGGTAAATAGTAACTGATATCTATTGATGATTTTTTTTTTTTTTTTTGTTATTATTATTAACAAAGGAAACTGGTCCAAAAAAATGTAGATGTACATTTCTTGCTATTACCATAATTTACCACCAAAGAATAACCCAAAATAAATTGTCCTGATGATTGCAGCGATACCATATGTGTATTTTACTTGTTTGTATCTATAGTAAGGCTCAGAAACAATACTGCACATTTTTGCTATTTTTTTTATCCTACATTAAAACACATGGACACTAACTAACACTGACACTAATTAAAAAAAATGCTTTTTAAAAAAATCCTGCCCAACATATACATACTCTGACCTTGACTTTAACTCTAACTCTGGCATTGACCAAGATCAAACCTTGATGTGTGTAAAGGCCCGTACACACTTGACGGAAATCGGACGAATTATCCTCCGATTTTTCTCTCTCCTGCTCAGCGCTCATTACTATTTTTAGTTGACAGTGCATAAATGTTCACGAAATTTCTCGTCCGATTTTTTTTTTTTGGGACATTTGTTCCTAGACTTCCGGGTAGTCAGCAACTTTATATCATGCGCGGTCTTTCGTATCCGATTTTTCACGGACATACTGCATACACATTAACCACTTAAGCCCCAGCCCTATTTTGGACACTTTTTGTTTACAAGTTTAAATCAGTATTTTTTCCTAGAAAACTACTTAGAACCCCCAAACATTATATATATTTTTTTAGCAAAGACTCTGGAGAATAAAATGTCGGTCATTGTAATATTTTTTATCACGCGGTTTTTGCGCAGCGGTCTTTAAAGCGCCATTTTTTTGGAAAATTTTTGAAAAATCACATTTCACTAATTTTAAAAAATACTAAACAGTAAAGTTAGCCCATTTTTTTTGTATATTGTGAAAGAACATGTCACGCCGAGTAAATAGATACCCAACATGTTACGGTTTAAAATTGCGCCCCCCCCGTGGGATCGCGACAAACTACGGTCAAAAGAGATCTCAATCTGCGACGCTTTAAATTTATTTAACGGTTACCAGTTTTGAGTTAGAGTGTAGCTCTTTTTTTTAAATTATTGCTCACGCTCTGGCGATCGCGTCGATACCTCACATGTGTGGTTTGAACAGCGATTTCATTTGCGGCTCGACTTCCGTGTACGTTTTTTTTTGTGCGCGAGCTAACGGTGACGGGGCGGCTAAATTTTTTTTTTTTTTTTCCCATTTATTTTATTTATTTTTTTAACTTTATTAAAGTTTTAAAAAAAAAAAAAATCTGATCACTTTTATTGCTGTCACAAGCAATGTAAACATCCCTTGTGACACCAATATGTAGTGACAGGTACACTTTATGGAGGGATCGAGGGTCTAAAAGACCCTAGACCCCTCCACTACACTTCCCTGTATGCAAAACGCTGAAAACGGCATTTTTGCATACAGCCGTTTTTCAAATTTGCCGCCTTTTGCAGCACAGTAACCCGGAAATGACGTCATGGACGCCGCCTCCGGGTTACGTCATCGGAGACCCGATCGATGCCATTTCCGGCATTCATCGGGACTCCATCCAGCCGGCGGACGTGCCGGCTGGGTGCTCGGGGCTCCCGGTGGAACGGGAGCCCCGGGCAAAGCCACGGAAGGCGGCGGGAGGGGGGGGGACGTCCCCTCCCGCCCCCCCGGGTACCGATCGAACGGCTCCCGAGCCGCATCGGTCGGTACCGACGGAAAGCCAACCGTCGGCTCTAAACCACGGTACCGGGATGGTGCCTCTAGCTAGAGGCATCATCCCGGTACACTACCGCAAAGTTTACTGACGTAGACCTACGTTAGTATGCGGTAAGTGGTTAAACGGAAATTGGTCGTCTGGGGACGGACGATAAAAATTTTGGTGTTTGTCCCTCCGTTTTTTTTTCGTTGAAAATGTCGGCATCGGCTGCTGAAAGTTGTGTACACAGTCACACTAGCCGAAAATCGTACGATTTTTACCTCGGATGGGATTTTTTGGCAGATTTTTTTACTAGTGTGTACCCCACTTAAGGAGAGGAAGATAAGTGTATTTCTCTCCATTCAGAAGAGTAAGTAAACACAGAGATGGGCTGCATTGTGACTGATCACTGTGATAGCCAATCGGAGGCTATCACAGCAATCAGGTTCCAGGTCCTGATTGTTGGTACTAGACCCATGGCTCTTGGTGAAAGCCTGATCTCTGTGCTGGGAGCAAACTGTGCGGCATGCTTCCCAGCAAGAAGACCGATACACTGATATGCAGCCTCACGGATAAAGGCCCACTTCCGTGATGCCGCATGTCTGTGTATCGTCAGCGGGAAGGGGTTAAGACAATTTAACTAATTTACACTGATATAGAAATAAGAAGGAGAGGTGTTTTTAACCCTTTTCATTTGAGGTTGACCTCATTATGTTTTATAGTGCAAGACATTGTTGGGCTATAATTGCTTGGACTATCATGTCAAAGTCTGCTTGCTATGTGATTCTAAATTTTGTTCATGCCAATTTTTAATTTGTTTGCTGGCATTTTTGTGCATTTCGGTCACAAAATAAAAACATAAAAATGTAACCTGCTGTACAAGTTTATAAAGAGTTCTATTGAAATGTGAAAGTATAACTAAAGGGGAGAGGGATTAGAACACTTTTCGGCCAGTTGTTATTGCTGCATTTTCTGCTGTTGAGATTTCCCTTCTCTACTTGAAAAGTAAAAGAAAATCCCAAATTTGGGGTTGTCCCCAGAAAAGTAATAGAGAGGAATTCTTCCAATGGGGACACTAGTTCTGGTGACCTGGGGGTTCCCAAGGAATTCCCTCATTTTGCAGAGATTTTCTATCACTTCCTGCTTGGCTATGGGACAGGAAGTGAAGATAGATCTCCACAATGGGACACAGATGGTGAAAAAAAAAAAAACTGGCAGGGGTTATAACCATCTCTTGCTCTGTCCAAAATGAAAGAAAACAAGTTTTACATAAAGTTCTACTTGAAGCATTTCTCTAATGTGTACATCATGTGTAATGGTGACCTGACTGGGTGACCATCACAAAGTTAATACTTGCCAGTCATATATACGTGTATTGTGTTGTGCCAATCCCATCCCCACATAAATCCCTATGGTGTATTGTGTGGACCCAGTTCCCTTTTCTTAGCTGTAGTTACAGAACATGAAGCTGCTAAGGCTGAGAAATAGAACTTTTAACACCAGTGATGCAAACACTTCAAAGTTTGGCACACTTATGGATAATATAAGTGTTTATTCATCATCTGTAGCAACCATTTACTTATTAATTTGTGTCTGCCATGCCTAATCCAACACTATAAACCTTTTTGTGATATCCTGGGAATGTAGCTACATAAACTAAGCCCTGTTAAAGAAGAAGATTTGTGATCAAGCATATTCCTTAATAATATGCAATCATTTCTTAATAACAATGTTTGGCCCTTTTTATTCTGTAACACATCAAATGGAGACTAAATTAAATGCTTTTCTTTATCCTTGGAACCACCATGCTTTTAAGGCTTTTACTATTTAATATAAAACTCCAAGCCCATGCAAAGATACCATGCCAAAACAAGCACATATCAAAAGTGCTAATAAAAAATTCCACTGGCGTAAACCTAGTTTAATTGTTGAGACATTAAACGCTTCAGGAACAAGAATCATTAGATTTTATAGCTGTAACTGAAATAAAGTCTCAGGTGGTAAAGTTATTCTCTTCCCATACATTCATAATCTGCTCTTAACCAATAACAGTAATACAATACTTAGATGTGTACTTTCATGCTACGCTGGCAGAGATGCCTGTAACATATAATCAGAAATCCTGTTTCATTAGTATGAATGGACTGGAATCTGACTATTACTTCTCTTTAATTTTATGTTAACAAAGTAGAAGGGAAAGTAAACTAGCAATCTGACATTTAAATATTCCCTCCCCTGTCTTTCCCACGTAGCCCTTTTTGGTAAATATCACAAATCACTGTAATTAATTTATTTTTTTTGCAGTGGCTGGTGGCCAGCCACTGCAACCACCCACCAGTGGTTGCAGTGACTGGTCGGAGGAAACTCTTCTTACACTCAATGACAGAGCAGTGGATGCTGGTGGGTGACATCACTACTCTATTCATTTCATCCTTGTTGTCTGCCCTCCCCATGATTTGTGATGAAGGGCCGGGGTAGGAAATAATTAAATGTCAGTTTCCAGTTAGCCTTTCCTTTTAACCACCTCAATACAGGGCACTTAAACCCCCTTCCTTCCCAGACCAATTTTCAGCTTTTAGCGCTGTTGCATTTTAAATGACAATTGCGCGGTCATGCAACACTGTACCTAAACCAAATTTATGTCATTTTCCCCCCACAAATAGAGCTTTCTTTTGGTGGTATTTGATCACCGCCAGGTTTTTTCTTTTTTGGTGCACAAATAAAAAAAGGCCGAAAAGTTTGAAAAAAAAAAAAAAAAGTTTTTTGTTTAGGTTATAAAATTTTGTAAATACACGTTTTTTCCTGCACTGATGAGCACTGATGACGCCGCACTGACAGGCACTGATGAGGAGACACTGATGGGGTGGCACTGATATGCAGCACTGATGGGCACTGATAGGTAGCACTGATATGCAGCACTGATGGGCACTGATAGATAGCACTGATATGCAGCATTGGTGGGCACTGATAGGCAGCGCTGATGGGCACTGATAGGCAGCGCTGATGGGCACTGATAGGCAGCGCTGATGGGCACTGATAGGCAGCGCTGATGGGCACTGATAGGCAGCGCTGATGGGCACTGATAGGCAGCGCTGATGGGCGGCACTGATGGGCGGCGCTGATGGGCGGCACTGATGGGCGGCACTGATGGGCGGCACTGATGGGCGGCACTGATGGGCGGCACTGATGGGCGGCACTGATGGGCGGCACTGATGGGCCGGCACTGATCGGCGGCACTGATGGGCGGCACTGATCGGCGGCACTGATCGGCGGCACTGATGGGCGGCACTGATCGGCACTGATGGGGGGCACTGATGGGCACTGATGGGGGGCACTGATGGGCACTGATAGGCAGCACTGAGGCAGCACTGGTGGGCAATAATGGGCACTGGTGGGCAGCACTGATAGATGGCAATAACGGGCACTGGTGGGCAGCACTGATAGATGGCATTGGTGGGCAGCACTGATAGGGGGGCACCACTGGCAGGCTCTCTGAGCCCTGTTTGCCATCCCTGGTGGCCATGGTGGGCATCCCTGGTGGTCATGGGTGGGCATCCCTGGTGGCTCTAGTGGCATCCCCTCCCCCCAGGGCTGCACTGGTAATCAATCATCTGATTACCAGCACAGATCCCCCCTGTGATCAGTGAGTAATTAGAAATACTCACTGATCACCCCAGCTGCAGAATTGATCCTCTTCTCTTCTCCTCACTGACAGGATCTGTCAGGAGGAGAAGAGATCGAAGCCGTTACAACGGCTATATTGACATTACATGACGGCCATTCAGAAGGACGAGACTCCCACCCGGCCGTATATGTACTATGGCCCGGGTGGGAGGTGGTTAAAGTGGTTCTAAAGTCTATATATTTTTTTTTCTTTTATCTTAATGCATGCTCATGTCCTGTCCTACCCCACTCCAGCGCTGTCTCTAGCTCCAGCAACCCGTTCCCTTTAGTTTGCTTTCACAGGAGAAGCTTAAGACAGCAGAGCTATAGTTCCTGCTGCCATCAGTCAAGCTCCTGTGAGGGTGGAGCAAGGGCATCGCTTACAAGTGCTGTGTGTGTTTATAGACGCACACAGCCTGGCTCGGGTCCCAGTTCGAGTGTGCACACATGCACAGGTGCCTCCTTAGCTTTCGGAGACTCTCCAAGGAAGGAGGAGCCAATAGCATTAGCAGAAACTTCCAGAGGAGGAGGTAAGCGACATTTCTGTGCAATACCATTGTCTACATCAGGTAAATGTAAAAAGAAAAGTAGTGTCCCTTTTAAAGTAGAACTATGGCATATCATTAAAACAAATATGTGCTGTAGCACCTAATTATAAATGGGTCTGCCTTAGTATAACTAAAGGCAAAAAATGTTTTTCTCATTTTGAAAAGAGTGAAGACGAATTAGAACACCTGTCAAGTTTTATTGCTGTCAGGGCTCCTGTTAAGGAGATTCACCCTCTCCATTTGCCGTGTTTACCATTATTATTGAAAGTAAAAGGAAATCCCAAGTTTTGGGTTGTCCCCAGAAAAGAATTAGAGGGGAAATCTTCCAATGGGACACTAGTTCTGGTGATCTAAAAAATATATAAAGTCAGCGCAGATCTACATTCCCTAAATTGCTCAGGTGGGGATTGTAAAGTAATTAATCACCTATTTGTCAAAAACCATTGACTGTGTTCTATCCTAAAGTCCTATAAGCAACTTTTATAAATAATCAACCACCTGAAAGTGCTAGTGCAAAAATTAATATAAGCAACTTGTATAAACAATTAATCTCACAAGTGAGTGAGCAATCCGTGCTCTAAAATGACATAGAAACAAATGTGCAAATATACATTCCTAAAAACATAGCAGTGTGTGTATAATGAAACCAATTTCACATATATTCGAAAACCCCCCCCAAAAAAAAAAAATCAGCCAAAAATATTTTTGACTGAGATGGGGCCATCTATCATTAGGGCTGTGAGCCGGTTTGCTGGATAATTTGTAAAAAGGCGTTTAAGCTGGTTTATAACTCTACCAGCCACTCATTCTGGTGAGTCAGTTTGGGGTGATCATTGGAAGGATTGCACAAGGTTGAATTTGGAAGGAGTGTTTTTGCACAAGATTGTATTTTGAAGATGTTGCACTATATTGCATGCACAACTTCTTTCAACTTTTTTTTTTTTTTTTTTTTGTTTCTGGGACTGTATAAATTTAAAAAAATATATATTTTTGACTAATTTTTTTCTTTTTTCTTTTTTTTTCTTTTTTTGGTTTTTCGAATATATGACATTGGTTTCATTATATACACTGCTATATTTTTAGGAATGTATATTTGCACATTTGTATCTATGTAATTTTAGGGCACTGATTGCTCACTCACTTGTGAGATTAATTGTTTATACAAGTTGCTTATATTAATTTTTACACTAGCACTTTCAGGTGGTTTATTATTCATAGAAGTTGCTTATAGCACTTTAGGATAGAACACAGTCAATGGTTTTTGACTAATAGGTGATCAATTACTTTACAATCCCCACCTGAGCAATCAAGGGAATGTAGACCTGCGCTGACTTTATATATTTTATATATCAGTTTTATGTGGGGTATACCCACAGATAGCATATAAATTCAGTCCCTTTTCGACAACCTAGGTGCCAGACCTCGTTTTTTCAAACTAGTTCTGGTGACCTGGGGATCCCTAAGGATTTCCCTTAACCACTTGCCATCCGGAAGATTTACTTTGATTTACTTTAACTGACGATTGCGCGGCCCTGCGACCGTGTACCCAAAAAAATTTTGATCACCTCTGCGGATTTTATTTTTTGCGCTATAAACAAAGACCAACAATTAAAAAAAAAAAAAAAAAAAGATTTACTTTCGGCTATAAAACACATCCAATAAGAAAACTGAAAAAATCTAATTTCTTCATTAATTTAGGGCAAAAAAAAAAAATACCAATAAGCGTATATTGATTGGTTTGTGCAAAAGTCATAGCCTTTACAAACTATGAGATTTTTATTTATTTTTACTAGTAATGGCGGCGATCAGAGACTTATAGCGGGGCTGTGATATTGCGGCGGACAAATCAGACCCTGACACTTTTTGCTCATTTTGGGGATCAGTGACACTAATACAGTGATCAGTGCTAAAAAAATATGCATTGTCACTGTACTAATGACACTGGCTGGGAAGGGGTTAACATCCGGGGCAATCAAAGGGTTAACTGTGTGCCTAGCTGGTGTTTTCTTACTGTGGGGGAGGTGCTTGTACTAGGGGAAGGCATAGATCCGTGTCCCTGCTTCGCAGGAACACTTGATCCATGCCTTCTGTACTGACAGAACGGTGATCTGCTTTGTTTACATAGGCAGACTGCCATTCTCTTTCTGGATCGAAGGATCGGCAGGTGCCAGCGGACATTGAGTCCATGTTAACCGCCAATCAGCTCCCACTGTGTATAATCCTAATGAGAGCAGGCCGCCGCCGGTGAACATGTGCGCGCCCCAGACCCCGGAAGTGTCAGATCACGAACTAGGTACGTTATCCGACGTAGCCATACTACTTTGCCACCATATATCTAAGTGATATTGCTGGCAAGTGGTTAATTTGCAAATATTTTCTCTCCCTTCCTGTTTTAGCTATGGAAAAACAAAGGAAAATCTCCACAATGGGACACAGGTGGCAAAAATAAATTTGACAGGAGTTATAACCCTCCCTGGCTCTATCCAAAATATAAAAAAATAAAAAGTTTTGCCTATAGTTCAACTTTAACCACTTCTGGACTGCCCACCGTGTATTTACGTAGCTAGCTGCAGTATTTTTTTTATACAGCAGGCAGTTCGCTTTAACATAAAAGTGGTCACAGCAGCAGATTCACCACGGGATCACTCTTTTGGGTGGCGGGAGAAGTGCCTACCCCCCTCCTGTCGCTTCCCGGTAGTTTTCCCTGCTTACCAGAGCTGTGGTAGCGGGGAAAATGATCATATCCCCTGTGCTGATGGTCAGGAAGTTGAGTGAGGGCAAGATGGCCCTCACTCGAACTATGCTCATTTTTTTTTTCAAATGACATTTCTCTTACGTTCATTGACGGACACAGCTCCTTAGAATTCTTGACCATTGGGTTACACTGCCTCCTAGGCAGAAAAAATAACTTGACTACGCCTATAGGCAGTCTGAGGATGTATACTCCCCCCCCCCCCCTCTCTGCTATAGGTGCTCAGTTTTTTTTCTGTCTAGTCAGGAGTAAGGACCTAGTTCCTTGCTGGGATCTCTTTCCTGTGAGATCTTCAATCAACTGCCGGACTGGGCGAGGGGCTGGATAATTTAGATCCAGTGGTCACCCCAGTCTGGCCAGCGAGCATGCGCATACCACAACTCTGCGCTAGATCAGCCACGACATAGCCCCACTGCATGGGGGCGGGGCCTGCAAGTTAAACGCCTCACGAGGTCTCATATGACTGGCTCTTGGCCTGATTTCGATGCCGAGGAGGTCTGTCTGAAGTGCTGTCCGCCTGGTTCCCAGTATGGGAAGTAGCTGCTCCCCTCTCCCCCTGGATGGTTTTGGGGTTGACGAGGGCCCCTCTCGGCGACGATCAGAGCCCGGGTGCCCCTCCATCCCGTTAGACCCCCCTGTCTTCTGGTGGTCCCTGTGAGTCATCTAGCCCCCCATCCACCCCCCCTCCCCCTGAAGGTTTTTGGTGTGGATGCGGGCCCCTCCTTCCCGTTAAACCCTCCTGTCTTCTGGTGGTCCCTGTGGGTGATCTAGCCCCCTATTCACCCCCCCATCTGGGGTAGTGTGGTGGTCTGGGCTGGGGCAGAAGCGTGATGCTGTATTGGTGGGGGGGGGGCACGCCACAGGCAACCGGGCTAACGGTCTGGGGGGGAGAGGGGGAACTGTACCTGTCTGGGGACCCTGTGCCCAGTTTCCCCCTTCCCTCAGGTTTCATTCCTGTCCCCGGGAGCCTTGTGGAGCCATGTGCAGCAGCCATTCTGTTGTAGTCTGTTAGTCTATGGCTGACGGCCATGTTTGTGTGGTCCGGTGGCCATTTTTTGTTGGTCTGGCAGGCATACTACAGAGCAGCGGCCGTTACAGAGGAGCCTCTGGGCGGCGAGCTCGGCTGTGGGGGCCCCTTCTTTTTCCCTGGTGCTTAATCCTGGGTCTTTCCTTTCTCTGGATGTCGCACCTGGATCAAATGCTATCCTGGTGCAGTCGGTGCCTTTCTAGTGGGGTGGTGAGTCTGCTCCCTCTCTCTGCTGCAGGATTGTGTGGTGCTGTATTGCTGGTGACCTAGTAGTGCTACCAGCGAGGTGGGAGTGTCCCTTAGCAGTGTTAGACAAGTTTTGTGGGGTTCCCCCTCTTTACCAATGGTGTCCTTGGAGCACATTTCCCCACCTGACCCCCCTCTCAGAGGCGGCGGGCTAGCAAAAAAGCACCCTTTGCCTTCCCCTGCCTCATCTGTCTCAGATCCTGAATCAGCTGCCGCGGACGTGGGTCACTCTGGTGGGTCTGCGACCACGCATCCTGAGTTCTCAGATAGTGAGGATGATTCCTCCACTCCTGTAGCCGCGCACGAAAAGGCGATGTTGGCCGCACTGATTGTGTCTGTTCATGAAACTTTAAGAATGGAGGATGCAGCTGAAGCTGCGTAGAGGTGGCTGTCCCCTTTTGGCACTCACAAGCGGTTTACATCGGCAAAGGTATTTCCTTTTCTCTCCTATTTTGACAGATTTGTTGCAAAAGAGTGGGAGCATCCAAAGCGTCCTTTTATGGTTCCTAAACGCTTTGTGATGAGGCACCCCTTCGAGGAGTCCCTTCTTAAAAAGTGGAGTATTCCACTGGTTTCAAGGTTAAAAAAGACCACCATGATGCCGGTTGAGGAATCACCAGCCTTTAAGGATCTGACTGACAGAAAAGCGGAGGCTGTGGCCCGCAATATGTTCACTGGTGCTGGTTTGGTGCTTAGGCCGGTTTTCACCATTGCCCTGGTGTCGCAAACTCTAAACGAGTGGGCTAAAGCTTCCCCCTGCCTTTGCTGAACTGCTGGACCAGTTGGTCCAGGGGTTGCAGTGTATCTGTGATGCCTCTTTGGATGCAGCTCCCCTGGTTTCTAGGCTGTCTGTTTCGGCAGTGGTACTTAGGTGCGTATTGTGGCTTAAGTGTTGGTCTGCGGACCAGACCTCTAAAAAGGCTTTGATTTACCCTTTTCAGGGTGATTGCCTGTTTGGGGCTACCCTGGATGACATCATTAAGAGTCTCACAGGGGGGAAGAGTACTTTTTTCCGCAGGCTGGTAAGGGTAAGGAACCTTGTTGCAGAAGTGGCCCATTTTTCTTGGCTCACAAAGGTTTTTTTCAGCCCTCGGGGTCCTCCGACAAGGGTTCAAAACCTTTCAAGTCCTCCTTAGTAGGTTCCAAGCGACCCTGGTCTGGCAAGCTGAGAGCAGGATTCTCTAGACCCGCGGACAAGGCTCCTTCAGCATGAAGGTGCGCCCTCACTTGTGCCTGGGATGGGGGTATATTGGCTGGTGCCTGGGCCAGAGGCTTCCAGTCCGGATTTAGTCAGACAACGCCACGGCAGTGGCTAATGTCAATCACCAGGGTGGAACAAGAAGTGTGTTGGCAGCTCTGGAGGAAGCCGGCATTCTATGGTGGGCAGAACGCTTCGTTCCGGCCCTCTCTGCCATGCACATTCCAGGAGTGGAAAACTGGCAGGCGGATTGTCTCAGTTGGCAGGCGTTGGACCAAGAAGAGTGGTCTCTTCACCCAGACATGTTTCCTAAGATATGTCTCCGTTGGGGCACCCCCAAGGTGGATCTGTTGGCGTAATAGAAAATTTCCGAGGTTTGTGGCACAGTCACGTGATCCTCTGGCGGACGCCACAGTCGCTCTGGTGGCCCCGTGGTGCCAGTACTGTCTGATCTTCGCTTTCCCTCCTCTCAAGCTTCTGCAGAGGGTCTTGCGCAGGATCGAGGGTGAAGGGATTCCGGTCATTCTCGTAGCCCCGGACTGGCCTCGCCAGTCTTGGTACGCCTACCTTGTGTGGCTGGTCGCCGACGTCCCTTGGAGTTTTCCTCTCAGGGAGGATCTGCTGTCTCAAGGGCCAATCTTCCATCCTGCTTTTAGTCGCTGGCTTTGACGGTTTGGCTGTTGAAAGCCAGGTGCTGAAGAAAAGAGGTTTGCCTGGGTCAGTGATTCCAACACTGCTGAAGGCTAAGAAGTCTACCTCTAGGAAGATCTACCATCGTACGTGGAAATAGTACATTTCGCGGTGTGAGTCTATGGGAGTTCACCCTCGCTTTTTTTTTTTTTTTCGGTGGTTCTGGTCTTGACCTTCTTTCAACGGGGGGGGGGGGTTTAGCAGAAATTGGCCTTGAGTACCTTCAAGGACCGGGTGTCGGCCTTGGCGGTCATCTTTGAGCGACCTTTGGCCACGCACTCCCTGGTGCATACCTTTTATTCAAGGGATTCAACATCTAACTCCACCAGTGCAGTCTCCTCTAGCGCCCTTGTGTATGAACTTGGTGCTTTCAGCTCTCCAGAAACCTCCCCTTGAAAATATTTGGGAGATTTCCCTGCTTACTCTGTTCCAGAAGGTGTTTTTTTTTGGTGGCGATCGCCTCTGCTTGTAGGGTGACGGAACTGGTGGCGTTATATTGTCTTACCCCTTACTTGGTGGTCCACAAAGATAAGGTGGTTCTTTGCCGCTGTCCGTCTATTTCTAAAGTAGTCTCTGATTTCCATTTGAATGAAGACCTTGTGTTGCCTTCCCTGTGTCCCAGGCCCAAACATACTAAGGAAATTGCGTTGCATGCACTGGATGTGGTTCGGGCGATTCGGGTGTACCTGGCAGCCGCGGAGTCTTTTTCGGAAGTCAGACTCACTACTTGTGCTCACGAATAGGCTAAGAAAAGGGCTGTCTGCTTCTTCTGCGACCATTTCAAGATGGATCAGACAGTGACTCAGGCCTATTCGATCAAGGCAAGGGTCAGGTTCTTCCTTTCCCTGTCAAGGCGCACTCTACTCGGGCGCTTAGTGCTTCTTGAGCCTTCCGTCATCGGACGTCAGTGGCTCAGGTTTGCATGGCAACCACTTGGTCATCGGTGCACACTTTCACAAAATTCTATAAAGGTGATGTGTTGACATCTGCGGATGCTTCCTTTGGCCGCAAGGTTTTGCAGGCTGCTGTTTACAGGGTCTGTTCCCTCTTTGGGGGTGTATTGTTCAGGTGGGCTCCAGTCGTTTTTTGTTGAGCTACTGTTTTAGCCTTGGGATTTTTCTGTTGTCCCAATGGTCAAGAATCCTAAGGAGCGGTGTCCATCAATGAACGAAAGAGAAAATGGGATTTTTAACTTACAGTAAAATGCATTTCTCTGCGCTCATTGACGGACAGAGAGAAAATTACCACATCATACTGTACCTGAATGAAGGTAACCATCGTCCCTTATTGTTTAAGTAAACACACAAACCCCCTAGGGATGGGACTATGGAGGCAAACCATCATTCGAATAAACAAAATACAAAATATGTAATGTATAAAAAAAAAAAGTAGGTTTTTATTATATATAGATTAAAATAGTTGCATATCAACAGATGGTACAACCATACATAAAAGCAAACCAATACAGCTCATGGCAAAGAGGATTCTTGGATATAGCTGGCGATACAGCGAAGCATGTATGATCCAAAATGGCCCAGTGCTTTTGGGGAAAAATACCCTTCTTCAGGGGTCTATCATTAAGGAGATAGATGCTTCCTACATAGATCATAGAATGAACAGAGTATTATAACAAAATGTTGTATATTTTTGTATCTTGCAGTATTCTGATTTTAGATTGAAGCGGTAAAAAGACCTATACATACCAAATATATCGCCTGACTAAACCAAGGAGCCAGATATAAATATTTGCACACTAGCAGTTCAACAGGGATGTCAAGATCATAGCATATAGAGAGGTCTCAGAGGAGATAGAAGATTGCAGCAGCGTGGACAAGCCAAAATATTCCCAAAAGGATCCCAAAGTAGGGAGCAGTAAGGCTTGCCAAAGACGCTTATCTAGAAAGTTGATGTACATATATGAGGATTTGAAGGTTTCGAACAAATGATTGTAGTATATTCTATAGTGTATGGAATATATTCTCATACATTGATATAGTAATTGAATAGGAAGGATCATATTACTAGTGGGAGAGTACATTTTTCCTGAGGGGAACACTTCAAAGGAAAAACTCACCAAAGAAACAATACGAATGTATAGTGCAAAAAATGAAGGTTGAGTCCTACTTTCCCATGTTTGTGCTAAGTAAGGGAAATCACATTCTCAATGGAAGATATTTAATCCATAAGAGTTTGTTTAAGGGGAAAGATCCACAGACAATATGTTAATATTATAAAAAATGTAATAAAGAAAGGGAGAGAAAAATAGAGTATGATCACTTAAATTCACACTATAGACATTTGGAAAGGGGGAAATATATGTGATCCAGTTAAAGCTTACCAAATCTCTGTGCTTTCTGCTCATCGGCACCGTCTGCGTGGCTGCAGACATGGCGCAGAGTGAGCAGCCTCTAAAAGGACGCCTGTGCATCATTTGTAGTAACTGGCATAGCTACTTCATCATTTGGATTGGCATACAGGAGCCTTTAGATGTACTTTAGTGGTTGTAAACCTCAGACATGAAAAATGGGGAAAAAAAGCATATCCTTCTTCTATAGTGTGTACCTGTCTCAATCCAGAGCATTAGGTGTCATTTCTGTCTGGTTCTTTGTTCCTCTGCTAGCAGCATGATGAAAAATGGAGACGAGGTGGGACCTTCAGCTGTTTGACAGCCTCAGCTCTGTTCCTGTGTGCTATGTTCGTCCAATCACACTCTGCAGAGCCCAGCGAGGAGAGCTCTGAGAGCTAACTTCAGCTCTCTGCCCCTTTTTGTGGAACTCTCAGAGAAGCTTAAAAATTCAGCACTCTAAATGGATGTAGAGAAGAAAGAACTGCAGATAAACCGGTGCAACTTATGCAGGAGGATTTCTTTCATCTCTGGATTGTCCCTTCACTAAATATATGTAATGGTTTACAACCACTTTAGGTAAATCCCATACATGGTGTTCTACCAAGGGTCTATTCATGCATCCACTCACTTTTAATGCAGACCCACTGTCCCATTAGTGACACCAATTTAAAGCCCATTCCCAGGTCACCTTATCTTCATCCTATTTTAACTAGTTAGGAGTTGCAGATCAGGTTTTGATATAGAGTCTAGATAAATGATCCTGTCTTTGATGTACAGGAGCCAACATTCCAGTTCATTCAAGTTGTGATTGCTTTAAAATTAGTCATCATTGACTTGGGCAGGTCATAGACGGTGCAAATTCCCCCATCAACACAGACAGTGCTGACAGAGGAATCGCTCCTGCCAAGCAATTTTCTGTTCCTGTCAGGGGGGCGGGCGGGGGGAATCTCTTCCCAGCAGGAGAAGACCGTGATTATTGATTGTGGTTATAGCAGCCTCTGTCGATTAATCACAAGTGAAATCCGGCAGGTTGCTTGTACCAAAGTTGATCGATTTGTTTCATGTGGTACATTTAGCTTTCCCACACACTGTTTGTTTGAATCTCAACCGGTTCCTGCTGAATCGGCCAAAATTCGTATTGTCTATGGCCTGCCTTAGACTTCTGTAACATTTACGCTTCCAGCATGTGGAAAATGTAATGAAATCTTACATGGTGCTCACACCCTCTGCAGGTGCTGGGTTTTGGAGGTCCCGTAGGTTTTCTGTGGCCATGTGCCTTGGGAGGTCCCACCTGCAGATTATACATAGATTTATGTTCTTTCACAGATCCCAGACATCTGCTCACTTACACAGCTTTCCTTGAGATGTGAACACTACTAAGATCATATTACATTTTTTTTCACGTGACAGAAATTTTAAACAATACTTAATCTGTACCATTATTCTGACTTACTTTAGAGCAGG
This sequence comes from Pelophylax lessonae, assembly GCF_965119305.1. Lineage (NCBI taxonomy): Eukaryota > Metazoa > Chordata > Amphibia > Anura > Ranidae > Pelophylax > Pelophylax lessonae. The sequence goes on from NC_138771.1 coordinate 177,265,952, forward strand.
TGTAACTGCATTTATCTTGGATCAGGAGTATAGGAGTATATATAGAGGACCTCTGTACTATTTAAGGCAGTGGTTCTTAACCTGGGTTCGATCTAACCCCAGGGGTTCGGTGGATCAGTCTCGAGGGTTCGGCACACCCTCCGCTAGTACCACTTCGCTGTCAGGGACTATTTCTCCAGTTTCGGGCATGTCCTTCCGCTCCCGCTCCGCGCCATCATCATGGAAATACATAACATCCAGTGGCGTAGCGTGGGGGGTGCAGGGGGGGGGGCGGCCGCACCGGGCGCAATATCTGGGGGGGGCGCATCCGCTCCGCAGTGTCATGTCACTCACTCTGTCATGATAGGCTGGCCGCCGCCCGCTGAGTCTGCTCGCACTCGCAGCTCTCTCTGCCCCTGGCTCACTCTCACTGCTGGCTGTGCAGCTCGGCTCCTGGCCGAATCCGATCCAGCCGGAGCCGGCATCTCCCACTGTGGAGTGGTGGGGGGGGGGGGACAGGCCAGGCGTGCGGTGCGGAGAGGGACTGTCTGGGGGAGGGACTAACCCGTGCAGCGGCCGCCCAGCGCAGCACGGGAGAGAACCACCAGGCCAGGCAGCCGCAGCAGCAGAAGAAGCCGGCAGGTGAGAGGCCAGAGAGCCAGTGGTGACAGTGGTGCTGCAGCCTGCAGGAGGAAAACCTAGCCTGTGTTCGGGAGTCGGGACACAGGTGAAAAAAAGGTACTACTGGAGTAGTACTGGCTGTACTAGTCTAGTGACGACTGTCTGACTGACTGTGTGAGAACACTGAGAAGACTATGTAAAGGGGATCTATTTTATGGGGAACCTGGCCTGCTGTAAGGGGGGAGATCTAAATGGGGGACGGGACCTCACCTCACCCTGGCCTGCTGTAAGGGGGGATCTATATGGGGGACATGATCCCCCATATAGATCCCCCCTTACAGTAGGCCAGGGTGAGGTGAGGTCCCCCATATAGATCCCCCCTACAGCAGGCCATGGTGAAGTTAGGTCACTCTGGGGTCCCCCATATAGATTCCCCCTTACAGCAGGCCAGGGTGAGGTTAGGTCACTCTGAGGTCCCCCATATAGATCCCCCCTACAGCAGGCCAGGGTCCGGACCTCACCTCACCCTGTCCTGCTGTAAGGGGGGAGATCTATATGGGGGATGGGACCTCCCCTCACCCTGGACTGCTGTAAGGGGGATCTATATGGGGACCTGGGATCTATATGGGGGACCTCACCCTGGCCTGCTGTAAGGGGGATCTATATGGGTGACCAGGTCCCCCATATAGATCCCCCCTTACAGCAGGCCAGGGTGAGGTGAGGTCCCCCATATAGATCCCCCTTACCCTGGCCTACTGTAAAGGGGGGAAAATCTATATGGGGGACAGGACCTCACCTCACCCTGGCCTGCAGTAAGGGGGGATGCTGGACATAAAAACAAAGAAAAGGAACAGACTTTGTTGCGAAAATGACATGAGAGTGGCACTTGCCGCGCATTTCTGAACTGGTCTCTGAAAGACAACAGCAGAAGTCACACTAATTTGCAGTAAATATTCATTATTATGTTTTTGTTTTTGTGTGAAAATCATGTTTTAATGGTTTTGTTCATTTTGTGCACCTATGTATAAATATATACCTAAAATAATATATACCTATGTTTTTTGAATTTGAAAAAATCATATTTTATTTTTCCACTTAAGAAGGGTTCGGTGAATGCGCATATGAAACTGGTGGGGTTCAGTACCTCCAACAAGGTTAAGAAGCACTGATTTAAGGTGTTTTGGTAGATAAATAGGACTAGGTTTGCACTTAAAAGGCCTACTGTAAAACTTTGTTTTGCAAATATGGTAGTAGCTAATGGCCAGTCAGTGCTTTTCTCTGTGCGCTCTGTTTGTTTGACTGGGTGTGTGTGCATATGATGTCAGGTGTATATTGGAGACCATCTGAATGGTCACGAGAAAGGATGCCACAGTTTCAATAGACCCAGAAAAGCTGTACAGGTAGTCTTTATCTACAAGCTTGCTGCCATTTATTACTTCAGTGGATTAAAGCAAAAATTTCATCTGGTGCTCCTTGAATTGTAATGAAAGACCTGCTCTCTCTTTGCTTTTATCTTTAAACCTCCCTAAAATAACACAAACCTAGCCAGTTCTTACCTTGTGCAAAATGACAAATTACTTAAGTAAGAATAGTGTTGCAAGAATGAGTAGATCCAGAGACATAGGCAGCTGAAGTGATATGCTAATATGTATTTTTTGCTTTTTCTTTTTTTTTTTTTTAAATAAAAACTGAGCCTTGTTCAGCAAATAAGGAGGCAGCTGAAACTACATACAGAATTTGCATATAGCTTGAGCTGTTTTAATGTCTGGAAATGATTGGCGGCAATTTTCCTGACATGCGATTTTTCACTAAAGCCAGCCATAGACTGCCATTTAGCAGGGACCGGCCGAGATTGGAAGGCTGAATGTATCTTGATTAAACAACATGGGTACAACCAGCCTGTCGGATTTTTCATGCGATTATTGCTAGCAGCTATAGCCGCTAGCCATAATTACTGTGTTCTCCTGTCAGGGACAGCTGCCCATGGTTGCAAGAAAGAAAACACTCCATCTATGGCCGGCTTAAAGGTAACCTCAGCTTATGTATTTTTGTGCCAGGTGTGCTCATCCAACAATATGTGTAGTGCACACGTGGTGGACAGTTTGTACCCCATTCTCCATAGAAAAGGGAAAGATCGGTATTCAGCTGCATGCTTTAAACATTGTTTTGAATGCTTAGGAATTCTTGCTGTGTCTCTGATGTGAACTAATAACATTACATTAGTCCCAAACTGCTAGAAATGTTTACATTACTTGCAAAGATCAGACCATAGACTCTCAGACAAAGGAAGATATCTGTAGTGAAGGAGTTGTCATTTCCTGGTTTAATGTTCTAGCTCAGGGATCTCCAAACTAGCTGTTGCAGAACTACATGTCCCATGAGGCATTGTAAAACTCTGACATTCACAGACATAACTAGGCATGATGGCAGTTGTATTTCCCAAACAACTGGAGGGCCATAGTTTGGAGACCCCTGCATCTAGCTCAAGAACTAACTTTAGATCTGTATTTTTCTTTTTAAACATCAGGATGGATCTATTGAATGACAACTCTCTACATTGAATTTCATGTCAAATTTACTGCTAAGTATTTTGGACATTTTTATTCCTTCTATTGGTTCTGTTTCCTTCTAGTATATTTATAATTTGTTTTCATTTTTATTCCCTCTCTTTAGGGCTTGAAAAGGCTAATGACAGTTTGCCAGAAGTATTTTTCCACTGACCCCTCAAAGTGTGTGGAATACAATGCGTTATAGAGACCTTTTACAGTTCTAGACATGTATTGTTGTTTTTTTAAATACAGCAATTGCCTAAGCAGCTCTGATGGATGAATTTCTGTTTTATAGAGATACCTCCGATCTTGCATCTTCATTCAGTATACCTCCTATTTTGCATCTTCTTTCAGTAGCACACCTTAATGTTACAAAATTATTTCTAGAATAATCTGTATTTCATGTGTGTATTTGCTTTTACTTTGTGAAAGCTGTGTATACAATAAACACATTTTCAACTCAATTATTTCTATTATTGGTTAGGCTGAAGAAAGGTGATTTTGTTTTTTTTATGCATTACTGTATTGACATTGTACATCTTTCAGAATGCCTTTTATTACATGACAGGGGAAAGATATTCCAAAATGTTAATTAAAACAAAGGTGACCAGCGCTATGGATTAATAAGGTGAATGCAGAAACAGACGGTGTAAGCTGCCAACAACCAAACCCAACAAGTTGGGTTGGAAATAAAATAGTGCAAGTGGGGTTGTGAACAGCGCTACCGTTTTTCAAGAAATAGCAATATTATATTTACTTAGCGTGAATGGTGATACCACTTAATGTGTGCCGTGAATAAATAGATAAATAAATTTTAAAGTGCAATCTTATAAAATGCTGTATAAAAATATTGTGTAAAAATCAATAAAAATAGATTATATAAATGCCTTGTATCTTAAATTATTGGTGATAAAGTGCATAAGTGCTAGTGCAAAGAAAGGAGAGACACAAGGCTGAAATAAATTAGTGAATTTTATTTAAAAAAAGACCAGGTGAAACATATATCTATCCTCACTATGAACCAAAGGTGATGGTGTTTAGTGAAGAGAAAAGAAGTAAATGCTGCTGTGAGCAAACGAAAAAAATGTATACTGAAATTAATAGGTGTAAGATGAATAGGATAAATGAATTAATGTGATGAATTCGGGTTGCAACAACCTGCGTGACCGCTAGGTGTCGCACCCTGCTATATGACCTGATATCAGTTGCAGGAGGGTACCGTATGTCTGGGTTCCGCTGTCCCCTCTGACTTCCTGGTGGGTCTGCGTGATTCCTCAGAAAGAAGAAAGGAGACCCCTAGGTATCATATCCAAACAACATGATAAAAAAAGTGTAGAGACTCACAGGGAGATTCGAGGCTGTCCGCGATCAGTGTAGTGTGGCCGGGAAGCTTCCGCGTTCCACGGCTCTGGCTCCGGGTGCCGGAAATGACGTTAGACGTCGCTGACTCCGCCCTACCGGTTTCGTCACAAGACGTCTACTAGGAGCGGCCTAGTAGACGTCTTGTGACGAAACCGGTAGGGCGGAGTCAGCGACGTCTAACGTCATTTCCGGCACCCGGAGCCAGAGCCGTGGAACGCGGAAGCTTCCCGGCCACACTACACTGATCGCGGACAGCCTCGAATCACCCTGTGAGTCTCTACACTTTTTTTATCATGTTGTTTGGATATGATACCTAGGGGTCTCCTTTCTTCTTTCTGAGGAATCACGCAGACCCACCAGGAAGTCAGAGGGGACAGCGGAACCCAGATATACAGTACCCTCCTGCAACTGATATCAGGTCATATATCAGGGTGCGACACCTAGCGGTCACGCAGGTTGTTGCAACCCGAATTCATCACATTAATTCATTTATCCTATTCATCTTACACCTATTAATTTCAGTATACATTTTTTTCGTTTGCTCACAGCAGCATTTACTTCTTTTCTCTTCACTAAACACCATCACCTTTGGTTCATAGTGAGGATAGATATATGTTTCACCTGGTCTTTTTTAAAATAAAATTCACTAATTTATTTCAGCCTTGTGTCTCTCCTTTCTTTGCACTAGCACTTATGCACTTTATCACCAATAATTTAAGATACAAGGCATTTATATAATCTATTTTTATTGATTTTTACACAATATTTTTATACAGCATTTTATAAGATTGCACTTTAAAATTTTTTTTTCTATTTATTCACGGCACACATTAAGTGGTATCACCATTCACGCTAAGCAAATATAATATTGCTATTTCTTGAAAAACGGTAGCGCCGTTCACAACCCCACTTGCACTATTTTATTCCAAAATGTTACATACACAGTTTTAATCAGGACACACACATTATATAAAGTATATCTAGACCTAAGAAATAACATTTCATATATTTCAGATTTAAAGTCCTTAGATGTCGTGATTGCATTAGTTTAGTCTTTTTTAAGGATTAGTAATCTGTCTTCAGGTATAGAAAGATATCTGTTTATCCTGAAATCTTTTGTACTTGTTAATTCCAAGGGACTGAAGCTTTGAGCTTTGGTACCCTAGGATAGGAAGCATGTTATTGGCAAATTCACTAGGTGAAGATAAAGGAAAAAAGAGCTTTAAAAAAGGAAAATAATGCAGCCCCCTCATTTCAAGTTAAAGCATATTACATTTTTGTTCTGGGACTTACATTTGTTTTACAGAGTTAAGTCAAAGTCATACTTTTTCTGTGTTGGATGGAGTAGGGAAGTGTTAAAACCAATATCAAATTTTTTTTTTTTTTTTTTTGCTGTCTGTGTCTAGCTGGGGAGATTTACCTGCATTTCCTGTTATGGAGACTCAACAGAAACTTGAGATGAAATATCTCCAAAGAGTTATTGCAGGAACAGGTGTTCTAAGTGAAGGATCTATTCTCCCCTTTAGCCCTGATGGCATCTCAAAGTTTTTGGATTTCCCCTTAATTTCCATCTCAGTGGAAAAACAGAGTGGAGAATCTCCATAGCAGGACACCGACAAAAAGAAAAACTTGAGATCAGGTCCAACACCTTTCCGCCTTTACATATGCTAAGCTCATTAAACCAGACTGGGTGTTTCAAGAGCATTTTGACATCAAACCTCTGTTGCCCATTTTTGTAAGGCCTGATCCTTAGTTCATACTGTCTCCAAAATTCTAAGTGGTGAATTTTAAAGAAACATTTTAATTTTAAAGGAACACTCACCTTTCACCTAGCAACAGTCTTAGTAATTACCACACCAATATACCACAGCTCAGGGATATTTATATCAATTGTCTTAAAATTCTACCAGATTTACATCCAAATTTCTGCAGATGCAGCTTGTGGCTGTAAGGTTCTTGCCGCAGCATCCTGAGTTGGGTTCATTGATGCTTGTAATGTTGAGCCAAGGGAAAACAGTTGTGTTTGCCTTGTTGTTGCCCACCTTGCCTATTGTTTGGTGCTGTCCCAGGGTCTACGAAAATCCAGCTTGTGCCCTGTACTGTGCATTTTAAGATAAGAGGGATTTTGACCTACCTGTAAAGTCCCATACCCTGGAACATAGTGCAGGATACCCTCCCCATTTTTTACTCTGCACAGAGTGGGGGTGAATTATAGACACGTGTCCAGGAAAGCTTTGCCAGTGTCTAATCGGCTTCTTTTTTTTTTTTTAAAGATGTTCCCTATAACAAGTTTTTAATGTAAATGGTTTCTGCCTTATTTTTTTGCATTTGGGATGGAAGTAATGTCGTATGAATACAGTCCCTGGAATTTATAAAGACTGAGAACACGAGGGACACTTTCACAAAATCTGTCAAAGTGGTACAGCATGTTCCAAATTCCGGTACCTGTCCAGAACTTGTACTAGAGTTCAGCGCATGTTGCTCCACATTTTAGAATGCATGTGAGACACTTTGGCATAACCTATCTGCACCAGTTTCTCTCACTGTGCATCAAAAGAGAGTTGGTTTTATTTCTACTTTCATAAGATACATACTATTTGTATTTTATTTTGAATAGGGCACATTCATAGATAGCTGATTGTTAATGTGGGCAAGCTGTGTACACATGTAAGGTTGTATATAAGTAAACATATTTTAAGAATTTGCACGTGTTTCAAAATATATTTCTCTATCGCTCATTGACAGACGTAGTCCTCGGTGATACAGCACCTTCGGGTTATGTTGCCTCCACAGGAGTAGGACTAGACAGGAAATGAAAAATGCTCTGGCCACACCCCAGGGGCAGTCCCTGAGGGTATATCCTCTCTCTCTCTGCCACAGCAAATCAGTTTTTTTCTGTCTAGTCAGGAGTAAGGACCTAGATACCTTGCTGGGATCTTCGGTCCTGGCAGGATTTTTTTCTTAGAAAATAATTTTTTAAGACAGCTTTTTTTCTCCAGTGTTCCTGTGAGATCTTCAAGCAAGAAAGCTGAACTGGGCGACGGGCGGGATGTTGAGATCCAGTGGTCACCCCAGTTCAGCCTACGAGCGCGTGCAGGCCATAGCTCCGCGCTGGGTCGGCCGCGACATAGTCCCACTGGACGGGGACTGACCCTGCGAGTTAAACGTCTCGCTGAAACGCCAAAGACCATGAGTCACGGCGCCCGTATTGGTCGACAGCCCTCCTACCTCGGTGGAGAGGGGTACTGTCAGGAGTTGGCGCCCGCCTGGTTCCGGTATGGTGAGTAGTATGTTCCCCCTTTCTCCCTGACGGGTCTTGTGGTGAACGCGGGCCCCTCTCTGTAATGGTAAGGATGGGTTCCCCTCTATCCTACAACATGTCACAGATCCCCCTAATTGAGTGTGATTTTTGTGTACAAGAAGCCAGGAGGCTTGGTTTGGGAGCTGACAATCTAATTGTAAAAATGTGTAAATGATTGTAGTCAGTGGCAGTACTAGAACTTTACTGTGATAGTATAAGGTATCCTACCTGTCAGTAGCCACAGGGCGATGTCTATACATGTATACTGCATTCCAGATCATTCCTCCAGCTAAGCAGATGCCTCCCGACGGCCACGGACCGCATACGGCCCGCTAGGGTCCGGTACCTCCGACCACGCTGACCACCATGAGGGTGAAGGGTTGTGAGGCCGAGATCCTTCTGCAGACATGTAGATCGCACGAGGCCGCCATTTTGGTGTAGCCTCGTGTCTCCAGCATGGGGGCGGCCATGTTTGAGGTGACTCAAACACCTCATGGAGCCAGGGGGAGGAGCCGGCAGGCGTGTTAAGGGGCGGAGCCGCCTCTTTTACCCAGGAAATAGGGCCAAAGACTTCCTGTCTGTAACAAGACAAGCACTGAGCAAGCTGATGAAAACTTCTGTGCATCAGGGATGAGCCTTGGGGTCTGTCTCTCTCTCTGTGGGGTCCAAAAAGGCAGGTAACACCGAGGGTCGCTGTTGCGACTGGGGGACACAAAAAAAAAAAAAAAAGTTTTTTTTTTACTTTGTCATTTTTTGTCGCTGGCAAGTGTCTTGTATAATCATTGACCCTGCCGCATAGGTATCCCCACCTGATCCCCTCAAGGTGGCCGCAGGACCCTTCAGTACCCCACTTGTTTTTAATGCATTATCGGCAGTTTTGGAGTCTTTGGTATCCCGGGTGGAGGTGGCTTGTCAGGGACGGGGATCAAGAAGCGACCCCCGCCTACCCCTATTGTTTATCAGATACTTCAGATACGGATTCGGAACTGGTCAATGCAGTTGCAGGTCCCTCTTAGGGGGCTGTTGTCTCAGGTAATGTCTCCTCAGCAGTGAGGAGCACGTTTCTGCCTCCGCCATAGCACAAGAGTGGTGGATGCACTAGTTGTGTCCGTCCGGGAAACCTTTAGTCTTGAGGTTACACCGGCAGAGGTAGCTGAAACTGAGATTCCTTTTTTGGTACTTGTTAGCCTACCAAAAGGGCGAAGGATTTTCCTTTACCCAAATGGGGTCGTTTAGAAACGAACCCCTGTTATTTCCAAACGCATGGCTAGGTGCTATCCGTTTGAGGAATTCCTCTTTATAGGATAGACGGTACCACCTGCTGTCTTGACACAGACTGTTAGGATAAAAAGACCTCGTAACTAACGAGGACCTTCCTTTTCTGCTCATATAGAGTTGTTCGTTCCGCGAGGGCGGGCGATAAGGCGAAACCCTCCAAAGCCCCTTTAGAGGGGTTTCAAAGGGCGCTGGTCGGGTAAACAAAGAGTCCGGCTCAGCCAAGCCTGAAGAATATAGCCTGATGCGCCCCTATCCATCTCTGGGGTGGGGGGGGAATGTCTTCACCGGTTTCTGGAGGACACAGGATCGAGTTTCGATCACTTCCACCGGTGCGATTCTTCCCTTCTAACATTGAACGGTTTCAGGGGTTCTATTCGAACCTATTCACAATGCCCAGGAAAGAGGGCAAGGTGCGTCCAAATCTGGACTTGGGAAGAAATAGAGTCCATCCGTACAGTGGTGGCCTCCCTGCATCAAAGAGATTTCCTGGCGTCCATAGACATATAGGATGCCTATCTTTATATCCCCATCATCGCAGGACATCAGCGTTTTTTCGCTTTCCCAAAGATCATCCCTGGTTCCCACCAGGAGACTGAACTATCTAGGCCTAAGGTTGGATACATCCTGGGCAAGAGAGTTTCTCCTTGCTGGGAAACTCCAGAAGGTTCAGTCAACGATTCGGATGTTGCTGTCCGTCAATTGGCTGGGACTGATGGTGGCCTTCTTAGAGGCAGTACCGTATACCCAGTCTCATACCCGAATTCTCCTGAAGGAGATTCTTTTTTAATGGAATCAGAATTCCGATTCCCTGGACAATCGGATCCGGTTGAGCGAGCGGACCAGGAAGTCTCCGATGCTCAACCAGGGGAAGTCATTTCTTCCGATAGTATCCAGATTACCAATAAGGGTATCGGAACTGAGAGCGATCAGATTTTGTCTGATTTACTGGATCGAGCAGCTCTAGAGCAGCCCGATTCGGATCCAATCGCATATGGCCTCTTCATCCAGAGGTTTTTCCCTAGCTGTCCCTTCATTGGGACATCCCGGATGTGGATCTGTTGGCACCTTGGCCTAACAGGAAGGTGCGGAGGTTTGTAGCTCGCGCCACAATCCTCTAGCGGACGCAGCAGAAACGCTGATCGCCCCGTGGGGGCAGTATCAGCTACGGCATGCCTTCCATCCTCTCAAGTTGCTGCAGGAACTTCTTCGCAGGATAGAGGTGGAGGGAATTCCAGTTATTCTGGAAATTCCGGATTGACCTCGTCGAGCCTGGTACGCCGACTTGGCGAGGCTAGTCGCGGACGCTCCTTGGAGACTTCCTCTCAGGGAGGATTTGCGGTCTCAGGGACCGATCTTCCATCTTGCTTTACAGTCGCTGGCTTAATGGCCTGGCCATTGAGACCCAGGTACTGAAGGACAAGGGAGTGTCAGCTTCAGTTATTCCTACCTCCAGTTAAAGCAAGGAAAGCGACTTCCAGCACATGGAAGTCTTATATTGCATGGTGTGAATCTATTGGATTTCCCCCACAGACCTATTCGGTGACCCGAATTTTGTTCTTTCTGCAACAAGGGGTTGAGCAGAAACTATCCTTGAGCACGATCAAGGGTCAGGTTTTCGGCGTTAGCAATCTTCTTTCAAGAAACCTTTGGCTAATCATTCCTTGGTGCGGAATTTCATCCACGGGGTGCGACATCTGGCTCCGCCAGTGTGCGCACCCTTACCGCCTGGTATCTTAATTTAGTGTGGTCGGTTCTTCAGAAACTTCTCTTTGAAGATATTAGGGAGATTCCCTTGCTTACATTCCCAGAAGGTGGCCTTCTTGGTGGCCATTACTTCTGTACGCAGGGTGTCAGAACTGGCCGCATTATCCTGTCGTTCCCCAGATCTGGTGGTTCATAGGGATAAGGTGGTTCTTCTTCCGAATCCATCCTTCCTTCCTAAAGTGGTTTTCGTAAGACGGACTCACTTTTTGTGATCACGGATAGCCCTTGAAGGGGGTTGCCTGTGTCTGCCGCGACCATATCTACATGGATCAGTCAGACCGTGGTACAGGCTTATTCTATTAAGGGTCGGAATCCTCCGTTCCCTGTTAGGGCGCACTTCACTCGAGCGCTCAGTACTTCCTGGGCCTTTCGCCATCAGGCGTCAGTGGTCCAGGTATGTAAAGCGGCCACCTGGTCGTCGGTACATACCTTTACAAAATTTTATAAAATTGATGTGATGGCATCGGCGGATGCCTCATTTGGCCGCAAGGTTTTGCAGGCCGCAATTTGAGGAGACCGGTGGTCTACCTCGAGGGTTTTTTTCTGTTTGAAAATTTTTTTGTTGAGTCTCATCATTAAAGATGAGCATTGTAAACTTCTAGTTGGCACCGGTTGGCCCTTCTAGATTTGGATTTGATTTCCATTTTCCCACCCCTCATTTGTGATACTGCTCTGGGACTTCCCGAAGGTGCTGTATCACCGAGGACTACGTCTGTCAATGAGCGATAGAGAAAAATGGATTTTTGTAAAATCTTACCGTAAAATCCTTTTCTCTTAGCTCATTGACAGACGTAGTACCCGCCCCTCTGTTTTTGAGTTGGGTTGGGTTAAATTCTCTAAGCACTGCTTTTGTGACATAACTGATTTGCTGTGGCAGAGAGAGAGAGGATATACCCTCGGGGACTGCCCCTGGGGTGTGGCCAGAGCATTTTTCATTTCCTGTCTAGTCCTACTCCTGTGGAGGCAACATAACCCGAAGGTGCTGTATCACCGAGGACTACGTCTGTCAATGAGCTAAGAGAAAAGGATTTTACGGTAAGATTTTACAAAAATCCATTTTTTGCGCTGTAATATAGACTGCCAGCTAAAAAAAGGCAAAAAAATGAATTTTAGTGTTCTTGTTTACTGGCAGAATTGAATTGAAGCAGGTGTATATCAGCGATGCCAAAATATTGCTATTGGGTTGGTAAATCATGTTTTTATTTTTTTTTTTCCATATGCTGCAATATCACCTCCTATTGTTTCCTATGTACAACTTCCCCTCCCCCCCCCCCTCTTTCACCCATATATTCATCAGTGCTCTCCCACCACCCCCTCCTCCTCTGCAGCCGTCAAAAATATCTGACACTATAGAGTATGAAGAAACTTAATCTCCTCCCCTCGATTTTAGTGCCTAATCTTTAGATCTAGCGCTGTCATATGGCCAGAAAAGTGGCCGCCGACACAACTGCTTCATTAAATCGCCCACAGCAGTTATTTTAGGAGCAGGATGTGGAGGAGGGAAAGGGCAGCGAGGGATCACTGGTAGGGAGAGTCACCTGCATGGACAAGGTGACCGTGTTCCTTTTAAAGTATATGTTGCCTAACATTTTCATATTGCAGATATGTGTGTATGTTGTATCATGTGTTCAAAAGTATCCTGGGGGTGAGGTGGATCCCCTGAATCGTACCTCCCTCCACCCCCCACTTTCCACTTCCCTTGTCCCTTCATCTCTACTCTCCTCTTTTTCTCCTCTCATCTGAACAAATTATATGGCATTGCCCCAAATGTTATTTTCTATGGCACATGTGATTCGTGTTCGGGTTTTATAGCTTTTGTTGACATCTGATATTAAGTGCCGGTTCACACTATAGCGTGTGCGGCGATCGCATTTAATATCGGAGCGCACTGCTCCTTCATTACATGCGATCGGATGTGCAGTGCGAATTCAGCCATACACTTTGTATGGCTAAATTCGCACTGCACCCGCACAAAAGTCGCACATGATCCTTTTTTTCAGCCGCATCAGGATCGGATCGCACAGTGGTTCACACTTGTGCGATCCGATCCTGTGCGAACTGTCAGATCGCACTGCGATATGCGATCAAACTGGGGGTGTCGTTAACATTTAATTGACACCCCTTGCGTATCGCATATGGCAGTGTGAACTGCCAGATGTGCGTTTGCGATGCGGGATCACGCTGCAAATTCGCAGCCTTCCCGCATCGCTTAAGTGTGACCCGGCACTTAGACTGTGCCGATTTAACCTTTTTTTTCATCTCTTCTTCGTAACAATCTTTTTCCAGGCCACGGTACTGTTTGTTTTTGCAATAACTTTGCTTAGTGCAACCCTGGTTATGTAAACAGACCTGTATTATATGACTACATTTATACTGTTGTTTTTTTTTTATTTGTACATAATACGTGCATAAAATTTGTGCGCATGTGCATAATTTGTGCATAAAACGAATAAACATATTGAAATTAAAGGTGTCCTGTTCTTTGCATTTCTTCCTTTGTTTGAAATTACCTGGTGATCCTTCCAGCCCCCCTGCTATCCTATTTCAAACTGACCACACTAGACATAAGAGCACATATTTCCCACCCTGGTCAGTTTTCTGGGTGTGCTGGGACCACCACCTGCCTGTCCTCCAAAGGCCAAAACGTATGCAGACACACTCCCCCTGCATGGCTTTTCACTTAGAAGATCAGTGCATTGCTTTTTCTCTGCCTCATGCTTGCATGCTGTTCTACAGTCCCCACCCCCCCTAATGTAGCTGAGAATGGAGGTTATGTGATCACTTATAAAGGGGAAAAAAAGGTATTCATAATGTTTTTTTAACTGCTTGACCTCCGGAAGGTTCATGACCAGGGCGTCAGCACTGTGCTGCTTTAACTGGCCATTGCACATAACTGAAAATTGCACATGTAACACTGTGCACAGATGTAATTTTATATATTCTTTTCCACACAAATAGAGCTTTCTTTTGGTGGTATTCGGTCACCACTGCGTTTTTTTTTTTTTTGTAAATGTTATTATATGAAAACATACTGAAAATTAAAAAAAAAAAAAGTTTCTCTACTTTATTATGTAAACTATTAGAGGGGATGATAAGGGACTATATCCAAGAATTTGCTGATGAAAACCATATCATTAGTAGTAATCAGCATGGGTTTGATAGGTCATTCTTGCCAAACCAATCTGTTAACATTCTACGAGGAAGTGATCTGCCATCTAGATATCTGGATTTTGCAATAGCAGTCAATACAGTCCCCCACAGATGCTTAATTCACAAACTGAGGTCTATAGGCATGGACCTTAGGGTTTGTACAAGGATAGAAAACTGACTACAGGGGTGGATTCAAAGGGTGATCATAAATGGCTAATACTCAGAATGGTCTGGAATGGTAAGTGGGTTACTGCAGGGCTCTGTCCTGGAACCAATTCTGTTTATTTATTTTTTATAAATAATATAGAGGATGGGATAAATATCTTAATATCAGTGTTTGCTGATGATCCAAAACTTAATAGGGGAAAAAATTCACAGCAAGATATAGTAACCTTAGAAGAAGACCTCAATAAAGTAATGGGGTGGGCAACTACATGGCAAATGAGGTTTAAAGGAGTTGTAAAGGCAGAAGGTTTTTTATCCTAATGCATTCTATGCATTAAGATAAAAAGCCTTCTGTGTGTGGCAGCCCCTCCAGCATCACCTAATACTTACTTGAGCCCCATCTCTGTCCAGCGATGTCCATGAGTTCCTTGGCCATCTTTCTTCCTGATTGGTTGAGACACAGCCGTGGTGCAATTGGCTCCCACGACTGTCAAAGTCAGCCAATCAGGAGAGAGAGGAGGTGGGGCCAAACCGCAGCTCCGTGTCTGAATGGACACACGGAGCTGCAGCTCGGCTCGGATGCCCCCTTAGCAAGCTACTTGCTGTGGGGGCACATGACATGAGGGAGGGGCCAGGAGCATCGAAGTGGGACCCGAGAAGAGGTGGATCCAGACTGCTCTGCAAAACCAACTGCACAGAGGAGGGAAGTATAACATGTTGTTTTTTAATAAAAAAAACTGGGGGTTCTAGTAGATCGCACTCAGCATGGGCATGCAATCAAGCTGCAGCAAGCCAAGCTAGCAGAATTTGTGCATGCATAAAAAAGCGAATTTACGACAGAGATAAAATTATAATATCGCCACTTTATAAAACTGGAGGAGAAGCAGTTTAAACTCCTACTGCGTAGGGGTTTTTTCACTGTCAGGGCGGTAAGGATGTGGAATTCACTTCCACAATCGGTTGTGTCAGCGGGAAGTATTGATAGTTTAAAAAACTCTTGGACAGATATCTTTGCGAACACAGTATACATGGATACGGGAAATGATTATGAACATGCACACCTACACAGGTTGGACTGGTGTCTTTATTCAGCCTTGCCAACTATAACTATGCAACTTTTTGGTATAAAACCTATTCAATAAAATCAAATTTCTTGTGGTGGGCAATCTGGCACCAACAGACACTGGCTGGGAGGGACACTGACTGACACCAATGTTTCTAGTGACACTAATACAGTGATCAGGAAGGGTGTGTGGGAAAGGGGTGAACATCAAGGGCCTTTTACGAACAGATCTGTCTGCCTTTTCTCCCTGCACCCTTTCAGGGAGAAGAAACAGACAGTTCGCTGTCTGTGTACAGAGTTTTGTGTGTTTGTCAGCAGTTTTTGTGCTGTGATTGGCCACTCAGCAGGTTTCAGCTGAAATCTGCTCAAAAACTCATGCTGTGTCTAATCCTAGTGTAGCAAGGTTTCCAGGCCTTAGGCCTGATGTGGGTCTGCCATTCGTATCGGAATCCTCTCCAGCCCATGTGATCTGTGACCCTGGGTGTGACAACTGAAGCAGCGACAACTCTGGCATCTTTGTTTGTGGTTTTTTTTTTGGAATTAGGGATGGGAGAAGGGAATGAGTGGGATACTCCTTGAGGCTTAACTATTTACAATTAGGACTTCACGTTCCTTGACGCCAGCCAACGCTCACCAGTGCTGTATCTTGGCCTAGGCCAACAAGGCCCAGGCCTAGGGCGGCATTTTCCAGGGGGGGCAGCAAAAAGCTGCACCCTGCACGAAAAAAAAACAGCCTCCTCCCGGCACGAAAAGGGTCCCCGCTGGCTTGCGCTACACTTTTTGTATAGTGCCAGTCTTATGTGGTGAATTGGGCCATTGGGCAGGGTCCAGGAGGCAAATCAGTCTGGTACCCCCATAAAGCGGTCACACTGCTACTTACCAGTATGATAATACCGGCCGGTCAGGACATTCGGACAGACCGCAGTCCGCCGACCACACTTAATACAACTGGCCCGATAATCGCCAATGCTAATAAGTGTTGCTCTGCAGCAAAATGCTCCGCCTACTCTCCTCTGCCCCCAGGCACTGATGGGCACTCATATGCTGCACTGATAGGCGCTAATAGGCTGTACTGATGGGCACTAATATGCTGCTTTGATGGCCACTGATGATGCGGCAATGGTGGGTACTGATAAACTGCACTGATGGGCACTAATGAGGCAGCACTGATATGCTGCACTGATGAGGCTGAACTTATGGGAACTAATGAGGCTGCACTGATAGACTGTGGTTGTGGTCTCTGGTTTACCGATGACAGGGCGGGTCATAAACAGGAAGGGGTGTGGCTTTTACAGGAAGGGGTGGGTCATATTTAAATTAGGGGGTGCACAAGTTTAGTCAGGCCTAGGGCAGCACAAAACCTAAATACGACACTGACGCTCACTGACACTGAGAACACTCTGTAGAACAAAAGTAGTGCTGAATCCTTGACTTCTAGTCCAGAAGTTCCAAGACTGAGAACTGTAGCACTCCTGACCCTGTTGTACTGTGAAAGTCACTGAATACTTTCCCCCGCCTGACACAGCTTGAGGTAGTATATAGTAGAACTCTGTATAGCTGTCATTTTAACTGGCATGCTACCATTCAGGGCCCAAACTGCAGTTGCCCCCTTTATCCTTGAACTCTTCAGAGTCCACTGACTATGTACCCCCTTTGTAGCTTCAGGGTCCTCACCCTACTCAATAAATCACAGCACTGCTGTTAGGCAGACAAGGCCCACTATACATTTACCTAGCACCTACCTGTAGGGTGCTACACTAGCATTAGTTAGTAGGGCCTACATACATATGCACCCCAAACCCAGAAGAAAGGCTGCGGCAAACAGGTATTTCTATTTTAAACAGAATGGGTTGTTTTTTTGAAGGTGAAGGTTTACATATGCTTTTAGGCTGGACATATCGCTGTAAGCTTAACCATTTTGCATGTTTTTATATAGATATGTAATAAGAATTTTTCTAAGTCCGCAAAACATCAAAAGGTAATTCAATGTCTGCCCCCCATCACTTATGTAAGAAATAAATCTCTTGTATGTTTTAATTTTCATGACAGCAGGGACATGTAAATATATTGTTTTTAAATAGAACAGTTGCTGTGATTTATATTTAGTTCAGGGTTTTGGTTCTGACTCAGCAGTTAAACTGTACCGTGTAATTCTCTTAAAACGGACCTTCCATGCAAATAGAATGTCTGATCTGCTTAGTTACAGTTTAGGGAATATATTACCCAAACACATTTATATTCCTGATAGGAGTCTGTTGTATCATGCACTTATGTTAAAAAGTATCCTGTTCCTTGTATTGCTCCCCTTTGTGTGGAATACCTGGTAATCCAGCCAGTCCCCTGCTGTCCTATTTTAAACTGGGCATGAGAGTACATCCATCTTATCATGGTCAGTGGTGGTGAAATGAATGCATATGATGAACACAAAAATATAGAGACATGCATGTATAGTTGGGGAGTTCTCATCATATAGGGGGTAGCAAGGACAGGAAAGACTCCTGCGATCAGTATAAGTGGTTTTCTGCCATCCGTGGCAAGAAATGCAGACAGAAGTCACTATGTGTTAGTGGACTGCTGGGTTCAGGTTCAAGAGACTCCTCTCTACAGTAAACTGATAGGAGCCATTCATGTCATTGATACCTTTAATGAGATTGCAAATCCTCAGTTGGGAAGAGGTGAGCAGGACAACAGGCTTACTGGCCACTTGGTTGCTTGTGGCTACCTGCACAGTATGGATACTGACAGTAGGAGTGTTTTGTACTGTAGATAAGGCTGTATAATTAATTACTTTCATTACAGCTGACATCTAAAGCATATAAAATCACATAAAAGATTGTTCTGTGTTCCTTCTAAAGTGTATGTAGCCCCTCTGCCATATAAGGGAGTGTCCCCTAAATTTAGTATGCATGTCTGTGGACAGCAAGTGCTGACTTGTAGATTTGCTTTGCTTAGTTGCCCTTAAATGCAGTCTGCCTGTCAGTTCTCCCTTCTGCCACAAGGTGTCACTGTCATCTCTGGCACTAGTAGGAAGATTTATTGTAGGTCTGTATTATAAATATTTATATCTCTCCAGCCAACCATTGGGAGTTTCCTGTGGCAGTGATGCATTTGCACATACATACAGCAGCATGTCCACACTGAGTCTTTCACCATCCATTCAGTAGTGTACTATCCCTTAATATTGCCACACTGATCTACATGCCCAGTCATATGGTATACATGATGAACCTCCTCTCTTTATATATACATGCATGTCTCTATATTTTAGTGTTCATCATATGCATAAATTTCAGCTCCGTGATTGACTCCGTTGCATTACATTCTGTTTTAAAGACATGTTCTTAAGCATAACATTTTACTATACTGAGCTTATTATATGTTTTATATTGTTTTGATCTTTTTAATCACTTACCGAGCAGCTGCTGCAGTTATGCGTCAGCAGGTTCCCGCGAATCGCCGTACCTGTACGGCGGTTCGCGGGAGCGATCCTGTGGGTGCGCACGCATGCCCGGGCCCACTCGGCAGTGGGGAAGCCGAGGCATGGGGCAGGCAACCACGATTGCCGCCTGGCATCCGCGATCGCTCCCTGTGAAGAGAGAAAGGTGGTCTGCTGTTGTAAACGCAGACCATTGTTCTCTCTGCTATCAACACAGAGCCCCTGTGTTCCTGCTATTTAGCATCACAGGTCTCTGTGTTGATATGACAAGTCCATCCCCCATACAGTTAGAAAACACCCCCTAGGCTCACACCTAACCATTTGATCGTCCCTGGGTTAACCCCAAGGGCCCTGCCAGTGTCATTATTACAGTAACAGTGCATATTTTTAGCACAGATTACTGTAGTAATGCCACCGGTCACTCCAAAAAAATGTCAGGGGTCCGATCTGTCCACCACAATGTCACAGTCCCGCTAAAAATCACTGATCGCCGACATTACTAGTAAAAAAAATAAGTAAAAATGATATAAATCTTTCCCCTTAGTTTGTAGACGCTATAACTTTTGTGCAAACCAATCAAAATACGCTTATTGGGATTTTTTTACCAAAATATGTAGCAGAATACAAACTGGCCTAAAATGATGAAAAAAATTGGATTTTTAAACTTTATTTTTTTTTTAGGAAAGTTCTATAGCAGAAAGTGAAATCTTTTTTTTTTTTTTTTTTCAGAATTGTCGCTCTATTTTTGTTTATAGGGCAAAATAAAATGATCAAAGTGATCAAATATCACCAAAAGAAAGCTCTGTTTGTGAGGGAAAAAAGGACATCAATTTTATTTAAGTACAATGTCGCACAACCACGCAACTGTCAGTTAAAGTAACGCAGTGCGGGATTGCAAAAAATGGCCTGGTCATTAACCACTTCCCGCCCGCCCTATTACAAATTGACGGCGGGAATGTGGTTGAGTTATCCTGACCGGACGTCATATGACGGCGGCAGGATAACACCGCTCTGGGCGCCCCCCGGGGGCGCGCAGAGCGGCGATCGGTGATGCGGGGTGTCAGTCTGACACCCTGCATCTCCGATCTCGGTAAAGAGCCTCTGACGGAGGCTCTTTACCATGTGATCAGCCGTGTCCAATCACGGCTGGTCACATAGTAAAACAGGAACAGCCGTTGATCGGCTTTCCTTAGTTCGTGCCTGACAGGCACGAGTAAAGGAGCGCCGATCGGCGGCTCCCCTGACAGGGGGGGGTCGGCACTGGTAATCAGATCATTGATTACCAGTGCAGACCCTCGGGGGGGGGGGATGCCACTAGATCCACCAGGGATGCCCACTATGACCCCAGGGATGCCCACTATGACCCCAGGGATGCCCACTATGGCCACCAGGGATGGCGATCAGGGCTCAGGGAGCCCCCCATTGCCCTCCCCATCAGTGATGCCCACTAGTGTCCTCCCTATCAGTGCTGCCCACAAGTGCCCATCATTGCCATCCTTTAGTGTCGCCCACCAGTGCCCATTATTGCCCACCAGTGCTGCCTATCAGTGCCCATTAGTGCCCATCAGTGCCGCCCGTCAGTGCCGATCAGTGCCGACCATCAGTGCCCATCAGTGCCCACCAGTGCTGCCTATCAGTGCCCATTAGTGCCCGTCAGTGCCACCTATCAGTGCCCATCAGTGCCGCCTATCAGTGCCCATCAATGCCGCCTATCAGTGCCCAGCAGTGTCGCCTATCAGTGCCCACCAATGCTGCATATCAGTGCTACATATCAGTGCCACATATCAGTGCCTATCAGTGCCGCCTATCAGTGCAGCCTATCAGTGCCACCCCATCAGTGCCACCCCATCAGTGCCACCCCATAATTGCCTCCTCATCAGTGCCTGTCAGTGCAGTCTCATCAGTGCTCATCAGTGCAGGAAAAAACTTATTTATTTACAAAATTGTATAACATAAACAAAAAAACTTTTTTTTTTTTCAAACTTTTCTGTCTTTTTTTATTTGTTTAGCAAAAAGTAAAAATCGCACAGGTGATCAAATACCACCAAAAGAAAGCTCTATTTGTGGGGGGAAAATGATATAAATTTGGTGTAGGTAGAGTGTTGCATGACCGCGCAATTGTCATTCAAAATGCAACAGCGCTAAAAGGGGAAAATTGGCCTGGGCGGGAAGGGAGGGAAGTGCCCTGTATTAAAGTGGTTAATGGGGAAAGTCTTACGGTCCAGAAGTGGTTAAAAAAAAAAATAAGAAGACTGCTATGTTTCGAACTTGTACTGCTGTGGTTGTATAATGCAGTCGCTGACATGTTATCCTCCCATGTCTTGTGCGCCCATAGCTCGTCCCATCTTTCCTCTTAATCTGATCTGCTCTTTACATTACCCCTCCCCAGCTTGCAAGCTCATTGGCCAGTCATGTGATCTGTTCCCACCCCTTCTCCCTTTAATAGCTTGCTCACCACTCTGAAGTTTAGGTTTTGAAGAAGGAGCTTTTGAGCATGCTCTGAAACGAGTCACCTCCCTCTTGCTGACGTCACTGCTGTCCCCTGTGTTCCACAGTGGTTTCAGGAAGTGTGGCGGCCATCTAGCTCCTCCAGACTCTGGTCCGCGTAGGGACAGGGAAGACCATCTCAGGAGGACTTTATACGTTGATGAGCCTGTTTACTCTGTAATCCTGTAAGTGTTTTTAACTGTTGCCTTTTAATAAAATTGCTGACTTACTGTACTTAGAAGCGCCTTTCTCTGCATATCTCCTTCTATCCAGAGCCTGCTTCTCTCCTGTAAGTGCTGTTCGAGTGCCTGTCCGCTTTCTGTCCTGTTAACTTGGATAATCCTGAATGTATATGGCACCTGGAGGACTCTTCTAGCCAAAGTGCTCCTACTTACCATTTCTCATTTTATTGCCTAGTGTCCAGCAGTAAGAACCTAAGCTCCATGTTGCAAAACGTAGTTCTCTTTCTTTTGTGGGAAAAATTTAAAAAAGTTTATAGACCTTCAGTGAGCAGCTGAGCTGGGGTACAGGCTGGAAAATATAGATCTAGTAGTCACCCCAGCTTGGCCTATGCATGTGGACCTCTTGAAACAGCCCTGTTTGGACTGAAGGGCAGCCAGTGAGTGTTACCAATAGGGATGCATATGATGGGGTGGCCTCTGGCTGGTTTGGTATGGTATCTCCCCAGGCTGACGTCACCTTAACTTCAGGGACATGATGTCCTATCACGAGGAAGTAACCCCCTTTCTTCCTCCGGATACAGTAAGTGTGCACATCCCCTGTACTTCCTCAGGTTTCTGGAATTGGGTTTTGGGTACCTTTACTCCCCTTGCTCGCCTGCATTCTATGTAAGTTTGATGCATGAGTGCAAGTGCCCTGGGATATTGGGGCCTGGCTCATGGAACATTGGCATAGTGCAGTTCATTACTGTGTTGACGCTGATGCTTTTGGGACTCCTAGTCATGTTTTTATCCCCAGAGATTCCTGTTTACAGGATGTGCCTCCTTCCCTTGGAAGCTAGGGTGGTTTTACTGTGGCGTATAGTACTTCTCAGTTAAAAATGGGTGCATTTGCATGCTGCTATGTTACATAGTTGCATAGTTTGTGAGGTTGAAAAAAGACATCAGTCCATCCAGTTCAACCTATGATATGTGTGTGTGTGTTTGATGTTAACCGTACATTGTATACTCCCTTGTGTTGTGGTCTTAAAGGTGTCCATCTAATAGTTTTTTTAAGCTATCGATGTTCCCTGCTGATACGACTGCTTGTGGAAGAGAATTCCACATCCTTACTGCTCTGACAGTAAAGAACCCCTTACGTATTTTAAGGTTAAACCGCCTTTCCTCTAGTTTTAGTGAGTGGCCACGTGTCTTATTGTATCTCCTCTCTCTGAATAGTTTGTTCCTTATGCTAGGGTCGCCAGTACAGTATTTGTACATTGATATCATATCCCCCCTCAATCGTCTCTTCTCCAGAGAGAATAGGTTCAGTGCTGATGTCCTCCATTCCCCTAATTATTTTTGTTGCCCTTCTCTGGACTTTCTCCAGTTCCAGCACATCCTTCCTGAGGACCGGTGCCCAGAACTGGACAGCATACTCCAGATGTGGCCGGACCAGAGTCTTGTAGAGCAGGAGAATAATCTCTTTATTTCTGGAGTGAATCCCCTTTTTTATACATTCCAGTATTCTGTTGGCTTTGCTTGCACGGCTTGGCATTGCATGCCACTGCCATGCCTGTTTTCCACTAGGACCCCCAGGTCCTTTTCCATCCTAGACTCACCCAGAGGTTCCCCCCCTAGTGAGTAGCTTGCTTGAAATTCTGACACCCAAGTACATTTTTCAACATTAAACCTCATCTGCCATGTACTTGCCCACCCCATTATTTTGTTCAGTCTGCTTGTAAGGTTTCCACATCCTGCATATAAGATATTGGCATGCTTAGTTTAGTATCATCCGCAAATACTGAGATTGTGCTAGATATCCCCTCCTCTAGGTAGTTTATGAATAAATTAAACAGGATTGGTCCCAGGACAGAACCTTGGGGGACCCCACTTTCCACACCAATCTGAGTAATCCCCATTTATCACCACCCTCTGGACTCTCCCCTGGAACCAGTATCCAGGTACTCACCCTATGGTCCATACCTATGTATCTTAGTTTGTACAGTAAGCGTTTGTGGGGAACGGTGTCAAATGCCTTTGCAAAGTCCAGATACACCACATCCACAGGCGGTGGATGCTGTGCTATTGAGTGCTATAAGACTACAAAACTTACAAAGCGGATCACTCACATCTATACAAACACTCTTTAAATGTGTATCATTGGGCAAAATTATATTCAAAAGTGGTGCTGCGCTCCCAAATGCTAATGTGCTAGTATCCCTTAAAATCTGTTTGCATAGCAATTTTCAGAATCAGCATATCCTATCAAACCATATAAAACATTAACAAAACAAACAATGCATCAGTCCATAAAGTGTCTTTTGGTATGAAATGCTTGCATATGCTCAATCTTTCATAAAAAAACAGGTTTGTGTTCACATATCCACATTTGATGTCAGTGGACACATCAATAACTCCCAACACAGGTATCAATGGGTGCAATAAATACCCCCAATGTTGATGTCAGTGGACGCATTAATAACTCCCAACACGGGTATCAATGGGCGCATTAAAAACCCCCAACACAGGTATCAGTGGGCGCATTAAAAACCCCCAACATTGATGTCAGTGGACGCATTAATAACCCCAACAAAGGTATCAGTGAACGTATTAATAACCCCCAACACAGGTAGCAGGGGACGCATTAATAAACACCAACACAGGTATCAATGGGCCCATTAAAAGCCCCAACATTGATGTCAGTGGACGCATTATTAACTCCCAACACCGGTATTAGTGGGTGCATTAAAAACCCTCAACATTGATGCCAGTAGACGCATTAATAACCCCCAAATTTTTGTGCCTCTGCGTTTTTGGAAAGGGTCAGGGACTTTTTTCCCTGCAAAATGTAACTTTTTTCATGTAATAGACTTGACTTGAGTTTTTACTGCGATTTTGCTGCAATTTGTGTTTTGCGCTTTTAAATCTGCCCAACAACAAATTTTCCCCCCAAAAAAAGGCAGAAATGCTCAAAAGCTACATGCATAAGTGTGAATCGAGCCTTAGGGCCGATTTACACTGGTACGATGAAAGATGATTGCATGTGATTGGCTATGCAGATCACATGCAATGTCTTTGCGATGTAAATTCAGCCATACAGATTGCATGGCTGAATTAGCATTGCATTCAGACCAAAGTCGCGCAGCACCCTTTTTTTGGTCCACACCAGAATCAGATCGCATGGGTGTTCACAACTATGCAATATGATTCTTGTTCAAATTGACAGTTTGCACTGCGATATGAGAACTAATCTGGGGGGTGTCATTAATTTTGTATTGACACTCCCAGCAGTTTGCATATGGCAGTGTGAACTGCCTGCTAATCGGGGGCAATGCAGGAACCCACAGTGGATTGGTTCCCGCATCGCACCAGTGTGAACCGGCCCTTACAGTGATCCGTGTTAAAAATATGCACTGTCACTGCGATCGCTCCCCATAGAGACAGAGCGGTGGTATGCAGATGTAAACAGATGAACACAGGGATCTTTTGTTCCTTCTATTCAGGAACACAGGTCTTTGTGTTCATCTAGTGCAGGGGTGTCAAACTGGGGGCCCTCCAGCTATTGCGGAACTACAAGTCGCATCATGCCTCTGTCTGTGGGATTCATGCTTGCAACTGTCAGCCTTGCAATGCCTTATGGGACTTGTAGTTCCGCAACAGCTGGAGGGCCGCCAGTTTGACACCTGTGATCTAGTGAGTCCATCCCCCCACACAGTTAGAAAGCACCCCCTAGGGACACATTTAACCCTTTGATCGCCCCTTGTGTTAACCCCTTCCCTGCCAGTGCCATTATTACAGTAACAGTGCATATTTTTAGCACTGATTACTGTAGTAATGTCCCTGGTCCCCTCAAAAGTGTCAAAAATGTCCAATCTGTCCACCACAATGTCGCAGTCCAGCTAAAAATGGCTGATCGCTGCCATTACTAGTAAAAAAAAATAAAAATGCCAAAAATCTTTTCCCTAGTTTGTAGCTGTGCCCAAACCAATCAATATACACTTATTGGGGTTTTTTGACCAAAAATATGTGGCAGAATACATATTGGCCTAAAATGATGAAAACATTTGATTTTTTTTATTTTTTGGCTGTGTTTTATAGCAGCATTGTTTTTTTGTTTTTTTTTTTCAGAATTGTCGCTCTTCTTTTGTTTATAGTGCAAAAAATAAAAAATGCAGAGGTGTTCAAATATCACCATTTTAAGTAACGCAGTGCCCAATCGCAAAAAATGGCGTGGTCATTAAAGCGGAGTTCAACCCAAAAGTGGAACTTCCGCTCATCTGCTTCACCCCCCCCCCCTCTGGTGCCACATTTGGCACCTTTCAGGGGGAGGAAGGAACGGGTACCTTTTTATGACAGGTACCCTTCCCCACTTCCGGGACACAGCGCCGCGGTGCTGTCCACCAGAAGTTACGTCCTGCTCCTCCTTCCCCCACCACCGAGCCTATGAGAATGCACAGAGCAGTAGGGAACTGCACCGGCTGTGAAGATGAAAGGCTTCATTGCCGGTTTCCCTTAGAAAGAATGGCGGTGGCAGCACCCGTTAGCCGATCTGAAAATCGGCTGGGGTGCTGACATCACGGGCTCCCTGGACAGGTAAGTGTCTATATATTAAAAGTCAGCAGCTACGGTATTTGTTTATATATTTTTTTTCTCCAGGCGGAACTCCTCTTTAAGGGGGTAAAACGCTTCGGTCCAGACGTTGTTAATGAACAGATGGAAGATCAAGTGCAGGCCCACATTCCAGTACAAGCTGTAGCACTGCTAACCTAAACTTTACATGCTGAGATTATCCGGTCTCCTGTTTCTATGGTCTCATCACTTCCAGCCTGTCCATGGAGGTGTTTTCTACTTTTCAGCTATATAGTCTGTATATCGTTTGGGCACGAGCGACTTTTCCTTTCATATGTTATTGTACCATTCTGATTCCAAACAAGCTAAGGAGCATTTGTCACTAACAGCAGAATCTTCTGCCTGTGTTATATTATAAATCCCCATTTCTATAAAGAGGAAACTTGACAACTTTGCTATGGCTTTGAGATAACGCAGGCCTCTGTTTTATAGATAAATAATCTTTTAGACTTAACAGCCTTGCGTAGTCCGGTGCATTAAAATAGCTCAAAAAATATTTTTCTTGCTGTGCAGACATTAAAATGAAATCCATTATGTTGCGCTGTGGAGTATCCCTATAGTGTATGAATTCACAGGAGGACTTCATGTTGTGTTTGTAGAAAGAGGGGTGGAGAAAGCGATGTTTCTCACGGCATCTGTATGTAATTGTTTGCAGCTGCTGAGTGTGAGAGCCAGCGCTTATCCCATGAGGGTAGAGCTACGAAACTGTTATGGCAACTGGATTTCATCACATACACTATCCATTCAGAGAAGCCACTTGATAACAACTCGCTTGACCTTTTACTGGACTATTGATAATCGGTTTTGGTATATACTATAGTCTTGAAATTAGAAAAGAGAGAGAGTTGCGGCGCTAGTCTATATTCCCTTTTGTGACTAATGATCAGTGGGCACGGCTTAAGGGCCCGCAACATGGCATTGCAGCCACCGTAAAATAAAAATAAAAAATTTTAGGTGCATATAGCTTTAAGGCCTCAAGTTGACCTGCTACGGGGATTTGAGGCGGGAAACACACTTTGAATTCCCTCACGTGTACTGGGGGGCTATAAAAGCCCCTTTCATGACAGGACCCTTCACATTTGTCCTTGTTCTGCTGGGCGAGCTTACCTCCCTCCCTCCCTGCCCCCTGTCGTGGCACCATTTATGTGGTTTTGTCACAGGGGGGACTCTGTTTAATGAATTTCAGGTTTTATCGCTCGAGTTCTATGACTGAGTGATTTTGAAGTTTTAATATATATATATATATATTTTAATAGTTTTATTTATGTTTTTTAATAAAGTTGAATTTGATGGATTTAATACAAATAAAGTGCCGTGGCCATTTAAATACCAACTTGCTGCATGTCTGTTTTATTTTATTCAATATTTAAGTTTCATTTTGTGAGTTTGAATATGTGACCTACAATCCCATGTGGGTAAAAATTGTGATCTTATCATAAACGCGTGCAAGTAAAATGCTAATGCATAATCAAGAAATCCAAAATGTGCCTCACCTAATTTATATAGTGACTTCCTATAGGCCAGTGATGGCCAACTTTGGCACCCCAGATGTTTTGGAACTACATTTCCAATGATGCTCAACTACACTGCAGCATGCATGAGCATCATTGGAAATGAAGTTCCAAAACATCTGGTGTGCCAAAGTTGGCCATCACTGCTATAGACAATATAGGTAATATATAAACCAGGGTTCTTCAATCTATGACCCTCCAGTTGTTCAGGAACTACAATTCCCGTCATGCCTAGTCATGTCTGTGAATGTCAGAGTTTTCCAATGCCTCATGGGATGTGTAGTTCCGCATCAGCTGGAGGGCCGTAGTTTGAGGATCCCTGATATAAACCATACAAATAAAGTGCAAATGCTGTACAAAATTTGCAATGTGGTGCAAAATAGCAAATAAGAGTGCTAAAAATAATAAAGTGCAAATGCTGTACAAGATATGCAATGTGGTGCAAAATGGAAAATAAGAGTGCGAAAAATAATAACAAATATGTAAATTAATAAATGTCCAATCCAAAAACCAAAGTCTATAATTGCTCAAAAACTGGAAACAAGGAGAAAAAAGGGTCCCACAGATAAAAATACCCAATACCTCAACAGAAGAAGTTCCAAATGGCGTCAAGTGTCACCCAGTGCGAATCCTTCACCAGCCACACTAACCTGAATCACCAGATGAAATGGCTGATCAAGTTATAGACCAGCAAATACCCTCTGCCACACACCATATCTCCACCATCCAAACACTGGGTACAGTTCCTCACCAGTAGATCCACTCAGGCATGGAAGTATAAAGGCAGGAAGGTCTCCATAGGGTAAAACAATTTTAAAATACTGACCCACTCTCATGATTTTAGTGTCTCCCCAACACTAGGGTATTATCACTTGTAATGTTATCCCAACTTCCCGTCGCCTCCGACCGCAATTGCCAAGCTGCGAGTGCGAATCAGGCGAGTGCGATGACGTCAGCGTCCTTGCCCCGCCCATATTTTCTTGAAAGCCTAGTCCCAAGTTCTGTGGAGTTTTTTGGCGGTAGTCCCCTCTGGGTTGGCTTCTCGGCTACAGGCAGCGGTAAAAAAACAGCTTAATGTGTTTTTATCCATACGGTTATGCCTTATTGTTGTGTGGCCCTAACAGGTCAGTATGAACGAGCAAGATAAGTTTACTCCATTTGATGTAATATGGTTGTACCTTGAACTTGATTACATTTTCTCTTTATATAACAGAATAAATGCACCATGTAACCTTACACCCCTGAAGAATAAAAAACAATGATTTAACGAAACGCGTTGGGTTTACATCTCTGTCATTACAGTTGATTGAGGTTACTTTACACAACAATTTACAAATCAACCGCATTGTTATTTTATTGATTTAATGTATTGTTATGTTTTTCATATATACATGTAAATAACATTTCTATGTACTTTTAATTGTCTCTGACTTACGCCCTAAAGAAACCCATTAGAGGGGGTCTTGCACACATAGTCCAGATTCTAGGGACGTGGGCACCATTTCCACTACTCAGCATTTGTACTTTTTGTAGTCCCAACACAAAGCCATACATTACATGCCTTTTGTGTTTTTATTGTAGCAAGATGCAGGTGAACATTTGTGTACCCATACAAGTTTTCATGGTTTCTCCTTAAAACGGTATTAAATCCAAAAGCAAACATTTATTTTATTGCAGCTTACCAATTCTTAGATGTGCTGCCTGCATTTGTTTTCTTCTTTTTTTAGGCTTTCTTTCCTTTCATTTGATCTTGTTATACCACTTTAAGACCGGAAGGATTTGCCCCCTTAATGACCAGGTCCTATTTTGCGATTCAGCACTGCGTTACTTTAACGGACAATTGCACGGTCGTGCAATGCTGTACCCAAACAAAATTTACGTCCTTCTTTTCCCACAAATAGAGCTTTCTTTTGGTGGCATTTGATCACCCCTGCAATGTTTATTTTTTGCGCTATAAACAAAACAATAGCGACAATTTTGAAACAAAA
Organism: Pelophylax lessonae; assembly: GCF_965119305.1. NCBI lineage: Eukaryota > Metazoa > Chordata > Amphibia > Anura > Ranidae > Pelophylax > Pelophylax lessonae. The sequence goes on from NC_138771.1 coordinate 177,295,396, forward strand.
ACAATATTTTTCACATGGGACTATAGACTGCATTTAATTTAATAATATAACTTTAAGATAAAGATTTATCTAAACAAAAAATTAAACAAAATAAATACGCCACTCAAGGATGGAGAAAAATGGCCGAGCCACCTTTATTGGTTTTAAATAATGTAAACAATCTTTATTAAACATCAAATAAGAATAAATAAGTATAAATATATAATAAATAATAAATAATAAATTCCAATCCAGCAAACCAAATATCACTCAGTCATAGAACTCGAGTGATGACCAATAAATTCTCTCAAACAAGTCCCCCCTTAATACAAGAGTGACCAACTACATAATGGTGCCACGACAGGGAGGGGGGAGGGGGTGGGGAGCTCGCAAGCCTCTCCGAGACACTGAGGAGACTGAAGCCGCGCAGCCCTTTATATAGGCCTATGCCCGTGACATAGCCGCACGCGGCTCACGTGTTTCCCGCCCAGCCGCCACTTCATTTTCCCGCCTGAATGACTCCAAATTTCCCGCCTAAACGCCTCAGATACTTCCCGCCTAAACTGACTGTTCAAATTACCACAGTTTAAAGAACAAGCGGCCAGTTTAAAAAACAATGGTGAATCTACTTTCTTTTAAACAGGGCTTTAAGGCAGCCACATTCCCATGTCGTTGGGCACTTATTATGCACCAATAACATTTTGTTATGTGACATTCCCCAAAAAAAAAAAAAAAATTAAAAATCTAAATGTTTTAACATTTTGGGGCAATTTGTTTCCTGCTACATGTTTTTGGTAAAAAAAATTGCAATAAGCATATTTTGATTGGTTTGCGCAAAAGTTATCACGTCTACTAACTACAGGAAAGATTTATGTCATTTTTATTGTTTTTTTTTTTTTTTACTAGTAATGGCAGCAATCTGCGATTTTTTGCAGGACTGTGACATTGCAGCGGACAGATTGGACCCCTAACTGACATTTTTGACACTTTTGGGGGTACCCGTGACATTACTACAGTAATCAGTGCTAAAAATATGCACTGTTACTGTAATAATGATACTGGCAGGCAAGGGGTTAACCCTGTGGGTGATCAAAGGGTTAAATGTGAGCCTAGGGAAGTGATTCTAACTGTGGGGGGGTGTGGCTTCTGAAATGACCATAGAGACATGTGATCCATTATAGCAGGATCACAGGGGTTCTATGATCATCCCAGGGAGAAGGACAGTTGCCTGTGTTTACAACAGCCGACCATCCTTCTCTCTCAGCGGGGAACGATCGCGGGTGTCAGGTGGCAATCAGAGTCGCCTGCCCGCTGCATTGGCTTCCCCACCCCCTAGCTGCCACCAGGCGACCGCTGTATATCTACGTCGGTTTGCCTGGGAGAGCCACACTTCCGCAGTAAATATGCGATAAGCAGTCGGCAAGTGGTTAAGCCAGTAGGCCAGCTGTTTTTCAGCAAGCTCTCCTGCAAAAGTAATAATTAGAGTGTTGAGACAAACCATTTACCACCAATAGGGGTGCTTACAATGACCAGTTTCTGTATATTCATGTAAATCCTTTTTCTAAAAAAAGAAAAAACAGTTACTGTAACTGCTTGTGTAACTGCAGTGTGAGCTGAAGTTTGGTTTTACTTTGTTAGTGTATCTAAGGGCTCATGCACATGGGACATTTATACAGCTGCTGTTAGGGGCGCCTGACGTTTTTTTTTTTTATTGCCTCTAAATGCCCCTCAATGTTAGCCTATGTGTCCATGCACACATAAACTTTCAAAGGCGTTTGGAGGCAGTAGAAAAAAATGACAGCTGGTGTGTCCAAGAGCAAGCTCTTAGCCACGTTTAGCCGCGTTGGGCGTTTTTAGGCGTTTTTACATTATAGGGAGTGCTTTTACTGTAAAAATGCCAAAAAAAGTGAATACACGTGGCTAAAAGCGCGTTTTTAACACTGCTTTTTCCTGGCACCAGCATTGGCTTTTTTTTTAAACAGCCTGTGTGCATGATGCCTATGCTAACATTTCCCTCCCCCAGACTGACAATGCTGCTGTCCAAAGGTGCCCCACTGTTCCACTCCATCTAGATTTGGGGCGCTCTAACACAGGAGGTGTGTTACTGGCCAGATTACCAGGTGAAAACAGGGAGTGGAAAAAAGCCTTTAAAAAAAGAAAAAAATGCAGCCAACACATCTAATGATTGGTAAGCCGCAATATATTATATTTTTGGTTTTGGGTTTAATATTGATTAAAGTGTTAGTTAAAGCGATAATAAACCTAAAACCAAAAATGTATTATATTGTGGCTTACCAATCATTAGATGTGGTGGCTGCATCTGTTTTTTTTTACTTTGGCCCCTTTCACATGGGTGCCTCCGCTAAGCGGAATCTGCTTGCTCAGCTGATGATTTCTCCAATGAGCAGGCGGATGACAGGTCCGTGTCTGCTCTGCTATGCATAGTGGACATGGACCCAGTCCGGCTCTCCTCTATGGGGCAATTGAATGAAAAACAAACTCCCTGTCTGTTTCTATCTGATGCCACCATGTGTCTGTTTTTGGCGGACAGAATTGGATTGGATGGTGTCAGCGAACATGTGTCCTCTGACATCCGCCGCTCCATAGAAGATACTGGAGGGTCCGATCAAGTCTGCCTGAAAAACTGACAAGTGGACCCGATTGGACAGCCCATGTAATTGGGGCCTTTCTTTGTTTTTTTTCACTGTTTTCACCCGATGTTCCAGTCAGTAACATATCTCTAACATTTAACAATTGAAACCAAACTCCAGCTCAAACTTATAGTCAGTTACAGCAAAAAAATATATATTTTCCTTTTGTAATAAAGGAATTGTGTGAATAAATAAAAGCAGATCATTTTAATCACCCCTACCAGTGTTAAGGGGTTTGTCTCATCCATGTAAACTGATACATTCTGCTGGGGGAGCTTGTGAAAAATAACAGACTTGCTGGTTGGATCACCAGATAAAAATAGAAGAAAGAAAGTCTAAAAAGGTCAGTACATTTTGTAAATAATCCTTTACTGATGTGCACTGATGGCCACTGATAGGCAGTACTGATGGGCACTGATGAGGTGGCACTTATGGGAACTGATAGGTGGCACTGATATGCAGCACTGATGAGCACTTATAGACGGCACTGATGGGCACTGATAGGTGGCACTGATAGGCGGCACTGATAGGCAGCACTGATGGGCAGCACTGGGGGGCACTGATGGGTGGCACAGATGAGCAGGCACTGATGGGCACTGACTGGCATTACTAATGGGCACTGATTGAGGTCACTGTGGGCACTGATTGGTGTCACCGATGGGCATTGATTGGTATTACTGATGGGCATTGGTTGCTGTCACTGATGGGCACTGTTTTTTCTTTACTGTAATCAGGGCACTGATGCTCAGTGCCCTGATTACCTGTCCTGGACTTCCCTTTGAGGAGGAGCCGCTGATCAGCTCTCCTCGGAAAACACTCTGACAGTGTGAGGCAAGGAGCGCCGAAAAATGGCACTTCCTCATTTACATGTGACCGGCTGTGATTGGACACAGCTGATCACATGGGTAAAGAGCCACGTCGTATACCAAGATCGGTGTCCTAGAAACACGGCGTGGCCACGATCGCCAGTCTACGCGCCCCCGCGGGTGCACGAAAGCGGCTGTTTTGGGGTGCCGTCATATGACGTCCTCCCAGAACGAGAGCTGCACCACTCCGCCGTCATTTGACAGTTGGCAGGCGGCAAGTAGATAAACAAGTTCTGATCACACTTTCTGTAGGTGCTGATCACACTTGAACAACATCTACAAGGTACTCCCAACCATTCCTGTGTAATTTTCAGTTGTCTTGCTTTAAATGTCCCCACAGCATTTCAATAGGATTGAGTTTAGGAATTTCACCTAGCTGTTCTAAAATACAAAATTTCTGTTGAGGCAATAATTTACTCTTTTGTTCATTAATGTAATGACATGACACAGCTTCTTTTGAGTTTTAGATAACATTTACAGTAGCTGTTCACCGATATCATGCCATATACTATAGCCCATGGTTGTGCCCACTGTATTCATTTAGATTTTTTTTCTTTTTTGTCAAATAAAATAATGATTCGTTCCACAGCCATTTATTCATTTCATAAGTCCTTCAGTTTATAGTCCATATAAAATAATTTTAGCAATTATAGCAATTGTGTAACCATAAAATGTCCCACAAATGACAGCCTCCACAAGGGGATTAGAGGCAAAATCCAGCAGGAGCTACAGAGTATATAAGAGAAGAGAGGCGTCTCTAAGTGTAACAATATGGTTATATTTAACCACTTCTGGACCAGAAGAATTTGCCCCCTTAATAACCAGGCTATTTTTTGCGATTCGGCACTGTGTTACTTTAACGAACAATTGCGCGGTCGTGCGATGCTGTGCCCAAAAAAATCTATGTCATTTTTTTCCCAGAAATAGAGCTTTCTTTTGGTGGTATTTGATCACATGTGCAATTTTTAATTTTTTGCGCTATAAACAAAAAAAGAGCGACAATTCTGAAAAAAAAAAAAAAAAAAACAATATAACAATATTTTTCACAGCCTGCTATATAACATTCCCCAAAAAAAAATTGCAAAATAAGCGTATTTTGATTGGCAATCGTGACCGCCAGCCCAGTGGATCGGCATCCCCGCTACCTGGTGGGGGCAGAATCGCGCCGCCGCACTCGCCCCAGCACCGCTCCCGCAAACCGACGAATCATATGTTGATTTGTGCAGCCGAGCCAGCCCAGCCTGCCGCAGTATATCAAGCAGTATATCAAGCAGTTAATAAAGGTTCAACATGCAGCAATTCACATGGTTGATGATTAAAAGAGGCACATCTAGGAATGCAGGCATCCGATGTAAAGCTGTCCACATAGATCGTCCTGTTTTAATCATCAAACATGTGAGTTGCTAAATGCTGTACCTTCATTAAATGTAACCATATTACTACACTTAGAAGCGCCACTCCTCTCTTTTATATTCAGTTGTGATGTGACGCTGTTTGTATATCAAGACTAGTTTATCAAGTCAAAATTTATAAAAAAAATGTTGCTTGTCTTGCAAAATGCTCCCAAACCAAGTTACTTTCTGTGACGGTGGCGGGTATCAGAACCCTACCCTTCTCACTAACTCGTGACCAAGGACCAGCCAATCTCACACCCTGCCGTCACTTGCGTAACAATACCACTCTCAGCTGCACCCTGCACAAAGATTTTCCAGCTTCCGGGACTACAATCTAAATGCCAGCAGGCTGAGAGCGATTATCACCGGGCTAATAAAGCAATGAACCCTTTCACTGCCACCACCCACACGGGGAAACTCTTAATTTTAGAAATACCAATTATGATTTTAGAATAATCAAGACAAGGATGTTCAGAGGATTTATTCTATACAGTAGCACTCTTCAAGAGACAGGTTCTTTGTTAGTTTGCATTAAGAGCTTAAGGACAAGATTAACACTTTTCAAAATAAAGTTTAATAATAAAAAGGTTAAAATTGGTGCAAATAAAATATTTACAGAAAAAGGTGTTTCAAAGAAATAGCGACATAATTCAGCAATTAGAAAAATAAGGTAGAATTGAGAAATTAGAATACTTGGATTCAATGTCCTGAGTATTATCAGAGTTCAGAAGCTGAGCCAGTTGTGATCGGTTCTCAAACTTGATAGATGTTCCTTCTTGATGTTACCATGAGAACTCCCATAACAAAGTTTGAGCAAGCTTTTCTCTAAGATCCAAGGGGCGTTGACGGATACCCCTGACCAATTAAAACCGAGGGGCAATGGGCTGTCCTGGGTTTATGACAAATATCAAGACCTCCTTTGTGGACAGAGTCATGCCACTCTCAATATCTCGAAATATGTAATGGCATTGGTTACATTCTTTCAACTGCTAGTTTATCATTCAGCATGCGACTTGGCTTCAAAAGATACCAAACATGAATACATTATCACACAGGGAATATCTTATCACTATCTTCTATTCTATATGTGATAGGGTGATCATGCATGGTCTTAATTCGATCATTATTACATTTCTAATCCAAATATCTACTTATTGTTAAGGTGTCATGTTCCTGTCTGCATTTATGAATTGTGTATGTATTGCTACATTTTCTAATGAACAGCTTGGCTGCGTGATATTTATGACACAGCTCTGGTCAGCCTTAATGGATTTGCTCAGTTTTATGACCGGCCTGTTTTGGAAGAACAACATCTGGCTAGGTTTCCTATCATAGGTGTGCGCAGCCCATTGCATTAGGGTGTGCACCCCAAAGCCGCGGTGAATGGTGGGTGTGATCATTTTCTGTTTTCTGTGGGAGGGGCCTAGAGGACATGGTTAAATAAAACAAAAGCGTTTCTGTACCCATAAAATTTGCTTTTGGTCTTCCCTCCCCGCAGTAGGGTACATTCACACTAATGCCATATGGTTTACATGGATCCAGTGCAGTGTACCTGCAGTTTTCGTGTGGGTTTGTTGCACTTTGCTATAGACTTCTATTAAATCCTGCAGTTTTGGTGCGTTTTCTGAAAACAAAAACTGAAAGGGCAGTTTTGGTGCACTTTCAAGAAGGGCATCAAAACATGGGACATAATAGAAGTCTATGGCAAAGTGCAGCTAACCCACACAAAAACCTTGGGAACACTGCGCTGCATCCATGGTGTAGAAAAACTGCACTGACAGGTTCTTCTTTTTTTTTTTTTTTACAGGAGCCTATTGATGGGGGAAGGGTGTCACTTTTTTATGTACCATAGCAAGTTGGGACCATAAAATGTAACCTGCCTATATTTTGCCTTCCCTGGTTCTTGCACTCTCAACAAAATGATAGTGAAATTGTAAAATTCTTAAATAAAACATTTCCGTTTTCATTACACACTAATACTACTGCACTACTTACCTTTTTTCACCATGTCGGACTCCTCAGGCAAGGTTTTCCTGCTGCCAGCACCACAGACCATCACGTGACGTCACCACACTTCAGGCTCTCTCTCTGGCCTCTCCGGGCTCTCCCCCTCCTTCTTGCTGAATACTGATGCAGCATTGCTGACTGTCTGGTCCTCCTCGCCGCGCCGGCTTGCTCGTTCTCTGCTGCCTCCTCCTGCTTGGTTCTCTCCCGCGCTGGCTGTGCTGGGCGGCCACTGCACAGGCAGTTCCTCCCCCAGACAGTCCCTCTCCGCACCGCACGCCTGTCTCCCCCCACCACTCCACAGTGGGCGAAGCCGGCTCGGATTTGGTTTGGAGCTGAGCGGCGCCAAGCCGAGCAGTGAGCCAGCCCAGGGACAGAGCAGACTCAGTGGTGGGCCGGCGGCCATGGCGGAACCTGCAAGGAAGGACCGCAGGGTGTGCGCACGCCTATGTTTCCTGTCTGTGCTGAGATAATGGTTTCTTTGAAGTGCCAGCTTCCTGCATTCCTTAAGTTAATTGAGGTAGGGAGAAGGGGGGGGGGGGGAATCACTGAGTATCTCTGGTCTGCCTGTCATGGCCGCTCTGAACAAAATGGTTGCTTGCGACAGCTTTCGTATATCCAGTGCAGGATATCATTACACTTTCCATCCAAGGTTTTTCTGTAACATGGTAACAAGAACAATCAATCAGTGAGCTGAAAAGAAAAAATAAATAAAGATTTCCAGAAAAATACTGCAATTGTGCTAAAGCTAGCAATCAACTTTTCTATAATGAATTTTATTTTCTCTTACAGTCAGATTCATCCCAAGGTTTACAGTGCTTCTGGATAGGCCTTCAACCTCCTCTTTGATTGAATTGTGCTCTGCTAACTCTTTCATGCTCTAACCAGAAACTTGTTCTGCATTTTTGTAGGCTCATATTAAGACCATTCTGAAGATGAGATCCTCAAGTAAAAAGTCAAATGAGAGCACCAGACCAAAGATCCTTAAGTCCAAAATATTTTATTATTATTAGCTCATAACAAGGTAACGTAAAACAGCCAACACACATGTGAATATACTGTATTTCATGTTTAATGCATTAGTACTTTTTATTTTGTCTTGACATATGTTTTAAGGACAAAGTAACATATGTTGAGGCACCAGTGATTTATTCATCTGTTGGTTATAATGTTTAAACTTTTCAATAAATTCTTTGTAACATTTATCCATCCACTACAGTTTTTAATTTTAATCCTTTGATTTGATTTATTTACTTTGTTTGTGCTTGATAGTTAAAGAATATGTGAACCTAACATTTCATATTTCATATTCTTATATGTTCCTGTTGTACCATGTACTTGTATGAAAATGTATCCTGTTCTCTTTGTATTGCTTACTTTGTGTGAAATCCCTGGTGTTCCTGCCAGTCCCTTTAATTTGCTATTAAAAACTGGCCACACTAACCAGGGGAACACATTGTGGTCAGTTCTCTAGCTGTGCTTGGGAACTCAGCCTGCTTTGCTCCAATAATCAGTCCTGTCCTGACACTCCCCCCCTGGCCCAGCCTTTCACTGGGAAGATCAGTGTAATGCTGTTTCTCCTCCCCTAGCTCCTATTAACCACTTTATCCCTGGAGGATGTACCCCCCTTCATGATCAGGCCATTTTTTGCGATACGGCACTGTGTTACTTAACTGACAATTGCGCAGTCATTAAACAATGTACATAAATGACATTTTTTCCCAAAAATAGAGCTTTCCTTTGGTGATATTTGATCCCCACTGCGGTTTCCATTTTTGGGCTATAAACAATAAAAAACCAACAATTTTGGAAAAAAAACAAAAAACAAATACCGTATTTTCCGGCGTATAAGACGACTGGGCGTATAAGACGACCCCCCTAATTTTCATCTACCGGTAATACTTATACTTAGGTTACCTTGGAGATATTATACTCGGCGTATAAGACGACCCCCCATTTTTTGGCGATTTTTTTGAGGTTCACAAGTAGTCTTATACGCCAGAAAATACAGTATTTTTTTATTTTCTGCTATAAAACATATCAAATAAAAATTGTGTAAAAATCATTTTTTTCTCTTAAATTTAGGCCAATATGTATTTTGCTACAGGTTTTTGGAAAAAAAAATCCCAATAAGCGTATATTGATTGGTTTGCGCAAAAGTTATAGCCTCTACAGACAATGGGATATATATTCGTGTATAGAATACAATCAGTGCTACCTTTCACTACCCAATACTGAGTCAATATTGCAATATACAATACAACTGAAAGTATTGAATAATACCCCCACCCAGTGCTTATACAATGATAATAAAATCAAAAACACCAGCAGCTACTATACACAAAAGAAACTAAATAACACATATGCTAGTAAAAGAATCACAGCATTCGTGCTGCTAATGCTGTGATTCTTTTACTAGCATGTGTGTTATTTAATATTTCAATATGCTCATTAATTATATTAAATTGCTGCTGTACACTCCTAGTGATTCAACCACACTAAAAACTAAATATAAATATTCTTACAGTGCAGCACTAACCTAAATCACCATAGAAAGTAATATAAAAGGTGTCTTCAATCAAAGTCCTTATAAATCAACAATACATAAAATTCCCCCCCAAAAAACCAAAGTCCACGTGTAAATAAAAAAATGAGATATAATAAGTGATCCACCGCAGTGTTCTTCAATAACTTAAAGCAGAGTTCCGGCCTCGAGGGTCAATTTGAGCTAAAAATACCCCCAGGACAGCCAGGACTAGTACATTCCATAATGGATAGCCTCTGAACTGTCCCAGGTCGCACTTACCTGTAAGAAGAAATACTTACCTTGAAAATTTCTACTCCAGCGCTGCCATCTCAGGTGTGGACAGCTGAAGCCACAGCGTCCCTCTTTGTGTTCTCTTCCGTGACCTCGCAGTCCAACAATGCACTGCACCGGCCCCGCTCGTCACTTCCAGTGCAGGCCCGGCATCCCTGCACAGCTTCTGGGCATGCCCAGAAGCTGTATAGCAGGGAATGCCGCGCTTGCACCGGAAGTGACGAGCGGGGCTGGTGCAGGCGCATTGATTCCTGGGAGCGATGACGTTCAGCTCCCAGGAATCATCGCAAACTGGAAGTGACGGCGCGGGCCGCAGACGCAGAGGGAGGAAGTGGAAGGAAGGTGAGTATATTTTCTTCTATAATAAGGTAAGTGACCAAAAAAAAAAATCGGCAGTATCCATTTCTTTTTCAGGTTGCCTCAGCAAGCGGATGGCCCAAAATCGATTTTATCGATTTTGAGGCCGGAACTCCACTTTAATGACATTAAAAAGTGCAGCTCATCTCACAGATGAGATCAATCAGCTTTGTATATAAACACTCCTGCAATGTCCTGCTAGGGTCTCCCCTCCAGGCATCCGGCTCTGTAAGCTCCTCTTGAGGGGAGACCGTAGCAGGAGATATACAAAGCTGATCGATCTCATCTGTGAGGTGAGCAGGTTTTCCAGCCAGGGGTGGTGAGAACTTTTTAGTGTCATTGAGTGATTGAAGAACACTGCAGTGGCTCACTTATTATATCTCGTTTTTATTTTACACATGGACTTTGTTTTTTTTTGGGGGGGAATTTTATATAGTGTTGATTTATAATGACTTTGACCGAGGACACATTTTATATAAATTTCTGTGGTGATTTAGGGTTGTGCTGCACTGTAAGAATATTTATATGGGATATATATACTGAAATTTTTATTTATTTATTACTAGTAATGGCGGTGATAAGCAACTTATAGCGGGGCTGCGATATTGTAGGAGATAGTCGGACACTGGCTGGAACCAGTGGCCCCAATACAGTGATCAGTGCTAAAAATATGCACTGTCACTGTACTAATGACACTGACTGGGAAGGGGTTAAACATCAGGGGAGATCAATGGGTTAAATCTGTGCCTAACCAGTGTTTTGGTACTGTGTGTGGTGATTTTACTAAGGGATTTTACTAAGGGAGGTCATGAATTTTATTCCCTGCTTTACTTCCGCGCTGACAGGACAGAGCTCTGCCGTGTTTACGTAGTCCTGTGTGTCTTCCTGACAATTGGCCAACCGCCATCACCCGCTGATTGGCATCTGCTGTTTATAATCACAGCACAGCCGGGTCGGCAGTGGCGCACCCCCTACTGGGAAGTGCTGGATCACGTACCTAGTATGTGATCTGGCACAGCAGAGCCACCTTGCTGCCTTATATGTAAGTGATACCGTCAAAAGCGGTTAAACTGAGAACACAGGGAATGTGAACACTTATTAAAAAAAAAGGGGGGGGGGGGAGAAGATATTAACAATGTTTTTTTTTTTTATATCTATACACAAATTGTTTGCCTTTTATTTCTATGTTAAAACCAAATTGGTTGTTTTACAAGGTGATCTTTTACCATCAGTTTAATGGTGCTGTCTTGCTAATGTGCCAGCAGACTTTCTGGTCCCTTTTTTTATTTTTAATAGTATGTTATTTACTAGGTTTCTTAAAATGTATCTTTCAGAAAAAATACCAAATACCATTTCAGATATGTATATAAACAACCTTGATTGATGAATTGTACGATAATGTTCCATGACTTGTTGTGCACCTTATTTTCTCGATCAGTTTTGCAATACGAATTTCAATTTTTTTGATTGTATTTTCATATTCTATTATTTCACATTATATTCTGCATTTTTTTATCTAGTATCATCAGTTTAAACCTGTTCCATCATTTGAATCTGTGTATTTCTGTTTTCCTGACGCCAACTTGGCAGCATACACATGATATAGCTCCACCCCTATATCCACCCACGGGACCTGTTGAAATCTATAAAAGCATGACTGAGAGCAATCTCCCCATTCTCCTTTTTGTCCTCAAAAGATCAACACCTACAGACCGTCATATTCAAGAGGAATGCTCTTACCTGCCGACTACATCGGAGTCCGCTGGGTTCAGCCTCTCCCAGATCGCAGTCCCACATTTTAGGCTGCTAAATGCGACAATAAGGTGGGGAATCCCATTTTGGCGTTTTTTTGGGGTAAGGAGTTCTCTTTGTGGAGTCAGTTTGTGAGTGTCATGTTGTGAGATCCGTTTACAGCATCAGGGGCAGCATGTGTGATCTACAGTATCTCTTCTCATGGGTTTATTTTGCTGCTCGTTTCCTAGGTACTGTGGACAGTATTTTTTCCCCTTGTATTCAAAAGACATTTCCTGGTGGTCTAAAGGTTCCCCTTCCCTTCTGGGAGCGGTGAGGAGGCTCAGAGATCACGGGCGGCTTTGGCTGTTTCCCTTATCCAAACCTGAATTTTAATTGATTTCAGCAGGGCAACAGGGCGAAGCCTAATTGGGCGCCCTTTTTAAACCCCCTGCAGAGTCTAAAAGCCTGTGGCCAACAGAAGAAAAGCAGCTTTAGTTCTCCTTTCCCCTCCCTTTACTTTCTCTTTATAAACATGCAGCCCCTCTTGCACCTTTCGGTATTTCATATCAACATGAGCTTACCACCACACACACAAAACCACCCTCATACCAGGTAAGAGCCACCATCTGGTAAGTAAGAAGATGTGGGAAAAATAGTGCCCTATGCCCTGACGAGCATGCCTTTTTATCTATTTCAGCCCCAGCCGCTCGCCACCCCACTTTAGGAGATCCAGACCTTCTCTGGATCATCAAGATCTCTCCAGGGCAGAGAGCAATTCTTCAAGTCCTGGCAGGCCTCAACCTAGAGGGCGTAAATATTCTCAAAAGAGAAAACGCACAGCATCGCCACAAAGGGCTAAATGTCCAAAAGACAAATGCTGGTCATGTGGAGATGACCCAATGGCGGGAAAACTTGTCTGCAGTCACTGCTTCAGGCAGCTGGCCAGGGACCAAGAGTTTGAAAGCCAGCAAGTGTCGACACTACTTAAAAAAGTGGTTCATGACACCCTGTCGGAATTCTCTGGTCGACAGGAACAACAGGCAACACACAGACAGGCTGTGATTCCCGGACAGGCCCATGACCTAGCCATACAGACATCCCTTTCTGTGGATGCGCTAGGTGTTTTGGGGACAGCACCAGCTCATCGCTCTGTGCGAGCTGAATCCCCAGGCTCAGCGACACAGCTGAACACGCGGGAAGAAGGAGAAGACATATTCTCCTCTTCAGCAGAAGATGTAGAAGACTCAGGATTCGAGTTTTCTATGGTGCCCCCTTTTATCAGAGCCATTAAAGCGGCACTTGAATGGGAAGAACCAGAACCCCCACAAAAAAAGGGGAAGACCTACTACCCTAGGTTACATAAACAGGTGACCACCTTCCCTCTTATGACTGAAAAAAGAGCCCTGTTTCAGGAGGAATGGGAAAAGGGAGAAAGGAAGTCCTCTTCTTCAAATAGACTCCACAAATTATACCCCCTCACAGAGGAAGATGGGGCATCATTGTCCAATCATTGTCCAAAGTTGTGGACGCTGCTGTGACAAGGTTGGCTAAAAACGTCACTCTGCCAATGGAGGATTCTTCCTCCTTCCTGGATATCCTGGACAGGCAGATAGACACGGACTTAAAGAAAGCCTATCTTGCAGCAGGCAGCGCCTGCAAACCGGCAGTGGCATTGACATCAGTGGCAAGCGCCCTACGACACAGAACTTGGAATGCGCCATTAAGAGCCAACTGCCAAAGGAGCAAATCATCAAAGCTTTAGATGAAATTAAGCTCTCAGCAGATTTTTTCGGTGAGGCAGCCATTGATGTCCTCCCGAGCAATGCTGAACTCTGTAACAGCAAAAAGAGCATTATGGCTGAACCCTTGGGCAGCAGACCCGTTGTCAAAGCAGAACTGCTGCAAACTCCCCTTTGACGAAAAAGCCCTATTTGGTCAGAAGCTGGAGACGGCCATCTCCAGGCTTACGGGCAGAAGAGCCTCTCTTCTCCCCCAAGACAGGAGAGCTGGGAGGCATAGGGAACTTCCCTCTAGAGCCATCCCGAATACTTTTAGAGATTTCGGGAACAACCGCTATAATAGGGGCTCCAGGAGGAATTGGAGAGGTACTCAAGCCACTTTCCTCAGAACGCAAAGGAATAAGGCCCCTACAGCTCCCCTGGCCACCCAAAAGCCCTTTTTACACCACACCAGTCCAAGGGGAGACAGTGGGGGCAAGACTGCTGGGGTTCTCCGAGGTCTGGCAGGACAATGTCCAAGACCGGTGGGTTCAGTCCACGATACGACTAGGCCACTATTGGTCATTCAAGAGACAACCCCCCGAGTATTCATTTGTGACTACCAAAACATCCCAGTCCCCCCTGAAACTGGTGGCTTTGCAGGAATATATAGATATCCTGCTACATCAAATGGCAATTATAACAGTTCCTATCTGTCAAAGGTTTACGGGGTTCTACTCTCCTCTGTTTCTGGTCCAGAAGAAGACAGGAGGTTTCAGACCAGTAATAGACCTCAAGAGGCTAAACAAATTTATAAAATTGGAGAGATTCAAGATAGAATCTCTCAATACCATTTACCAGATCATTCAGCCACGAGATTGGATGATATCAGTGGATTTGCAGGACGCATACCTACATGTCCCGAAACACCAGGATTATCAAAAATTCCTCAGGTTCGCGGTAGGGGACAGGCATTTCCAGTTTGTATGCCTTCCCTTCGGGCTATCAACAATCCCGCAAACCTTTACCAAGGTGCTGATTGCAGTTCTAGCACCCCTCAGGGAGAAGGGGCTCAGAGTCCATCACTTTCTGGACGACATTATTCTGATTATAAACCTGCAGAAGAGCAAACTGCAACCTACGCGGAACATGGTCTACCTGGGGGCCCAATTCAACGCCCAGGATGCCACAGTTTCCTTACCTCGACAAAAAATCCCCAAGATAAGGGAAAAGGTACAGCAGGCACTAGCAGCATCAGTGATGTCAGCAGCCCAATGCATGAGCCTATTGGGGACCATGTCATTGTGTATTCTGATGCTCCCTTGGGCTCATTGGAGACTCTGAGTATTTCAATTGGGGTTTCTAGCGCAGTGGAGGAAACTGCGACTAGCTCAACCCATCCGAGTCAGCGTCCAGATGAGCCAAAGTTTCTGATGGTGGACGCGCGAAGAAACAGTATTGAGACATCGTCCGGTCCACAAAACTGGATCATTGTTACCACGGATGCCAGTGCAGCAAGGTGGGGCGCCACCTGCGGTCTACACAAGATCCAGGGCAGATGGGAATTCCCGCCGCAGGGTTTGGTCTTCAACATCTTGGAGCTCCGGCGCGGCCCTCATTTCATTGACCACCCTGCTACCCTACATACAAGGACGTCCAGTCCTACTACGTATGAAAAATACGGCAGCAGTGTCATACATCCAAAGACAAGGAGGTAGCGGAGGTAGGCCCCATAAGGGCTTTGACACAACAACACCTGGCGGATCTGAAAGCAATATATCTGCCAGGTAGGCAGAATACGGAAGCAGATCTTCTCTCCAGGCACTTCAAGGACCCCAACGAATAGGCTCTTCACCCAGAGGTTTTCCAACAGATTGTCCTCTGGTGGGGACTCCCACAGCTGGATCTGTTTGCCTCCTCAACCAACTACAAAGTAGCCCACTTCCTCTCTCGGTACCCTCACCCGGGGGCGGAGGGGACGGACGCACTGACTCATGTCTGGTCGGCACATCTGGCTTACGCCTTCCCTCCGATCCCCCTGATATTTAATTTTCTGAGGAGGTTATTGGCAGAGACTTTGACAGTCATCGCGGTGCTTCCATACTGGCCACGCAGACCATGGTTTTCTCTCGCAATGGACCTGCGCATATGCCCTGCGATCATGCTGCCAGTAACTCCTCTTCTCCTGATACAGGAAGGCATCCTACATCCGAATCCATCCTGCCTGGCCCTAGCGGCCTGGAGATTGAAAGGCAAGGGTTACGGGACTTAGGATGTACCCCAGAAGTCATAAAAACATTACAAAGCTCCAGAAAGGGCTCTACAAATGCCATATACACCAGGATAAGGATGAAATTTCACGACCGGTCGTCAATTCGACCCTAGCAGCCCTAGCGTTGCACAGATACTGTCATTCCTACAAACAGGACTAGATCTGGGTCTCGGGCTCTCGGCCTGAGTTCTTTAAAATACCAAGTCTCGGCCATCTCGGCCTTTACTCAAACAAAATGGGCAGCAAATCCATTGGTGAAGCGCTTTATGAGAGCAGGTGTCAGATTGCGCCCTCCTAGAAAAAATAGATTTCCTCAGTGGGACCTGACGTTGGTACTAAATTTTCTGGCAAACCCTCCTTGCGCCCCTACGCAGAACTGTTCACTATGGAACATCACCTTGAAGACTGCCTTCTTGATCGCCATAACCTCAGGCGGGAGGGTGTCAGAGCTCCAGGCCTTAGGAGCTACAGACCCCTATACTACATTATTTCCGGACAGAGTAGTATTGAGGCCACTCGATCACTTTGTACCTAAAGTAGCCTCTATGTTTCATCTCACCAATGAATGGGTGCTTCCAGCATTCCCAGAGGAATCAGAGGCCAATTTGCAAGAATTGGACATTCCTAAGTCCTATCTTCAAGCCACTGCCTCCTTCAGACAATCTGAAAGGCTTTTTGTCCTACCTTCTGGAAGGCTAAAGCGAAAAGAAGCCTTGGCAAGAACGATATCCTCATGGATAGTTAAAACTATTCATAATGCATACAGAGTGGCTGGAAAGTCTCCTCCGGAGGTGGTAAGAGCTCATTCAACCAGAGCGATATCTTCTTCCTGGGCAGCACGTGCAGGGGTATCTCTAGAGACTGTGTGCAGGGCAGCAAGCTGGTCTTCCCACCACATGTTCCTGAGGCACTACAGGGTGGATCCGGCAGCTCTCACTACCTTAGAATTTGGGAGAAGGACTATTCAGGGGTCCATGTCTAACTGTTAAATAAAGACTGGATTATCTCATTAAACCCTCCCTCTCAAAGCTCATCATTTATCATGTGTATACTGCCATGTTGGCGTTAGGAAAATGGAAAATTGTATCAAATACTTACCGTAATTTTCCTTTCCTGACGCCAATACATGGCAGCATACGGACCCTCCCTCTGATCTTTATGCTTAATACGAAGAATGGGGAGATTGCTCTCAGTCATGCTTTTATAGATTTCAACAGGTGCAGTGGGTGGATATAGGGGCGGAGCTATATCATGTGTATGCTGCCATGTATTGGCATCAGGAAAGGATAATTACAGTAAGTATTTGATACAATTTTCCATTTTTGCGTTAGCCCTGATAAGAGGCAGTACCAGTTCCCTGGAAATGCATTGACTAAGTTACCCTGTTAACGGGCTTTTAATTATAAAATATTTTTGGATCTTGGTATCTTGACATTCTCTTTAGACATTGTACTTGTGAACCTCCAAAGCTGGGCCCCTCCGCTGAGGGTAACCTGTTTTTTTAAGCACAGACTCAACAGAGCTACCATGCTCTGTGAAACTTGACAGACCTTCTAAAAGCATATGTCATTGGGAATGTGGCTCTGCAAAGTAGACGAGATATGTCTAATGGAAGAGCTGACTCACATTGCTAGGGACACGATTAGCAAACACTCTAAAATATGGGCTTGTTGGTTCAAGTTTAAGTCCTCCACAACATATTTAGACATTATCTCAGGTACCTAACTCATGTATGCCTCTTGTATTCCTCTTAATGCACTATTTTGCTATTGTTTCTATATAGTATATGATACTGTTGCCCTTACCATCTCGACCTTGTGAGCTACCTCCCTCTTTCCACCCATCTCTTTATCCTACTTTCCTATTCACTTCCTCTGTTTTCTCTCTACCTTCTCATTCTCTCTCTGTAATATGTGAAAACCACCTGTACTTGACTAATACATGTTCTTACCATTTTTGGATACCATACCTCTCTTCATATACCTTTTGTTTACTCTGTTTTATACCCCCAACAGGGGAACTATATATTATAGGCTATTTTGTACTGAACTTTATTTATGTCATTGGGAATGTTAATCCATTGCCTCTAATATACATATTCTAAAAATGAGAACACTGGGGGCCAGGTACAGAGCATGAATGCTGTGACAAAATTAGACACATATGTCATGGAAGTCCATCAGTTGCAATGTAACATTGTTTGTAAAACTGTATAATTACTGGAGGTGGAAAGTATGTTGACTCAAGGGCAGTGGCGGCTGGTGCTCAAAATTTTTTTGGGGGGGGCGCAAAAAGAAAAATGTAATAGGTATTGCTTCGCTGCAAAAAAACGCGGTAAAAAAATTGCGTGACTTTGATGTCATGGTACAGGCATGGCACAGGTGATGGTACAGGCATGGCACATGTGATGGTATAGGCATGGCACAGGTGATGGTACAGGCATGGCACAGGCATGGCACAGGTGATGGTATAGGCATGGCACAGGTGATGGTATAGGCATGGCACAGGCATGGCACAGGTGATGGTATAGGCATGGCACAGGTGATGGTATAGGCATGGCACATGTGATGGTATAGGCATGGCACAGGTGATGGTATAGGCATGGCACAGGCATGGCACAGGTGATGGTATAGGCATGGCACAGGTGATGGTATAGGCATGGCACAGGTGATGGTATAGGCATGGCACAGGCATGGCACAGGTGATGGTATAAGCATGGCACAGGTGATGGTATAGGCATGGCACAGGCATGGCACAGGTGATGGTATAGGCATGGCACAGGTGATGGTATAGGCATGGCACAGGTGATGGTATAGGCATGGCACAGGCATGGCACAGGTGATGGTATAGGCATGGCACATGTGATGGTATAGGCATGGCACAGGTGATGGTATAGGCATGGCACAGGTGATGGTATAGGCATGGCACAGGCATGGCACAGGTGATGGTATAGGCATGGTACAGGCATGGCACAGGTGATGGTATAGGCATGGCACAGGTGACAGTATAGGCATGGCACAGGTGATGGTACAGGCATGGCACTGGTGATGGTATAGGCATGGCACAGGTAATGGTATAGGCATGGCACAGGTGATGGTACAGGCATGGCACAGGTGATGGTATAGGCATGGCGCAGGTGATGGTATAGGCATGGCACAGGTGATGGTATAGGCATGGCACAGGCATGGCACAGGTGATGGTATAAGCATGGCACAGGTGATGGTATAGGCATGGCACAGGCACGGCACAGGTGATGGTATAGGCATGGCACAGGTGATGGTATAGGCATGGCACAGGTGATGGTATAGGCATGGCACAGGCATGGCACAGGTGATGGTATAGGCATGGCACATGTGATGGTATAGGCATGGCACAGGTGATGGTATAGGCATGGCACAGGCATGGCACAGGTGATGGTATAGGCATGGCACAGGCATGGCACAGGTGATGGTATAGGCATGGCACAGGCATGGCACAGGCATGGCACAGGTGATGGTATAGGCATGGTACAGGCATGGCACAGGTGATGGTATAGGCATGGCACAGGTGACAGTATAGGCATGGCACAGGTGATGGTACAGGCATGGCACTGGTGATGGTATAGGCATGGCACAGGTAATGGTATAGGCATGGCACAGGTGATGGTACAGGCATGGCACAGGTGATGGTATAGGCATGGCACAGGTGATGGTATAGGCATGGCACAGGTGATGATATAGGCATGGCACAGGCATGGCACAGGTGATGGTATAGGCATGGCACAGGTGATGGTATAGGCATGGCACAGGCATGGCACAGGCATGGCACAGGTGATGGTATAGGCATGGCACATGTGATGGTATAGGCATGGCACAGGTGATGGTATAGGCATGGCACAGGCATGGCACAGGTGATGGTATAGGCATGGCACAGGCATGGCACAGGTGATGGTATAGGCATGGCACAGGTGATGGTATAGGCATGGCACAGGTGATGGTATAGGCATGGCACAGGCATGGCATAGGTGATGGTATAGGCATGGCACAGGTGATGGTATAGGCATGGCACAGGCATGGCACAGGTGATGGTATAGGCATGGCACAGGTGATGGTACAGGCATGGCACAGGTGATGGTACAGGCATGGCACAGGTGATGGTACAGGCATGGCACAGGTGATGGTATAGGCATGGTACAGGCATGGCACAGGTGATGTTATAGGCATGGCACAGGTGATGGTATAGGCATGGCACAGGTAATGGTATAGGCATGGCACAGGTGATGGTACAGGCATGGCACAGGTGATGGTATAGGCATGGCACAGGTGAGGTCACAGGTCGGCTTCAATCACTTACCTGCTCTCCTCCTGGGCTGCCTGCAAGACGTCCACGGCGCTGCTCCTCTCCTCGAGTCCTCTTCTTCTGACGGCGGCGGGATTCTGGGAACCGTCCACGGCGCTGCTCGTCTCGTCCTCTTCAGTCTTCTTTGACGGCGGCAGGCTCTCTGAGTCTTCCGATCGGTCCGGCGGGAAGGAGATCGGGCTTTGACGGTGCGTGACTGACGCACGCACCGGCACCGCCCCCATTGCGACGTCAGTGGGGTCAGCAATCGGATGTCCTGGATGATGATTGGTCCAGGCTGGAGACTGGACCAATCACAGCCAGGATATCACAAAAGTGGGGGTGTCCTAGCGCTATGACCTGCGTCCAGGTTACGCCCCAGATGGCAGCCAATCGGCGCCTCTGCTGGGTCGTAAACCCCCCCCCCCCCCCATAGCCACCACATAGGCCGGCGAACGCAATTTTTTTTTAAACTTTATTGTTCTTTTTGTAATCTTTTTTTTTCTTTCCTTTTTTTTTAGGGGGGGCGGCGCCCTGGCGCCCCCTATGCACAGGCTGCCACTGGTACCATAGACATTAAATGTCAGTTTCCTAATGCAGTCATTTTCAGCCATATTGACAGTCTTGTGTCTATTGGAGCCCTATGATCTCACTAGTTGGCTGGTGATATCTCATCTCCTCTAATAAATACCACCATAAGCTGACCCTAGCTGTTACCTTTGCGTGGCCACTGCTTGATCATGTTGTTATAGGGTGGTTGGATCATGCATACCCATCTGACCATCTTTGTAAGCGTATGTGACAGTATAGCTCAGTACATACGTTTACAGGGGTGGGCAACTTGCACAGTTCAGCTTCAAAACTGAACTGGGAAGACATATTTGGACACATATATAAAATACCCGAAAGCAAAAAAAGAAACATTTCTCATTGCTTCATTTTTACATAAGTAATGTGGCAGCTTGATGAGGTCACCAGTATGGACAAATGGTGTATATGGTAAGGAGTAAATGCTATCTATCATTTTCTTCTTTTTTTTTTAATTTTTTTTTTTAATTTTTTACAGAGAATGTTTTTTTTCCCCCAGTACTTTTGTTGTTACACTTCGATTTTCATGGTGTTGTTACACTTCGATTTTCATGGTGTTGTTACACTTCGATTTTCATGGTGTTGTTACACTTCGATTTTCATGGTGTTGTTACACTTCGATTTTCATGGTGTTGTTCTACATAGATTTTCATAGTGTTACTGGTGGTTGATATTAAGTTGAGCTGTTTTCATCTGGAGAATCTTATGAGATGTTTCCAGAGTGCATTAAACATATTTTAGGTATTTCCTTTACAGGGAATTGGTGTCCACCTACAAATATATGTGTGTGCTGAACATAAGACCATTTCACTCTCCAAATTAAAGTTCCTATGGGATTGGGTAAAGAAAATCTCTAAATTTATTGCACATGTGTTTCAAATCTCTTTCAACAAATAGTGCTCTGTTATTACTTTACAATACTTGCGATTTCTATCAAATACAAAGCAAAAAAACTGCAGGTTGTCCTGCTATATTTTAGTGTATTGGGTTTTTTTTTTTTTTTCAGTGTCGAGTGAGACTTCAGAAAAGTCATCTGCTGTGTAACAAGGATTTACATTAAAGCTGATCATGTGAACACATTTTGTCATTGTACAAAAGGTGTCACTGCTTTTTTTTTTTTTTTACTTTTTTTTTTTTTACTTTTTTTTTAAATAAATAACACATACTGAAGGTAAAGTCATATGTATATGTAGGTATACATGTTTAACAGAAAATGTACTGTGAGAAAATGGAGGCTGCCTTAAAAATGCCTGGCTATTGTGTATATCCATCTGTGACTCAACAGTCCCACTGGTCCCCAAAGACTAGCTTGTTAAATAGTAAAATAACTAATTTTGGGTCCCATGCATGGACTTCCTGTTCCATGTTTTCAGTAAGATAAAGCCAGCTGCTACACTTTTATTATATGTATACAAGACCAGAAGCATTGTAAAAGTTTGGGCAAAGCAACATTGCATTCATGTATTTGTAGGCTCTATGAATGGAAACTTTAACTCGTAACTTTAGGGTTAACTGGTACCATAAGATTTAGCCAATCCATCCCCATAACACAAGCTTAAGGCTGGGTTCACACATATGCGGCTGCGGTTTCAGTGCAGCAGTCCAGTGCGGTTCAGGTGCGTTTCAGGTTCAAAGTTTTACCTGAAATCACAGCTGACCTGGACCCAAAATCACACAGGACGCTTTTTAAAACCACACGTGTGAACCAGCTCCATTGAAAGCCAGTCCGATTCACATGTTATGCGAATTGGATGTGGTTAAAAATGCATCCAATTTGCATATATGTAAATTAAGCCTGAAACACTTGAGTGTTTACTCTAAAAATGCATAATAGCTTATAAAATGTATTTTCCCACCCCTCCTAGATCCTGTGCAGTCTGTTTTCTTCCCAGTTTATATTTAATTACCTCTATCTCTGTTTTGGCGATTTCTTCTGGCTCCACTCACGCGCTCAGTCATTAACTGTTGTTATGTGTAATCTGTGTATTTATAAAATAAAATAGTCACTGGAATTATGTTTAGACTGCTCATAGACATAAGACAGTGATTGCAAAATTGTGGTGGATTCTGATTCTAAAGGACTACTCCACAAACATGCATTTCTCTACCTTTTTATACAGTCCATTATCTTATAGCTATCAGTAACCTGTCCTAACTGTAACTGCTAGTAATGTATGGAGCAGCGCCAGCGCAAAAAAGAAATGCAAGGATAACTGAAGACTGTTTAGCCCGGGGCTAGAATCTTTCGAAGAAATGTATGACCACATGAAGAACTTCTGTATTTTTATTCCAGAAGGGGATGTCTTTACACATAGTACTTCTTGAAGGAATGTTTCTCATATATATATATTTATATATATATATATATATATATATATATATATATATATTTATACAGAATGTGTGTGTGTGTGTATATATATATACAGTCAGGTCCATAAATATTGGGACATCAACACAATTCTAATCTTTTTGGCTCTATATACCACCACAATGGATTTGAAATGAAACAAACAAAATGTGATTTAACTGCAGACTTTCAGCTTTAATTTGAGGGTATTTACATCCAAATCAGGTGAAAGGTGTAGGAATTACAACAGTTTGTATATGTGCCTCCCACTTTTTAAGGGACCAAAAGTAATGGGACAATTGGCTGTTCAGCTGTCCCATGGCCAGGTGTGTCCTATTCCCTCATTATCCCATTTACAAGGAGCAGATAAAAGGTCCAGAGTTAATTTCAAATGTGCTATTTGCATTTGGAATCTGTTGCTGTCAACTCTCAATATGAGATCCAAAGAGCTCTCACTATCAGTGAAGCAAGCCATCATTAGGCTGAAAAAAACAAAACAAACCCATCAGAGAGATAGCAAAAACATTAGGTGTGGCCAAATCAACTGTTTGGAACATCTTCAAAAAGAAAGAACGCACCGGTGAGCTCAGCAACACCAAAAGACCTGGAAGACCACGGAATAAAACTGTGGTGGATGACAGATGAATTCTTTCCCTGGTGAAGAAAACGCCCTTCACAACAGTTGGCCAGATCAAGAACACTCTTTAGGAGGTAGGTGTCTGTGTGACAAAGTCAACAATCAAGAGAAGACTTCACCAGAGTGAATACAGAGGGTTCACTACAAGATGTAAACCATTAGTGAGCCTCAAAAACAGGAAGGCCAGATTAGAGTTTGCCAAGCAACATCTAAAAAAGCCTTCACAGTTCTGGAACAACATCCTATGGACAGATGAGACCAAGATCAACTTGTACCAGAGTGATGGCAAGAGAAGAGTATTGAGAAAGAAAGGAACTGCTCATGATCCAAAGCATACCACCTCATCAGTGAAGCATGGTGGTGGTAGTGTCATGGCATGGGCATGTATGGCTGCCAACAGAACTGGTTCTCTTGTATTTATTGATGATGTGACTGCTGACAAAAGCAGCAGGATGAATTCTGAAGTGTTTCGGGCAATATTATCTACTCATATTCAGCCAAATGCTTCTGAACTCATCGGACGGCGCTTCGCAGTGCAGATGGACAATGACCCGAAGCATATTGCATAGTGGAATGTTATGCAATGGCCAAGTCAATCACCTGACCTTAATTCGATTGAGCATGCATTTCACTTGCTGAAGACAAAATTGAAGGGAAAATGCCCCAAGAACAAGCAGGAACTGAAGACAGTTGCAGTAGAGGCCTGGTAGAGCATCACCAGGGATGAAACCCAGCGTCTGGTGATGTCTATGCATTCCTTCAGGCTGTGATTGACTGCAAAGGATGTGCAACCAAGTATTAAAAAGTGAAAGTTTGATTTATGATTGTTATTCTGTCCCATTACTTTTGGTCCCTTTAAAAGTGGGAGGCACATATACAAACTGTTGCAATTCCTACACCGTTCACCTGATTTGGATGTAAATACCCTCACATTAAATCTGAAAGTCTGCAGTTAAAGCACATCTTGTTTGTTTCATTTCAAATCCATTGTGGTGGTCTAAAGAGCCAAAAAGATTAGAATTGTGTCGATGTCCCAATATTTATGGACCTGACTGTATATACAGTGCATCTGGAAAGTATTCAGAGCGCTTCGCTTTTTCCACATTTTATTATGTTACAGCCTTATTCCAAAATGGATTAAATTAGTATTTTCCTCAAAATTCTACAAACAATACCCCATAATTACAACGTGAAAGAAGTTTGTTTGAAATCTTTGCAAATTTTTAAAAAATAAAAAACAAAAATAAAATCACATGTACATAAATATTCACAGCCTTTGCCATGACACTCAAAATTGAGCTCAGGTGCATCCTGTTTCCACTGATCATCCTTGAGATGTTTCTACAATGTGATTGGCGTCCACCTGTGGTAAATTCAGTTGATTAGACATGATTTGGAAAGGCACACACCTGTCCATATAAGGTCCCACAGATAACAGTGCATGTCAGAGCACAAACCAAGCCATGAAGTCAAAAAAATTGTCTGTAGATCTCCAAGACAGGATTATATCGAGGCACGGATCTGAGGATGAGTACAGAAAACTTTCTGCAGCATTGAAGGTCCCAATGAGCACAGTGACCTCCATCATCCGTAAATGTTTGGAAACACCAGGACTCCTAGAGGGTGCTGCCCAGCCAAACTGAGCGAGCGAGCAGGAGAAGGGCCTTAGTCAGGGAGTTGACCAAGAACCTGATGGCCACTCTGACAGAGCTCCAGCATTTCTCTGTGGAGAGAGGAGAACCTTCCAGGAGAACAACCATCTACAGCACTCCACCAATCAGGCCTGTATGGTAGAGTGGCCAGACAAAAGCCACTGCTCAGTAAAAGGCACATGGCAGCTCATCTGGAGTTTACCAAAAGGCACTTGGAGGACTCTCAGACCATGAGAAACAAAATTCTCTGGGCTGATTAACCGCTTTACCACCGCCCACAGTAATATTACTGCGGCTCTGCCCCTATCGCCGGGGATCTAGTGTGGAGATCCGCCCGCCTGTGTAAACACAAGCGGGCGGATCTCCATAGTGACAGGGAGTGACAGATCGGACTGTTCAGCATAGCTGGACATCCGATCTGTCCATGACTCACTCAGTCACCTCCCCCCCCACACGTCAGTAAGCACCAGGCATACATTAACCCCTCCCTCTCCAATAAAATTAACCCCTTCCCTACCAGTGTCATTTTTACAGTAACAGTGCATATATATAGCACTGATTACTGCAGTAATGTCACTGGTACCCCCAAAAGTGTCAAAAATCTCAGTCAAGGGTCCGATCTGTCCGCCGCAATGTCGCAGTCCCGCAAAAAAATCGCAGATCACCGCCATTACGCGTTAAAAAAAAAACCACCAAAAATGACAGAAATCTTTCCCTTTGTTAGTAAACGCAATAACTTTTGCGCAAACCAATCAAAATACGCTTATTGCGATTTTTTTTACCAAACATAGGTAGCAGAAAACAAATTGGCCAAAAATTTTTAAAAAAATTGGTTTTTACATCTTTTTTGGGGGGAATTTCATATAAAAAATGTTAAAAATATTGTTATTTTTTCAAAATAAACGCTCTTTTTTTGTTTATAGCGCAAAAAGTAAAAATCGCACAGGTGATCAAATACCACCAAAAGAAAGCTCTGTTTGTGGGAAAAAAAGGACGTAAATTTCGTTTGGGTACGGCGTCGCACGACCGCGCAATTGTCAGTTGAAGTCGCACAGCGCCGAATCGCAAAAAGTGGCCTGGACGGAAGACAGCAAAATCCTCCGGTGGTAAAGTGGTTAAACAAAGATTGAACTCTTTGGTTTAAATGGCAAGCGTCATGTCAGCAACAAATCCTGACAGTTTTTCTAATCCATCTCCCCTCTATCCGAAAATAATAAAAAAAGTTTGACTTTAGTTATACTTTAATCATACCGGTATGGAAAGCAAACAACAACAAAAAAGATTACTTTTTAAGCTGTTTTATCATAGAATGACTATAACCAATAATAATGAAAAGCATGCTGTTTTATAAAAGAATCATGCACAGGGATTGTTGGCATTAGAATAAGGTAATAAAATGGAAAGTCACAAAATGGAAAACAAGGCTGCTCCTTTTTGAACAGAAGGATTTCCACCTCTTTGAAATGGTAAAATATAAACTCATACATATGTTCTGAATTTTCTGCCAATTAATCTTGTTGTGCCTTTGATAACTGTATAGCAAGCAAGATTTTCAGAGCATGCCCATCAAGCTATAGGTTTTGTTATAACAAAATATTAATGGGGTCCTGAAAAAAAGAGAACTCTATATTTATTAAAATGTATATGTTTTTCAAAGATAAAATTTTGCATCTGGTTTGTAACAACTGTTTCAAGAACAAACATTTACTTAACATTGAAGCACAACGTGCAATGACTGTTCATGAACAGGCACTCATAGCAACTAGTGGGCATGCCCAAGTCTTCTCCAGCAAAGTTTCAGACTGTTGGACCTCTTGCTAACTTAATTACGAAATATGTGCTTTAGAGGATACTACTAACCTTCAGTCTGTAAGTGCGGGCTAGAATTGAATTTTTTCTCTTATGTCATATTCTAAGTAGCAAAGGATTTTTGCTATTGGATTGCTGGTCACATCATGGATTTCTAAAAAAAAAAAAAAAAAAAAAAAAAAAAATCATGGATTTCTGGTGGCCGCAAATTAGCCTGATTTGTAGTGAATGTTTTCAGGCAAATCAATTTACTTGTACAGTTCTAATTGTAGTTAGATAAGTTGATTCATTTTCTGTTTGGAAGAATTGGGCTTTACATATGCACCCCAGTTATATGCCTTCAAATTCATCCAAGTAGCATAACTTCCTTGTGCAGATGTTCGGTTAGGTTCGGTTTTTCGTCCAGGCATATCTATAGTGCAGTAAATCCTTCAACTAATTTTGTTAGATCTGATGATCTGAGAATCCCTCTCGTTTCCATGTATATCATATAGGAGAGATATTCCCAGACACACACACACTGTGGGTGATATTTTAGTGTCAGTACTAATAGGTTTCCCACAATCACCAATTAATATGTTCCTTAGAAATTTGAATCTTGGTGACATAGCAAGAAGAGAAGTTACAGAGCCCAGGCTCTAGAAAGAACCTTTCTACTCTAACATTTTTTTATTGGCCCCCTACAGGTTAATACCATAATGTGCTAGTATCCACTGCATACCAGCACATAATGACAGAGTAAACTTTCAAATGGAACCCTCCAGCGCTGAGCTGTCACCACTCAGGTGCTTCCATCTATAGCCAGTCTTCCTTCTGGGCATGCATGCAGGAGTCGCTAATTGTGGCATAGCTTTCTCTGTATTCAGGGCCCACTCAATGTGCCTTAAATGCAGAGCATACTGCACATGTTCAGTGACGACTTTGGCTGCACAAGTTTAGAAGATATTCACAGTACCTACAGGTAGACACTATAATCTTACCTTTAAGGCAAAATTTACAATGTAAATTTTTGTTGAGAAAAAAATATTTTCCTCTGGGTGATCTCTGTACATTGAAAGTATTATAACAACCTTTTCTGCAGATTCCTACCTTTTGTTATTCTGAAGAAATCATTGTTTGTTTCTCTGTGCTGAGTGGGTCAAATGGGAGTGGTTTCATAATTATCTATCAGTTGTGGCACCTGCAGAGCTCTAATTAGGAAAGCTGCTGGGCCTGTATCCCTTTAGACATGTTCCTATTGGGATTATCTCACCAAAAATGATATTTTTGTTGCCGGGGATGCCAGAAATCTGACTTGTATCTTAGGCAGACTTCTGGGAAAATTGGTGAGCCAATCACATGTAGTGATGTGATAATTTCTTTGCCCATCTTTCAAATGTGTATTCCTGTTATGCAGTGTTTGTTTTGCCCTTTGTCATAATGGTTGCTGTGCTTTCTTTGTCTCTCTGCAAGAAGGATGAGGTCATCAAAAAGGGCAGAGCAAGGATTGCTGGGTAAGACTGGAGAAAAGAGAGACATGAGGACACACAGGAATTTCATGCTTAGAGAACAGAGACTGTAAGTGCTGCAACATCCCCTCACTGAGACACACAGAGACACTGCTAATGATTTCAGGTTCCTGAGAGGAGAATATCTTATGTTGTATGGTTCACTGAATGTTATTTCTTCAATACATGGACATTTAAACACTCTGCTGTGTGGATTACTGTCTATGTGGATATGTTTTCTCAATTGGGATTTCACTTGCTAATCACAAGCCCTGATTGAGTGGAGGCACTGGCGCTTACTATAAATCCTGTCCTGATCACACAGATTATATAGACTCTGCTCCTAAATACTACACAGGTGGCGTCATCATACCCCAGTAGCCGCCAAGAGTGACCAAAATAGCGCTACATTTGGAGGTACTGCTGAGATACAAATCTTGGATCAGGACATTAAGGAACGACCATGTCATTGTTATCTACAGAAGCTGTGAGGCAGTGGGCCCTGGAAGAGGGACTGCCACCTAAAAGGACATTTGCTATTTCATATGTACCTATTCGTGTGAGCGTCCACAAACTGCAGGAGGCGCTAAAAGCAAATGAAACCTTGCGGTATGCCTCTCCTGTGGATAAAAGAGAGGAAGATGAGAGTTATGAACTGTATACCCATTATCTCTGTCTCAGTGAGGTGGATTTAAATCCAGTTAAAGGGCCCTTTTGTATATATCCGAAAGGGGCTGAAGAAATTGGTTGTGCTGTAGTATTTTCACCTCCAGTAAGGCGGAAGTTACCAGCCCTGCCTGTTAAGTGTGAACCATTGAATACAACTGCTTCATCAGGAGAAACTGTAATGTTGTCTGCTGCGGCTGTTAAGCAGGAAACAGATATTGAGCATCATAAAAGTCACTGAAGTCATTGCCCAGAATTTACATGCTGATTCTTATCGCAAATTAAAGGCTTTTTCAGGAGTGCTACCTGTCCCCACTGGTGAAGAAAGCTTTGAGGTGTGGAGAGATTTTGCACAGCAAGTGATAGAGGAATGGACCTGCTCAGAGGAAAAGAAAAAACAACGCATCATGGAAAGTTTAAGACCACCAGCATCCATTATCATCAGAGCTTACAAGGAGACTCATGTGAGTACCAGTGCTCAACAATATATTGACATTTTGACAGATGCTTATGGACTGCACCGTGACCCTGATCAGATGCTTGCTGATTTTAAACAGACAAAGCATAAAGAGGGAGAGGATGTTTCTGTGTTTGTGAGGAGGCTAGAAGTACTACTGGGGAGATTTCTCACTGACAAAGTCATCTCTCCTACAGATGTTGACAGATTAAGGACTGCTCAAATAATAAAGGGGCTACTGCCACATCACCCAATATCACCAGTTCTAAGAGTTGTTTTGAGAGAGAGGAATTTTACTTTCACTGAAACTATGACTGAAGTAAAGAGACAGGAGTCTGATATTCTTTTTAGTACCCCTTCCAAGAGCAAAGTTAAACAGAATGCTGGGGTGGAGCCCACAAATGAGACTGTTGCTAAGAACAAAGAAGTGAGTAGACTCCCACAGCCTAGAGCTCTATCTGCTGATAAAACCTCCAGTGACAAGCCTCTCTTCCACATTAAATGTTTCCGCTGTGGACAAGCAGGCCACACAGTTCATCAGTGTCCACTGCTTGCTGACAGTTCTGAAATTCACAGTAAAGCTGGACATATGTACCAAAGAAAACAGGGAAGATCAAGAAAACAAACGTTTACCAAGCTACCTGGGGTAGGCCGCAGATGTACTTTCAATTTGTTTGTTAATGATATACCCACTACTGCTCTGTTTGATACTGGTTCTCAGCTGACGATCATATACAGGCCCTTCTATCAACAACACTTAAACCACCTCCCTTTGCAACATGTGGACACTTTGCCTGTTTATGGTGTGGGAGAAAATCCTGTTTTTATGGATGGTTGCCTAGAAGTTGAGCTTTGCATTCCTGGCGTGATAGCTGAGGAGGATCCCCCACTTAAAGTTATTGCTTATGTGAGCCCTCCACCTGGGGGTAATGAGTATGCTCCTATGATTGTGGGTTCCAATGTTGAAGCTGTTGAGGCTGCTTTCATACGGTTTCTTCAGCCCCAACGGAGAACTCCCCTACCTTCACTGCCTGTTGCTCCAGAACTTCAAAATATCTACCAAACTTTTGCTCCTGATCTTCCTGGAGGGTGTGTGGGAAATCCATGGTGTTCCATAGAGCTTCCAGCAGGGGGAGTGAGAGTGTTGCGGGTTTATGTGGAAATTTCACCAAGTGCAAATGGTAGTTTCTTTTTGCTAGAGACTGATACAAAAGAGGCTGCAAAGAATGGCTGGGAGATAGTACCAGAAAGGAAAGACTATCGTGTAAAATGTCCAAGAATGGATGTTGTTACTGTCTGGAACATTACCACCCACCCAGTTATAATACCAGCCTGGAAAGAGGTATCCTATTGTTACCCAGTGGAAACCATTAGCTCCTACACTGCCAAAGTCAAGGAGAAAGAAACCAAATTAGACTTTCACTTGAATGATGCTGATAGTCCTGCAGAGCACC
Source organism: Pelophylax lessonae (assembly GCF_965119305.1). NCBI lineage: Eukaryota > Metazoa > Chordata > Amphibia > Anura > Ranidae > Pelophylax > Pelophylax lessonae. The sequence goes on from NC_138771.1 coordinate 177,326,606, forward strand.
AACAAGCACTAGGAGAGCAGCTAATGGAATACAATGATGTTTTCTCTACCGATGACATGGATGTTGGGTGTGCAAAAAGTACTCAGCACAGTATTCGCCTAACAGATAGCACCCCATTTAGAGAAAGATCCAGGCGCATACCTCTTAAAGATCTGGATGATGTTCGAGAGTGCTTGCACAAAATGAAATATGAAAACATCATTGCTGAGTCTAAAAGTCCGTATGCATCCCCAATAGTGGTAGTCAGAAAGAAAAATGGTGGAGTGCGAATATGTGTTGACTACAGGACTCTAAATCGGCGAACAGTCCCAGATCAATACACGCTACCTCGCATTGAGGAAGCTCTTGATGCTCTGCAAGGCAGTAAATGGTTCACAGTAATGGACTTAAGATCTGGTTATTACCAGGTCCCAATGAGTGAGGAAGATCAAGAAAAGACAGGTTTATTTGCCCCCTGGGGTTTTTCCAGTTTGTTCGCATGCCTCAGGGCATTAGTGGTGCACCTGCAACCTTTCAACGTCTAATGGATCGGACCCTGGGAGACCTTTGTCCCACTCAATGTATCGTCTACCTGGATGACATAATTGTCTTTGGCTCCACTCTAGAGGAGAATGACCAGAGACTGTTTAAAGTGCTAGATCGTTTGAGGAAGGAAGGTCTGAAACTTTCACTGGACAAATGTAAGTTTGCTCGTTCTTCAATAAACTTTGTGGGTCACATCGTATCTGCAGAAGGGGTAGCAACTGATCCTGCTAAGGTGGAGGCTGTGGTAACCTGGCCCCGTCCCACAAATCTGACAGAACTGAGGTCCTTCTTGGGAATTTGTGGCTATTATCGTCGATTCATTAGAGGCTATTCCAAGACTGCTCGGCCTCTTAATGACTTGCTCAAAGAAACCCCTGGCATGGACACAAACCGCAAAACCCATTTCAGTGAGAGATGGACTTCTGCTTGTGAGGAAGCTTTTCTACAGCTTAAGAAAAGTCTTACAGAAGCACCAGTGTTGGCTTATGCAGACCCACAAAAGCCATACATTCTGCATGTGGATGCCAGCTATGATGGATTGGGAGGAGTCTTACATCAAGAGTACCCAGGAGGACTAAGGCCTTTTGCTTATATCAGTCGCAGTCTAAGCCCAGCAGAAAATAATTATTCTGTTCATAAACTGGAATTTCTTGCCCTGAAGTGGGCTATTGTTGAAAAGCTGCATGATTACTTGTATGGAACTCAGTTTGAGGTGAGAACCGACAACAACCTCCTGACTTATGTTTTGACTACAGCTAAGCTAGATGCCACTGGTCATAGGTGGCTTGCTGCCTTGTCTAATTATCAGTTCACTCTCAAGTACAAGCCGGGTCCCAAGAATATTGGGGCTGATGCTCTTTCTAGGCGCCCTGGATTACCCATGAACTTGGAAGAAAGTGACTGGGAGGAAGTACCTGGGCCTATTGTGGCTGCCTATTGTGCTACAGCTGCTGTACGAGGAGACAATATTGTTTTCTCTGACCTACGAGCTATTGATTCCCTGGGAGCTGGTGAAGAGTGTATTCCAAACATGTATTGCTGCCCCACTGCTTTAGGGGTGCCAGAAAACATCCAGCTGCAAAAGAAAGACATGATCCTTCTACAAAAAAGAGATCCAATAATCAGACATGTCAGAGAGTCTGTTTTCCGCAAAGATCCTAACTACATGAGAAAATACCTACCTGAGCAGAGTACCTACTATCTTAAGGAATGGGATAAGCTCAAAATAAACTTTTATACAGGGTACATTTGTTTCATGATCATCCTGGAAGGAGACAGCTAGTGCTCCCTCAAGTCTATAGAAACTCTGTTTTGAGAAGTTTGCATGATCAACATGGGCATCTAGGAGTTGAAAAAACCTATGGATTAATCCAAGACCGATTCTTTTGGCCACGAATGAGGGAAGCTGTTGTGGACTATTGCCGCCGTTGTGTGAGATGTCTGCAACGGAAAACTCTGCCTACTCGAGCTGCTCCTATGGAACACTTGAAAAGTTCTGGTCCCCTGGATTTAGTGTGCATGGACTTTTTCTGTATTGACAATGACAGCAGTGGTGTGGAAAATATTTTGATTGTGACTGATCACTATACTCGCTATGCTCAAGCCTATCCCACCAAAGATCAGAAAGCAGTAACTGTAGCCAAAGTGCTGTGGGAGAAGTTTTTTGTTCACTATGGATTGCCAAATCGACTTCACTCTGACCAGGGGCGGGACTTTGAAAGTCGCCTAATTAAAGAGCTGTTAACAATGCTTAACATCAACAAGAGCCGCACCACCCCTTATCATCCAGAGGGTGATGCTTTCCCTGAACTTTTCAATCGTACCTTGTTGAACATGTTGGGTACCCTCCCTAATGGTGCTAAGCAGACCTGGAGCCGACATGTTGGAGCTATGGTACATGCCTACAATTGCAGCAGACATGAATCCACTGGCTTTTCTCCTTATTTTCTTATGTTTGGGAGAGAAGCCCGTCTCCCTATTGACATTCAGTTGGGCGTGTCTACTGATGGAGTGGAACAGAGGAATCACTATCAGTATGTGGCACGACTTAAACAGAGTTTGAAAGAGGCCTATCAGATGGCTGAGGAAAATGCTGCGAAATTAAATGCTGCCAATAAAAGGCGTTTTGATTCCAAAGTTCGTTACAAAGACTTACAACCTGGTGATAAAGTGTTTCTCCGCAATTTGGGACCCTCAGCCAAACATAAGTTAGCTGATCGATGGAGAAATGAGTTGTTTGAAGTTGTAGAAAAACTGCCTAGGATTCCAGTATACAGGATTCGAGGACCTGAGGGTCGGATCAAAGCCTGGCATAGGAATCATTTGCATCCGGTACCACAAGTTGCTACTGTTGATGAGGAGCCACAATCTGACATTGCTACAGATTCTAATGATGTGCCTTGTGCCAACAGTGGAAACCAGAGTGATGACAGTGACTGGTTTACACCTCCACCAAAGTCTCCTGTACAGGTTCCTTCACCTAGTATTGATGGGGGCCTCCCTCAGAGGGGAGGTTTGAACCCAGCTACTCCTGCTTTTGAACCAACAGCCCAAAATTTTGTGCCTACAGTTCCAGGCATGGTTGGAGCACCAAGTTTTCCCACTAATGCTGTCCCAGAGTTCTCTGGATTTATGCCTGAGGGGTTGAGGAGAGGAGATCGTGTTCGACGTCCTCCACCAGTGTTTACTTATGACACTTTGGGAAGACCCTGCTATGCTGTACAGAACTATGTACAACCTCATGTTCTGACGGACATGATTGCAGCTCATTCTAGACTGGTTAGCATGATGCCTATTTGTTACTAACCATGCTTTCTTTGCAGCTAGCTCTGTAATAGATTGCTTCTGGAGAAGTGGTCTGCAGAAGGCGACAACAATGTTAATTTCTGTTGTTATTTTATGTGTATATCCTTGCCGGGTCGGAAGGATTTTCAGCAGGAGGAGAATGTAGTGATGTGATAATTTCTTTGCCCATCTTTCAAATGTGTATTCCTGTTATGCAGTGTTTGTTTTGCCCTTTGTCAAAATGGTCGCTGTGCTTTCTTTGTCTCTCTGCAAGAAGGATGAGGTCATCAAAAAGGGCAGAGCAAGGATTGCTGGGTAAGACTGGAGAAAAGAGAGACATGAGGACACACAGGAATTTCATGCTTAGAGAACAGAGACTGTAAGTGCTGCAACATCCCCTCACTGAGACACACAGAGACACTGCTAATGATTTCAGGTTCCTGAGAGGAGAATATCTTATGTTGTATGGTTCACTGAATGTTATTTCTTCAATACATGGACATTTAAACACTCTGCTGTGTGGATTACTGTCTATATGGATATGTTTTCTCAATTGGGATTTCACTTGCTAATCACAAGCCCTGATTGAGTGGAGGCACTGGCGCTTACTATAAATCCTGTCCTGATCACACAGATTATATAGACTCTGCTCCTAAATACTACACAGGTGGCGTCATCATACCCCAGTAGCCGCCAAGAGTGACCAAAATAGCGCTACACACACAACAGGAAATGATGTTTCTGGGGTGTGGTCATTACACATTCTGTGTACAGAACAGCTCCAGGTAGCCATATTGCATTGCATTTTCAGAACATTACAGCAGCTGCAGATAGAAAAGGAAAGGTAATTTTTAATAACATTCAATTACAATATGATTTGTGTCGCAATTGTATACGCTATATTATTTTTTCTTTATTTGCTATTTTTCCCCCCCCCAAAAGTGCAGTTACCCTTTAAAGTGTTCTTTCCTAGTATCATCATGGCAGCATACATTCATATGAAAAGGGCATTGTCCCCCATTGACCCACAGGTTATCTATAAATAAGCCTTGAAGAATGATCCGTCATGTCTAAATTTTGTTGGGTAATCAAACCATTTTCTAAACGTAAGTAGTGAAATTGAGCATAAACAGTTCAAAAAAACGTACAGCGCATCTGTAAATATGTGTTATCTCTGATGATCCTGTAAACGGATGCAAATTGTGATGGAAATGTCTAAACACTATATACCTGGTGCTTGACACCTACAGTATACAAAGTACAAGTAATGTGCATACGGTATATAAGGATAACAAGGTTTGATTGTGCCATGCCATTATGATCCTGATAATGTTTATTTTACAACACAGCTATATAAGGCAATGTATAAAGCTGTTTTGTTTAAATTACAAAAATAATAATTAATATAACAATTTTAAACAAACTGTGCAAAACAAGGAACATTTAAAACAAACAAAAATACAGGCAAAAAAATACCATGCCAAGCCATCTAAATTTTTGCAAGTGTGGAAAACAATTTGATGCAAGATGTCATCACAAAGTCGGTCAACAGATATTTATCAAAAACTAATGTTTTTTCAATCGATTTTCTATCCATGTATGGCCAGCTTTAGACAGAAAACCACCTCATTCTCTTCTTTTTTTTTGTCATCAAGGTTCAACTATAATCAGTGTTTGCCTGTTTGACATAAGTGGGGCACACACTAGTAGAAAATCTGCCGAAAAATTCCCATCCGAGGTAAAATCGTACGATTTTCGGCTAGTGTGTACACAACTTTGGACAAACGCCAAAATTTTTATCGTCCGTCCCCAGACGACCAATTTTCGTTTAATGTGTATGCAGTATGTCCGTGAAAAATTGGATACGAAAGACCGCGCATGATCTGAAGTTGCTGAACACCCGGAAGTCTAGGAACAAATGTCCCAAAAAAAAAAAAAATTGGATGAGAAATTTCGTGAACATTTATGCACTGTCTACTAAAAACGGTTATGAACGCTGAGCAAGAGAGAGAAAAATCGGAGGATATTTCGTCCGATTTCCATCAAGTGTGTACGGGCCTTTATAGGCCTTCTCCATCCAGGTCCAGCCTCTGATGGATGCAGTTCCAGACCCTAGGTTACTATATATATTTCCAAGACAATGCAGCTCCAGGTCAGTCACATTTGTCTGCTTAGAAAATGGGTGCCTCCGCCCAGATTAATGCACACACATATTGTAATGGGTGGCCTTATTTTATTATAAACTTGGCATGACAAGATAAACAGGAATAAAGATCTCTCTTACATGTTTCGTGCACACAGATGCTTAATCACACAGTGGTTTCTATGGCCCCTATAATTTAATGTGTGAAACGAATAAGAGTTTTTTTTTTTTTTATTCCTGTTGCACATTGTCATGTCAAAGACATAAAGGAAAAAAAAATAAAAAAATTTCAGTGTGCCGTCATTCATTACTTAGTTTACTACATGTAGCAAAAAGTCTGGGAGACCAAGTTAGCAAGCACAGCAGTGACCGCTTTCTCTCTAATTTTACTATTGTTCTTCTGTATCCATCTGTAAGGAGGCCATCTGGTTTTCCTTCAACACATTCATGGTACATTACAGTGTAAATCCAACAGCTTCAACCTCTGTCAACTTTGGCTCAAAGACTTTGTCTTCTTCTTTAGAATTTTTTTTAACCTTAAAATATTGCATTAAAATCAACATTAAAGTATTACATCTATTTCCCTTCCATGTAGTGAGTTATTTACCATATGTATGCTGCCATGTTGATGCCAGAAAAATGGTACCAAATGTGTTTTTCCTTTCATGGTGCCCACACCCGGCTATGGTTTTTGCACTTGTTTTCAAGAATGAGAGGTACTCTATCTTAAAGTGAATCTAAACCCAAAAACAAAAATGTGATTTGCAGCTTTTCAGTACTTAGATGTAGTGGATGCATTAGTTTTCTTTTTTCGTTTTTTTTTTTTTACCTATTGTTTTTTCCTTCCAAAAACATTTTATTTAAATTGTGTTTATTATTATTATTATACAGGATTTATATAGCGCCAACAGTTTGCGCAGCGCTTTACAATGTGAGGGAAGACAGTACAGTTACATTACAATTCAATGCAGGAGGAACTAGAGGGCCCTGCTCGTTAGAGCTTGCACAAGAAATAGCCATTTATCAAATGCACAGTATAAGGTTGTAGTGTAAGACAAAGTAGTAACATGGGGTTGTCAGTTTACAGTTTAAATCAAAGGTCTTAAAGTATAAAAATGCAAATCTTTTTTTTTTTTTTTTTTTTAGTTTTGTATGGAGTAGAGAGGGATTACAGCACTTCCCAGGTTTTTATTGTTGTCTGTGTCCCCATCAGGGAGATTCTCTGTTTGTTCTGTTTATCATTATCATTGAAAGTGAAAGTAAAAGAAAATCCCACATTTTGAAATGTCCCCAGAAAAGTAATGGAGGTGAAATCTTCCAATGGGAGCACTAGTTCTAGTGATCTGGGAGGTCACCAAAAAATTCCCTTCATTTACAGTGATTTCCTCTAACTTCCTGTTTGGCTATGCGACAGGAAGTGAAGGGAAATCTTCGCAATGGGACACAGATGGCGGAAAAAAAAAAAAAATCTGACAGGGGGTTGTAACTTTCCCTTGCTCTATCCAAAATGTAAATGTGAGGCTCTCGGGAGCGGGAGCGCCGGCGCGCTCCCGCTCCCGCGCGGTCACGGACCCCCCGTGCGTGTGACCGGCGGACCCGATGTCCGCCGGTCACTCGGCGATCGGCGGGGGAGAGGGAGAAAGGCAGGCAGCTTGTGTAAACAAGCTGCCTGCCAGTTCTCCCTGTGTAGAAACACTGATCATACGGTTCTACTATGTAGGACCGTTGATCAGTGTAACTACAGCTCAACAGACAGCCAATCACAGTTAGAATCACGCCCCTAGGGACACACACCACTCCTCCCTCTCAAAGTTAACCCCTTCACTGCCAGTGTATTTTTACAGTAACAGTGCATATTTATAGCACTGATTACTGTAGAAATGTCACTGGTAACCCCAAAAGTGTCAAAAATGTCAGTCAAGGGTCCGATCTGTCTGCCGCAATGTCGCAGTCCCGCAAAAAAAAATCGCAGATCGCCGCCATTACGCGTTAAAAAAAAAAACAACAAAAATGACAAAAATCTTTCCCTTTGTTAGTAAACGCAATAACTTTTGCGCAAACCAATCAAAATACGCTTTTTGCGATTTTTTTTTACCAAACATATGTAGCAGAAAACAAATTGGCCGAAAATGTTAAAAAATTTTGATTTTTACTTTTTTTTTTGGGGGAATTTCATATAAAAAAATGTGAAAAATATTGTTATTTTTGCAAAATTGTCGCTCTTTTTTTGTTTATAGCGCGTGATCAAAAAATCGCACAGGTGATCAAATACCACCAAAAGAAAGCTCTGTTTGTGGGAAAAAGGACGTCAAATTCGTTTAGGTACAGTGTCGCACGACCGCGCAATTGTCCGTTAAAGTCACGCAGTGCCGAATCGCAAAATACCCCCTGGTCTTTTAGCAGCCAAATCCTCCGGGGCTTAAGTGGTTAAGGTTACAGCCATGTAAAGGCAAAAAAATAAATAAATATATATATATCCCCCCTTCTAGATTGTAAGCTCTGACGAGCAGGGCCCTCTAATTCCTCCTTTATTGAATTGTATTGTAACTGGTATTGTCTTCCCTCATATTGTAAAGTGCTGCGCAAACTGTCGGCGCTATATAAATCCTGTATAATAAATAATAGTAATAATATATATATATATATATATATATATATATACTCTATTTTTATACTCTGCTTTCACACTTTAAAAGCCACTAAAATAAACACTTCTAAAACAATTGATTAATGGTAAAATAGTGGTTTAGGAAAAAAAAAAAAAAACAACTAGATTGATCGCTTTGACTATACAATATCAAAAAGTCCTGTTCAGTTTAATGCCTGCACAGACATATCCTTTTGGCCTTCTTTTGTCTACAAGGCAAATGCTGCTCTGTCATCATACTCTTAATTGACCACTTACTTTAAGATCAATATGAAATAAATGGGCTCTGTAAACTATGCTCTGGGCAAGTGAAGCATGTTCTGTATAAGAGTCTCTTGTAGGATTTGGTATTTTATTCTCCAATTAAGCTGACATCTTTGTGTCTGTCAAAGCTGATGCCTTTGCTCTATGTAAATGTTACATTGTTTGAAGTGATATCAAGTAGAAGGACACAGTAGGTGGGAATTCAGCCTGCAGATGTGTTGTCTGTTTTTGTCTACCAAAATGTACCCATGATTTCCTGCAGCATCAAAGTCAATTGTAACTGCAGCTGCTTATCTACATTTGGGCGTGCGCGGTTTTGTAGCTTTATGTGCAAAATTACAGATGCTTTGTTTTTATTGTTTTATATTTTCTTCCTTCCTTTTTTAAAAGCTGTATATGAAATGTCTAGCTGTTTCACAATGCACATTGGCATTCTAAAAGCCATGTGTCTAGCCATATTGTGGGGGCAGAAACTCTGCCATTGCTGCAAGCACAACTGGAAGCTGGAAGGCTGTGTCTGTATCTTCAAGATTAATGAAAGGCTAGTTCTGCCAAAAACAAAAAAATATCAGTTTTGCTTTGCAGCTGACCAGCTGATTCATATGCTGGAAACCAATGACTTTTGGGGACTTCAGTGATAAGAGATTCACAAATTAATTCACAGTTTTCTCAGACTGCTGCAGCTATTGGGCTAGATCAGGGATGTCAAACTCAACTTCACCTGAGGGCCGCATCAGCATTATGGTTGCACTCAAAGGGCCGGTTGTATCTTTAATACTAGATGTCCAGAGTATCCCACCCACCTTACATCAGATGTCAAGAGTCCCCCCCTACCCTCCCTTACATCAAAGTGCACCCCCTTACCTTGCGTTGCTGCTGGATAGGAGCTGGGGACAGAGCTGGGAAGCAGATAGTGCAGGGTCTGGAGGGGGCCCAAAGGAGGGCTGGAGCTCTACTGCAGGTGCGAAGGCCACATGAAATGGCCTGGAGGGCCAGATTCGGCCCGCGGGCCTTGTGTTTGACACATGTGGGCTAGATTCACATATATCTGTGCCCCCTTTGTCTGCTTTTTCCTCTGTTTTTTAATGTGTGTTGTAGAACATTTTCATTATTTTTACCAACACAGTACAATACAATGAACAGAAAGGCCTCATTGGATTCAGTGTATTTTTATGACTCATTCATTTTTGTGCATTCCAAAATACACCAAATAACGTAAAGGTGTAAAGAAGGCCTTCTAAGTCTAGTTGATGGTATGATACTCTCCCGATGGTTTCTCCTTAATACATAATAAACAAATATTTGGCAATCCACCTGGGAGAGTGACATACTTGGAAAGGAACTAGTGTGGAGAAAATAGAAGCCTGTGTTTGAGTTTACCCACTGATCCTCACCCACCCTGAAATGACAGTTTTGAGCATAGTTGGTCACCATGGTCTTCTCCCTAAAATAAGTGGTTTGAATATGGAACCATCTTATATTACTGAGACTTTTTTTTAGCGGGAATGCGGGGGAACGCACTTCCGGCACCTCAAGAACTGACTGTATGTAATGGTAAGGGGTGCTGGGGTGTGCTGCAGGGTCTATTGATGCTTGCTGTGGGGGGATATTTTCTAACTGGAGAGGATATATTTTAGCAAGGGGGTCTATTGTTGCTGAGGACTATTGTTGCTGGTGGGGAATCTATTGTTGCTGGGGGTGGGTCCTATGTTGCTGGGGGGTCAGTTTTTGCTAGGAGATATCTACTGTTGAGGTTGGGGTCTATTGAAGCTAGGTGTAGGGAGATCTGTTGTTGCTGCTGGAGTCCATTTTTCCGAGGGGGGGGGGGGTTTGTGGTCCATTGTTAGGAGGATCTATTGTTGCTGGCTGCAGGCAATCTATTTTACTGCCTTTTTGTTATCATTCCCAAATTACATACAAATTACTTAGCACCACAAAATGATATTTGGTTCTGTATTGTCTAAAAGGTCAGTATTGGGAGGTGGGTATGGGATGGAACCAAGGAATAATGCACGGAGGTGGGTAGGGCCAGAGAAAAGGGGTACCCCCGAAAGGGGGAGTTCTTGCACCTATTGTCTGAGAAAAAAAGCCCTGCTGAGACATAATAAGGAAAGGGGATGGGTAAGTCTCTTGGTACCTTTTTAGGTTGCAATATTTTTGGCCAGCATTATCAAGCTTTTTGTTTTTCTCCAAGCTATCTTGCATGTATGCGTATTGAACAACTATAGACTATACAGAAAAATTATAATCTGTTGAATAGATCAAATAGGCATTTAGTATCTATGAATAAATATGTGAACTGAGGCCTCTTGAACTGCTTATGCATCAGCCAAACAAGTCAATAGAAGGTCATATAGGAGTAATGTTCAATGGCAGCACTGAAAAGCAATGGCCTGAGGTTGCAACCTTTTCTATCTGCAAAGAAAAGGCCAGTTTTAAGCTTTCATTAGAGTGGACAACAGTTGATCACGTTCTGGTTGACATAACATCTTCTTTAGTTGCTCAAAATCATTTACATTTAGAAATACTTTTTGAGGTCATGTAAGATATGAGACAGTTTTAGAATGTATTCTTTGTTGTCTGATTTTTGTCTTCCTAATGCATAAAAATGTTGTGGGTCAGTATGCTGTCAACAAACATTGGTGTGCAGTGACCCATGCCAACCGACTTAAAATCTTCTTTAATTAGTTTGACTACTAAGCTGTTGACGGATGAATTCAATGGGATACTATGCTTATTTTCTTGCTAACATTAGACAAATTTGCATTCTGTGTTTATAAATTTTATATTCTCTTGTAGACAGAGAGTTGCACAAAGATCCACAAGACTTGTAGCTGTATCTGCTATAAGGAGCTTTATATTGTGCGTGCCAGTGTACCTGTGTAATGCTAGTTATCCCACCATATGCATCTGCTTTGCCTAAATTGTCTAACTTTGCAGTATAGGACCTGCTAAATGTTGTGCCACCACCAGTGCTGTATCTTGGTCTAGGCTGACAAGGCCCAGGCCTAGGGCGGCACTTTGCATGGGGGCAGCAAAAAGCTGCACCCCGTACTAAAAAAAAAAAAAAAAAACAGCCTCCTCCCGGCTCCCACACGAAAAGGGTCCCCGCCACTTGCGCTACACTTTTAGTATAGTGCCAGTCTTATGGGGCGAATTGGGCCGGAGGGCAGGGTCCAGGAGGCAAATCAATCTGGCACCCCCCATAAAGCGTTCATACCTGCCGGTATGTTATTTAAATTAGGGGGTGCACAAGTTTAGTCAGGCCTAGGGCAGCACGAAACCTAAATACACCACTGGCCACCATGACTATAATTTTAGCTTTCTGTACACAACAGTCAGTGGATTTTGGTCTTGAGATCTTAACACTGTAAGAACAGGTAACCCAAGCACTCCAAATAAGTATGGCATTCCAGGAGTTAAATACAGTTAGGGTCCTTTCACACCTGTCCGTTCTGCCGACGGACTACGTTCTGCTCAGCGGGGGATCGATCCGCTGATCCCCGCTGAGCAGGCGGATGTCAGCTCTGTCTCCGCTCTGTGTGCGGAGACGGAGCTGTCAGATCCCCTCTGTCCTCTATGGCGGAATCGGTTGAGAACAGACCGCCTGTCCGTTCTCATCCGATCCCATCTGCGAGATGGATGTAAAATAGGGTTTCCATCTGTCCGGATTTGACGGACAGGATCAGATCAGATGTCTCCGCTGATACCCGCTGCCCCATAGGGATGCATGGGGCATCTGATCAGGTCCGCCTGAAAAACTGACAGGCGGATCTGATCGGACCGTATGTGTGAAAGGGGCCTTAAGCTGGCCATACAGAGCTCCACTTTCACAGAGACTGTCTGAAATTTCTGTCATGGATGGCCCTGTGCATACGACCCGGAATGATAAACTTATGAATGAGAGCAGAAAAAGGTCCTACACTTTCTCTGTGGTGCAGAGAGAGGAAAGACGTCAGGTGAACAGTAGCTGCAGCCAGTTAGCTTCAGTCGGTGTTCAGGTATTCTGACAGCTGCGGGTGTCGGCTGTCAGTATACATTAGCGAGCAGCAGGAGAGTCATCCACCCACGCTGTGTAGCCTAAATGGGGGATCTTTACATGACTTTAGGTATTAGGAAGGTGTTAGGTTAGTCTCAGATTGAAAAGTTAGCAGGTTCAGACTATGTGTTAGGATTAAGGTTTAGGGAGCAGCTTCCAGAAATATAAGATGGAAGAGATGTGCCCGTGTAAAAGGGACCTCAGGTTTGCTATAAGGGCTTGTTTACACCAGCAACAATGATATATGCATGGCCCCTGGTGTGCGCTGGGAGGAATAGTTCTAATTTGCTGAATCCAGCGCATCAAACCTTTTTTTCTGTTGGACTTTTAGTTATAAGTAACATTTGATGCAGTGTGGTGCAGTAAATTGTGTCACACTGCGCTGTGCTGAAAAAAGTACTGCATGTAAAACTGGTCTAATATGGAACAAGGCTTTGTATCTTGTCTTATTTTGGGACTGCTCTTGGCAAAACTTTTGACAATGGGTCCTGAGTGTTAAGTCAGCCATACATGGATTCAAATTTGTCCGGTTTAGCAGGGACCAGCTGACAGCACTGATCATTGTATTCTGACAGCGGGGAAGGCTCCCCACCATCAGAACACCATAGCACAATGGGAGGATTCCTCCATCCACATCAAATGTGTGGATGGGTGAATCAGATCTTTTTTTTTGTTCAACATTTGTTCTTGAATTTAAATAAATGATTAATGTACGGGTTGCCATAGAGTCATGTTAACTAAAAGAAAGCTAGAGGTTAAGAATGTTTTTAACTTTTTTTTTTTTTTATTTGTTACAGAAGTGAATGTCCCATAAACTACTTTGGGTATTAAAAAGTTTAAGTTACAGCAGTGTTGTTTATATATGCTAAGATATCATACAGTATAACCCAAACCCAGTTTTGGGGGGTATGACCTAGACAAAAGGCCCGTTTTCAAAGAACGACATTGATGTTAAAGTTCTAAATGTTAGCAAACTCAAAAAAGTTGGGTGTCTGAAAACCTGAAATTGTTTTGTTTAAAAACCTCTATATAAGTCCCTTTCGTCATCTCACATATTTATGCGCCCTAACAATTATCACAACAGACAGAGAGGGAGTGCTCAAATAACTTTATCTAAACTAACCTAAGTCACTTGGTCATAATCTGCTCTATTACATACAAATATTGGGAAACATATAGAAATCTTTTAGGAGCAAGCTTACCTAAAGCCTACCAAGACCTGCAGGGCTGCTGAAGAGGTATAAGAGACATCTACCTTCCAGCAGGCTTATTATTTTTTTTTTTTTTTACCAACTTAAAGTGATCCTTAACTTTGGTTAAAAAATATATATTTTTTGTACTTTGTATTTTTGGCTCACGGAGGACATTACAAGAAGACAAACGCGGTAAGAAATGATTTAATGAAAAATAGATTTCCCGCTTGCTCACCACGCACTGTACATATACTGCGACAGTGCAGACTGGCTGTATAGAATAGTGTATACAGTGCTTAGCATAAATGAGTACACCCCTTTTGAAAAGTATGATTTTAATCAATATCTCAATGAACACAAGAACAGTTTCCGAAATTTTTACAAAACTGAGTTTTATAGATCATTTGTTTAGTTCATTACTTGAAAGTAAGGTATAACTTAGATTACACGCCACAACAAAAACTACTACATCTAGTATTTTACATGATCTCCATGATTTGTAAAGACAGCACCAAGTCTCCTATGCATGGAATGAACAAGTTGGCGACATATTACAACATCTATCTTTTTCCATTCTTCAAGACCGACCTCTTTTAGAGCCTGGATGTTGGCTGGAGAGAGATGCTCAACTTGTCTCTTCAGAATTCCCCATAGGTGTTCAATTGGGTATAGATCAGGAGACATACTTGGCCACGGAATCACTTTCACCCTGTTCTTCTTCAGAAATACAACAGTGGCCTTAGATGTGTGTTTTCGATCATTCTTGTGTTGGAAAAGTGCACGATGACCAAGGGCTGGGCGTGATGGTAGCATCTTCTCTTTCAATATAGAGCAGTACATCTGTGAATTCATGGTACCATCAATAAAATAATGATGTTAATGATTAAGCACACATTTTAGTGTGTGAAACGTGTCTACCTTGTCACTATTGTCATATTGGGTTGTCCAGTCAATAAACCTGGATTTTGACTTCATCTGGAGTGCAGCCGTTCCTTTTCTTTATTGATTATCCACGGAGGCGAGCCGGGGCGTGCACCGGCGTGTGTCATCAGGCTTTCATACCACCTTGAGCAGTGGGTCTCTTTCCTTTGAATGAAATGAAGCTCCCTGACACTAGCAGCACTCATGCAACCCCACAGAAGGACACTGCCTCCACCATGTTTCACTTTAGGCACCATCCATTTTCTTTGTACTCCACACCTTTACAATGCAATACAGTTTTGAAGCCATCAGCTCCAAAAAACATTTATCTTGGCCTCGTCCCTCCAGAGTCCTATTATTTTTCAGCATAATCCCTGGCAAATTCTAGGCTGGCTTTTTTGTGAATGGGCTTTAAAAGAGGCTTCTTCATGGACAACACCCATGCATGCCATTCCTCTGTAATGTACCTAGTTCAGTGACACGTGATCTAGTTGGTTTTTCATTCCCTGAAAACAACTAGATCCCCAGTAAAAGCAGCACACAGTACACACACAAACACTTGTAGGCACATATTTAACACCTTGCTCACCTTCAATGTTAACCCCTTCCTGCCCAGTGTCATTAGTACAGTCACTGTGCATATTATTAGCATTGATCACTGTAATAATGTCACTGGTGATGTCAGTGGCAGTTAGTTACCACAAAGTGTCAGTTAGTGTCAGATTGAGCAGCGTCCCGCTATTAAAAAATAAATATGTTCCTTCTTTTACATACGTTTTCAAATGTAATCTTCTTATACAGCTGTATGACATTAATTTTCAATAAAAATCTTTTTGGAAAAATAAATAAATAAATAAAAATTCCAGTATACATTATATCCTATAGTTTGTAGATGCTATAACTTTCATGCAAACCAATCAATATACACTTATTGGGATTTTGTTTTTACCAAAGACATGTAGCAGAATACACGTTGGCTTCCATTTATTAAAATATATTTTTTTCTTATTGGATTATGTTTTGTAGCAGATAGTAAAAAATATTGTTTTTTTTTCAGAATTGTCAGTCTTTTTTCGTTCATAGCGCAATAAATAAACATCCCAGTGGTGATCAAATACCACCAAAAATTGTGGGGAAAAAATGAAATAAGTTTCATTTGAGTTCAGCGTTGCAAAACCATTTTGCAAACTTTAAGACCAGAAAGATTTGCCCCTTTCCTGACCAGGCCCTATTTGCGATTCGGCACTGCGTTATTTTAACAGACAATTGCGCGCTCATGCAACGCTGTACCCAAATAAAATTGATATCCTTTTTTTCCCACAAATAGAGCTTTCTTTTGGTGGTATTTTGATCACCTGTGCATTTTTTATTTTTTGCGCTATAAACAAAAAAAGAGCGACAATTTAAAAAAAAAAAAAAACAATATTTTTCACATTCTGCTATATGACATTCTCAAAAAAAAAAAGTAAAAATCAAACTTTAACATTTTAGATCAATTTGTTTTTTGCTACATATTTTTGTCAAAAAAATCGCAATAAGCGTATTTTGATTGGTTTGCCCAAAAGTTATCACGTCTACTAAGTATGGGAAAGATTAATGTCATTTTTATTGTTTTTTTTTTTTTTTTACTAGTAATGGCGGCAATCTGCGATTTTTTGCGGGACGGCAACATTGCAGCGGACAGATCGGACCCCTAACTGACATTGTAGACACTTTTGGGGGGACCAGTGACATTACTACAGTTATCAGTGCTAAAAATATGCACTATTACTGTAATAATGACATTGGCAGGGAAGGGGTTAACATTATGGGTGATCAAGGAGTTAAATGTGAGCCTAGGGGATTGTATCTAACTGTGGAGGGGAGGCATGGCTTCTGAAATGACCATAGAGACATGTGATCCTATAGAAGGATCACATGGGCTCTATGATAATTTTAGGGAGAAGAACGGTCAGCTGTGTTTACAACAGCTGCCGGTCCTTCTCTCTCAGCGGGGAACGATCGCGGGTGTCAGGCGGCAATCTGAGCCCCCTGCCAACTGCATCGGCTTCTCCGCTGATGAGCAGGGGAGGGAGCGCGCTGCCGGCGGCGCATGCTCGCCCCCCGCCTCCCGAGAGCGAGCGCCGTACATGTACGGCGATTTGCCTGGGAGCGGCTGCCTGCCACAATACATCTGTGGCGGGTGGTCATAAACTGGTTAAGTAGTGCATGTGTATGGATTATTTTTGAAGAAAAAGGATATAATTCATTGTTACATAAGTTTAAAGAGATTCTATCCCTTTCCAATTCAGGGTTTTTCTCCTTAAAGCGGAGTTCCACCCTAAAGTGGAATTTCTGCTCTTTTGTTTCCTCCCCCCCTCCGGTGCCACATTTGGCACCTTTCAGGGGGAGGGGGGAATGGGTACCTGCTTTTGACAGGTACCCTTCCCCACTTCTGGGATGCGGCGCCATCCCTCGGAAGTTCAGCCCCCTCCTCCGCCGCCGAGCCAATAGGAATGCACAGTAGGGACCTACCCGTGAAGCCGCAGGACTTCACTGCCGGGTTCCCTTACCGGCAATGGCGGCGGCAGCACCCGACAGCCGATGGAAACATCGGCTGCGGTGCCGACATTGCTGGACTCCAGGACAGGTAAGTGTCCTAATATTAAAAGTCAAAAGCTACAGTATGTGTAGCTGCTGACTTTTAATTTTTGGAGGGGGAGGCGGAACTCCGCTTTAAGCAATGGAGCAGAGAAGGAGCACTGGGAAGGTGAGTATAAGAAGTTAGTCAGAGGACTGGTGGGCTTAATGGAAAAGGTGACAACGTCTCTTACAGTTAAATCTAAGTCTACTCCCCATATTGGTTTCCAGTGCTGAATAGGTAGGGGGGGGGACTCTGTAATCAAAAATATCACAGCACTATCCCCAAGTAGATAGATATACTGCCTGGCCAAAAAAAAAGTCACCACCTGGAATTAACTAAGCAACTAACTAAACTAAACATGCATTAATTATCCTATTGGGTTGTCACTGCATTTGCCCTAAGAATGAGGTCAGCTGACTACCTGAATATACTGAATGATCGGGTTATTTCATGAATGGATTTTTTATTCCCTGATGGCACGGGCATATTCCAAGATGACAATGCCATGATTCATCGGGCTCAAATTGTAAAAGAGTGGTTCAGGGAGCATGAGACATCATTTTCACACATGGATTGGCCAACCACAGAGATCAGAACTTAACCCCATTGAGAATCTTTGGGATGTGCTGGAGGCTTTGCGCAGTGGTCCGACTCTCCCATCATCAATACAAGATCTTGGTGAAAAATGAATGCAACACTAGATGGAAATAAATCTTGTGACATTGCAGAAGCTTATCGAAACAATGCCACAGTGAATGCATGCCATAATCAAAGCCAACAAAATATTAGAGTGTGTGACCTTTTTTTTGGCCAGGCAGTGTATATTAAGCAGAGAGGCCCCACCTCTCTTCAAGCAGATGAGATAGTAGGAAAAAGGGGATTTTTAGATGCCCAACAAAATATAAAATAATTAAAAATTACTATACTGATACATAAATTACTAAATCATAATCCAATTTATTAGTACAAAAAATATTTAACCACTTGCCCACTGCTCACTGAGCTGCTACTGCGGCAAAGTGGCTCGTTAAGGTCTGGCGACGTAGACCTACGTCACCAGACTCTCCCCTCTCTCGGCGGCGCATGCACGCTGCCGGAGGCTCGCTCCCACTGTATTCAGACACATCGGAAGTCGGGCCAGGGGAGGAGAGGCGGTGATCACCACCGCTCTTCCCCGATCGTGTAAACAAAGCGGGCGGATCTCCTATGTGACAGACAGTGACAGATTACAGGATTCAGCATAGCTGAACCTGCGATCTGTGTCTCTGTCACACAACCCCCTCCCCCCACACACGTCAGTAAGCATGAGGCATACATTTAACCTTCCCTGCCAGTGTCATTATTACAGTAACAGTGCATATTTATAACACTGATTACTGTATTAATGTCACTGGTACCCCCAAAAGTGTCAAAAATGTCAGTTAGGGGTCCGATCTGTCCGCCGCAATGTCACAGTCCCGCAAAAAAAAATCGCAGATCGCTGCCAGATCGCCGCCATTACTAGTAAAAAAAAATAAACAATAAAAATGACAAATCTTTCCCGTAGTTAGTAAACGCAATAACTTTTGCGCAAACCAATCAAAATACGCTTATTGTGATTTTTTTTACCAAAAATATGTAGCAGAAAACAAATTAGCCTAAACTGTTAAAAATTTTTGATTTATAAACTTTTTTGGGGAATTTTATATATCAGAATGTAAAATATATTGTTTTTTTTTTTTTTCAAAAATTAAAAATTGCACAGGTGATCAAATACCACCAAAAGAAAGCTCTATTTGTGGGGAAAAAAAGGACATAAATTTAATTTGGGTACAGCGTTGCACGACCGCGCAATTGTCCGTTAAAGTAACACAGTGCTGAATTGCAAAATATAGCCTGGTCAGGAATGGGGTAAAATCTTCCGGTCTTAAAGTGGTTAAAAATACGCTCATTGAGAATTTTTTTGTCAAAGACATGTAGCTAAATACATTTTGGCCTAAATATATGACAAACATTTAATATATTGGATATTTTTTAACTGTCAAATTAGAAAATGTCAATTTTTTTGCAAAATTTTCGCTCTTTTTTTATTAATATCGCAAAAAATGAAAAGCGCAGATCAAATACCACCAAAAGAAAGCTCTGTTTGTGGGAAAAAAAGGACGTAAATTTTGTTTGGGTACAGGGTTACATTACCGCGCAGTTGTCAGTTAAAGTCGCGCAGTGCCAAGTTGCAAAAAGTGGCCTGGACGTTAAGCAGGAAAATCCTCCGGTGTTAAAGTGGTTAAAAAACATGTATATTTTCAATATGTTGAAAGCGCTATAACAGACGAGTATCATTATCATCCCGTGTAGGAAAATGCGTGGATAAATGCATATGGATCTGGATCACTGGTTTCCATTAATGTTTTATACAGGTGAGTCCTGAGAATCATCTGGAGCAAGCGAGGGATACTTAGTGGAAAACGTTTAAGGTCTTCTCTTGTAGGTGACTTTACATGTATACAAAGGTCCACTTATGGTGGGGCCATAGGCCAGTGTAAAGAGGAAAGACTGACCAAGTATAATAATGCAGGCTTGTACCACACTGGCTAGCACAAAAGTGAGCAATAAAAGCGCATGGCCTGTAGGCTAATGTAGTAAAAGAGGCTCATTAAGGGATCAGTAGTCCATTGGGTATATCTCTGGTATACATTATTTTTTATTTTCCTATTCTGCATGCTAGTATTTTATCTGCATTTCTTTCTGTAGTTGGTTAAGCTCTCTTGAGGGTACCTTGTATTGTGCAATATAAAATAAATCAAAAAAAGAAAACACCAGGCTTTGATTTTAAAAATGCTTTATTAAGGAAGTGTCAACAACACTGTTTTGCAAAATGTAAAGGTACTATACAAATTCTTAATACAAAAAGAATAAATTAATGGCAGAATTCTTTTGAAAAATTCTGCTACTTTTCTACAACATACATATTTTTTCATTGATTACAGATGAACAGAATAAAAAAAAGTAACTTTACATGCTCTATAGTCTTGTTTAGGCGCAACCTAAATTATTTAACCCTTTAGCAGACGAAGAAGCGAGCTGTATTGCTGGCCCAATTGTCTCCTAATGGGTGAAGCTAAAATCCTTTTTTTATTTTTTTTTATTTTATTTATTTATTTTTTTTTTGCCTTTTTTCACAACTTGTATTAAAACTATCAACATTAATATATTTAAAACTTTACACCTAGTTATCTAAGCAGTAACTGGTCATCTTGGTAGCACCTGAAAAAAGAGGTTTTCTATTTCCCCCAACTAAAACTAATACTGGGTGAAGTAAAACCATATTTGACTTCCCAGTTTCTCTCAGCTGCTTGTAAGAAAATAACTTGCCTTACAGTATTTATACACCAGGTAGTCTGGCTATATAAAAACAAAAGCGTCCCAATCTAAACCAGTAGTATGTTAAAGTGTTACAGGAACAGCAAGAGGGATGCATATTTGCTACTTGCAGATTTTGTTTGGTAATTTGGGATTTGTCAAAATGTATTGGAAACTATAACAAGGTAACTTGGCAATATAATGTTTGACGGCTGACCTAATTTATGTGGACATAAGGACTTGCTTAGTAAGACAACGTCCAAACTGCAGGTACTTGTACAATCCAATCAGACTTCAGGAAACTGAAAACTTTTTGAATGCCGTAGACTACTATCCTTTGCACAAAACCTATGCTCTTTGCAGTACTTTAACAATAAGCCTGCATGATGTTTTGGGCACTGTTATGGAACACTAGTAGTTCTATACAATTCTATATCATTTAAGTGCTTGGTATTATGTGTTGAAAAAAATACTTTTATTATGAACAAGATATATCCTAAGTTTTAAATATAAAGACAAGGTAATGCCATCAGATTTTATGAGCCCCAAGTATAGCGATTGTTCCTTGTCCAGCTACTATGAACCCTGATCTAACTCCATTAGTGGTCACTATATGTGTGAAATGTTTTCCCTAACGGTCACTACCCTAAGTAACACATATCTGAAATATCCAGATATTTTTATATGAGTAAAATTTGTACTTGAAGTTTCCTATCAATATTATCCAAAGGCAATTTTCAAGTAAATTATTTTAGTTCATCTAAGACTAAGATACCGCTTTCAGTGCAGGAAATATTAAGGTAAATGAATTGAATATAGAGATACAGTACCTGTTTTACAGTACTTCATAAATGTGCATAATTTCCGATGTCTCAAGTTTTGTATTTTATGGCCACATTTTCCCAGATGTGTAATTACAGAGGTTGATTGGCAGTTATTCAGCATTATTAAATGAAAGTAGACCTTTTAGTTGTAAAATTAGCACAATAAAGCTATACCTGTATAAACACAGTATATAATATGTGTTCTTTCGAGCCACATGGTATTTTTTATATTTACCTTTTCATATTTGTGTGTGGTGTTGCCATCATCTATGTAGATATACAAATTAACGTGTATTCCAGAAAGTAAAAAATCTTTACTGGCGAAGATAGTTTGCTTAAAAAAAGATTTTGGAGCTGCAGAGGTACCTGAAGTGCACCACACATTCCTGTGTCCGAATGGTCACATGCACTGTAGTATAATAACTATGCAGAAGGACAAGCAGAAGTTTACCATTAATGCTAAAGTTCAGTTTTGTGTGATAAGTCTTTCTTAAGAGCATTGACTGCTCTTTTACACAAGGCAATTTAGGGTAAGATGAAATGGATTACTGATATCACAACATATCTAACTGCATTCAGGTAGGGGCTTGTGTCAACTGGCTTTGGGCTTGTGACAATGAGTTTACGCAGAATTCACTGACAGGTGCATTTGACCTCCTTCTGACCACAACCAAAAGCTCTTTGACTGGGGCCCTACAACTGGCCAAAGACAATACAAGGAGAGACATCAATCTCCTTTTATAAGCCTTTGGCCTGCTGAAGACACCTGTGTATTTTTGACCTCTATGTAATTAAAGTAGAACTAGAAGGTAGAAGATTTTTTCATTTGGATAGAGTAAGGACGAGTAATAATAGAAGGTAGAAGATTTTTTCATTTGGATAGAGTAAGGAAGAGTAATAACTCCTTTTTTTTTCCATCTGTGTCACATTGGGGTGATTTATCTTTGCTTCGTGTCCCATAGCCAAAACAGGAAGTGAGAGGCAAATTAAGGAAAACCCTTGGGGCCTCCCAGGTCACCAGAACTAGTGTCCTCATTCTTACTTTTCCTCTTTCACTTTTCTAGGGACCCAAATTTTGTATTTTCTTTTACTTTCAATGATAATTGTAAACAGGACAAATATTGTAGAGAGTCTGAATCTCCCAAACGGGGACACAGACAACAACAAAAAACCTGAGAGGTGTTCTAATCCCTCTCCACTCTATCCAAAACTAGAAAAAAAGTTTACACCTTAAAGTTTATATTGTTTTCTTTGCACTGCAATTGCTAGCAGTGCTTTAAAAAATGTACAATTCATTGTGGATCTTGCCTACATTTCAGGAAAAGTTTAAGGTACAAATATATTATTCCTTGTTTATTAGTTTGGACCACAAGATAATAGGGGGGATTTATCACAACTGGACCAGCCAATGAATGTTTATATCTTCAGCTTGTTCATTTTGGCTTTGCAAATGAAAAATAGAAGATGATTGGTTGCCATGCACAGCTGCTCCATATTCTGGTTGCTCCAGTTTTGATATTTTCAAATATTTCTTATTTGAAATGGATAATAAGCTCCTGTTATAGCAAGGTTTGTTGACGAGTAGACAGTACCCTATCGGTTCTTGTTTAAATTCCTTCTAACTAAAGTCAACCTTGCCTTTACAAGGCAGCATCTCCAACAAAGAATTTGCTGTATAAACAAAAGTTCTGATGCCTTGCTGCTAATAAAATACTGTGCAAAGCTGTAGATAGCACTGTCAAAAAAGTGATTTTTTTTTTTTTGAATGAACAAGGCAGCACCAATATGTTTTGTAGTATAAAATCTCAGATCAGTGAAACACTTTAGTGCAGTACATTGTGACTGTTCATGATACTCGAGTAGTATATTCAACTTTTAGCTTTTCTAGATTTCCGTGACTAATAACTTGTTGGCTGTAAAAATATTTTGATGGTCCACACATGTAGCTAAAAACTAGAGCAGTATTTTTAATACCTTTATTTAAAATAAGTTCTCTGGTCATTTTAATTAATCATTGACAATGTTCCCAAACTAGCTGTGAGACCGGTGAAATTGACCTCTAGAGGAATTATGATTGGCTAGTATTCTAGTGCATTCTTTAGGTTTACAAAAAAGTTGTTTTTTTAGGGTAATGACCTTGTTGAGCATTGCATGTAATTCTGCCGATTGTTCTTTGTTAATCCACAGTGCTTTTGCTAACCAAACTGCTATGCAAAGAGTCAAGTATTACAAGTTTACCAGAACTGTTTACCTTAAATTGTCAGCAGGAGCTTATTACAGGCATGCTGTTCTCATAATTAGATTCAGTATATCTGGGTAAGAGTAGTTGGAATATAGTGGATTTGCAAGTGTAATCATCATTACAATACAGGTTAAAACTTAGGCAGTTCTACAGCAATTTTCTGTAGAGTGAGCATGAAGAAACATTGTCCCGAATGATCCTGGATTCCTTTTGAATTGCTCCTTTTGAATCTCAATTTCTCCAGATTGCACAAGCCTGACTTATGTAGTGGATGAATTTGGACCATAAGTTGTTGTGTTTGCATTAGTCTTCACTTTTGTATTGATTGCTAGCCCACAGTCTTGAAATAAAAATAAAAAAATCTCTCAGGACATTCTATATAGCCGTGATGGCGAACCTTGGCACCCCAGATGTTTTGGAACTACATTTCCCATGATGCTTCACTACACTTCAGAGTGCATGGGCATCATGGGAAATGTAGTTCCAAAACATCTGGGGTGCCAAGGTTTGCCACCACTGCTATATAGTTTGTGTTTAGACTTTAGTTGAAAGGGCTTTGTAAATGAGAATTATTTTGAAAGAATGCACATCGGCAACTCCCTGCATAAGGAAAGATTGCCACTGAACAAGTGCTATGCATCAGTTCTTAAAATGTAAAATTTGGTATTACCATTCTTGTTATTCTTGTTTTCAAATTTAAATTGTGGGTCTGAACATCAGAATGAAGGGAACTCACAAGACCTGATTTACACCTACAGAGGTTTACCATGTCATCAATAGCAGCAAATGTGGCAAATGAGTGGTTTAAGATGATCTACAATCCCCTGCTGCCTTGTACACTGCTAAAGGCAGCTCTGTTAGTGACATCAGCTACCCCAGACTTTCTGAATGAATACAGCAATTGGTCTGTCTAGAGACACCACCCATTCTTCATTAAAAGTCACCATAGGGTTGGCATAACCATTATTTCACTTTATATGTCGGGTTCTAAAGAGTCACATCTAGATAGCAAGTAATTTGCAACCTTCTTGATTTATCTTTGGTTAGAACTGAACTGACCACATTTCATAGACAATTAGCCAGTTTTAATACCTAAAAAAAATAAGAATTGAATTAGGAAATATAGAATACCAGAATCCCCTGAAAATAAATCAAACGACTAAAAAAGAAAGAAGCTCGTTTTTACTAGTGCTCTGTTGGCCTAAACATCAGCTCTTTGATATTGTTATTTAGTTTCACTTCCTTACAAAGATAATATTAGTGATTAAACAGTGATGATTTTATTCCCGACTAATAGAAAAGGACTCCGGTGGAGTATGTAAGAGTCTTTCACAGTTTCTCAATATACATAAAGCAGGAGGCACGTGATAGTCAGTAGTAGCAACGTGGTTCTCCGGGAACAGCCGTACGTTTAGAGATGGGGCTTGAACTGGTTTCCTCGCTCGCAGGTTTCAAAATGAAAAGTGCTTGTAGCTGAAGCTGGTGTGGGATGATAGTGCATCTGGGTAAGGCAAATGAGAGGCAGTGAGGTGATCTCCGAATGGCGCTGTGGTAAAGGGGTCACACTAAAGTCCCAGGCTTGGCTTTTTCTTGTCCATACCACTGGACATCAGGTAATTCAGAATACAGAGCAGAATCTAGGTAGTAACTATCGTAGGTCCTGGAAGAAATACAAACTGCAATGATTATAGTGTACAAAGACAAGTATACAAATAAATATATCACAGACAGCCACCCCACTTCTATTAGATGGCATATGCACAGCTAGACTGTCAAAATAAAGAGCAATAAAAAGAAATGTCCCGCGCTATGGGTAAAATGATTTAAAATGCGTTCAAGCTGCTGCCCCTATCCCAACTACCACAGTTGGTGGAGTCTGTAGGGTTTGATATGGGAAGAAATAGGTGTGGCGCTGCTTGTTGAATGTGTGCCTTAAAGAGGTTGTAAACCCTCTCTTGGAACTTGTACCTATAGGTAAGCCTATAATAAGGCTTACCTATAGGTACTGTAAATATCTCCTAAACTTGCACCCTTTAGGAGATATTTACTTTTAATGCAGCTGATGATTTCATCAGCGCATGCGCTCTGAAGGAACGCCCCCCCTCCCGTGCCGTTCCTTCAGAGTCCTGTGCCGTGAATGGCGGGAGTGATGTAATCGCGCCTCCGGCCAATCAGTTGGCCAGAGGACGCGAACCAAGAAGCAGGACGGCTGAACATTTCGGCCATCCTGTCGCTGAGCAGGCGGCACTGCGGGGGCTTCGTTCTAAGGTAAGTATTTCACAATGAACTAGTATGCGGTGCATACTAGCTCATTATGCCATTGTCTTACAGGGTTTTTTTTTTTTTGTTTTTTGGGGAGGGTTTACTTCCTCTTTAATGGTGACTGTGTGTAACCCAAATTAATTGCTAAATACATACATGAATATATGCTAAAATATATATAATTTGAATATACATGATAAACTGACTTCACTATATTAGAAAATATTCTTGTGAATAACGTGACATGTGCTAAAAACCTAACAAAATCAAACTCCGTCCATAAAAATCAGCAAAAATGAATAGCAAGTCCATAAAGTGACATGTGCCTTTAGGAGATCCATATATATATATATATATATGCAAATATGCAAAATGAACAGTAGTCTTAGGGTTCATATAGACCGGTATTCTTGTAATAAGCAGCTTTTTCCATTTATGTGCAGTTCTGCCCAAATGTGGGAGTGCAAATGAAAAACACAGCAAGACAAGAAAAGGCTATGTTTAACCTTCCTAGTCTGCAATTCATTTGCACCTTAAAGGGGAGAAAAAAATGCTGCCTGCTTGGAGGGCTCCTGCCATAATTGGCAAATTTTCAAGTTATGGCACACATGCCTTACAAGTGTTCCCTTCTCCAGTGTTGTGCGATTTT
Source organism: Pelophylax lessonae (assembly GCF_965119305.1). NCBI lineage: Eukaryota > Metazoa > Chordata > Amphibia > Anura > Ranidae > Pelophylax > Pelophylax lessonae. The sequence goes on from NC_138771.1 coordinate 177,353,061, forward strand.
GACTCCTATTGTCACCATCTCCTCTGCTGCTATGGTCAGGTTTTCAGGCATCCTCTGCAGCCATTGATGAGGTAACTCCTGCACATGTACACAGGAATTACTTTGTCCATTCTCAGCATCTTATAGATGCCCAGAACGAGTCAGAAGCATACACTTTACTACATATGGGAAAGAAGACATTTTTTGACAAGGAAGATTTTGCATGCGTCTTCTTCAAAAAATCCCAAAATGTATTTTAAAGAGTTTAGCTGTGCTTTAATGGAACATGCTGTGACCAAAGCAGGTCAAATGCAGCTTCTGGAAGGCCATCTACACCACTACATTGAGTCAGTAGGAATTGCATTGGATGTGTGTTTCAATTGCACCTCGAATGCAGGACAAAAAACGCATGTTTACATGAGACTTTTGTTGGCTGAGAGGTCTTCTGGGTATATAATTACCCTTCTTGTGAATGTGGCCATTGTAAAATTCCATATTAATATTATTATTAAAAAAACCTTTGTTTGACTTTCTAATCGTTACTTGGGTCAAATCAGTGTTTGTTTGTTTTTTACCACAGTGACAATACAGTTTGAAGAAGCAAAATAGAAACATTTTTCTCGAACATTGTATGTGGCTTTCTTTCAGGAAATTGCTTTTAAGAGTTAATTTTAAAGTACTTTTGAATGACATTCCTCAAGTCATCGAATGCTTGTATGAATGTTCATTTAAAAATCGCCTAGGGTATGGCCAGCTTTAGTATACCTTTAAAGACAGTATGGAGTAAACTTCATAAGCCGTTTAGTCAACGTCCCAGTGTTGGTGTTCTTTCAAGCATTATGAGCAGGTGTGTGGCTTTATACAGTTATTTACAGTTGTGTGCAAATTGGACCTCCCTGGTTTTATTAAACACCTGACTGCTGGATTATGATGTATGTGCTTGCAATGACCTGCACCTCCCTTGGTAGTTATAAATGGACTGAGCTGGTTGGCCATTTCATTTCATCTTCCCCCCTTTACCTAGTTGTTAAATTACATTGGAAATTATAAATGTTTAGTTTGGCTTCAAATGGTTCAATAAAGTGTTTTCATTAATAAATATCATGTATATTTACCAGCTAGAAATAAAATGTCACATTTCCTAGGTTGTACTTTCAGTTACATTAATTTCTGCGATTTGTTCTTTTTAATCAGCAATTTATTTGTCTTAACAGCTGACTGGATGTTGATGTATATAGAGGAAGAATCAACAGAAATAGATAAACAACTATACAGTAGAGCTTAGCCTCAGTGTCGGAGAAGCAGCACACGGAGGCAGTCAACTCATATACTAAAAATAAATATTTTGGTATAAGGATAGAGCAGTGAGATGAGCTCATCACCCTGCTGCTTCTCTTTTCACTGTCCAGTCAAAGGCTTAAGGAGGGATGAGACCTGTTAATGTTACTCAAAGTATAAGTCCGGAGTAGAACTAACTAAACTTAAAACTGCCCCTATCAACCCTTTAACTCCTATACCAATCAATCTGATGCGATCTACTTCCTGGTTACGGATTGATAGCTCTGTTTACATAATACTTTCTGGCCTGTGGGGTCCACTTCCTGTTTATGGACCGCAAGGTGGTGGTATGGGAGGACTGAGAACCTCCCTACCACCGGTGGAACCCAATCAGTGTAATGGCTGGCCACCTGTCTTATATATGGCTCAATGCTGAACGCTAGTCACGCCACTGATGATGCCATCGCTGATGAAACGCGTAGACAGGAGACTAGATGTGTGACATCATCGCGCACCTGCACGTGGCACCATCTTTTAGGTTGGAAACAATCGGTTTCCAGGAGACAACTGTGATTTTAAAATCTGTCAAATGTAAGTTCAACCATTGGAATAAAATTTATTTTATTTTATTTGAATGTACTACCCTATGAGATGTCTCTCTTTTATCTATGAGCCTCTGGAGAAGTTTGGAGTGGATTTATTGCCATATCCTGAGGATCCTTGGGAATCGAATGGTGCCTGTGTCCTGTTTGCCAAAGAATAGTGTCAAGCTCTTTTGACCTTCTGTGTAGGGGGTCCACATCCTGGGGTAAGAGGCAGTGTGTTTGGTGTTGGTGGTGGCTCTTCCTGGACTTCTATTCAAGTACCCTTTGCACTTGCTTCTTTGTTTTTTATTCAATCTTTTTAGATCTATTGGACTTTTAACATTAGCGCTGCACTTTTTGTGATATCCTATACCAACTACCCTGTAGAAGGAAGATGCCTATTCTCCTGTACAGTCAGGTCACGTGATTGGCAGGTCACGTGATCCCAGCAGCGGCCTCTGGGGAGAATAGCGACAGCTGACAACAGATGCCTATAGGTGATGTCACCACACAGGCATTTCATTCGTTTTCGGTGCTCTCCTATCTTTACTGAAGCAGGCTGCTGGGGAGTACCTTGAGAATAGATAAGTATATGCATCTTCCGTTTACAGGGTAGCTAGTATAGGAGTTAGATGGTGGGTGGTACTGTAAAATGTGCCCTGAAAAAGAACAAGGAATTTATCTAATTTTTTTCTCTTCTGTCTGATAAAGAGTTCTTCCCGGTCGGACAACAACATGAGGGGCAACATTTGTATATACTGCAGAGATGTACTACATATAACTTTTTGTATTTTGCCTAAACATACGGTTTGACAATAAGATATAAGCTGCACAGAAAGTGCATTGTTTCCAGTGTGCTGCCTCATTTTTTGCAGTGTCAGAAATACAACCTTTGTGTAACTCTGCAAAGCAGCAAAGAGAGCCTGCATATAAAATATAAATATAGAACTATATACAGAAAGGTTTTCAAAGAATCATTACCCACTACTAAGATTTACAACAAGCTGACAGAAAAGACCACACACTGCCTTTAACAATGGAATGCCTGTAAATATTTACAGCTAGCTGTAATTTTGCCTTTCCCTGTATAACCAGCAAGAGTATTTAATTTTGCAGTAAAATCTGCTCTATGGCATTAGGATTGTTCATTGAACCACAAACGGACATTATCTACACAAATGAGGTATAAATGATATAGAAGATGAATTTCCATGCACAATGTGACCGGGTCACTTGGATGTGTCATAAGAATGAATACAATACCTCTATTCATCAGTACTTTGGTGACTTGAAGACTCAGACCCATCCAAAGTGGGTGAGTTTTCTGTTTCATCTCTGAGCAGAGGAGAGCAGTGGGAGGAAAAGTAGAGATACAGTGAGGAAGACGTTTATTAGTGACAAGTTAAAACAGCTTGGAAAAGAAGAAGACCAGCAGTAGAATTGCACATAGGTTAGTATTTAGTGAAATTTAATAAAAAGGACTCTAAGCTTAAAGATGAAAAACTTTCCAACCTCCTATACTGTGGTCAAGTATTTCTTAAGTGACACTTAAGCAATTGGACAGAGATCACATGCAAGGCAATTACACACCCAAATCTGATCCTCTAATTTCATTGTAAGCATGGAGATTCCAAGTCATGGCAATAAAGCAGATGGCAGGTCATCAGGTACCTGCCCTAAGAGGTGCTATCAGGATAGAGCTATTGACATTCTGATGGACTTTTGACGACTGCAGAATTTAGGGTGCCTTGCTTTTTCCTGGGGTTTTTAAGCTTCAGATGACTTTCTTTTTAAAAATTTAGCAATCTTTAAATATTTTTTTTTAGCTTCCTTCTTTTTTAACCACTTAAGCCCCGGAGGATTTGGCTGCTAAAAGACCAGGGGTTTTTTGCGATTTTTTACTGCGTGACTTTAACGGACAATTGCGCGGTCGTGCGACGCTGTACCTAAACGAATTTGACGTCCTTTTTTTCCCACAAACAGAGCTTTCTTTTGGTGGTATTTGATCACCTGTGCGATTTTTTGATCATGCGCTATAAACAAAAAAAGAGCGTCAATTTTGCAAAAATAACAATGTTTTTCACATTTTTTTATATGAAATTCCCCCCCAAAAAAATGTAAAAATCAAAATTTTTTAACATTTTCGGCCAATTTGTTTTATGCTACATATGTTTGGTAAAAAAAATCGCAAAAAGCGTATTTTGATTGGTTTGCGCAAAAGTTATTGCGTTTACTAACAAAGGGAAAGATTTTTGTCATTTTTGGTGTTTTTTTTTAACGCGTAATGGCGGCGATCTGTGATTTCTTTTCCGGTACTGCGACATTGAGGCGGACAGATCGGACCCTTGACTGACATTTTTGACACTTTTGGGGTTACCAGTGACATTACTGCAGTAATCAGTGCTATACATATGCACTGTTACTGTAAAAATGACACTGGCAGGGAAGGGGTTAACTGTATTGGAGAGGGAGGGGTTAAGTGTGTCCTAGGGGCGTGATTCTAACTGTATAGGGACATGGCTATTGGTGTAAAAACAGAGATCAACGGTCCTACATAGTAGGACCGTCTGATCTTCATTTTTACACCAGGGAGAATGACGGGCGGCTTGTTTACATAAACCGCTCCGCCTTTCTCCCTTCACCGGAGTGATCGTAGTGTGACCGGCGGACATCGGGTCCGCCGGTCACACGCACTGACTTGTCAGTGAATGAGCCTCGGCGGGCGCGCGCCCGCCCGCCCGCAATTGGCTCTCAAGTCAGTGACAGGCGAGTGACGTACGTCACTCTGCCTGGCCGGGGCTGACCGCCGCAGTATATAGTCGTGCGGCGGTCGGCAACCGGTTAAAAGTATGATCAGAACTTTTTATGCCATACTTTCTTTGTGGGTCACAGAAGTATACTCACTTTTGCTCTCCTGTGACCCAGAGTCAACTTATAGCAGCTAACGTCACAGAGCTGCACTAGGTTCTGGAAGTACCCCGACCATATTGTTGGGATCCACTCAGCTGCCTGATTATAAGCTGGCTCCAGCTCTCAGCGTGTGACTGAGAGCTTAAGCCAGTTCTCTTGCCCCCTCTCCTGGTTGGCACGCCAGTGAGAACTGGATGGGCAGAGTAGAGAGCGGTGACTGACAGTCACTGCTCTCCGCACACCAAGAGTGATCAGTGGTCACCTGATTGAACAGTTCTCTGTTTTACAGCTGCAGCATCACACCGACGATGCTACAGCATAGAGGTAAGTATGTATGTTTTGCTTTTTTCTTTTTTTTCTTTTTTACACCCCAAACCTCTCCTTAAAGCAATGCATTTAAATCTGCAGTAATGTCTACTAATACACAGCAGCTTTCTCTTGTATGTAAAGTACACATCAGCTCTTCTCAGGACAATGGAACAAACATTTATATTAGCGCGTGGGAAGAAAAAAACAGGTCACCAGAAATGCAAAATTTAATTGTAAATTAGGGACTTGATTAAACACAAATCTGACTGCCTCTCATTTAGCAAAATATTTGCAACAATTTCATGCATATTTGTAAATCTTGTTTCTGGGATTGTGAGCAGCAAACTGTGATAGATTTAGAAGGGTATGTGACACATTTAGCATAGGAAGACTTTCCTTTCAAACAAATGCAAAAGTAAAGGGCAGGTTTAGTCCTGTTTCAGAGCTACTTTAGAGCAGAAGAAGGAGGAAGCTATAGTTGAAGCTGAGTTCTTAAAGTAAACCTGTTGCAGAATCTGCCTCTTTGTTACTGTTTAGCATCGTCTTGCTGTACAACAGAAATGATGAATGTCCCCCATTATGTAGTACAGCAAATCTGTAGAATTGATCATATTAGTACTGCCATGTCCATGATATACTGTAGCAAGCTTTCACATTGGTTTAGTTGTCTTGCAGACCACCCCAGGAGTCCCAAAACACAGGGTGTTCTTTTATGTAGACAGCAGCCATCTATCATTGTAAATAATCCCAGCCCTGTTCCCAATCTCTCTGACCCCCCCCCCCCCCCAAAACCCCACACCCCATGCCTTGTTCATCAATATGATGAGGGGTTCACTGGCCAACAGTAATATGAGAGACAGGCAGGACAAGGAGAGGCCAAACTTAACCACAAGTGCTATTCGCATAACAGAGAGCCCCAAGCTTATGGGGGTTACCAGGGCACTCTATTACAGAAGTGAACGGATATAGCGATACCCAGGACAAGTCTTCGGAAGCACTGGCTAGCATTACATGGACAACATTTTAACTGAAAACATAGACATAAAACTCCTAACTCAGCTTAATGAGTTTGGAGTTTTCAGATTTCCTGGCTGCAAACTTGTGCCAGGTCAGTGACTTACATACTAGGTACTGAAGCCATGATCACGATGAAAAGCCTGAGTTTGCACATTTAAAAAAACAAGTCTGATATGGCAGCTGCCACAATTCCTTCCTCGCAGGATTACTTTAATAAGGATCCCCTATCCACATTCCTTTCATTCCAGCCACTTAGGAGGTCTGTTTACACACCCCATGATGTCATTGTCTGACAAATAAGAATGGTATGAAATGCTCCAGCCATTCCCTTTAATGAAAAGGCAGGTAGTTAAGTGTGAATGCTAATGATCTATTAGGCATAAAAGACTTACCCAGTCTGCCAGGTTAAAATGTGGTGAGGGCTGCTAGGAGGTGTGGCTGTTAGATCACTACAAGGCGTTGAACTTCTTTGACCATGGGGTAAGGCAGCTGGGATAGAAGCACAAACAAAAAGTTAGGAGGTCAGACTATGCAGCTAATGAAAGCAGATATAGTCGAACAATCACATTCCATTCAACATAAGTCACATTAAGGAAAGCTTTGATCTGGGAAGCAAATCCAAGGTTAGTGCAGACAGTCATATAAAGAACGCTCAGCCACTTAGTAACACAATGATACTTTTGGTTGCAGTATAAGTTCTAACATGCATTTTCCCATACACACATGCATGGTAGGTTCTATATTAATATAGATTGAAGGAAAAAATATAGTATATGTGATTATTTCTTTTGACTCCTTCCAATAAATTGCTTTTACAGTCTTTATTAGTTTGACATCAACATGTTCTGTAGCTTTTACAAAAGAACCTTAAGGTGCCCTGTTATAAAGCAACGACATGGCGACCTTACAATAGCAGCCATAATGGTGCTGAAAAATCATGTGATTAGCCACTCCACCAATCACAGAGTGTTCTCTGCAACATCATGCAGAGAATATCCCCTGGGACAATAAAAGCTTCACACAGTGACCTACATTTTCTGAATAGGATATGATAAATGCAAGGGCAATGTGGAGTAAACACACTTTGGTGTCCAGTATAAAAAGTTATCCTCTGTTATAAATGAGGGGGGGGGGGTCTTAGGCTGTAGGTAAACCTTTATTCATCTCTGTAGAAATGATGCATTGCAGGGAAGCATCATCTATCAAGAATAGATGCAGGAACTCTTTTCTCCACCCCCTACCCACCTCCGAGGAATGTTCTTTGGTTCCACTCCTTGCCCATTTTCCAGTACTGCCCTTTATGGAGAATACAGAAGCTAGTATAACTTTTTTGTGGCAAGTAATTTGTATGCAGCCAGCAACAATAATAGACTCTACATCAACAATATATCCCCCCCCCCCCCCCCAAAAAAAAAAAAAAAAATGACCACCCACAACAAAAAATCCCCCAGAACAACAATAGACCCCCGACAGCAACAACAAATCTCCCCACAGCCAGCATCAACAGTAGACCTCTCCTAGCAACAACTGACCCCCCCCCCAGCAACATAGGACCCACCCCACTAACAATAGATCCTTCACCAATAACAAAAGGCTTCCAAAGCAACAATAGACTCCCTCCACACAACAATGGATCCCCTCCAGCTACAACAGATCCCCAGCAGCCAGCATCAGTAGGCCCTTCAGCACACCCCAGCACCCATTGCATACATTTAGTAAAAGAGGTGCCAGAACTGCGTTTCTCCGCATTTCTGCTGAAAAAAAGCCCTGATCATCTGCAATTCAGAATCCTAGAATCCATAGTGGAAAGAACAGCCAGAATTATGAGAAGGCATAGCACTGAAAGTCTGCGTTGCCATTTTAGTGCTTCCCCAGTCTGCACAATGTACAACTAGGAACACACATCTCACTTTTCATGTAATCTTCTGACATTTCCTTTTCTCTGTTCTTTGTACATAAGCCTTAGTATGCTGTGTGGATGTTCTACATGGTGGTCTTGCCATTCCAAAGTATGATTTTTTATTGCTCTTCTGGTAAAATACTTCCTATTATGATATATCCTGTTGTAAGCTGTTGGCGTCAAGACTGAAAACAAAAGGAATGTCACCTTCCTCTGCAGGGCAATGCACTTTGCTACATTTTGATACATAGAATTGTAACTGAAAATTCCAAACTGATTCATATCTAATTTATAATGCATTCTCCTAATTAAGACTGTGACCCATATGTCTAAGTTTACACATAGCTTGCACTAGTTTCCCAGTGATCTTAAAGAGCAATTTCCTTACAGGAAACATACGCTCTCTTTAAGGTAAAAGGGCACATCTGGAATACTAGCATCAAACATAAAATATCCTAATGGACACATCGAAAACTATCCATCATAGGCTTAAATACAGAGAATAGTTCCACCTCATTCATTAAATGATGACTGCAGTATTTGGTTAACTATTTGTTGTTGGACTGACTGCTTCCATGTTCAAGTACAGTGCAGTCATCAAGGGAGTGGACTGTGGGCGGATTGTAAAGTGCATTCTGGACTGGGGCCACGAGCTTCAGTTAACTTCAGGCTACAAGCATTGCTGAGATTTGTAGTGCATTCTGAATATTACATCACAGGGCGCCTTCTCGTAGTAACTTCATCTCCATCTTAGCCTTTCTTAATTTCAGAGAAAGATGGAAAGGAGTTTGAGAATAGGCATCTAACTGAGAAAGTTCTATCAGCATTTATTTTTATCATGAACTTGAAGATTTACTTTAAACTTAACATAAGTGATTGTAAAGTCTAATTTTTTTTTTAATTAAAATAATAAACAGGTTTATACCTACCTGTTCTGTCCAAAGGCATTGCACAGAGCCTTATCTCCTCTTCTAGGGTCCCCAACTGGCGATCTCTTCTCTTCCTCCTTCTGTGTCTGCTCCCATAACAAGCTGCTTGATATGGGGGCAGACGTGCGTGCTCGATCCTGAGCCAAGGTGTGTGTATCCATAGAAGCACACAGTTCAGCTCGGTCCCGCCCCTCACTCTCTGTTCACTAGTTTTGACTAACAGCAGCAGGAGCTTATAGCTCCCGATGTTCTCAGCAAAGCTTGTGAGGCCAGGAAGGAAGAATGCATTAATGTTAAAAACTTTAGACTTTAATATTACTGCAATTATGGCTATAGCCATTTTTGTTTTTGCATTTCAAGAAAAAGGTAGGGATATCCAACACACTGATGGTTTTGACTACTATCAGCTGCCAGGTCCATCTGTTACTGCATCTTTATGGCTAAAGCTGGCAATACAGAAATAGATTGCACTCTGCAAAACTTTGCCTCTTTGGCCACAGGAGACCCAATTTGCAATTTTTGCCAATCCACAGTGAAGGGCAAATTTGATCCATACGGGCAGTAGGCCATATGCACTGATACATTTTGAATATGCCCAGGGCAATTAGATATTTGATACCACCAAGATCTGTAGACAGCAATTGCACAAGCTAATTATTTGTAATTAAGATTTAAAAAAATAAAAATCATTGGCATACAGACACTGTCCAAGCATTTCGTTATTATAGCTGAACTACACTGTGTCAAACTAAAAGCGCTATTTAATTAATTTTTAATGTTCAGATCAAACTCCCTCATTCGTCCATGTTTTCATTTTATCTATTTACTAATACTAGCAGCATGAGGATTCAAAATAGGCAATGTTAATTGAGAGAGTGAAGTTCCACTTTAAAGAACTATCATTACAATTTTTTTACATCATTCCTTGTTACATTTTCCGCCATGGGTAAAGTATATGCAGTGCTTTGTCCTATGTAGCTACAGTGGGTTCTTAAGTCTAGGTATAAAGTCTGACCTGTCCCCCCACTCCCTGTCAAGTCCAATAACAGCTTGGAAGGAGATGGACTCATCATAACTGCATCTGGTCTCGGTTTAGAAGTTCGGCTGAGACAAACTGTGGCAAGAGGAATGCAGCGGCTAGCATGCCCCCTCTACCTCTGGTTTCCTTTCAGGAAAGTGGTCTGAGCCAAGATAAGCTGCAGTTACGATAGATCCATCTCCTTCCAAGCTATTGTCAGATTTGCCATGCGGGGAGGGGAGCAGGTAGCACAAAGTACATGGAGGAAAACTTGTAAGAATGTTAAGTGGGCACAACTCAAGGGCCCACAGCATGGGAGTGTGGTCGCCACAAGTTAAAATGTATTTTAAATAATATTAAAAAAATAAAAAACATTTTTAGGTATATGTAGCTTTAAATCCTAGAGACGTGGGTCACGGGTAGTTGTGCGCTTTGGGAATGTTCGGCTTATTAAACACCCTCATGACTGACCCTTTCTCAGTTGTCTTGAATTGGCTTGGGGAGCTCCGCTCCCCCCCACCCTGTCGTGGCACCTCTTATGTGGTTTTGTCACCCTTGGATCAAGGGGGGGACTTTGCTTAAATTAATTCATGTTTTATTGCTCGAGTTCTATTACATTTTATTAAATGAGTCATTATTAAAGGTTTTAATATTTTAAGTTGTAATAGATATATTTATTCGTTTATTTTTGCTTTTAATAAAGTTTAAAGAATTGATTTTAATACCAAGAAAGGTGCCGCGGCCATTTGAATACCATTCTTGATGTGTGGTTATTTTATATAGTGTTTTAGAATAACATTTTGTGTGATGGTGCGACCTACAATCCCATGGGTTACTTCTGAACAAATCAGCTCTGTGAATTAGATAATATATGATGAGAGAGAGATGCAAACCTGGTTAGAAAAGCACAGAAAAACAAACAGGTAATGTATTAATGAAATATTAAACTGAAGGTGGTAAACCTACGACAATGTATTTTGAAGGATCACACGATGCAAAGAAGAGTGGAGTTTCTCATCAACGTGTAATAAGCCCACACCATGCTTATCACATGACTCCCACATTCTACACACTCTGTCCAATGCATCCCCGGAGCCGTTCAGCCGGACAAAGCACAGGAATGACCTGACACAAGAGTTGCCATGGAGACAATACCTATAAAGTTTTGTGTTACAATTCAGACTTCGTTAATATTCATGTGCTGCCTCTAGGCAATCTTTGAAAGGCCACAGAAAGAAAAGCACCACAGGAGCTTTCATTTTACAGAAATTTAATATGCTGATGAAATTCTTCCTAATGGCAGAAAGTATCAAACAACATCTAGGCCTGGTTTAATAAAATATAACAGAAGTTCAGTTCAGGTATTTTTTTTATTTTATATAAAATGATAGTTAAAGCTAAGGGTTTATGTAGTGCCCTAAAGCCTCACACTATCATTAGACATAATCTGACTGTTTACTACAACGATCAAACCGTCAGATAATTTGCACTTCACTGGCTTCTAAATCTACTTATCAGCACATCATGGTGGGAATTTTTACAAATCCTAACAGCGGCAAGTTTAGGCAGAAAAATATTGGATCAATTATTTGCACATCATACAAACCCACTATCCAAGTTGAAGCCCAGCCAAAACCTTCATTCTTGATTGGGAGAGGAAAGGCTCTTTATTGTTAGGGAGATTTTTTTATTTTATACTTTCTGTCCAAATGACAACATTTTTGCAATTCTATATTCTAACCGTGCCTTTCCAAGTTTGATCTTTTATATGAATTTTCTCCAATTTTTGTATTATTATTATTATTATTATACAGGATTTATATAGCGCCAACAGTTTGCGCAGCGCTTTACAATGTGAAGGAAGACAATACAGTTACAATACAGTTCAAAACAGGAGGAACTAGAGGGCCCTGCTCGTTAGAGCTTACAATCTAGAAGGGAGGGTCAAGTGAAACAAAAGGCAATAACTGTGGGGGATGGGTTGATGGAGAAAAAGGAGGTACATTTGTTAGGGGTTGGTAGGATAGGCTTCTCTGAAGAGGAGGGTTTTCAGAGATCGCCTAAAAGCTAATAGAGTGGGGGATAATCGGACAGATAAGGGTAAGGAGTTCCATAGGATTGGAGAGGCTCTGGAAAAGTCCTGGAGGCGAGCATGGGAGGAGGTGATGAGTGAGCTAGAGAGCAGGAGGTTTTGAGAAGAACAAAGAGAGCGATTAGGTTGGTATTTTGAGATGAGGCTGGTGATGTAGCTGGGGGCTAGGCTGTGGATTGCTTTGTAAGATGTTGTAAGTATTTTGAATTTAATTCGTTGGGTGAGCGGAAGCCAGCGGAGGGCTTGACAGAGAGGAGCGGCGGACACTGAGCGATTGGTGAGGTGGATGAGTCTGGCGGCAGCATTCATGATGGATTGAAGGGGGGATAGCCTGTGTAGAGGTAAGCCAATGAGAAGGGAATTGCAGTAGTCGAGGCGCGAGATGACCAGGGAGTGAACTAGGAGTTTTGTTGTGTCTTTGGTTAGAAAGGGGTGTATTTTGGAGATGTTGCGGAGGCTGAGGCGGCAAGATTTGGACAGCGATTGGATGTGGGGTTTGAAGGAGAGTTCAGAGTCCAGGACAACACCTAAGACCTTGGCATGTGGGGATGGGCTGATGGTAATGCCGATGATATTGACGGAGAAATCAGGGGAAGGGGCACGCGGTGGAGGAAAAATTATAAGCTCAGTTTTTGGATCGATTTAGTTTGAGGAAGTGGTGAGACATCCAGACCGATATATCTGATAGTAAATTAGTGATGCGTGAGGAGACTGAGGGAGAGAGCTGAGGAGTGGATAGGTAGATTTGGGTATCGTCAGCGTAGAGGTGGTATTGGAAGCCGTGGGAGGCTATCAACTGACCTAGAGAGGAGGTGTAGATTGAAAATAGGAGGGGTCCAAGAACAGAGCCTTGGGGGACTCCAACAGAGAAGGGAAGAGGAGAGGAGGAAGTAGAATTGTAGGTAACGCTGAAGGTGCGGTTAGATAAGTAAGAAGATAACCAGGTGAAGAGTATAGTCACGGAGACCAAAGGCATGGAGTTTTTTGAGGAGGAGGGGATGGTCAACCGTATCAAAGGCAGCAGAAAGGTCCAGAAGTAGGAGTACAGAATAGTGTCCATTGGTTTTGGCCGTTAGCAGATCGTTTGTCAGCTTTAGGAGTGCAGTTTCAGTGGAGTGTTGAGGCCGAAATCCAGACTGAAGAGGATCAAGGAGGCTATTCTCGGCAAGTTGGTCTCACAGTCGGTTGTAGACTAGACGTTCGAGGAGTTTGGATGAAAAGGGGAGCAAGGAAATAGGGCGTAGGTTGTTCAGATTGGTTGGGTCCAGTGAGGGTTTTTTAAGTATGGGGCTGACTAGTGCATGTTTTAGAGAGTTGGGGAAGATGCCAGAAGAGATGGAGAGATTGAAGATGTGGGTTAGAGAGTGTAGAATAGGGCCAGAAGGTGAACGTAGCATTTGCGAGGGAACAGGATCCAGAGGGCAGGTCATTAAGTGGACGTTAGCAAGTAGTTAGGAACCTCGTCTGTAGTGGCGGGGTTGAATGAGGGAAGTAATGATCGCACTTGTGGGCGTGAAGCATAAGGCATGGAGGAAGGTATCTGAACAGCAACGATCTCCTTACGAATTGTGTCAATCTTCTGTTTGAAGTGGTTGGCAATCTCCTGGGCAGTGAGTGAGTCAGTGGGAGGGGGTAGTGGAAGACGGAGTAGAGAGTTAAAGGTAGCGAATAGTTGCCGGGGGCGTGATGACAGGCTGTTAATGAGAGTCATAAAATAGGTCTGTTTGGCAGTGTGGAGACTGGAATTGTATTTTTGGAGGGCGGATTTATATTGGTTGAAATCCTTCTGAGACCGAGTCTTACGCCATAGGCGCTCAAGAGCACGGCTATGCTTTTTCAGACTTCTAGTGTTATCGGTTTGCCAAGGTTGGAGGGGTCGGGGCCTGATTCGGTGTGTGGTGAGGGGGGCCAATGTGTTCAGGGAGGCTAAGAGTGAAGTGTTGTAGACAGAAGTGGCTAGGTTGGTGCAGGACAGGGGTGCAATATTGTCATAGAGGTGGCCGGTAGCTGAGTAGAGAAGAGAAGGGTTGAGATGGCGTAGGTTTCTGCGGGTAACTGTACGGTAGCTGGAGGGAGAGGAGGTGGAGTAGAGGGAGAGAGTGAAACTAATAAGGTAGTGATCAGAGAGAGGGAAAGGATTGTTGGAAAGGTTGTGCGGGGTGCATAGGTGGGAGAAAACAAGGTCAAGGATATTGCCTTCAGAGTGAGTAGAAGCGTGTATCCATTGCTTCAGGTCAAAGGAGGAGGTTAGATTGAGAAGTTTGGAAGTGGTAGGAGTGTTAGTATTAACAGGGATGTTGAAGTCGCCGAGAATGATTGTGGGGATTTCAGAAGAGAGAAAGTAGGGTAGCCAGGCGGAGAAGTCATCAAGAAAGGTTGATACTGGTCCAGGGGGGCGGTAGATCACAGCTATCCTTAGAGAGACAGGGGAGAAAAGACGAATGCAGTGTACCTCAAATGAGGAGAGTGACAGAGAGGGAGGCAGCTGAAGTACTTGAAAGGAGCTATGTGGGGCTAGAAGGATCCCGACACCCCCTCCCTTGCGTCCGTTGGGTCTAGGGGAGTGAGTCCATAGAAGACCACTTTGGGATAATGAATTTTCTCCAATTTTTGTATTGACATTTTAACTGTTTATTGAGATACATTATAAATCAGCTCCTAACCCTACACCCACATGTTTTAGTGTGGTGTGACCTAGTTGAACCAATATGAACAGGTTTTTACTATACGGATGCAACATTGTAATCATGTAATATTTGTTTTATAATACTGTAATCATGAATTATCTATTTGTTGATGAGAATAAAAATTACATTACCATTCTCTACATCATATTGCGTTATGATTCTACTTGTGTACACATTCGGTATATATCTAATGTATTTACTATATGTCAACTGCATTCTCCGCACTCATTTAGAGCCGGTTCACATAGGCGCGACCCGACTTTGCCGGGCGACCTGTGAAGTCGAGGTGCGCAGCTCGCACCGCGACCTTGGAGCGGCATGCACGGACTTCATATCATTGAAGTCAATGCAGGTCGCTCCAGGTCACCCCAAAGTAGCTCAGGACCCTTTTTCTAAGTCGGAGCGACTTGTGTCGCTCCTATTAGAACGGGTCCTGTGCTAATCTATGGCAGGCGACTTGTCAGGCGACCAGGTCGCCTGACAAGTCGCCCCAGTGTGAACCGGCTCTTAAAGTCCCATCTCCCTTTTCTTTTTTCAATTGCATACTGGGATGGAGACACAATGGCCTAGCGCACGTGTCTCATTTAAAGCTCAAATCTCTTGCCTCTTTTAGAGATTTTATTATTCTTTATGTCCAAATGACAACATTTTCACTGATGCAGGAAATGAGGGAAAATCTGTCCAGTTATAAGAGCAATAATACAGTTTATTGCTATATGATATTCTGGTTTTGATTTTTCTTGCTTCCTGCCCTAGGTATAAGAGTGTCACAGTATAGGAAATGGACAAAAATGTCCTCAAAGAGGCCACAGACAGCAACACAAATTCCATCATACTCTATCCAAAAAAAGAAAAAAAAAGTAGTAAAATTAGTAAAATGAATTATCTTTAAGCAATTTTAATTGGGGTTACCTCTCTGCAGTAGGTAACCATCTAACATACACTATGTTACCAAAAGTATTGGAACACCTGCCTTGACATGCATGAACTTTAATGGCATCCCAGTCTTAAGTTCCATGCACACTGGGCTTAAAAAACGACAGTTCTCCTGGCAGGAAAAAACGCTCATATAGAGCATTTTTTGTACAGAGTTTAGACGAGCTTAGGAGAGTTGTGTTTTTTCTGCCAGTAAACTCCAATCAAAAACACAAACCAGAAGGTTTTTTTTTCCTGCCTCTAAACGTTGAGCCTAAAATATGCCCTTGATTGTCCCAATGTGCATGGACACATAGGATAACATTAAGCGGTTTCATTAGGTAGTACACAAAACTCCTGTAGTAGCAGCGATTTTTAAGCATGGAGCCTCAGTCTGTAGAGTTCAATATTGAGTTGGCCCACGCTTTGCAGCTATAACAGCTTCAACTCTTCTGGGAAGGCTGTCCACAAGGTTTAGGAATGTGTCTATGGGAATGATTGATCATTCTTCCAAAAGCGCATTTGTGAGGTCAGGAACTGATGTTGGAGAGTAGGCCTGGCTCGCAGTCTGCGCTATAATTCATCCCAAAGGTGTTCTATCGGGTTGAGGTCAGGACAATGTGCAGGCTAGGCAAGTTTCTCCACCCCAAACTTGCTCATCCATGTCTTTATGAACTGTGCTTTGTTTACTGGTGCGCAGTCATGTTGAAACAAGAAGGGCCAACCCCAAACTGTTCCCACAAAGTTGGGATAATGAAATTATCCAAAGTACCTTGGTATGTTGATGCCATAGGAGTTCCCTTCACTGGAACTAAAGGGCCAAGCCCAACCCCTGAAAAACAACCCAACACCATAATCCCCCTTCCAGCAAATGATTTAGACCAATGCAAAAAGCAAGATCCATAAAGACATGGATGAGCGAATTTGGGGGTGGAGGAACTTGACTGACCTGCACAGAGTCCCGACCTCAACCCGATAGAACACCTTTGGGATGAATTAGAGCAGAGACTGCTAGCCAGGCCTTCTCTTCAACATCAGCGCCTGACCTTATAAATGCACTTCTGGAAAAATGGTCAAACATTCCCATAGACACACTCCTAAACCTTGTGGACAGCCTTCCCAGAAGAGTTGAAGCTGTTATAGCTGCAAAGGGTGGGCCAACTCATAATTGAACCCTATGAACTAAGACTGGGATGCCAATACATTTCATGTGCATATAAAGGCAGGCGTACCAATAGTTTTGGTAATATAGTGTAGATAATACTCTTCCAGAGCAAACAATACGGGTCTTATAGTTGACTTGCATTGCTCAGATGTAATGTATACCTTGATTCATACAAGAGAGCCACAGTAAGATGTTAAATGGTATTAAAAGATGGATATACATGCTGGCATCACCCAACATGGCAAGATTTTCTTTTTCTAAGTATACACATAAGCATGCACAATCAAATTGTCCAAGTGCTTGTTGATCTCTCTGAAGCGGGAGAGATGGGTGTGACAGACCTCTCTGGCTCCGACTTCTCTTTATGTAAAATCACTTGTAACTGGCAGTAATTATCTATCCAAGCCTGTAGCTATAAATTCGATCAGCCAAGTATGGCAGATGTCCTTCAGCTCACTTGGACAATCTGCCAGTGCCTAATATTCCAATCTCCAAATACAGAAGATATAGTTGCTGATTATAGCAGATGCAAGGCTGTATGCAGTCTATAAACAGAAGGCAAGCAAAGATGTTTTGGGAAATGTTGTGGCTTGAAATGGCCATGCATCTCCTGTGGTCAAATTATTTTATATAGCAATAACTATTTAATTGGATCAACATTTTATTTTATCAATGCGCAACCAAAAAGTTTTTAAAAATAATAAATTTGGGAGTAAACTAGAACACAAGCCAAATCTGCACAAAAAGAGGCCTTAGTGATCTAAAGAATGAATCAAATGAACAACATTTTATACAAAGTACAAAGATCACAGGAACATCTGTATGATTATGAGCCAGCAGGATGAGAACATCCTGCCTACCCGCTATACATTGTATAGAGTGCAGTGAAATTTGCCTCACAAGAACATCCTTCTGTTCACCACCCTGCAAGAAATAGACCACCCACTTAGGAAAGCTGGTGAAAATAATAGGCAGAAAAAGGGAGGAAAAACCTTTTGGGGTTTCTCACAATACTTGGCTGTACTAACAAGGAAACATGCCAATAAATAAAGATTGTACTATATAGGACTATAATGAAATATTGGTACACACCAAAGCACTGCTTACTGGCTTGCCAAAATTGTATTACACTGGTCTGAGATTTACACCATGTTACTGTCTCCCTTTATTTTTTTAAAGCTCTGCACAAACCGTTGGTGCATTATAAATCCTGTATATTATTAGCACTGTTATGGAATGGGCATTTCAATTACACATTAGTACAAAGCATGGTAGGGAAGTCTAAGTTCATATAAAAAAAGTGACTTTGTATAAACGTTCACCAAGAACAAGATTTTGCTAAAATGTTATTTATGTATTATTGTAGCTTTCCAGTCCTTATATGTGGTGACTGCATTTGTTTTCTTTCTTCTGGATTTTTTCTACTGCTTTCACCTGTTGATCCTGCCAGTAACACGTTTCCTATCTTAGGCCTCATTCATACGAATGTACTGCATCATACACTCGTGCTAGGGCTGTGTTTACCTACATAGGAATGCACAGCTGTTCCGTGCATCCTTGTGCAGGCAGTCCTATTCATGTAATTTGTGACATAGCGGCTGCATGGACACTGCTATCAATTTGACATTCATGCAGGTGCATGGTCCAAAATATAGATAGTGTGCGTTCAGGGCCATGCAACCGCACCAGTGTTAAAATTGGGGGCAGCGCCTGTGTCCAAGCAGTCACTGCATCCCAGTTGACAATAATGGCTCTGCCTGCATGGTGATGTACAGAAGACCTATGCATCCCCATGCAGGTAGACATGGCCCTCA
This sequence comes from Pelophylax lessonae, assembly GCF_965119305.1. NCBI lineage: Eukaryota > Metazoa > Chordata > Amphibia > Anura > Ranidae > Pelophylax > Pelophylax lessonae. The sequence continues at coordinate 177,371,658 of NC_138771.1, forward strand.
CATGTGCATACGCTGTAGTCCACCGGTGTGAATGAGGCCTTAGGGTCAACAATGCCCTTTGTACTGTATCTAAGGGGGAGCAGAGTTATCACCCCAAGATAGGAAATGTGTAAGGACTACAAATGTCTCCAGCTATTCTTTTCCCCATAGCATAAGGTGATTCTGTAGTTCACAGAGAGAACTAGATTTCTGGCAGATCAACAGATATTTCCTTGAAATGGTCAACCAGATGACTAAATGCCATAGTTAACCAAAGGGGAGAAAAACAAGAGTTCATTGTTGGAGTTTATATACACTTTACCCTATCACATTTGACTAACATTTTTTTTTTAAACACCACTGAAAAGGAATCATTATACAACTAAAAACAGTAAATGCTGTTTACTGCAGATAGCTGCTATCTGGGTCCTATTTTACCCATGATCCACATCTGCTAAGAATAGACCGCACCATCAGCAAGGCTTTTTTAAACTTTGTTCCCATAGCTAAAACAACCAAAGTCTGAGCAAAAAACAAAAAACACTTCTTGTACCTTGTGGAGTAAAAGTCACTTGACAAAGAATCTCTGGTTGTGGTGCTATTTCTAGAACCGTTAAGGAAATGACCTGTGTCAACAGGTTTCAGATGATCTAGAATTGCCCACAACACATTTTATGTAAAAATTACACAGGCCAGCTGTAAAAGACAACTGCATTTCATACATAATGGACATTGCCAGAAAAAAAAAAAAAAAAATGAAAAAGCTATATATAAGTTTTCTTACCTGTTGTTGCTTTACACATTGGAGGCATCCTTGTTACCCTGCTATGTGCCACGTAGGTGCTTTGAGATGTGCTATACTGAGAGCCACTGTCTGAAGAGTTGGAACTAGTATGTGAAAGTCTATTGTGCTCCTTATGAGAAGAGGTGGACCTGTGGAACCACTGCCGCAACTCATCAGACACCACAGTTCTGCCTGAACCCTTTTCATGGCCTTCTCTCCCAAGTGACGGAGTCCTTACAATCTGAGAACGAGAGGGTGTAAGCCTAACAGAGTCTGTGCTGTCATCCCCATGCCAGTTCTCCTTATACATCCCTCCTGCAGTGTAAGAGTTTGATGTTTTGAATTGTGCTTTGACGCTGTAATGTCCTTCTTGATCGTTTTCTAAACTCCGCACAACAACAGGGGAGGAACTTCCTTCAATGTATAAAGGATATTCTTTGATCCTATATTGTGATGAAGGTTGGCTCTGGCTATGCAAATATACACCATGGTGTGCAGTTCCATTCCTGGCAGCCAGGTTGGGCATGCTCCCTGAATTGGAGGATACAAGGTTCCCATTAGACTTGTGTCTGTGTCTTTGACGTTCCCTGGCTTTAGAAGGAGAGTCCTCAGCCAATGTTGAATAATTAGGATTAATCTGGGCTGGGTAATAGTGTTCAGAACTGGAATGGCTAGTACAAGAGGAACAATCATCCATAGGGTCAGAGCCATTACTGCTACGAGTCCTTGGAGTGTAAAAGTCAGGACTTCCAGTGTCATTTTCAGAGCCCAACAGTTTTCCTTGTGACTCCAAACTGGAACTGCGGTGCCTAAAGTGCTGTGCTAAGCTGTGAAGTCTAGTAGGACTGATATCCACCGATCTGCAAATTTAGCAAATATTATTAACTCTATATTTAAACAAAAAAAAAATAAAAATATATATATATATATATATATATATATATATGTATATATATTATTATTATTATTATTATTAATAACATTATACAAAGATATAAAAAAAACAAAGTTCAGAAGTAAATATAATATATTGCACTTTATATTTAAACTGAAAGAAAAGTTCTACTGACATCACCAGGGCCATATATGCTGGCAACTTCACTTGAAACAAAATGAATGGTGTGACCTTTGCATTTTATGTTTCACTGTACTGGAAATACTTTCCAGAGCAGTCAGGATCTTTCTCTTGACACAGAAGAAAACAGTATACATGTATTTTATACATACAGTAGAAGATTCTTTCATTGTCATTTTTTGAAGAATATATTTTACCTGGTTGAATGGACATAATGAGGACTTCGTAATCGCAGATCTGGTGTGGATGGCATGCTGGACTGGGAATTCCAGTGAGGGAGAGTCCGGATGGGACTGTTCTGTAGAGAGTTAGTCACACCAGCTTCTGAGCAGCTGCCTGTACTGGGAAACCGTTTGTGGTTACTGGGAAAAAATAAAAAATAAATGTAAACCATAAATGGAGCATATTTAATATGAATTTGTGTGAATAAGACAGCCTAGTGGACATTAGGACACACAATCATATTTGCTATGAATAATAAATAGTTCTGTAGACCTTTCCCGCCTGCCCCATAGTCATTTTAAAAGGTTCTGAATGCCATGGGTGGTAAAAAAGATCAGCTGATCCCTTGCATAGAGTATTATTTGCAAAGTAAATTTTCATCACATTCACTAAGCTAAGGGAAAATTCCCTTGCAAAGTGAACAGCCTATTTAACTTTAACCCCAAAGTCTGAGTTCAGCATCTTGAAGTATACAGCAATGTAGTAGTACACAAATGTAATAGTCTGTTAATAAACTAGTGGATACCTGGAATGACTGTGTGCTGACCGTTTCTTCACTTTTTCATAAGGTTCATCTAAAGAGGATTCACTCCACATTTTGGGTTTTATTGGTGACTTGTCATAGTCATTTCGCTGGTAGTGTAACTGCCTCAGTCCTTCCAATGATTGAGGAGGGTGGGGTCTGCCATGAGAGGGGGGTCTTGGTGGCAGGCCTTTATGAGGGGACTGCATAGGTGACAGAATGCTAGGAGCCTGGGAATCATCTAGGTAATGAAAAAAAAAAGAAAATGAACTACAAATTAGAATAATTGAAGGCATTTCATATTACCCTAAACTATAAAAACAAATAATAGTATCAACTGTCATCAAGAACAGAAAATCCAAAGGCTAAAATCTGTATAATAGGATTGAAAGAGTTCAAATATTCTTCAAACCCAAAATGAAAACAAAAAAAAAGTCCTAAAAAGGTTCGATCTCATTTTAACATTCCGTTACAACAGGGAGTAGATCTGTGTCTATGGGCTGATGGGGATGTCTAAAGCCTTGTACACACGCATCGATTAGTATGATGCTTTCGACAACCGACTGCGACTTTTCGGCCGAACAAAATCTGGTGTGCAGGCTATAAAATTGTTGTTGGCCGTCAACAGAACGGCCGATTTTCCGTCAGTCAGTACAGATTTTGGCAGACAAAAATCAGATGAACAAGACTGGGCATGCTCAGAGAAGAAAAAACACACAGAAAGTAAACCAGCACATGACATCACTTCTGCAGTTGGTTGTTGTTGGCCGACAAAATTACTGTGAATAGGACCATGGCTCAACTGCATTATGAGTGCACACCATTAGGACATATACCTAAATTATTTGTTGAGTTTTTAGATGAATATGGCTAACCAGTGAAAACAAACTATGTTTCGAAAGGAACAGCACACTAATTGGATTAACTAGTCAAAAACGTTTATAGCATATACGATTAACATTTAAGATGTGCAGTAACCACAGCGAATCAAGTATAAATCAAAAAGAAAATTTCGAATCATTGTACAATGCTTACCATCTTCTAGTACCAGTGCATCAGAAAGTGAGCTGTCTTCACTACCCAGGTTTGCTTCTGTGAATAAAGAAGTGTACAGTATGAAGGACATGGACAGTTTTTTTGGTAAAAAAAAAAAAAAAAAAGTATTTATGGCAATGTATAAAAGGCAAACAGAATTTTATTATGGCACACTAGAAATATATATATATCTGAGCACTCACCGTCTATGATTAAAGATGCTCTCTGTGTAGGCTTTTTGCCAGACTTGATGCGGTACTCATTAATGGAGTTCTCAATTTCCTGTAGTTTCTTCAGAGCATTGAGGTATGAGGTTTTTCTCTGCTTCTTCAGCTTTTTACTTACATGAGGGTCACTGGCTAAGCGCCGAGCTGCCTCTGTAATCTGTGACTGAATGGCAAATTCTCTCTCGAGGCGCTCCAGCTCCTCTTCCTGGAAAGATATTTCAGAATTTACTAACTGCACAGCCCACATACAGTGCATTGACAACTGAACCAAGGCTACAACACTGAACAGCTTCCGTCAACTTACAACCTAAATGAAGCCAATGCTTTGCCACATTATTGGTCCAACTAGGGATTTCTGACAGAGAAGTTTAACACTAAACATAAAAATGTCTTCTTTCACTACGTCAAAGTACCACCCAGTAGCAAAACTTTAAAGTATTCTTGGACTGCTAGGATGATGATGCATCCCTCCAAGTTTTGTTTAACCACAACTCTGTCATGACTTACTAACAGAGATGTATAGTAACGAAGTAGAACTACTTAAGTACTGTACTTAAGTACCGAAATGCGGTATCTGTACTTTCCTAGAGTAGAATTTTTTTCTCCTACTTCCACTTTTACTTCACTACATTTTTTCGATGATTTCGATACTTCTACTCAAGTATTTTATTTTTGTGCTGCATAGTTACTCGTTACTTTTAAAAAAAATTACCACTGCCAGAACAGTAGATGGCAGGTTGCATAAAGCTCAAAAAAATGTGTATAATGTCATTTGTAAATCAGCGCATACGAAAATAAAGGCTGTGTATAATAAAAGCTGCTATACCAAATCTTTCCAATAAAAAGAAAATATGAAACAAACAAATAAATTGTGCTACAGCACTTAAAGTGCATCAAGAAACTACTAACAAACACAACTTGGCTGTGCGAATAAAGTGCTTGTGCAATCGATATAATATCATCACTGCCCCCAGTGCCCTGCCCACACTCCACACAGTATCAAAAATAAAGTAACATGAATGTGCTAAAGCCTAAATACAGTGAAAATAATTATTCCCACAATGTTACAGTAAATTCAATTCATATAAAATATGACAATAAATCACAATAAAATAAGTTATGAAATAAGTTAGGTCAGGTGCATGCAACAAGTTGAAGTGTGTAAACCTATCTATAACGAAAAGTCCATAAATGAATTCCAGTGTGCAAATCTAAAGTGTCACTTCACTTGTCAGATGCTTCCACCTCCTTCAGTGCTCGAGTGACCGACCAACACACTTAATGGTGGTGGCACTGGTGGATAGCGTCGGGGTGGCACTGGCACTGACTGCACTGGTTCAAAAAGCCATATATATTTAATCATTTCAATTCTCAATCTCATAGGTCCTCTCCTCATAACATATTAATAACTTAGGTGATGAACTTCTTGGCGACCCTGGCAGGATGAAGGGGACACCCGCCACTTCTGGAGCCGAGCCGCTGTGATTCCCCAACATGTGACAAAGTGACAGCCAGGAGATCTAGTGGCTAGTAGTGCTCAACAATACCGCTTTTATATATAAAAATGAAATAAAATATACTGACTCACAATTTAGTAGTAGTAGTAGTAGGTAGCGTGTAGCAGTAGGCAGCACAACTCAATTCAATCAATCCCACAGCCTCGCTCGCGCCGCGGCCCGCGGAATCACTGTCATGATCATCAAGTTAAGACCGCACTGGAGGAGCCATGCTGCCGTCTTCCCGCTCGAGGTCTCTGCCTCTAGACGTGTTGTGTGTCACTCAGACTCCACCCCTTAGGGCCCTTACTGAGAGGAGTTGTGACGCGGGCGGCGGGACGCGGGAGCATTTTCTTCGTCATCTCATCTTCTTCTCTATGAGGTGAGTGAGGTGGACCATAGAGAGGGCCTAATCCTTGCCATGGCAAATGTGCCATTTGAGAATCAAATAATCAATATAAAATATTAATATATTATATACACACGGGTCATGGGATTGCTTTTCTGAACCAAGAAGAGTGAGACTGACGGCTATGATGATTATCCGACCATCCATGGTCCATGGACCATAAGTGTTGTGTTGTGGTGGTGCCTGTGCTTCCTGCGGCCTGCCTCTGCCTGTGCTTCCTGCGGCCTGCCTCTGCCTCTGCCTGTGCGGCTGTGCCTGCACTGCAGTGGCCACTGGCAGTGGCACTTGACTTGAGCAAAGCAAATGAGCACTACTAGTGTGAAGGACAGGTGGTGAAAGCATGTTCTGACAAGTTCTTATAATGAAAATAATATAGACAGCTTTTTGAACCATTGCAGTGCCAGTGCTACTAAGGTGAGAGGCAGAGAGAGAGGCTATCCAGTCCACCACTTTACTGAGCAGATCACAGAAGAAAGGTGGAAGCATCTGACAGCAAGTGACAGCACTTCTTAGATTGCACACTGGAATTCAGTTATGGACTTTTCATTATAAAGTTTAGTTTACACACACGCACCTAACTTATTCACAATCACAACTTATTTTATTGTGGTATTGTCATATATATTTTATATGAATTACATTTACATTGTGGGAATAATTTGCACTGCATTTAGCACAGACATGTCACTTTATTTTTGATACTGTGGGCGATGATTTTGAATACAAAAAGAATATATATATATATATATATATATATATATATATATATAATTGCAGGCACTTTATTAGTATTTTTAGCACAGCCACTTTGTTAGTAGTTTTTGATGCATTTTTCACTTTAAGCGTTGTAGGTTTGATGAAGCTGGCCTGGCACATCATCAATTGAGCAAATCAAATCAAACCGCGATTAAGAAGACTGCGCATGCTCCTGTTCTGCCTTTTGATCAGCTGAAAAGATGGACGAACCAAAAACACCACCTTCCACCCCTGGCCCTTCAACTTCAAGTGATCTGCCTGGCTGTGAGAGTGAGGAAGCTCAGGAAGGAGACCACCCCTGGCTTTAAAAGGGGAAGGGAGGGACATACTTTATCTGTTTTTTGTTTACAAAAAGTTACAGCCTAAGGAATTGTGATTGTCCTTTAGGTTAATCATTTGAATAAATCATTTGAAATAATAAAAAAAAATATGTTCAAACTTTTGACTTCTTTCTTTAATAACTACATAACACAGTACTTCTACTTCTACTTTCAGTACTTGAGTAGAATTTTTTTTTCAAAACTACTGGTACTTTTTACTTTTAGTACTTAAGTAACACATTTTTTGAAAAAACTACTTGCAATACTTAAGTAAAAAAAATGTTGAATACTTTAGTACTTCCACTTAAGTAACTTTTTCTGCGAGCACTTCCACTTCTACTCAAGTCACTTTTTGATCGAGCACTTGTACTTTTACTCAAGTAGAAATTTTGAATACTTTATACAAGTCTGCTTACTAATGGTTTCCTTCATCTTCTTACTGAAATAGGGCTAAAAGCTCTTTTAATTTCAGGGTATGTTCAAAGTGCTGAACACGCAGATCTTCAATAACTGAAGCTGCTTTTTTACTCTTTCAACCCTTTATGAACACACAAATAATGCTTTAGGTTAACAGGTTGTTGAATCATTATAAATATGGCTTACCCTATAGAACCCTGAAGCTTATTAGGTAAAGTCTACCAAACTGATATTGATCATTTGTGGTTTGAACCGACTAGTTGAATCTAAAAGTATAACTAAAGGCAAAGATTTTCTTTTTTTTTAAGTTTTGGACAGAATGCAGAGGGATTACAACACCTGTCAATTTTTATTGCTGTCTGTGCCCTGGTTAGGGAGATTCATCCTCTCTAATTGTCCTGTCTACCATTATCATTGAACAGAAAGAAAATTCAAAATTTTGGGTTGTGCCCAGAAAAGTAACATAGGGGAAATCTTCAAATTCGGACACTGGTTCTAGTTCTGGTGAACTGGGGGTCCCCAAGCAATTCCATTAATTTGCAAGGATTTCCACTCACTTCCTGTTTGGATATAGTAAAGGGAAGATCAGGGAAATCTCAGCAATGGGACACAGATGGCAAAAAAATCTGACAGGTGTTATAACCCTCCCTTCCTCTTTCCAAAATGTAAAATATAAGTTTTGCCTAGAGTTATACTTTAAGCTGGCCATATGTTTGTACGTAAATCTCGCCAATACATTAAATAATGCCTACAGAAACAGAGAGAAAGTGCTTAAAAATTTTGTTGCTTTTAACATTCTGTTTTGGTATTAACGGCCTTGTCAAACAAAAAACACAGTTAGGGTCCTTTCACACGGAACGGAGTCCGTTCTGCTCAGCGGGGGGATCGATCCGCTGATCCCTGCTGAGAAGGCGGATGACAGCTCCGTCTCCACTCTGTGTGCGGAGACGGAGCTATCAGATCCCCGCTGTCCTCTATGGGGAGATCGGATGACAATGAACCACCTGTCAGTTCTCATTTATTTATTTCAGGTACTTATATAGCGCTGTCAATTTACGCAGCGCTTTACATATACATTGCACATTCACATCAGTCCCTGCCCTCCAGGAGCTTACAATCTAAGGTCCCTAACTCACATACATACACAGTAGGGACAATTTTTTTTATACAGGGTCCAATTAACCTACCAGCATGTCTTTGGAGTGTGGGAGGAAACCGGAGTGCCCAGAGGAAACCCACGCAGGCACATGGAGAACATGCAAACTCCAGGCAGGTAGTGTCGTGGTTGGGATTCGAACCAGCGACCCTCTTGCTGCTATCCGATCCCATCCGATCCCATCCGCCAGACGGATGGAAAATAGGGTTTCCATCTGTCTGGATTTCACGGACAGGATCGGAATCGGATAGCAGCGGAGATGTCTTCGCTGTCATCCGCTGCCCCATAGGGATGCATGGAGCATCCGGTCTGCCTGAAAAACTGACAGGCAGATCAGATCAGATCGCCCGTGTGAAAGGGGCCTAAGAAATTTGTCCGTTTGAGAAAAACATCAGTCTTGCTCTTATAAATTTTCTAATCATTATGGTTGAAAACTAATGTTGATTTGACCCCACTAACAATTAGAAAAAAACACATGAATCTTCCAAAAATGAACATTTTCTAATAAAATTCTAACAGAGTATGACCAGCTTTAGCTTCTCAGACACCAAAGGAGAGATCTTTGAACCTGATATTGCACGTTATGGCCATTGTGATGCACTTCAATCACACTAGCTGGATTTCAAATTATCCATTTATTTTACATAACTGGGGGAGGAACACCATCTTTTTAGGTATGTTTAGCATATAAATGAGAAGGCTGTATTCTCTGACATTCTCCATGTTGTATGTTCAATAAAATCGGTGAAAAATATCTTCAATAAGTTTAATTTCTTCTTAATAAATATTAAGATTAGAAGCAGGGATCTTTTGAGAGTGAAAGCTTTTTATTAAAGGCATAGTTCACCTTTACCAAAAAAGCTGCTTATGCATCTGTAGAATAAAAACAAACTGTGCCTCTTTGACCAAAGTCAAATAATGCCATTGCTATAGAAGGAGGCCATTACGTACTTCCCAATTCCTGAATGAAACCCCCCCCCCCCCCAAAGATGATCTCATCCTGTCCTGCCTTGTTGATAGAATGTTGCCAATGCCCCGTACACATGCATCGATTATTGGCCGTGAATTTTCTGCCAACGTCCGATCGGCCGATTTTCGGCTTGTTAGTATGATGCTTTCGACAACCGACTCTGACTTTTCGGGCCGAAAAAAATCTGGTGTCCAGGCTACAAAATTTTTGTTGGCCGTCAACACAACGGCCGATTTTCCGTCAGTCAGTACAGATTTCGGCATACAAAAATCTGATGAGCAAGACTGGGCATGCTCAGAGAAGAAAAAACACACGGAAATTAAACCATCACATGACATCACTTCTGAAGTACGGTAGATTTTTGTTGGCCGAGAAAATTCGTGTGCAGTCTAGAGCACATTTCAACCAACACAACAACACTGGACAAAAGTCGGGTGATCGGTCGGCCGATAATTGTTGCATGTGTACGAGGCTTAAGAGTCTCCTAGTTCTTACTGGTCACAGCACAAGAACAAGCTCTGCATCAGGGAAGAGAAAGCCCATGAGAGAAAGGTTTGATTCAGCTGGGAGTCTCCAGGTTTGAGGAGATAGGTAAATGGCCTACACCTATAGCAAGGCCATTATTCAACTTTGGTCAAAGCTGCACAGTTTGTTTTTATCTATAGACACCCCCTACCTGCATAGGTGTTTTTTTATTTTATCTTTTTGGTAAATGTGAACTAACCCTTTAACTGAAAACATCTATGAGTGCATGGAGAAATCACAGCTTTCTTTGGGCAAAATAAAGTGAGCAATGGAGATTTTGTCAATGTTTTATGCTTTCCTTGAGGAGTTATATGCGGATAATCTGCACAGAGCCACAAGCTTTCTTGTAGAAACATAATTGTATGTTGTTTTAATTATATATTACACCTAAAACAGATAATCAGCTCATTTGATTTAGCTAATTAAAATTGGTGAAAATTATTCATGTGGAATTTTTCAAAATATCATTGCATTTTTACTGGCTATAGGAGAGATAAGCAACACACTTTAGATGTTTAACATTTTTAATTGCTCCTATAATCAACAAAAGTGTGTGAGAATGTTGGTAAAACCTGGCTGTGTCAGCACATTACTTGCCCACATGACATGACTAAACCTGATTAATTGGTAGGAGACACAGGAAACCAAACAATGGCAGCGATGTCTGGAGGCTCATAAGTCACCCAGACAATGGATGTTTGGAATATTCCTGTCCTAAGAGCTGCTTAAGCTGTTTTTACAGCCATGGTTCAGTGCTTTGGCCAAGAGATGGGTGGAAGAAAGAGCAGCGCTTACTTAATAAGACATACAAGCACAACTCCAAGCCATAGCATTAGTATGTTCTTAATCAGACATCCCTTTCATGTTTATTCAGCTTTGATTCTGCGATAACAAAAGCAAAGTCTAGAGCTTCTGTTCCGAATCAGAGGCAGTTATTGATCCAGCATTGCTTCTTACTGACTCATCTCTCAGAACATGGAGGAGAAAATCTGACCTAGAGGATGGTGTTTTCCAGACATATTTCCCATTAAGATAACACTGTGTCCCCGTATCTGGTAATACGAGACCTTCACAGCTGTGGTAATGCATACCATAGCCGGGCACTGGGTGTCACAGATTTAATGGAAAACACACCCACAACATGGATAAATATACATTGTGTGAGAGATTCCCAAGCTGTAGAAAGTCTCATCCTTTTGTTTTTAAATGCTCTACGTTCTTAAAATAAATTGTGGATGTTAAATAGAAGTCTTCATCTATAATCTCAAATAAACATCCAAAAAATGTGTTCTCGTACTAAGTAAGTCATTGTACATGTATCAACCTTGAGCACCTTTTATAAATAATAATATCATTTTTCTAGCACACATTACATGCCAGAGTTCATTACTATGAAAAAAACAAAATGTTCCGGTATCTCCTATAAGTTCACCACAGCTGCACAGGCTTCACGTAGATTGCTCACCTCTCCTTTTGCAAGAAGTTTGTCTTCATCCAATTTAAATGATGTTCCGATCCGCCTTCGAACAGTAGGCGGCTCCTCTCCCGGATCTAATGGATATTCTCTTGGCAGTTTGCCTGTAAGTTCCTGCAAAACACAATAACAAGCATTTACTTTGTAAGCCATTTATTTTGCTACCACGTGATTCCTAAAAGTAATAAATAAGGCTGACTGCCCTAGTTAAGCTTACTTAGCAAATGTTTTACATAGTTTAAATTTACCATAGGAACAAAGTATTTTGTAAAAAAAAAAAAGAATAAAATATGTGCAAGTGCTTATAGGTGTTTCTAATTATACAGAGTTTGTGCATGCTCTTGTGTGGGATTTTACCAGATGTCCTGCTATCCTCCCACAATTCCCAGAAAACATAGTCATGGTAATTGACTGCTACCTAAATTGGTGTCAAAATGTGTGTGCTTACATAAGGATGTTATCAGAAAAGAGTTTTCCTTTGCCATATCTGATCATTTTAATAGGCAATTAAAGAAAAACCTATCATGAAAGATTCAAAATGTGTAATGTGCCATTTTGATTTATTTTTATTATTTTTCACCAAAAGAATCTGGTTTATGATCCAGATTTGTATGTGGTATTTACAATATGTTGGTGTTAGGTTAACTATGTATAATGATTTTTTGATAATGTTAGAGTAAGTGGTGTAATATTTGCATGTTGGTAGTTTCTGATATTTTTTCAGTCGGTGTTATTTACTCTATATAGTATTTTAATAGGATGGAATGGCTGAGAACAGTTCATTTAGTTTTTGTTTTACTAATTGCTGTTATTGGTAATTTTATTGTTGTGCCTTGTTAAGATTGTTGTGTTATCTTTTTAAATGTAACTGTATCTTAGTAATTTCATTTTGGAATTAATAAAGTATTCAGAATTTGAATAAGAAAAAAATCAACAATATTTTTTGGTAGCAAAGTGTACAAGTGTAAAGAGCATCCTTAAAAAAAAGATTGGTTATAAAACATCCAGAAAAGTGCTTAGAAGTAGCTAATTCAGACATAATGCTCGAAATTCAAGTCTAATGTTTGCTGTCATTCGCGGTTGCAACCTCGCCCGAGGTAAATTAAACAAGGAAGAGCTTATATCAAAATCTTGTGGATATGTAACTCATATTCAGTACCCAATAGATCTTCTGTTTAAGAAGAAGGACAAGAAGAACCTGAGTTAAAAGGCTCGAAGGCATGAAGATTTAGGGGTATGGTAGTGTGCCATTTTTGAGTTTTGCTTCAGAAATGCTAACTGCTTGGCTGTCATACTGATGTGTTGGCTTAAGTAACTGACCTGGAAAAAGTAGAAACACAGCCATGGTACTAGCATTTTCAGAAAGAGCAAGCAATGGCAGCCTTCATATCTTTCCTTTGAAAGCTGTATTTTTGTACTTTTAGCAGGATAAGCCCTGACATGTAGAATTTTTGTAGGGTTGTAAATTCAAGAGATCCAGAACCATTTTAAAGTGTGAAAGTAGGAAATAAATACACAGTTGGAATACGTATGTGAACTATGTTGCCTGCCAAAGAACATTCTTATACAGTTTTCAAATCCAGACTCCCCTTCCAGACAATGTACAAATCCTTGACCATTTTCTTTTTAATGACTACTATTGAAGCAGTTCAGTCTGATGAAGACTGTGATAGGACAGTAAAGGAATGGTAGTTTACTGACAAGGTCATCTCTCTAATTTCTCATCCTATCAGCAAGCTGTATTTGGTAACTGCATGGAACTGTGCAGTACAAGTACAAGACCTGATTGTCTTGTCATGCTTCTCGTTCCTCTCCTAGCCTAAAGTGGGGTACACACTAGTTGAAAATCTGCCGAAAATTCCCGCCTGATGTGAAATCTTCTGATTTTTGCCTAGTGTGTACACAACTTTCAGCAGCCGATGCCGACATTTTCAACGAAAAAAAAAAAACGGAGGGACAAACACCAAAAATGTTTTCGTCCGTCCCCAGACGACCGCTTTTCGTTTAATGTGTATGCAGTACGTCCGTGAAAAATCGGATACGAAAGACCGCGCATGATCTGAAGTTGCTGACAACCCGGAAGTCTAGGAACAAATGGGCCAAAAAAAAGAAAAATCGGACGAGAAATTTCGTGAACATTTATGCACTGTCGACTAAAAACGGTAATGAACGCTGAGAAGACAGAGAAAAATCTGAGAATATTTCGTCCGATTTTCGTCAAGTGTGTACGGCCCTTTAATTCTGATATGCTAGGAGATTACATTGGACTAGTAAAAAGATTGATTGAAGTGCTTTTTAAAAATGAGCTATGTTTTTAATTATAGTATTTCATGATTACTTTCAATACACTAACAATACACTTCAATACACTAGCAAATTTAAGCCAAACTCCAGCTCACACATTATATTCAGTTACAGCACATCGTTTTTTTTTTCCTTTTGGGATACAAGTTTTACATAAAAAAAAAGATGATCATTGTAAAAACCCCTGTCAGTGTTAAATAGTTTGTCTTATCTATGTAACTGATGCAATCTACTGAAGAGCTTGTTCTTAAAAAAAAAAAAACAGACTTACTAGCCAAAAAAAGAAAATGATTTAGTAAGTTGCAATATAATTAAATGTTTGCTTTTGGGATTAAAATATAAGTTCACCTTCTTAAAAAAAATATTGCAAAAATATATTTTTTAATTGAGAGCCTGGAAAGCCTTGTACCCACAATCAGCAGATCGTGGGTGCTATGCAGCGCTCTTGCAGGCTCTGTGTGTAAGCTGTTTGGCTGTACATCGTACAGCCAAGCAATTACACATTAACAAGAAGTATTAATGAACTACCACAGTGCTCAACAGCGCCATGGTAGTTCACTGAGAACCACAAGCCAACAGCGGTAAAGGCTGCTGGATCTTGTAGTTTTCAATTCACAGAACTCTGTGAATGAGTGATGTGGGTGGGCAGAGCCTTGCATGGCCACGTGGTCTGCAGATTATGACATCTGGGAGCCGGTGGATTTGTAACATGTTACACCTTGAATATGGGTGTAACATGTAACGTTACAAAAGGTGAACTTATCCTTTAAATCACATTTCTCACTAACCAATGACAATGTATAGTCATAGTAAGTGTCATCTCACACTTCTTTGACAGTGGTGAATTTTCCAGTACTATGTACTACTGTACACCCATATAGATGTAAACAACCCACAATCCCTGATGTCATTAGGTTTCACTCAAGTAGTAGGCTCCAAAATAACCTTTACAATGTCAGAGTGAAGAGAAATATGCAGGAAAATCATGCAACTGTGAAGAGAACCCCAACAGGGGCCCAAGGTTTACCAAAAAACAGCTTTCTCACTATTAATTTCAGAAAACCAAATAATAGGTATACTGAATTTAAATACACCGATGTAAATATTTTTATACCACAATAACTCCCTAGGGAAAGTGCTCTTCTTTTTCTTGAACTATCTTTCTGATCAAAATATTTAACTTGGCAAGGTTGGTAAAATACAACACGTTGTTTTCATTTCACGGATACAATGCATCATTTTAGTAGCATAAAAGACTGGCAGTTCACCACCACCGATGAAGTTGTGTACATTCAAATTCTTAGTGACATAATAGCTAGTTTTCCATAGCAGTCCTAATCAGTAAGCAAAATCATTCTTTTCGTCATGGGCTTGGTCACTCTTCATTGACTGCCTGTGTTCAGCTTTCCTCCTACACCTTAATCCTTGCTTCCAAAGTGCTCCTTACAGGAAATTATTGTGATTCCTAAGATTCCTAGCAGGGAAAAATGTGATTGCAAAAGATTTTCACAGTTTTGCAAGCCTTAAGTAATTGGGTACTCTCAACTCTACCGAGCATTTGCCACACCTATGCTCTGGGATAGATTTCTATAGAAAATCTAGCAAGAGTTTTCACAGAAAAAAAAATGACAAGCTATCATATCAGATTGCTAACAGTTCCTCAATATTTCACAATCAACGATTATCACTAAAATGATTCATATGACGCGATTTTCTCTTCTTGAGTATGGTAGAATTTACTGCCTTGAAGTGCTCACCAGGAAGGAATACTGCAAAATGGTGTGTTGGAGACTCTAAATGCTAGGTGTAAGATATTCTTACTAGTCAAAAGATTTTATCCATGGGCAGTTTTATATTGCAAATACTTAGATTTAACAGCAATATGCTGAATATGTAGGATGGTGCCATACGCCTGGCGGGTGAGTAATATTTAAATTACATTTATTACACATTTTACTTTATGCCCAATAGCCTGAAATGTTCATATTCAATCTCAGCACAAAAATCCAGAAGAATTGCCATATCTTTACCGCTTCACGTAGACAAAGTTTCTTCAGCTCCTCCAGCCGCTGGCGTAGTGTCTCCTCCAGAGCTTCCTGCCTGGATTTCAGTGCAGCCAGCATGTCTTTCTTGGCAGACTGTGAGCTGTCCGACTCTTGGGAACCTGTCAACAAACAAATGATTACACTATAGCCAGCTGACTACAGCCTGTACATCTGGAGCCTCCATACAACAATTTCATTCAGAAACCTGCAGCCTCCCATATGTAGCAGCATGTGACATAGCATAGCTGACATGGTCCTTCTTACACAATTATATGCTCATTTCCGATAGATTAGCACACAGCACCTGGCTACTTGTCCATGACATGTTTAACAACAATTCCTTACTACTATGATTCAAAACAGGTCCATTAAAAAGAAAAAAATAAACATGGAGGACATGGTATTAGGTTATATGGATCAATCTCTAAAAGTCACTTTCTTTATGAACCACTCAACTATAATTTTGTTAATATAATTCCACATACTTTAGAGGTTTAATGGTTAAGTCTGAACACTTACAATGTTAATTCTAAAGCATTTTGGATTCTGAACCAATATATAATATTACAATACTAGCTGTAGATGCTACATCAGAAAATATTGAGTCAGTATGAAGAGCTCTGATTTTGTAAAGGCCAACCATTACACTACAGGTTTTTGTAATTACAGCATATGCCAATAATAATATATATTTTTTTAATTCTTTATTTATTCAAGAAAACAGTCAAACACGAAGGCATACAACCAGGCAATAGTGGTCATGAGTGGAAAGAGTCACAGAAAAAAAAAAACTATAACAGTGGTCCATTTTTACAGCAGAAACAGTATATCCAATATCGAGCAATGGTGTAAAAAAAATAGGACTGCATCGGAGACCCTATCAGATATATAGATTATCAAGATTATCAAGGGACCCCAATGGTGGAAGGTACGATGACTAACGATTGACATAGGAGCTCGTCGGGCATATCTAGTGAAGCCCCTCCGTCCCACCGGCATCCAATAATAATATTTTAATTCCTCCCCCTCCTCCAAATCATACTTAGAATTATAATGCCTAGTAATAGCCCACTCACACATAGCAGCTTTGTATCTACACAATATTCTCGGTTGTCTACATTTGGGCTTATATAATATTCAATCTAAAGCTATCTATATCTCTACAGTGATTATATATATATATATATATATATATATATAAATAATATGTGTGTGTATTATATACTATCTCTCTCTCTCTCTCTCTCTCTATATATATATATATAGCAGAATGTGGGATATTTATAAAACTCTGGGTGTGTGTGTCTTGATGAGAAATTGTAGCACCTATCAATCAGATTTGAGCGTTGTGGCCACCTGACTATGGCAGCCTCAAATCTGTTTGCTGTGAGTTAATATAACTTATTAAATAGGTCTATATATGTTATGAAACTTGCAAATGATCAAACAAAAACCATTAGCACCAGCTGTGTACATCCATACATAGCATGTCATTACAGGTCCATCAGTGTGGATACAGACCTTCAGAGTAACCACACTAAAGCATTCGATGATTGCTTCTAAAACATTATACTGAAAAGGTCACAACAAAGTGCCCATGCTTACTTGATATTAACTGAACTGTTATCATGTTATAACGTGCAAGAGCCCCAGGCCATAGGAACAGCCTGTTCACTTTCCTTACTCCTGCCTACGCCTTTCTTAGCACAATTAGAAACCCCTATCACTTTATCTAATTATATCTAACGTATCTGTTTAGTATACAGTCAATTATATGAGTCACTGTTTTAGGCACGTGTGAGGCTTTTAATTGTTTAGAGACTATTCTTGATACGACGGTATACCCTAATGTTTATAACAGATTTTCAAAGTACTTTAACCACTTAAAGAGGAAGTAAACCCTCCTCTGCAAGTTGTACCTATAGGTAAGCCTATGATAAGGCTTACCTATAGGTACTGTAAATATCTCCTAAACATGTACCGTTTCGGAGATATTTACCTTACATGCAGCCAGTGACATCACTGGCGCATGCGCTCTGAAGGAACGGCCGCTGGTGCCGTTCCTTCAGAGCCCCGTGCCGTGACCGTCGGCTCCCGCGCGCATGCGCGGGAGTGACGTCAACGCGGCTCCGGCCAATCAGATGGCCGGATGCTGCAATCCCGGAAGACGGGCGACTGAACATGTCATAGAGGTAAGCGGGCGGCACAGCGGGGGCTCGTTCTAAGGTAAGTATTTCATAATGAGCTAGTATGTGATGCATACTAGCTCATTATGTGTTTCTCTTTCAGGGTGGAAAAAAAAAATCGGGTATACAACCTCTTTAACGACCACCTGCCGCAGTTTTACTTCAGCAGGTTGGCTCTGTCCCGCAAAACAATGTAACTGTACGTCGCTTTGCGGGACTGCTAGCAGGAGCGCATGCCCATTCGCCACAGGGGAAGCCGATCAGCGGGTCCGGTGGCCACGATTGCCACCGGGCACCTTCAATCGCTTCTCAGGGAGACAGGCCTGCGGTCAGCTGTTGTAAACACGGCAGACCACTGTTCTGTCAGTTATGAACACATGGATCCTGTGTTCCTCTTATTTAGGTCTCTGTGTTCATGCAGAAAGCACATCCCTCCCACAGTTAGAAGCACCCACTAGGGCAGTAATGGCAAACCTGGGAGCCCCAGATGTTTTGGAACTACAATCTCCATGATGCACAACCACAATGCAGAGTGCATGAGCATCATGGGAAATGTAGTTCCAAAACATTTTGGGTGCCAAGGTTCGCCATCACTGCCCTAGGGACACATTTAACCCTTTGATTTCCCCTGGTGTTAACCCCTTCCCTGCCAATGTCATTATTACAGTAACAGTGCATATCTTTAGCACTGATTACTGTAGTAATGTCACTGGTCCCCCCAAAAGTGTCAAAAATGTCAGTTAGGTGTCCAATCTGTCCGCTGCAATGTCGCAGTGTGGCTAATAATCGCTGATCGCCGCCATTACTAGTAAAAAAAATATATAAATAAAAATGACATAAATCTTTCCCCTAGTTTGTAGACGTGATAACTTTTGCACAAACCAATCAATATACACTTACTGGGATTTTTTTTTTTAACAAAAATATGTGGCAGAATACAAATTGGTCTAAAATGATGAAACAAATTTGATGTTTATTTTTTTTTTTTTTATGGGAATGTTATATAGCAGAAAGTAAAAAAAAATATTTTTTTTTTCAGAATTGTCTCTCCTTTTTTGTTTATAGCACAAAAAAAATCATACAGGTGAACAAATACCACCAAAAGCACTTTTTGTGGGGGAAAAAAGGGCATCGATTTTATTTGGTTACAGCGTCGCACGACCACGCAATTGTCAGTTAAAGGGACGCAGGGCTGTATTGCAAAAAATGGCCTGGTCCAAAAGTGGTTAAAAGACAAACAAAATATAACCAGGAAGTAAAAAAACAAGAACAAAGTAACTGGGGAGCTGTGATATAATGGACGGAAAATGTCTACAGGTTCATCTTTAGTCTAGATCAATTTCCCAATTTAAAACTCGAATCAGAATGCCTATAGGTATACTACAAATTCTGGATGGACCCTCTGCACACTGCTACACCTTTTCCAGCAAACTATGCAATGAAAAAAAAGGGGATATTTAGTTCACATAAACTGCAATACATGTTTAAGCTGACCAACTGCGTCAAAGTAATCCCTGTTCTTTCCAGTCCTACACTGCATTGCCATTGCAAATGCTATGGGACACCATGCCAACACAGGGCATAAAAGGTACCAAGGTGGGGGAGAGTGATGAGACTATGTGGTCACACCCCTTTAGCACCTGATAGTTCAAATACATGAACAAGCTATTGGGATTTGAGCACAGGTATATCTTTTTTATTGGTATACGCACCAGGATTTATGTACGCATACACCGATCTATCTTGGCCATCTCTTTTAACCCTTAAATTCATCCTTCCATATAGCTGTAGTTTTCTTTAGCGCTACATATTAAGGGAGAAATACCACACGTAATGAAACATTTTCATAAAAGACCCCAATGCTGGCTATACACTATACGAAAAAATCGTTCAAACTAATTTTAGAAAAACGAACACTCGGCTGTGAGAGCAGACGACTGTGCCATCATGTAATAACCGATAAATAGTTCAATGGACATAAATGAATCCAATTTTTGTTAGTTTTTTCACATATGCCTAGTGCAAACAGTTTGGCGAGAAACACATTAACATTTCAATTTATCATTCATTCGTCAGAAAACTTCCAAACTTGTCCTTCCTTTTTTTGACTCAAAAACATCACAACCCATTACTGATTTGTGCCCATTAACTGCCCAAAAAACAAACAAACTGTCCAAATGACCGAATTTCGGCCAAATTTTCATATAGTGTACGGCCTCCATTAGATTAATGAAATGTGAACATACTTCCTGCTAACACAACTGCCACGGTGAAAAAGGGTAATCATTTACATGTTAATTACTGAACTAAAAAAACTAAAGTGTTGGTTCCCACTGGCTCATAACCTTCTAGATCACCTGGTCTTCTGCCAAGTCTTCCAGACATCTGTTAAATCCACACCACCATATCATTGCTAGCAGATAAACAAGTGCTACAACTCAAACTGGTGCCAGAATGTGCTATTTATTGCTTAGTAATCTATCACCAGTGGAGGTTTGGACAAATTGAGTGGAGACATTGCACTGTTGAGATTATCTTCAGAAGCTGAAGAAAGCAAGAACAGTAAGTCCATTTCATCAGTTTACAATAATGGTGATGCTGCTATGCTGAGACCTTTCATAACAATCTGCTTATCACCTCAAAAGAATGTCAAAACAATAAAACAGCATAACTGTTATAACAATATATGAAATTACGAGGGAGCACACACAAAATATTACGCAGCATGTTATCTCAGTGATAAACTATAGCGTACCTGAGTAAATCTTAAAAAGGTCAAACACATTACTAGATACTAGGCCACTTCTCTCAACTTTTTTATCCCAGAGGAACCCTTAAAATAGTTTTCAGGTCTTAGGGAACCCCTGCTAAATTAATTAATTAGGGAGCAGAGGGAAGAATTCCCCCCTTAACCGCTTGCCAACCGCCGCAAGTACATATACTGCGGCGGTCAGCCCCGTGCAGGCAAAGTGACGTATGGGTAAGTCACTCGCCTGCGAGCCAATAGGGGGAGAGCACGCGCCGTCAGAGGCATGCTCCCACCCCCGCTCATTCATGGACACCCCCGCGCGTGTGCCCAGTGGACCTGATGTCCGCCGGTCACTCGCGATCGTCTGTTACAGAGGGAGAAAGGCAGGCGGCTAATGTAAACAAAGCCGCCTGTCATTCTCCCTTGTGTAAGTGCAGAGATCATACGGTCCTGCTATGCAGGATCGTATATTTCTGTAGTTACACCACTAGCCACATCCCTTCACAGTTAGAAGCACGCCCCTAGGGACACACTTAACCCCTCCTTCTCCAATAAAGTTAACCCCTTCCCTGCCAGTGTCATTTTTACAGTAACAGTGCATATGTATAGCACTGATTACTGTAGTAATGTCACTGGTACCCCCAAAAGTGTTAAAAATGTCAGTCAAGGGTCCGATCTGTCCACCGCAATGTCACAGTCCTGCAAAAAAAAATCGCAGATCGCCGCCATTACTCATTAAAAAAAAAAAAAACAACAACAAAAATCTTTCCCTTAGTTAGAAAACGCAATAACTTTTGCGCAAAACGATTAAAATATGCTTATGCGATTTTTTTTACCAAACATATGTAGCAGAAAACAAATTAGCCAAAAATGTTAAAAAATTTAGATTTTTAAATTTTTTTGGGGGGAATTTCATATAAAAAAATGTGAAAAATATTGTTATTTTTGCAAAATTGTCGCTCTTTTTTTGTTTAAAGCGCATGATCAAAAAATCGCACAGGTGATCAAATACCACCAAAAGAAAGCTCTGTTTATGGGGAAAAAAGGACGTCAAATTTGTTTAGGTACAGCGTCGCATGACCGCGCAATTGTCCGTTAAAGTCACGCAGTGCTGAATCGCAAAATAGGGCCTGGTCAGGAAGGGGGTAAAATCTTCCGGGGCTTAAGTGGTTAAAGTGGTGGTCAGAATACAGGTAGCTAAAACATTGTTTTGGCATCATGGCGCTAGCTCTACCAAGTAGCTTTGGACTAGGAATTATATAGACACTATCAACTGGGAGGTCAATCAGCCACAGCTCAAGTAAACCCCATCAACCTCTGAGGGAATCCTGGTTGGGAATGGCTGCACTAGACAGTACATGGCATGCATCTGGTGTTGTATGCCATTCCCTGTAGTCATTTGTAGACTAAACAATAGTTATTAGAAAAAAATAAAAATGCTGACAGAGGAGTTACTATTTATATGTTAGTACACACACAGGCTTCAACCCTGGGGAATATACTTTTAATTAGTCATCATTCCAATCCTTCTGTCTCTTCAGATTATGATTAAAAAAGTATTAAACCTAATTTTCTCTCAAGAGTGGCCATCTGTAGGTCCATTTATGACATGAAAAATGGTCATCAATGTAATGGATTACAGTTTCACAGGCTACAATTACTGTGGAGAGACCTAAAATTGTTACAGATATTATGAACTGAAAACCTTTTGGAAGATGTGACTCTGAGGATAAACTGTTAAAAAAAAGACTTGCATTGAAGTGGACCTTCTGCTACAAGTACACCAACAGATCCGTAGATCTAGCATCCCAGAAACCGTCCAGCTTTCTGCAGAGCTTTTGTTTAAGTCTATCAGTCAATATACAGGTTCTACAACCCAGGTCTGGTCAAAACACTGAGGATGAACAACACCTAATTATGAAGGTACTATTCTTATACATTGACTGTTGTGGTGATCTTTTCATATTAAAAACACTTAACAAAAGAAGGCATTGATTTAAGAACCTTGCAGTGAATGGAAACCCCATCAAGCGAGAACAATAGTTTAGTTCACAAAACACAGGAATCAAAATACCTGGTTTAACCCCGGGCAAAATACCTTCAGAGAATAAAAATATTCACTATATCTACTATGTAAATAAGGAAACCAGTCGCCTATGCTTCAACACAGTGCTTGCAGTTATGTCAACCTTTTCCATAAAATATGCTGTAAATAAAAGTCACACTGCAGGTGTGGAATTTATAATACATTAGCAATACCTTGCACAACAACCCAAGCTGAAAAAATAAAGCAGCAGACATGATCCAATATTTCTGAACAACAAATAGGATATCCTAATAGACCAGTGCAGACAATGGACTCTCTCATCCACAGGACCCTTGGGAGCTCATCACAGGATGCACACGCGCTCACATCCGTCTTGATGAGCTATTCCCATTGACAGAGATACACTCTATCTATTTGCAATGAAAAGCATTAAAGCAAACAGATTCATAATATTCTCTAGAGACTTTTACTGCTTTCTGTCTAAGAGTCTAATAACATAAGGATATACAGTAATTCAACTATACACAGACATATACTGTTCGCTCTGGCTTTGATACATAGCACAAAATTACATGACAAAGTTTTTTAAATACATTATTTTTCATGATTCTATCTATCTATCTATCTATCTATCTATCTATCTATCTATCTATCTATCTATCTATCTATCTATCTATCTATCTATCTATCTATCTATCTATCTATCTATCTATCTATCTATCTATCTATCTATCTATCTATCTATCTATCTATCTATCTATCTATCTATCTATCTATCTATCTATCTATCTATCCACACAACCCAATTCCAACCCAACTTATTTTTCCCTTAAAATTATACATTTTCTCAGTTTAAACATTTGATATGTCATCTGTGTTGTATTCTGAATACAATATTGAAATGTGAAACTTCCACATCATTGCATTCTGTTTTTATTCACAATTTGTACAGTGTCCCAACTTTTTTGGAATCTGGCTTATATATATATATCTATATCTATATCTAAAATCTATATATATATATAAATATATATCTATATAAATATATATCTATATCTATCTATCTATATCTATCTATATATATATATATATATATATATATATATATATATATATATATATATATATATATATATATATATATATATATATATATAAAAAGAAAGTCAAAAGAATTGCTGCACATAAAATGTATTGAACCGAATGTTCATACATATCAAAAGCATTCCATGATTACAGTTTCAGGCTTACAAGCTCACGCCCTTCATCAGATCAGATCACACCTTTATATATATATAATACAAACCCGATTCCAAAAAAAGTTGGGACACTGTACAAATTGTGAATAAAAACAGAATGCAATGATGTGGAAGTTTCAAATTTCAATATTTTATTCAGAATACAACATAGATGACATATCAAATGTTTAAACTGAGAAAATGTATCATTTTAAAGGGGAAAATAAGTTGATTTTAAATTTCATGGCATCAACACATCTCAAAAAAGTTGGGACAAGGCCATGTTTACCACTGTGTGGCATCCCCTCTTCTTTTTATAACAGTCTGCAAATGTCTGGGGACTGAGGAGACAAGTTGCTCAAGTTTAGGAATAGGAATGTTGTCCCATTCTTGTCTAATACAGGCTTCTAGTTGCTCAACTGTCTTAGATCTTCTTTGGTCGCATCTTCTTCTTTATGATGCACCAAATGTTTTCTATGGGTTAAAGATCTGGACTGCAGGCTGGCCATTTCAGTACCCGGATCCTTCTTCTACACAGCCATGATGTTGTAATTAATGCAGTATGTGGTCTGGCATTGTCATGTTGGAAAATACAAGGTCTTCCCTGAAAGAGACGACGTATGGATGGGAGAATATGTTGTTCTAGAACTTGGATATACCTTTCAGCATTGATGGTGCCTTTCCAGATGTGTAAGCTGCCAATGCCACACGCACTCATGCAACCCCATACCATCAGAGATGCAGGCTTCTGAACTGAGCGCTGATAACAACTTGGGTTGTCCTTGTCCTCTTTAGTCCGGATAACATGGCGTCCTAGTTTTCCAAAAAGAACTTCAAATTTCGATTCGTCTGACCACAGAACAGTTTTCCCCTTTGCCACAGTCCATTTTAAATGAGCCTTGGCCTAGAGAAAACGCTTGCGCTTCTGGATCATGTTTAGATATGGCTTCTTTTTTGGCCTATAGGGTTTTAACCGGCAACGGCGAATGGCACGGTGGATTGTGTTCACCGACAATGTTTTCTGGAAGTATTCCTGAGCCCATGTTGTGATTTCCATTACAGTTGCATTCCTGTATGTGATGCAGTTCCGTCTAAAGGCCCGAAGATCATGGGCATCCAGTATGGTTTTCTGGCCTTGACCCTTACGCACAGAGATTGTTCAAGATTCTCTGAATCTTTGGATGATATTTTGCACTGTAGAAACTCCTTTCTGATATTGCTCCACTATTTTTCACTATTTTTTAGCATTGGGGGAATTGGTGATCCTCTGCCCATCTTGACTTCTGAGAGGCTCTTTTTATACGCAATCATGTTGCCAATTGACCTAATAGGTTGCAAATTGGTCCTCCAGCTGTTCCTTATATGTACATTTAACTTTCCGGGCTCTTATTGCTACCTGTCCCAATTTTTTGGGAACGTGTAGCTCTCATGAAATCCAAAATGAGCCAATATTTGGCATGACATTTCAAAATGTCTCATTTTCAACATTTGATATGTTATCTATATTATATTGTGAATAAAATATAAGTTTATGAGATTTGTAAATTAGTCCATTCCTTTTTTACTCACAATTTGTACAGTGTCCCAACTTTTTTGGAATCGGGTTTGTGTATGTATATATATATATATATATATATATATATACACACACACACACTATATTACCAAAAGTATTGGGACACCTGCCTTTACACACACATGAACATTGATGGCATCCAAATCCATAGGGTTCAATATTGAGTTGGCCCACCCTTTGCAGCTATAACAGCTTCAATTCTTCTGGGAAGGCTGTCAATAAGGTTTAGGAGTGTGTCTATTGAAATGTTTGACCATTCCTTCAGAAACGCTTTTGTGAGGTCAGGCACTGAGGTGGACAAAAAGGCAGTCTCTGCTCTAATTCATCCCAAAGGTGTTCTATTGGTTTGAGGTCAGCACTCTGTGCAGGCCAGTCAAGTTCCTCCACCCCAAACTCGCTCGGTGCTTTGTGCACTGGTCCAAATCATTTGGTGGAGGGGGGATTATGGTGTGGGATTGTTTTTCAGGGGTTGGGCTTGGCCCCTTAGTTCCAGTGAAGGGAACTCTTAAGGCGTCAGCATACCAAGACATGTTTTACAATTTCATGCTCCCAAGTTTGTGGGAACAGTTTGGGGATGGCCCCTTCCTGTTCCAACATGACTGCGCACAAGTGCACAGCCAAGGTCCATGAAGACATGGAGTGCTGACTTCAACCCGATAGAACACCTTTGGGATGGATTGGAGCAGAGACTGCGAGCCAGGCCAACTTGTCCACATCAATGCCTGACTTCATAAATGCACTTCTGGAAGAATGGTAATACATTCCCATAGACACACTCCTAAACCTTGTGGACAGCCTTCCCAGAAGAGCTGAAGCTGTTATAGCTGCAAAGGGTGGACCAACTGAATATTGAACTCAGTGGACTAAGACTGGGATGCCATTAAAGTTCATGTGCGTGTAAAGGCAGGTGTCCCAATACTTTTGGTAATATAGTGTATATACAGGTGCATCTCATAAAATTAGAATATCATAAAAAATGTAATTTATT
Source organism: Pelophylax lessonae (assembly GCF_965119305.1). Lineage (NCBI taxonomy): Eukaryota > Metazoa > Chordata > Amphibia > Anura > Ranidae > Pelophylax > Pelophylax lessonae. The sequence goes on from NC_138771.1 coordinate 177,398,159, forward strand.
TCAGTAATTCAAATCAAAAAGTGAAACTCATATATTTTATATAGATGTGTTCCATACAGAGTAATATATTTGAAGCGTTTCTTTCTTTTAATTTTGATGATTATGGCTTACAGCTAGTGAAAATCCCAAATTCAATATCTCAGAAAATTAGAATTTCACATACGACCAATAAAAAAAGGATTTTTAATACAGAATGGTTGGTGTGCTGAAAAGTATGGCCATGTACAGTATAGTTTGCACTATACCAATACTTGGTCGGGACTCCTTTTACTGAATAACTGCATCAATGCGGTGTGATATGGATGTGATCAGCCTGCGGCAATGCTGAGGTGTTAAGGAAGTCCACCTTGCTTTGATAGCGGCCTTCAGCTCGTCTGCATTGTTGAGTCTGGTGTCTCTCATCTTCCTCTTGACAATACCCCACAGATTCTCTATGGGGGTTTGGTTTAGGCGAGTTTGCTGGCCAATTAAGCACAGTGATACCATGATCATGAAACCAGGTATTGGTATTTTTGGCAGTGTGGGCAGGTGCCAAGTCCTGCTGGAAAATGAAATCAGCATCTCCATAAAGCTGGTCAGCAGAGGGAAGCATGAAGTGCTCTAGAATTTCCTGGTAGAGGGCTGTACTGACTTTGGACTTGATAAAACACAGTGGACCAACACCAGCAAATAACTTGGATCCCAAATCATCACTGACTGTGGAAACTTCACACTGGACCTAACACAACTTGGATTCTTTGACTCTCCACTTTTCCTCCAGACTCTGGGACCTTGCTTTCCAAATGAAATGCAAAATATTTCAACTCGCCTGACCTAAACCAACATCTAATCTGTGGGGTATTGTCAAGAGGAAGATGAGAGACACCAGATCCAACAATGCAGATGAGCTGAAGGCTGCTATCAAAGCAACCTGGGCTTCCATAAAACCTCAGCAGTGCCACGGGCTGATCGCCTCCATGCCACATTGATGCAGTAATTAATGCAAAAGGAGCCCCAACGAAGTATTGAGTGCATACTGTAAATGGACATACCTTTTAGTAAGCCAACATCCTTTTTCTTATTAGTCCTATGTAATATTCAAATTTTCTGAGATACCTAATTTTGGTTTTTCCCTACCTGTATGCCATGTTTATTGCTCACACGTGAATAAATCAGAGCAGTGATGTTTCAATCATCCCTGCCCTTTCTCAAGTTGCATAGCTTCAATAGAGCATAGTGGAACAGCTCTGACCCTACTGAACTGAAGGTCCTCAGATGATAGTGAATTTATTTTTTTTGTCCAGTGTGCACATTTGTTGAATAGTAGATGAACTCCATATAGTGGAATGCACGTGGTGTTTGCATGTGTTTGCTTACTCAGCAAATAACATAAGGGATTACCCAACACCTTTCCAACTTGGTGGATCAACTTTCCAATGATTCATATACTGTACATGCATATTCCACATTATTCATTTATGTTGTACACTATTCATTATTGTCGTACAGCAGCATATATATCATATCGTTTTAGATCCTATTACAAGTCGTGCAATGCATTTAAGGGCCTTTATACACTTGTAATGCATTTTCATACAGCAAAATGCATAAACTGTCTTGCCTGAAAATAGATAAGTAGAAATCCCCTCCTTTTCTATGTTTAGTTTATATCATTGTGCTGTAAATGGAATTTGTTGGGGTCCATTCACACTTACATGTGTGACAGTGTGAATCCAGCTTTAAAATTTTACTGTAGTCAGAGAAACAAACTCGTTTCTGGTAACTGTAGTCAGAGAAACAAAATAGTTTTTGGTAAAATACAAAAAAAAACACAAAAAATTTGCATGCATGTGATTGGTCTGTGTAAGGAAAACTACAGGGAACACTACTGGGAACCTACTAGGAGAACATACAAAATCCATCCGTACAGCACCTTGGCAAGACATGAACTCTGGCTCATAAATGATAGATATATGGATGGTTATAGCCAATACTTTGGGAAGTTAGTACAAAATATCTGCACTAGTTTACTAAATGTAGGTGGAATTGCATGAAAAACCTATATATGTGTGTGTCAGTAAACTAGACTTTATTAAGTGTACAGTGTGACTGTATTCTTCCGTGTGTTTGTGCAATCAGGGTCTCTCTGTGTGGTAGGGTGATATTGCACTCACATACAACATACACATGTGTCATTATAATAAATCTACTGTTCTTCTGTTGTGTGTAGTAGGACAAAAAGAAATATTTGTGGTAAACTCCTAATAAAAGTAACATGGCCATTGCCATCTTACGTAATTCTAAAAAAAACATATACTTGACTGAGATGACAACTGAATTCAACACTTTTGAAGTTGCTAACGCATCACAAGTATGTAGACCAGGAAAGTAATATAATAGTCAGAGGTCCTTTGTCATGTATAGTCAGAGTTCCTTATCGGTATCATTTTTCAGGTCATTTGCTCAATAGTAATAAAGCAAGAAGGGACATACATGATAACCAGGCACTAGTGTTCTAAAGCAGACTTTATCAATGGCAGCCTTCATATCTTGCTTATCACAGGTCCCCTTTAACAGCATTTAATCGTACCAAAAAAGATAGTACCCAGTGGCTAACATGACGGAAAGATAAACCATAGTGTAGGACTAGCTATTTATACACTGTTGACTTGGATCAGGTTCTAATTGTTATGTTGCTGGGGCACTTGGCTATAGATTGAATAGGTCATACATTAGTTACACATTAGATTAAGGTTGGAAGGGGAAACATCTGTGTGTCAAACACAAATGTTTGGAGCTGACAGATATATGCACAAATCAAAATTCCTATTTTTACAATTGCAGCAGAGATTGCAGCTTGGTGGCAGGGAAAATATGTTGCGTCGCTGTAATGCCTTTATAACAATGGGTGGAAATGTCTCCCTTGGCAGATAAATAGCAATGAACTTTAAAATGAAAACAACACTCACGCCTTTGTTTACTATAAAAAGCGTTACGACCCAGGAAAAAGCATGTGAATGATAAAAATGGAGGACATGGCACTGGACTGGGTGATAAGGCTTTCCTAAAATGCACAGAGACACTGTTTACCAGACTAGAGCAGAACAAAACAAACCCGGCTTTGCTCAACTAGCATTTCCCTGTTTAAACCAGATGACTAGCACTTTGATTTTGTCGGCTCATGAGGCTGAAGCGTTGATCAGAATAACAACTTTATGTCTAAAAACATTCATCAGATTCATGATAAGTCATGGCTTTTTTCCTCAAAAAACATATTATATATAACCAAGTCAATTTCATCTTTATACTTTCATTTACTGGCATCCTTTACTGAAATACATAATAACTTGTAGCTGGTTTCTGTGTGCAATACCATTTTCCACATTAAACATGCTAGCACCGGGAACCTGCAGACCAACGAAGAACCGGCTCAGGTGAACACAGCACTGGATCCTTGGACAGGTAAGTGTAATTTTATTAAAAGTCAGCAGCTACAGTGGGGATCGAAAGTTTGGGCACCCCAGGTAAAAATTTGTATTAATATGCATAAAAAAGCCATATTATAAGAATGTCTAATCTGTAATTTGATGCCTTTTGGAGATTTTTCCATCTTTCCTTGGCTTCTTTATGTACATTAATACAAATTTTTACCTGGGGTGCCCAAACTTTTGATCCCCACTGTACAGTATTTATAGCTGCTTTTTTAATTACCCCTTTAAATATACCCAACCTGAAAAAATGACAGTAGCAATTGTTTGAGCCACCATTAATCTCTCAAAAATGTGTCACTTTCTAAAGTTAAAAGGATAAGTTCACCTTTTAGAAAAAAAATAAAAAAATAAATGCCCTTTTTTTGCAGGTAAAAAAAAATGTGTATTATTGTTTTTCTTCTGGAACATTGCTCCAGCGATCAGAAGATTGCTGGTGCCATGCAGGTCTCCTTCAGATATGTCAGTATATCTGTGTACCCGTACAATCCGTACAGGCAGGCAGATACACTGACAGGAACAAATCAATGAACCACCATGGTGCTCCACAGCGCTATGATAGTTCATTGAGAGCTACAAGCTGACAACACAGAGCTGTGTAAATGAATGACGCAACCGCGTGGGCGGAGTCCCACATGGCCGAGCTGATTTTAAAAATTGACAGCTAGTAAAGAGAACTTCTCCCCATACTGCTGTCACAGGGAGAGGGGGCAGCGGCTGCAGCATTGGGAACATGTACATGTTCCATCCTAAAAATGGGTAGAACATGTAACTTCTTCCCAAAGGTGAACTTATCCCTTAAGTATATATTTTATTGATTAGATATATGTAAATACTAAATCTTCCCTGTGGTCTTTTTAAACTGTTATAAGACTAAAATGTTACTGGTCAATGATTACATTTTTATTTACATGTATTCTCTCCCTGTCAGAGCAGAAGGCTCAGGTTTGTAAGGCTGTCCTCATGCCAGAGCTTAGTGCTGACACCCAAAAGGCTGTCACGGAAAAGGTGCTGTTAGGATTAAAACCTTTAGTTTTCTTTGTCAGTTTTCCCTCGTTTAGCATCCCAGGGAATGTAATATTTATCTGCCCTGAGCTCAGGCAGTGGAGCGTCCTAATGCCTTGTACACACTATCAGATAATCGTACAAAAAAAAAAAATCACTTTCGAATTGATGAATTGATTGCACAATAATCTGATTGTTAGTACACAGCTTTCGACAGCCGATCATGACATTTCGTCCAACAAAATCCAAAGGGGCAAACACGAAAACTTTTATTTTATGATAGCCTAGCGAATGACAATCGTTTAATCAGCACATTATGCCTTCGCTAAAAATCGATAGACAAAGACCACGTATGATCAGAAACACAAAAATAACCTGGAAAAAGCCTGGCTGCCATTGTTTTTGTTTTGCACTATCCGATACGTAGCTACACAACCGGGAAGCTTTTCCAGAATCGTACGTTTGTACGCATTGTTGAATTCGATACTAATATCATGCAACAAAATGCAAACGATAAGTCGTCCGATTATCTGATTGTGTGTACGAGGCAATAAGGACCTTACAGTCTGACATTTCTACCCAAAGAGAACACAAGTAAACTCCTGAACCTAAAATATGGGATTAGTAAAACACTATTAGTGTACAGATTGCAACACAGTACTTCCCTTGTGATCATGAGCATAGTCAAAAAAATCATAGTCATTTTAGACACAAGCAGTTCTGGTAAGACAAAAATAGAATGTCTAAAGGCCCGTACACACACGCAGATCGTCGTCATACAAACGTCGGCGGACGAAAGATCTGCCGATTGTATGCGTGTTAGTATGGTGCCTCATACAGATGTCTGCACACAATCTGCGGACAAGAGTCTTTCTTGCAAACATGAAAATTTTTGTCTGCAGACACCAGAACGGACGATTGTTTGCCTGTCAGTACAGAAATCAGCCGACAGACCGCAGATTTGCAAGTATGCTCAGAAAATAAAAAACACAGGGAAAGTTAACCATTACATGACATCACTTCTGCAGTCAGCTGAAGTCTGCGGACAAAATTCTTGTGCTGTCCTTGTACTGTCTTTGCACTTTTCAACAGACACCGACATCCCGGGGAGAAAAGACGAACATTTGTATGACGACGATCTGCGTGTGTGTATGGGGCTTTAGTCAGTTAAGTTACACTGTATGATAAGCTTCTGCTCAGAGGGCATAACTATGAATCATGGGGTCCTATAACAAAATATGATGGCCCCCCCCTGGCTAAGTTACTCTGAAGCAGCTTACAGTGTCATTGTGACAATATGTGTAATTAATCTTAACATAAAGTATGCCTAAAGGCTTGTTCACACCAGGTGCACTGAACATTGTTGATCAGCTTTGATCAACACAGGCTTAGTGCAAGAGCACATAGAAGTCCTGTTCACACCATACAGGTGCGTTGGTGTGCTCTGCTTAAAAAGGCAACATGTCTGCAATTTTATGCAGCACACCTAACAATAAACTACAATGCACTTCAGCGCTACATAACGTTGAACACAGGGGCAAATGAAGCAAAAAAACAAAAATGCTGCAATGCCAACATTGTTAGAACACTATTGGGGACCAGAGCTGGGGAAAAAAACTATAATTGTAACAGTAATAATAATAACCATAATGTCAGCTGTCCTATAAGGTTTTAGCGGAGGAGAATTTCCTGACTATATTTAATGCAATAGGCAAACAGGGTTAAGTTCAGTCTGTAACAAAAGTGCAAAGGGCAATGAATTTATACTTCTAAGACAGCTATGCAAAGGCCTATTACTGCACAGAAGGAATCTGTGACTACCAGCCATCCAAAGGTCTGATCTCAACCTCTCTATACTGGAAAAGTAACAGTTTAGTTTTTCTTAACAGCCTCCTTAATTGGGGTCCGCTCTTACCCCACACCCCATAGCAGCCGTGTAGGCTGCTATGGCTATAGTTGCTTTTGCTGCAACTGCTGCAACTTCATTTTCAAAATTCTACATTTTTTGAGATGCTGTTTTTTTTTTTTTTTTTTTTCAGTGGTCCTCCTTTATCACTTTGGTCTAGACAACTTTCAGTTGTTTCTATAAAGAATTTTTTTTTTTTTTTTTTTTAGGGCAAACTTTAGGTTTTTGACATCTGTGCATACCATGCATCAACTGCCATTGTGCAGCAACTGGACAACAAATGGAAGTAGTATAGTATGTGTAGTCTCTTATCAACTTCAGCATTTAATTAGCAGTACAAACAGCAACATGTATAAATTTGTGGCATCCATACAAAATATGTAATGTTTAAAGAAAATTTGTGAGGTTAGAAACATGGGAGCCACCACTGGTAACTATTATTTGAAGGTGCTCCCTCCAAAGTGATATTGCGATCCTGGTTCACCTAGTAAACCAATGACATGGATCAATTCAGACTTTTTGGGTTTTTCCTAGGTAGTGAGCCCACCATCAAGAGGGTGGCTCCAGAACCCTCAAAGCCCCACTTTAAAACTTAGAACTGGCAGCATACAATAAATCGAATCTAAGCTTCAGAAAGTTTAGCACAAATGTAAATTAAATCAACATATTAAAGAGACTTGATTTGCACTGTCTTTAGAACACAGGTATAAATGTTGAAGCAGAAATGTGGATCCTGGTTTAAGCCATAGCATCAATCTCTAAAGCAGCGTTTCTCTACCTTTTTTTAGTCAAGGCAACCTTTTAAACTCTGCACAATCTTGAGGCATCCCATTCCAAAAATTAAGAAACTACAAGTTTTACATATTACATCAACATCAACAAATCTGAAGTTTTCCCTGGTAAAAATAGGCTGTTCTAAAGAACCTTATGGTAAATCACCCAAATCCAGGACAATGCTCTTAGATACTACTAAAACAATAATTAGAGTCTTACCTGATGACAACAGGCTACCGCTGCTTCCACTGATGATTTTCCCTTTGCTTCCCATATTGGCAAGTTTCGAAGTTTTTAAAGTTCCTGTCTCTGTTAAGTCTATGGCGATCTCACTCAGGCTCCTGGCAGCATGTATTTTAGACTGTTGGTTGAGAAAGTAGAGACAAATGATTAGCTATAGTTTTTGAACAAATAATAAAGGCAAAATATTTAGCATTGGGGCCCTGTTTGCATGGGTTTTATTTTTTTTCCATGTGTTAGTGCGAGTTTCTTCCCACAATCCCAAAATATGCTGATATAATAATTGGCTGCAACCCAGGATGTATGTCTAGACATCAGTTTTTTGATTGCAGGTGGATCTGTCTGATTTGAGAAAAATCGCCCAATTTTGGAATCCAGACTCAGTAGGATAGCTGTAACCCTATAGTGCACAGTATCAGTTTTTGGACCTGCCCCAACCCCAACTTTTGCTGCCCCCAATTATAAATAAATGATCTTACAAACAGACATGGAGCTTGATGACTATCTGCCATTTCTTACACTGTAGCACAAGGACCAGTTAATCTCCATCAAAACCTAGTACTTTACCTAACATCTAAAAAAAGTCCTTAACCACTGTTCAATTTGTAACCTCAACAATTAACCAAACAGTACTGAGATTCTTCACTATTCTGGAGATATGGGCCCACTTTCAGTGATATTTTAAACTTCTCTGCAAAAAAAAAAAAAAAAAAAAAAAAACAACGGAAGGGCCTTAAGCACCCAAAGGCACTCATTATCATCCCCAAAGTGGTAGGGAAATGTCAGAATTGGCCCATGGGTGTTGCTCCGAATGTTAAGTGTTTATTGCTTGCTATTATGGAGCCTTTTATGACCTCTTTAAAGTTGACCTATTACCATCAGTTTTACATGAATAATAGGGTACATTGTCAATGTTGCTCTATGACATTATATTTGTTTGTCTGCGTGTCTGCCATGCTGCTCTGAGGTTTAGCATACTTACATCCTAGGGATAGATGTATGGTCTCTGCCTATCAGGTGTAGTTCTATGACATCAATTTGACTGCAGATAGTTCCCTTATCTGACCTTATCGGTCAGATGAAGGGATCACCAGCAAAACAGAGCTGGCTTATCGAATGAGCAAATATGGCTGTCTACATTTACATATATACAAACAATGCATAAAAACAAGGTTTGCATATCATAAAATATTCAGATGACTATAGTTTCTCTTTAAGGCATGGTTATATAAAGCATTGTACACAATATAGACTATTAGCTCCTTTAAGAACAGTGACTGTTATAAATCTCATTTTTTTGCAGTGCTGTGTAGCTAGAGAGCTATACAAATAAATGCAATTTATACAGAAAACAGGCAGATGTTGGTGGAATTTGTTTCAGCAGCTCAGGACATGCCTTGCTGTTTTAATTCAAAGGAAAAAAAAAAGGAACTGTTTAATTAGTTGCCTTGATGACATCAGAACAGTCAGTAGGAGAAATATGTGGGCATGGACAGCGTAAAGGAAAAAAAAAATCTACTCAGCATTTACTATACTGAAGAAAATGAAGATATATAGTTTGGGTTCATGAACTGACATGCTGAGCGAAGCATGGGGAAGTTCAGTAACTATGAGAATGTAGCCTTGCGACACCAATGTCACGGATGGTACGCCCACACGCTATCAGTTTGATTGATAGCACAAAGATGGATCCGTCACATATTTCTAGTGCCTCTTCAAAGTAATGCCTGTAAGCAGCATTGAAAACTTTGATGAAGCTTCTGGTCAGAGGCCTGTCTTCAAAGTACGGACCAGCTATATATGAAAGATATCAATCAATGAGACATTCAAACTTATTGGAATCCACAGCTGGGCTTGTTGCAAATAGGCCAAAAGGAAACTACACTCTAATAAAAACATAGAAGAGTGATGGCAGAAAAAAGACCAAGTGGTCCATCAAGTCCCCCCCATATTTATTTAGTTTTTTAAACTTTTTTGTATGAGCATAGATCTGTTTTTGTCCCAAGCATGTTTGTATCCTCTTACTGTTGACTGCCTCACTACCTCTGCTGCTATTGTAAACAGAAACTGAAATCATTCTATATAAGGTCAGTTATGATTTATCAATGGTCACATTTCAAATGACTACCAAAGGGCCTTGCTATATAACGGATGAAATAGTATTTAGAAAGCTCAGTGTTTTAGGCCCCTTTCACAGCGGGGTGGAATCTGCTTTGCTCAGCAGGGGATCTGTCCACTGATCCCTTGCTGAGCAAAGCAGAGAGGGCAGATGACAGGTCCATGTCCGCTCAGTTTATGCAGAGTGGAGACAGACAGAGCCCGCTCCGCTCTATGAGCTGCTGGGTGTAAACGGACTTTGCCTGTCCGTTTACACTTGACTGCCCTCCAATCCGATTCGCCTAGACAGCAGGGAACAGGTCCCTTTCCCCCTCCCCTTGTGTTTAAGCAGGCCGGATCGGATTGGAGATAGAAGGGTGTAAACAGACACAAATTAGTTTACACCCCCTGGTACATAGGGGTACATGGACCATCCGATAAGGTTTGCCTGAAAAACAGACATGATCAGACTGCCCGTGGGAAAGGGACCTAATACACGACTTTTGATTTCAATAAAAAAGTAACATTTGGATGTCTTTATTTTGCAACCTAGAAAGGATTCAACATTTATCCTCAGTTTGTGTAAGGATTTTAGGACAAGCAGTGTTGACAAAACATATATTTTTAAGAGGAACTCTAACCATTGTAACAAAAAAAAGTAGTCAAAAGCCTGCTTAAACTAATTATTAAGGTCAGAAGTGAATGGAAAGGTGAGGCCACTTATTTGACATTCTCAGAAGCTAAAGTGTCATTTGATGTACGCAGCAGCTTGACATAACTGAGATTTTTGGTTCAAATGTCAGTTATAGCTCTTGGTAATTCTATTTGTCTATGAGAGTATACATGGAGTGTTCATACTGGTGGTATGCATTGATAGCATTGTTTGAATACTAACATATTGTGTATGATCTCAGGTGCATCGTAATTATTCATCAAATTTACAAAAGCATTGCTGTCAAATTGTGGTTTTTGGAACTATAGGGTTGATTTACTAAAGGAAAACAGACTGTTCACTTTGCAAGAGAATTTACCTTAGCTTAAGGCATGTGGTAGAAATTCACTTTGAAAAGAATTCCCAATCACAAGCAAGGAAAATTAAAACAGTATTTTTGGTTGCACATGATTGGATGATGGAATTCAGCAGAGCTTCACCTCCTTTACCAAACTAAAGAAAATTATCTTGCAAAGTAAAAAGCCTTTTTGTCTAGTAAATAAACCCCCTATGCGTTGGGTTTATACAGAAACATGCATACAGACATGTATGGTAAAGTAGGTAATCTGATAAAAGGAAGAAAAATCAATGAAGATCTCCTTGCTGTAGGATATGATAGGAAAAAAGTCATAAAATGGACTCTCACTAACTGATAAAAAAAAATGGGAACTTCTATCTCTCAGTTGTCATGTTTGACCTTGTGATCTTTTTATTATTGTCTAAAGGATTTAATGACTCCTAGAATGTATCTACAGGAAAAGTAATCAGCCAGAATATAAACCATTTCATGAATGCCTTACCTTGCTTTGTTTTCTATCCAGATAGAATTGGTGTTGGCTAATGGCCATAGCCCAGATGGACTTTATGAGAGCGGGGCACGCGTACCACGTGTGCACAGCGATCCCTCCATGACCAAATGTCCTCCTGGTAACAGATGCCCTATATGGAGAGAAATGAGCTGTGATTTCCTCTGGACACATAACACACAGACACGAGGGCAGGAAGTATAAATCAGTTTACAACTGTGCTGAGCAGAAATGGCTTACATCCTGCCTATGGCCAGAGCAGGCGGATAACTTAATTGGTCACTGGTTAACCCAAATTTGTTAATATGAAACTGGGTGGATCCCCATCACGCTGTAGTGATCAGAGAACACAGATGTACATCAGATATTGCTCTGCTTTTATAATAATTGTGAAGAACACTGATTGTAGGTAAAGGTAAAGTGTAATATCCACAGCAACCAGCTTACTACAGCCCAGGGTAGAGAATCACACATCTTCTATGGCTTACTGAACTTTACACATTGCAACCAGCTTACTACAGCCCAGGGTAGGAAATATACATCTGCTATGGCTTACTGAACTTTACCCATCACAACCAACTTACTACGGCCCAGGGTAGTGAAATATACATCTGCTATGGCTTACTGAACATTACCCATTGTAACCAACTTACCACAGCCCAGAGTAGTGAAATAGACATCCGCTTTGGCTTCCTGAACTTTACCCATTGCAACCAACTTACTACAGCTCAGGGTAGTAAAATATACATCCGCTTTGGCTTCCTAAACTTTACCCAACACAACCAACTTACTACAGCTCAGGGCAGTGAAATATACACCTGCTATGGCTTGCTGAACATTACCCATTATAACCAACTTACTACAGCTCAGGGTTCCGCTATGGCTTACTGAATTTTATCCATTGCAACTAACTTACCACAGCCCAGGGTAGTGAAATATACATCCACTTTGGCTTCCTGAACTTTACCCAACACAACCAACTTACTACAGCCCGGGGTAGTGAAATATACAGTAAAACCTTGGATTGCGAGCATAATTTGTTCCGGAAACATGCTTGTAATCCAAAGCACTCTTATATCAAAGCAAATTTTCCCATAAGAAATAATGGAAACTCAGATGATCCGTTCCACAACCAATTATTCATAAGTCTTTCAGTTTATAGTCTATATACAAAGATTATAGCAATGTGATAGGTTGTGTCATCATAAAATGTCCATCCACAAATGGCGCCTCCACTAGGGGATTAGAAGCAAAATCCAGCAGGAGCTACAGAGTATAAAAGAGAAGAGAGGCGCCTCTAAGTGTAGCAGTATGGGGACATTTAATGAAGGTACAACATTTAGCAACTCATATGGTTGATGATTAAAGAGGCACATCTAAGTATGCAGGCATCTGGGGTAAAGCTGTCCACATAGACCATCTTCTGAACCACTGGCTCTCACCGATGTCAGTCTGCAATTGTGATTGGGAAGACTACCCTGCAGTAGAGTGATCTGAAAGCGAGACTTTGAATCGCTCGTGGAGCACAGCGTGGAAGGGTGTGATGAAGATGGCAGTGCAGAGGATGGTCTATGTGGACAGCTTTACTCCGGATGCCTGCATACTTAGATGTGCCTGTTTTAATCATCAACCATGTAAGCTGCTAAATATTGAATCTTCATTAAATGTAACCATATTGCTACACTTAGAGGTGCCTCTCTTCTCTTTTATACCCAGTTGTGACATGACGCTACTTGTATATCAAGACATCGCTTGTATATCAAGTCAAAATTTATTTAAAAAATTTGCTTGTCTTGCAAAGCGCTCTCAAACCAAGTTACTCTCAAACCAAGGTTTTACTGTACATCTGCTATGGCTTGTTGAACTTTACCCATTACAACCAACTGACTACAGCCCAGGGTAGTGAAATATACATCTGCTTTGGCTTCCTGAACTTTACCCATTGCAACCAACTAACTACAGCCCAGGGTACTGAAATATACATCCGCTATGGCTTACTGGATTTTACCTATTGCAACCAAGTTACTACAGCTCAGGGTAGTGAAATATACACCTGCTATGGCTTACTGAACTTTACCCATTGCAACCAATTTACTACAGCCCAGGGTAGTGATATATACATCCACTATGGCTTACTGAATGTTACCCATTGCAACCAATGTACCACAGCCCAGGGTAGTGAAATATACATCCACTTTGGCTTCCTGAACTTTACCCAACACAACCAACTTACTACAGCATGTGGTAGTTAAATATACATCTGCTATGGCTTGCTGAACTTTACACATTACTGTATAACCAACTTTCTACAGCCCAGGGTTCCGCTATGGCTTACTGAACTTTACCCATTGCAACCAACTGATTACAGCCCAGGGTAGTGAAATATACATCTGCTATGGCTTACTGAACTTTACCCATTGCAACCAACTTACTACAGCCCAGGGTACTGAAATATACATCCGCTATGGCTTACTGGATTTTACCTATTGCAACCAAGTTACTACAGCACAGGGTAGTAAAATATACATCTGCTATGGCTTACTGAACTTTACACATCGCCCCCTACTCTGTAAAATAATCACTGCTGCAGTAAACGCCTGGAAGGCTTTTATTGTTTACACACTCATATCATTCTTCACATGGTTTGCTCATTGTGATAATATTGGGTGTCAGAACACATGATCAGTGTTGTGTCTATCAGCTGCCCTTGTGTTCAGTTACATCTTGTGCTTGCTAGCCTCCTGCAGTAAATATACACTATAAAATCAGGTCAGCCTCTGATAGATCATACTGGGATTTGTAGTTCCACAACAACTGGAAGGCCAAGGGTTGTCCATACCTAATCTGCATTAAATCTCCAGATAAGTGTGTTGTATCACGAAAAACTCATTCAGGAAGGTCTTTGAACAGCACGTGAACTCTATACATATATATGGAACACATTCCTATGATAGGTATGTGCGGGTAATTAGGCAATTACATTATAAGTGTTCTAGTCAAACAGGAAACCTCATTAGCCATATAACTGACATACCACGGAAGCCATCATACCATTAGGTATCCTCATTTTAAATATGGAACCTGTTATCTTAGAAGGCATGGAGATGTGACAAAAGTTTGCCCCTTTAGCTGGGAAAGGGAAGAGATTCATGAAGACACGGGCCTAGGGGTGAAATGAATCCAGGTGCAGGGCTTGTTTGGAAAAAAAATAAAGCATTTCCGAAACTGAACACCACACAGTCCTTCCAGTCTTTGAATTTGAGGGACTTGACGTGACTTGGGGATTACCAAAATTGCCGGCAGAAGTCAGCAGAACAGGTTTCTGCAACTTGTAGACATTGTCAGATCAAGTTTTCTTAGTATCCTTTGTACAGTGATAACAAGGAGAGCCCATGTTTAGCCCCACCTAACGTTAACAGTGAGACACCTTTACAGCTCCTCCTTTACTATATTCACACTCAGACAATGCTTTAGTCATTTACATTAAACTGTCAAGCATTTTAAATCTCTGGCAAGAAAAGGGCTAGAGACTGCATAGCTTCTGTATTGTGTGCCCTTATGGAAAACAAAGTAACACATACAACCCTACAATCTAGTCTGAAAAAACAACTTTATAAATACATAACACAATACAGTGTTTGCCAATGTTCTCTGAGATTTACTAATCTCTATTCATTGCAATCAATGAGCAAGGCTATAGTAGGACTGTTTTATGAAAGGTGGAACCCAGATTAGGGCTAATTTAGAACAACATCTATAAATATATGTGCGTTGTTGTGCTGCATTAGGCAGTAGGGTTGTCATTCATCAACATGCGTTTTCCCTTTGTGCACTGATGCATTTTGATGTGGATAGGCTTAAAGTATACCTAAAGGTAAAACTTTTCTTTTCGTTTTGGATAGAGTAAAGATGGATTAGAGTCCCTTTCATTTTATTTTTGTTATGTGTATCCCTGTTAGGGAGATTCACCCTCTCTATTTGTCCTGTTTACCATTATCATTGAGAGTGAAAGTAAAAGAAAATCCCAAAATTGTGGGTTGTTCCCAGAAAAGTAATAGAGGGGAAATTTTGTTCTGGTAACCTGGGGGTCCCCAAGAGATTTCCTTAATTTGCAGGGATTTTTTTCTCACTTCCTGTTTTGGCTATGTGAAAGGAAGCAAAGGGAAATCTCCCCAATGGGACACAGATGGCAAAAATAAACCTTACAGGGGGTTATATTACTCCTTTACTCTATCCAAAACTAAAAAAAAGTTTTGCCTATAGCTCTACTTTAAAGTATACCTAAACTCAAAAACAAAAATGTAATATTTTACAGCTCATTCGTCCTTAGATGGGGTGGCTACATTAGTTTACCTATTTTAGGTTATTTCTCTGTATTTTAACTTGGTGATTGTGCCAGAAACACAATTCCAGTCCTAGGATGACAACACTCACTGAACTGTGCCTATGGAGGAACAGCTTTGTCAACCTAGAACAAGAAGTGTGCTAGGACTATAGAACTCCTTCTCCTTTTCTTCTCATCCACATACCATGGAGGTGGGAGATGCTCTGTAGTTCACATCCATAAGCTGAGCAGGGCTAATAATATTAAGAATACACAGGGCAACACTGCATTTTTGGCAGGATCAACAGTTAATTATATGCACTTATCACACAGATAGAACAATGGCATAAATGCTTTCAAGGCCTAAAGGAAGCAAATTTGCGCAGTTTAATATTAGGGTTTACATTCAACTTTAACAGCCATTGACCAAGGCTTGGTAATACTTGTTGCCAATGCATCAAAACATAAGTTATATAGATTTCTATGGGCGCTAAATGTAGATGAAAATGGATAGGACGTATTTTTCAAAAACGCACAAGGTGCTGAGATGAGGACAGCAATCTTTTTTATTATGGGAAAGTTGGAAATAAGTATTTTAGCGCGTTGCAAGGTGTGCGTTATAATGCAACAGTGTAAATGGCCCCTAAACTTTCATTCTCTATCTGCACAGCAGAAGGATACAAGAAATCTGGTATGTGCAGGAAACTGCTTTTTCTTTCCTTCTTTGCTTCATTTTTCACGATACAAGAAGCACTGTCATGTTTCATGCCCCTAAGGCTGGCCATACATGTTCAATTCTCTGGCTGGCTATACATGTTCAATTCTCTGGCTGGCCATACATGTTTAATTCTCTGGCTGGCCATACATGTTCAATTCTCTGGCTGGCCATACCTGTTCAATTCTCTGGCTGGCCATACATGTTTAATTCTCTGGCTGGCCATACATGTTCAATTCTCTGGCTGGCCATACATGTTCAATTCTCTGGCTGGCCATACATGTTTAATTCTCTGGCTGGCCATACATGTTCAATTCTCTGGCTGGCCATACATGTTCAATTCTCTGGCTGGCCATACATGTTCAATTCTCTGGCTGGCCATACATGTTCAATTCTCTGGCTGGCCATACATGTTTAATTCTCTGGCTGGCCATACATGTTCAATTCTCTGGCTGGCCATACATGTTCAATTCTCTGGCTGGCCATACATGTTCAAAACTCTGGCTGGCCATACATGTTCAATTCTCTGGCTGGCCATACATGTTCAATTCTCTGGCTGGCCATACATGTTCAATTCTCTGGCTGGCCATACATGTTTAATTCTCTGGCTGGCCATACATGTTCAATTCTCTGGCTGGCCATACATGTTCAATTCTCTTGTACAATTTTCTGTTAGATTTACCAAAAACCACATAATATGAGGTCAAAACTAAACAACACTTTCAATTGTATCCAATGAGTCAGGCCTTTGTACTACATAGTTGAAGGTAAATTTAAAGAAAATTGTACAGACAATTGTATAATGTATGGCCAGCCTAAGTCTACATGCAGACACAGCACACTATATTATATGCTGGAAATTCTATAACACAGGTCGGTGATTTGCAGCAGACCCATATCACACAAGTAGAATTTAGTTATTACGCGATTCGCTTTATAAGAACAATGGTTGCTATAGGTTACTGCATTCCCTTCCTTCTTCTCAGGCTGATAATTGCTTCCCAATAAACCAGAGTGACTCTTGTGCTATAAAAATCTGACTTGTCAACAGTTGGCGCTGATAGGGTGGTGGTGGGGTAAGCCCTACCAAATATGAATGAACTTTTACTGGAGGTGTGTGCGAGGGCAGGGGTCATACCGCTGTGCTGATTGAGTCCAAAGGATAAGGGTGATCCCTCGCCCTCTGCTCACGCCACTTTGTTTGCCATTCTTAACTATATCAGGGAAAATCTTTTTTTGCTGCAAGCACATGAGAATCTCCCACCCCAATTCTAAGAATCATACAGCATTAGGTGTCAAACAAAATCACATCTTTCAAAAATCGACCATAACGGAGGGACCATAGATAGCACTTACCTGCGAGGATCATGAACTTCCACGGAAAACTTCTTTTCTCTAAAATAAAGATTTTCCAGCTGTCTCCACTGAAAGATCTAGACAAGAGCATAGCAGGAGTTAGCTTCCATCTCCAGCACCACAATCAATGTTATAACAACCATCCCAACAGATCCTTCAACATTCCTCTACACAATCTCAGTGTGCCTCACTTTTCTGGGAAGGAAAGTACAAGCCTGTGTTATCTGCACTGGCCGCCTCTTGCTTTATTTGCAGATCACAAATTATTTTTTTCCTGTAAGACTCCAGCAAGTCAGAGAAAAGAAAGCCTCTGAGCAGCAGCAGCAAGCAGTAGCTATGTGTAAATGCGGCTTCCTCCTTTCAGTGTGGTGGAATGGCCAGGAATTCATATTCCCCTGCCTCCTATTGGAACAGCCACTTCCTGCCCACTAATGTGTAATAGTCCCTGACAAGCACTATAGCTTCGAAAAAAGCAGGAGAGGGCGGGGGCCGAGGGCTGACCTTAATTCAAGGCAAGGCAACATGAGATAACAATGTGAGCCTGTGAAAGCCCCTCTAAATACTCAGACTTTCTACCAAAGGCAGTCCCTGAAAAGCAGGCAGATTCACTTTACTTCATAGAAATTTGGATGAGCGTAAATTAACACGACCTGTATGTAAATCTCAATTTATTTCTCTTTGCTCCGTTTAGTCTGTTCACCACTTCTGGACCGGAAGCTTTTACCCCCTTAATCACCAGGCCATTTTTTTGCGATTCGGCACTGCGTTAATTTAACGTTCAACTGCGCGCTCGTGCGACGCTGTACCCAAATAAAATTGATGTCCTTTTTTTCCCACAAATAGCGCTTTTTTTTGGTGGTATTTGATGACCTCTATTTTTATTTTTTGCGCTATAAACAAAAAACAGCGAAAATTCTAAAAAAAAAAAAAACCCATGCTTGAGGTCATTGTAGCCGTATTAGTGCATTTGCGACAGAGACAATTAACCACTTAAGCCCCGGAAGATTTTACCCCCTTCCTGACCAGGGGGTTTTTTGCAATTTTTTTACTGCGTGACTTTAACGGGCAATTGCGCAGTCGTGCGACGCTGTACCTAAACGAATTTGACGTCCTTTTTTTCCCACAAACAGAGCTTTCTTTTGGTGGTATTTGATCACCTGTGCGATTTTTTGATCATGCGCTATAAACAAAAAAAGAGCGTCAATTTTGCAAAAATAACTATATTTTTCAAATTTTTTTATGTGAAATTCCCCCCCAAAAAAATGTAAAAATCAAAATTTTTTAAAATTTTTCGGCCAATTTGTTTTATGCTACATATGTTTGGTAAAAAAAATCGCAAAAAGCGTATTTTGTTTGGTTTGCGCAAAAGTTATCGCATTTACTAACAAAGGGAAAGATTTTTGTCATTTTTGATGTTTTTTTTTTTAACGAGTAATGGCGGCGATCTGCGATTTTTTTTGCGGGACTGCGACATTGCGGCGGACAGATCGGACCCTTGACTAACATTGTTGACACTTTTGGGGGTACCAGTGACATTACTACAGTAATCAGTGCTATACATATGCACTGTTACTGTAAAAATAACACTGGCAGGGAAGGGGTTAACTGTATTGGAGAGGGAGGGGTTAAGTGTGTCCTAGGGGCGTGTTTCTAACTGTGATGGGACATGGCTACTACTGTAAAAACAGAGATCAACGGTCCTACATAGAAGAACCGTCTGATCTCCATTTTTACACAGGGGAGAATGACAGGCGGCTTGTTTACATTAGCCGCCTGCCTTTCTCCCCTCCCGCCGAACGATCACGAGTGACCGGCGGACATCGGGTACACCGGTCACACGCACTGACTTGTCAGTGAACGAGACGGGGCGGGCGCGCGCCTTAGCGGGCGCGCGCTCGCCCGCCTTAGCGGGCGCGCGCTCGCCCGCTATTGGCTCACAAGCCGGTGACAGGCTAGTGACGTACCGGTACGTCACTTTGCCTGGCCGGGGCTGACCGCCGCAGTATATATACTTGCGGCGGTCGGGAAGTGGTTAAGTACTGTCCGTGATACTTTTTTTATATTTGCACTAACATAAAAATTGAAAAAAAATTTCAATCCTGAAAAAAAAAAATTCCTGAAAAATCCTGAAAAATTTTATGTTAGTGCAAATAAAAAAAGTATCACGGACAGTACTCAATTGTCTCTAAAAAAAAAAAAAAACCCAATATTTTTCACATTATGCTATATAACATTCCCAATAAAAAAAATGTAACAATAAGATTTTTTCATCATTTTAGGCCAATTTGTACTCTTCTACATATTTTTGGTAAAAAAAAACCCAATACGTTTATTTTGACTTGTTTGCCCAAAGGTTATCGTGTCTACAAACTAGGGAAAAGATTTATGTCATTTTTATTTTTTTTTATTTTTTAAATTTTTTTCTAGCAATGGCGGCGATCTGCAACTTTTAGCAGGACTGCGACATTGCGGTGGACAGATCGGACCACCTAACTGACATTTTTTATGCTTTTTGGGGCGACCAGTGACATTACTACAGTAATCAGTGCTAAAAAAAAAAGCACTGTTACTGTAATAATGACACTGGCAGGAAAGGGATCAACCCAGAGGTGATCAAAGGGTTAAGTTTGAGCCTAGGCGGTGTTTTCTAACTGTATGGGGGTAACTTGTGGAAATCAACACAAAGACCTGTGATCCTAAATAGGAGGAACACATGCTCTCTGTGTTCATTCCAGAGAAAACAACGGTCTGCTGTGTTTTCGGTTTGGAGCGATCGCGGGTGCCTGGCGGCAATCGCGTCCATGGGTCCCATGGATTGGCTTCCCCACTTCCTAATGAGGGCAGGTGCGTGCCTCTGGAGGTGCGCGCGTGCCCCAGGAGTGCTTCTGCAAACTGACGTACCCATACATCAGTTCGTGCAGCCGAGCCAGCCTGCCGCAGCATATCTGCGGCGGGTGGTCGGCAAGTGGTTAAAGCATAGTTAAACTTTTAGAAAAAAAAAATACTAATAGTGCAGCTTACCAATTCTTAGATGCATTGGCTGCATTCGTTTCCTGTTTTTAGTTTGTTTTCCCTTTATTTTCACCTGGTGTTCTATCCAGTAAAGGGCTCTTTCACACAGGCATTGAAAATAGGTGTTTGGGTCACATTTTTTACTGCTTTCTGGCTGCCTATCTTTGCCACTCAAAACTGTTAATTAAAGTGTTACTAAACCCAGGACCCTGCATTCACTATATCTGGTCTCCCACAGTACACAGAACATGGAAATGCAATCATTTTAGTAAATATAGACTGCTAAATACCTTTTCTCATCAGCAGTATATAGCAGTCCTGTGACTTCTATCTGTGTCTGGCTGAGCCCTCATTAAAGCTTGTAGAAGGAGTTTTCATTGTCCTCTGACTGTCCTATGAGGCTGCATGACTCCTGACCCTGTGTCTGGACAGTGCTGATTGGCCCTGTGCCAATCACATGTACCCTCCCAATAAAAAAAAAAAAAACCTCTCTAGCAATATATATAGCATGTGACTCCATGGCTCTGTTCTATCAGCAGATGAATTGGGGACAGTAAAAGAAGGGGAGGATCAGAGAAGACAGGATCAAACAATTTTTTACACAATGCAGAGGAATAACCCCTTAGGTCCCACAGTAAGTATAACAAGCATGCTTTACTGCATATACACACTGATTTTGCTGTTGTGCATTTAGTAACACTTTAAGAGAGCGAATGGAGGTGTGCGCATTGCAGCATTAGTATTGCGTCATGACAAGGCAAAAATAAAACTGCCTGCAGAATTTTACAACCACTTCAATTTACTTCTATTAAAATGTGTCGCAAACGCACTGCAAACATGCCTATGGCATTTACAGCACTAAAAGGTAGATGTTTTTCCAGCTAGAAATCTGTTGAACTCATAACATCCTGTACTATCTTCCTCTAGACCAGTGATGGCGAACCTTGGCACCCCAGATGTTTTGGATCTACATTTCCCATGATGCTCATGCACTCTGCAGTGCAGTTGAGCTTCATGGGAAATGTAGTTCCAAAACATCTGGGATGCCAAGGTTCGCCATCACTGGTCTAGACTGTTATCAATTAGCATTGTTCCCTGCCCTCTCCATGAACTACAAAACACCTCCCTCTGTTAAGGAGCAGAGAGGGAAGTGTTATGTGCTTAGCTGAGAAAGCCCCTCCTCCCTCCCTGAAGACTTCTGAGATCTATGACATTATTTGCCTAGGCATGAAACCAGGAAGTAACAAAAGAAATGTAAAAAAAAAAAAGTTTAAAACAAGTAAATATAATATACTTTCTATCTATTTACTGATATTAGTAGCATAAGCATTCAAAATAGTCAATGCTGATTGAAAGAGTGAAGTTCCGCTCTAGGTATGACATTTATTTTAGTTTGCACAGTCCTGATATGCATCTCATGAAAGACAGATTGCCATTGCTTATGGCAGCCCTCCATGGTCCCTTTTCTGAAGGGATAATCCCTTGGATTAAAAAACTCTGTCCTGCCAAATTATGCTCTGTCCCATCCTTAGCCCCATTCACACTTAACACTTAACCTAAAAAAGTGAAGTTCCCCCCCTCTATTATTAGTGGAAGTTTATTATTATTTTTTCCTTGGAGCGGTACCTATCCCTGACAGGTGCCCTCTCCACTTCCACTTGGACCGCCAGGGATATCTGAGCAGAAGTTTGCTCCCCCCTTACATGCAACCTCCTAGGACAAGTCACAAGAGGTTGCAGGTCCACTGAGAAAGTGCAGTCACAGCCAGCTTCTCATACTCAAGATGTTGGCACCAGGGGCCCGAAGAATGGGAAAGGACCAGTCAGGGTGAGGACAAAGCTGGATCCCTGGACTGGTAAGAGCATGTTCATTAAAGATGTTGGCACCAGGGGCCCGAAGAATGGCAAAGGACCAGTCAGGGTGAGGACAGAGCTGGATCCCTGGACTGGTAAGAGCATGTTCATTAAAGATGTTGGCACCAGGGGCCCGAAGAATGGCAAAGGACCAGTCAGGGTGAGGACAGAGCTGGATCCCTGGACTGGTAAGAGCATGTTCATTAAAGATGTTGGCAGCAGGGGCCTGAAGAATGGCAAAGGACCAGTCAGGGTGAGGACAGAGCTGGATCCCTGGACTGGTAAGAGCATGTTCATTAAAGATGTTGGCAGCAGGGGCCTGAAGAATGGCAAAGGACCAGTCAGGGTGAGGACAGAGCTGGATCCCTGGACTGGTAAGAGCATGTTCATTAAAGATGTTGGCAGCAGGGGCCTGAAGAATGGCAAAGGACCAGTCAGGGTGAGGACAGAGCTGGATCCCTGGACTGGTAAGAGCATGTTCATTAAAAGGCAGCAGTTACAGTATTTGTAGCTGCTGAATTATTTTTTTTTTTCCATAGCTCTTTCATTTTTTTGTTTGTTCATTTTTACACATTTTCCTTTCTTTTTATGAGTGAAGTGTCGTACTGGAGCTTTTTTGGGACAGGGTCACGCATTTCTGGCCCCATATGATTTTCTTATAACAACACCTGAAAAAGCCAATGAGGTTTTGGGGGGCAAAAACTCCCAATTCTGCTTCAAAAGTAGCTCAGGTACCTTTTGGGGCATCAGACATTGAGTTACATGAATGATCAAATGTGAACACGGAAAATTTAAAAACATGGGATTTGGCTTGTGTGTTTTGGAGCTTTGAGCTTCAGGCTACAAATGCATAGGTGTGAAAGGGAGCTAAAAAGTAGGTAATGTATTATATATTTATGCTGAATAATATTCAGTACATTTTTTATGTTGTCTATAGAAGAAATGTTACTTTTTTTTTTTTTTTCAATACTGTTTGTCTTCTGGCTACAATATATGCACACTAGCTATAGCAGGAGATACAACTGTGTTTTATTTATTTATTTATTTATTTTAATTAAAATATTACTTTGTCAGAAGTTACTTTGTCAAAGTGTAACAATACAATGTATATAAACAATACAAGTCACAACAATCAGTTACACTTGTGATTGGGTTGTATGTTTCTTTACAAAACAGAAAAACACTAACAGATGACCTAAACTAAGGGATGTCTGAAAGACCAAGTAAATCATGTTACAAAGCTCTGCAATGGGCAATTTTGTAGTGCGGTAGTTTTACATTGCAGTGAGAATGACACTGTAAATGACAAACATTGTATCAAATGTGACCTCACAGACTGATTAGTGTTATCAGTTATAAATATTCTTTAAGCACAATGGGGGCTCATTCACACTTGTGCCAAAACAGACGCATTAACGTGTTGACACAATGTATGACAACGCACCTGCTCTACATTCAATCTGTTGCAGGGCTAATCATTGATAATGTCACCCCAATGCCTTTTATGGCAGAGCACAGGACACCAAAATGAAAATAACGTCTTACTGCGCTGTTTTTTGGAAAAAAAAAAAAGGGTCATACACATTATTTCAGCCATTGTGGTGCATTGGTAACCCATTCATAAAGAAGGGGCTGTCTTAATGCAAAGCATGTTAATACCTTATTATTCACGTTAATGAACCTCAATCGGTCATTTTAGTGTAAAATCACTACTGTGCTAATTCAGATTTGGTCATTCGTCTGGGTATATCTATTAAACACCAGGGTACCTGAACGTTTTCTAGATCTTTAAATGTATAACCAGATTTACTATTTTAACAAAAAAAAATATATATATATATATATATATATATATATATATATATATATATATATATATATATATATATATATATGTACATACACAGTAGTATATCTATGCACACACACACACATATATATATATATATATATATATACACAGTATCTCACAAAAGTGAATACACCCCTCACATTTTGGTAAATATTTTATTCTATCTTTTCATGTGACAACACTGAAGAAATGACACTTTGCTACAATGTAAAGTAGTGAGTGTACAGCTTGTAGAACAGTTTAAATTTGCTGTCCCCTCAAAATAACTCAGCACACAGCCACTAATGTCTAAACCACTGGCAACAAAAGTGAGTACACCCCTAAGTGAAAATGTCCAAATTGGGCCCAATTAGACATTTTCCCTCCCTGATGCCATATGACTTGTTAGTGTTACAGGATCTCAGGTGTGAATGGGGAGCAGGTGTGTTAAATTTGGTGTTATCGCTCTCACTCTCTCATTCTGTTCACTGGAAGTTCAACATGGCACTTCATGGCAAATAACTCTCTGAGGATCTGAAAAAAGAACTGTTGCTCTACATAAAGATAGCCTAGGCTATATGAAGATTGCCAAGACCCTGAAACTGGGCTGCAGCACGGTGGCCAAGACCATACAGCGGTTTAACAGGACAGGTTCCACTCAGAACAGGCCTCGCCATGGTTGACCAAAGTAGTTGGGTGAATGTGCTCAGCGTCATATCCATATCCATGAGTGCTGCCAGCATTGCTGCAGAGGTTGAAGGGGTGGGGGGCAGCCTGTCAGTGCTCAGACCATACGCTGCACACTGCATCAAATTGGTCTGCATTGCTGTCGTCCCAGAGAGAAGCTTCTTCTAAAGATGAAGAAAGTCCGCAAACAGTTTGCTGAAGACAAGCAGACTAAGGACATGGATTACTGGAACCACATCCTATCTTCTGATGAGACCAAGATAAACTTATTTGGTTCAGATGGTATCAAACGTGTGTGGCGGAAACCAGGTGAGGAGTACAAAAACAAGTGTGTCTTGCCTACAGTCAAGCATGGTGGTGGGAGTGTCATGGTCCTGGGGCTGCATGAGTGCTGCCGGCACTGGGGAGCTACAGTTCATTGAGGGAACCATGAATGCCAACATGTACTGTGAGATACTGAAGCAGAACATGATCCCCTCCCTTTGGAGACTGGGCCGCAGGGCAGTATTCCAACATGATAAAGATCCCAAACTCACCTCCAAGATGACCACTGCCTTTGCTAAAGAAGCTAAGGGGAAAAAGTGATGGACTGGCCAAGCATGTCTCCAGACCTAAACCCTATTGAGCATATGTGGGGAGTCCTCAAACGGAAGGTGGAGGAGCGCAAAGTCTCCAACATCCACCAGCTTCGTGATATCGTCATGGAGGAGTAGAAGAGAACTCCAGTGGCAACCTGTGAAGCTCTGGTAAACTCCATGCCCAACAGGGTTAAGGCAGTGCTGGAAAATAATGGTGGCCACACAAAATATTGACACTTTGGGCCCTATTTAGACATTTTCACTTAGGGGTGTACTCACTTTTGTTGCCAGCAGTTTAGACATTAATGGCTGTATGTTGAGTTATTTTGAGGGGACAGCAAATTTACACTGTTATACAATCTGTACACTCACTACTTTACATTGTAGCAAAGTGTCATTTCTTCAGTGTTGTCACATGAAAAGATATAATAAAATATTTACAAAAATGTGAGGGGTGTACTTGCTTTTGTGAGATACTGTGTGTATATATATATATATATATATATATATATATAAAGATATACAGTATATATATGTATTTTTTTATGTAATTCCTAAAGCTGATCACACCACGGACTCCTCCACGTTTATTTTGTAAACATAATGTAATCTGCCATGAAAGGTGAACCAGTGCAAAGATCATATTGCTATAGTCATATGTAGTCACATGTTCTGATCAAACTTTGCTTGCACATATTCTAAACGGCATTTTAGTGCATTTGATACATGCATACTGTATACAGCTCAGAAATAAAAAAAAAAAAAAACAAAAACAAAAAACAATGATGCGTTTGTTTCAGATGTATAGTACATTAGCTAAGAGCGGGAATTGAGAGAGACTTATTTAGCACACATAAATCATAGCGTACTAAGGAATAAGAAGCTGTTATATATTAGTTTACATCACCAGCTTCCTAAAACTCAATATTATACTAGTTTGGACAGTTACTGGAAATCCTAACAATAAATGGTAACATAGTAAAGCCAAACGCAAAGCAGAACTTCAACCAAAAGGGGAAGTTCTACTTCCCCCCTATCACTTTTTGACACATTTATTTTTTTGGGGAGCGGGTACCTGGTTTTAGCCTGGTTTTAGGTTTACACCCCCCCCCCCTTCCTTGGCCTTGT
Source organism: Pelophylax lessonae (assembly GCF_965119305.1). NCBI lineage: Eukaryota > Metazoa > Chordata > Amphibia > Anura > Ranidae > Pelophylax > Pelophylax lessonae. The sequence goes on from NC_138771.1 coordinate 177,424,650, forward strand.
CACAGGTCTACAGCTCTCAGAAGGCAGTGGGACCATTCACAAAAGGACAGTGCGTCTCACGCATGCAGTGGGAAGCTGGCTGTGAAGTCGCTGTGAGTCACAGCCGGTTTCCCTTAGTAAATATGGTGGCTCCAGGGACCCAAAGAATGGTGAAGAATTCGCCCAGGTGAGGACAATGCTGGATCCCTGGACAGGGAAATGACCTTTCATTAAACGTCAGCAGCTACAGTATTTGTAGCTGCTGCCTTTTATTTACTTTTTATTTTTTGAGGGGGGGGGGGGGGCAGAATATTCACTTTAAAGTCCATTTCTGTGTAAGACAAAATTCCTCCCTTGCAGTGGAGTCTTCATACCGGATGAAGCAGTTTTATTGAAAGCGTTTGTTACCCCAGCATTTCATATTCCTGATAAGTGTCTACTGTACCATGTACTTGTATGGAAAAGTATCCTGTTCTCTTTTTTTGCTTCCTTTGTGTGAAATCCCTGGTGTTCCTGTCAGTCCCTCTGTTTTCCTGTTAAAAACTGACCCAATCAGGCAGGAGAGCACAGTGTGGTCAGTTCCCTGTGCTGGGAATTCGGGCTGCTCTTCTCCAATGATCAGACTTGTCCTGACACGCCCTTCCCTGCACAGCCTTTTACTGGGAAGATCAGTGTGCTGTTGCTTCTCCTTCCCCTAGTTCTTATGCAGCTGAGAATAGGAGGAATATGATCACTTATAAAAAAGGGAAAAAAGGTATTTATAATTTTTTTTTTTTTTATATTTATACACAAATATTTATATGGTTGTTTTAAAATGTTTACAATCACTTTAACTGACCCCCTGCTCCCCAGCAGATGGCACTTTTTTCCCCCCTATGTAAAAGGCTTGTGGACTGTACCTTGGCATGCTCACATGCTGTGCTCTGTGCCATGTACTTGATAAAATTAGAGAACCTGTGACCTGCTGGAGTTATGGGGAGAAGAGGCTGCAGGCGCCGGTCTTACTGCTTGGAGGAAGCAGAAGATTAGGTAAGAAAAAGGGCATTGCCTTCATTTTGTAAAGATTTCCTCTAACTTGCTGCGGCATCTCCTGAACAGAAAGTGAAGAGAAATCTCCTTAACAGGACACAGACAGCAAAAAATAACCCTTGTCTACTCTATTCAAAACTAAAAAGCCAAGTATTAGCTACACTTACAATTTAGAGCGGAACTACACTGTATCTGAGCACCACAAACCAAAAATGCTACTGAATTCATATTTAATATTCAAAGCAAACTCCCCCATCTATCCATGTCTCTATGCTTTATTTTGCTGAGAAATCACTTGAGTAAGGGCAGATGATTCATGTAGCTTTTACTTCCTTTAATCTATTTGTCCTTAGCTCAGGCATGCAGGCAGGAGGGTCTGCTTAGCTGAGAAAACCCCTCCTCCCCTCCTGAAGACTCCTGGGATGTGTGACATCATTTGCCTAGGCAACAAACCAGGAAGTAACTAAAGAAAGTTTTAAAACAAGTAAATATAATATATTTTTCTATTTATTTTTTAATTTCTAGCAGCATAACAATTCAAAAAAGTCAATGTTGATTGAGAGAAAAACAATCAAAAAATAAAAAAAAACAGCACAAAGGACGGTACTTACATTTAATCCAAAGTGTCCGTTGTGCTGGTGTTGGCTGTCATAGTTGAAATCCTCTGTTCTTTGTCCCCCCATACCCCACAGCTTATGGTGCTGCAGGGGTTAATAGAACTAAGGGACCTGTCGCAGGTACGAGTGCCGACTATACCCACCCCTTCCACCCCCCTCTTCCATTCATAGAAGCTGTACTATATGAACTTCCATGAATAAAAAGCAATCTATGAATGGAGGATGGGTGGATAAATAAAAGGTCCCCTTCCTCCATTCATAGAACACTTTTCATTGATGGAAGCTATAGTACAGATTCTATAAATTGAGGAGTGGAAGGTTGGGCATAGTCAGCACTCTTGATGCCTGTGATAGTTCCCTTGGCTCCATTAACCCTTGCAGGGGTGGAAGATTATAGTTGTGGGGAATGGGCTTGGGCTGCGAGGTTTATGGCAGAGAACAGAGGTTTTCAACTATGAAAGCCAGCACCAGCATGTGGCATAGAGAAACTATAACTATAAAGATTATGAGGAGAAGGAACTAAGGAATCGAAAAGCCCTCTAGTTGTGCCAGTGCATAGCACAGCCGAGCCTTCTTAGAGCATAAAGTATTCCCATGTTTCATTCCATCACATATCTGGAATGTATATATATAGGAGGTGGGTTCAAAAAAGGTTGGTGAATGGTGTGATAACTCAACGGCAACATGGGTCAGGTGCACGCCCATGCAGATGGCTATCCAGAGACATGTTGAGAAGCGCCACCTAGTGTGGAGCACACGTGACCGTCAGGGTAAACCCGCTGCAGGCAGTCAAACGTAGTCAGTATGAGGGATAGAGTCACAGTGCAATGGAGCAACAAGTGAACATCAAGTTCTGCTACAAATTGGGAAAAACAATGATGGAGACGCATGATATGCTGGTGCAAGTGTACGGGGCGGAAGTCGTGAGCAGAAAAATGTGTTTAGGACTGGTTCAAACGCTTTTGCAATGGGAAGGAAATGACTGAGGATAAGCCATGTTTGGCAGTCAACAAGCAGAACCCCAGAAATGGTCGAGCGAGTGCGATAAATGCTAGCACAAGATTGGCAACTGACCATACAATTGATGGCGGAAGGATTGGGCATTAGTAAGGACATCATCCGCGGAGGTTTGGATAACCAGAAGATCTGTTCCCGATTTGTGCCACACAAGCTGGCAGAGGAACAGAAAGTAAAATGGATGGAAACCTGTTAAGATTTCATTATCATGTGTGATCAGCATCCATCCTTTCTGTGAAGCATCGTCCCATGGGATCAGACCTGTGCACCAATTCTTGGCTCAGTGCTGCGTGTCTGTTCTCGATCCTCCACTGTACTCCCCTAATCTGGCGCCTGCAGGCATCTTTCTGTTTCCCCATCTGAAGAGCATCACGAAAGGCACACGTTATGCGGACGTGGCGCCAATCCAAGAATGTGTGACAGCGATTCTGCGATCGAAACCTGCGACCTTAAGACGCCTTTGCGGACAGTTTCTAGAAGCTTTATGAACGTTCCCAAAAGTATGTTGTGAAGGATGGCGATTATTTTGAAGGCCAATAAGAGCCGGTTCACACTGGGGCGACTTGTCAGGCAACCTGGTCGCCTGACAAGTCGCCGTGGGTCGCCTGCAATAGATTAGCACAGGACCCGTTCTAATAGGAGCAACACAAGTCGCTCCGACTTAGAAAAAGGGTCCTGTACTACTTTGGGGCGACCTGGAGCGACCTGCATTGACTTCAATGATATGAAGTCCGTGCATGTCGCTCCGAGGTCGCGGTATGCGCTGTGCACCGCGACTTCACAGGTCGCCCTGTGCACCGCGACTTCACAGGTCGCCCCGGCAAGTCGGGTCGCCCCTATGTGAACCGGCTCTAAGGTCATTTGTTTATTTCTTCTGTTTTGTTTGTTTTCTAATACCATTCACCAAACTTTTTAGACACCTCGTGTACACTTTTGTGGTTACTGGGAAGGAATACCTAAGAGAATTGGTGTTTGTGGTTCATATATCCGAGGTCTTTACCACTGGGTGCGTATAGGAGAAGCCATATTCAGTCTGTGATTGATGCTCGCTACCCCTGTAGGGGTTCTTCTCTCTAGTGAGTGCGGTCCTGGGAGAGAGGGGAAGCATGCGTGTATTCACAGTCACAGTTTATCACTGAAGATTGGCAAATCATTGGCACTTTATTAATTAATATTTTTCATTTGGATTTTATTTATTTACATTTCCTTTCCTGATGGATTTCATCTAAGTTACGGACTTTTTTAATATTTTTTTTAATGCACATTTATATATGAAATAATTTCTTCGCACATATTGTCACTTTTTTGGTCATTTTATTGTCATTTTCCTCTTTTGGGTCTATATATATTTTTTGCACTAAGCACTTTATTTTGCTGTAATTTTCCACTGTTTTTCCTATACCTGATATTTGTCAGATATACTTTGCTTATATATATTTTTTGCACTAAGCACTTTATTTTGTTGTGTTTTTCCTATAACTGATATTTGTCAGATATACTTTGCTTATATATATATTTTGCACATAAACACTCTATTGATTGTGCTGTAATTTTTTATTGTTCTTCTTATAACTGATATTTGTCAGATTTCAGACTAGAAGTTTCACATATTTTCACCTATTGCTTTTCCACATTCCATCCTGCGCCCCGGGCAGTGCCCCCCTATCCCTCCCTTTCTACTTTTTTCGTATACACTTTTGCATGACACTGATTTTGTCTATTTATTCCGATCCAGTACAAAGTGCACTAATAATACAACACATTACAGCCAGTGATGTCAGAATATTTAGAGAAGTAGCAAGATTTTGTCTATGTTTCTCTCCAGATAGACCTAGATGGACATAAACAGATGCGCAGTGTTTGTGCGAACACAGAATTGTTACTGCGGTAAATATCTCTCAATCTTTTCCTGTTATTGTCTGAGCAGTAGATGGAGAAACCCGAGGCAATGGATACACTTTGCAGAGGAAGATGGTCAGTCTTTTTCCTGTTTAGTCAACATGTTTAATGAATAAAATGGAAAAGCCAAAGATACTTTGACTATGGGACAAAAGGTGATACCTTTACTAAATCCACAATGGTCTTTGTTTACTAAGCATGACTATCATAGGATCATTCGTTTTACTAACATTACATTTGCTCTCTATAATGCAATGCTTATAAAGAGGGTGTCAATGCATATATAAAGGCAATTAATGGTTACAATGGCATCATATGATAAACTGTGTGCTCTATTTTAGCTGCACATTGTACTGTGTCAATATACTGTAGTACTGAGCATGCCAGAAAGGATAACTGACTTACATACCAAAACAGAATCACACACAGCTTGGTTAGCCCCCCCCCGCGGGAGAGCGACCCTGGAGGTGCACGCCCCCATTAGCCAGAGGGGAAGCTGACTCAGGGGGCCGTCGGCCGTGATTGCCGTCGGCACCTGTGATCACTCGCTGTAAAGAGAGAACGATGGTCTGCTGTTGTAAACACAGCAGACTGTTGTTCTCTCAGGAATCAGCACAGAGCGCCTGTGAGCCTCCTATTTAGGATCATAGGTCTCCGTGTTGATTCCACAAGTCCACCCCCCTCACAGTTAGAAAACACCACCCAGGCATACACTTAACCCTGTCTGTATACAGCCAAATATTGGCCATACACGTGGTAGTTTCAAAGCTATTTTGACAAGCTTTAATCACACGAGGGTCAAAGATTAAAGTGTGTTCATAGCCTAAATTTTTTTTACGTTTTGGACAGAGTAAGGACCAAGAGGTTATGTACCATTAGGAGATGTCCCTTCACTTCCTATCATGGACACAACAGGAAGAATAGGAATCTCGACAAAGTGAGATAAATCCCCCACTTAGAAAGTGGTATGTCCAAAGGTGTCCACATTAGAAGAATAACCCTCACCCCTTGTTCTGCAGACCACTGTAACATTTTGTATTTCCCATCACGCTCTGTCTCAGTGGCAATGCCTACTAGGACAAGCAGAGAGGGTGAATCTACCCTGCGGGGACACTAATAATCCTACTCTATGCAAAACTAAAAAAAAAAAAAAGGTTTGGTACACTTAAGGCAAGTCAACACAAAATGTATTTTTTTAATAGACATATCTATATGGAGCAGTTGATGGTATGTTGATGTGATCCATTCAGTCATTTTTGTGATGGATAGCTGGATGAAAGTGGTTGAAATGGGAAAACTGCCATTGTTACGGCCAACATATATGGGTTAGAACATTGATTAACATCAGGAAACGCAAAAAGCTCTGCCTGTCAAAACGCCCTGGGATTGGAGAGTACCAAGAGGACTGAAAGCTACTGTGGGTATATGAAGGTGCTGTACGTCATACCTGTCAGCAGTTTCTGTTTTTTCTTAAAGTGACAGCATCTTTTAATACTAATGAACTTAAGCCCAGCCTGTCTTCCCCCTTGAGCATGGTCTATTTGACTTTCTCACAATCTTATGACTGCAGACAGTGCTAGGACAAAGGTCACCCAGCACCCAGGGCAAAGATGCCAAACTGCGCCCCCTCTTTTAGGGTTAGCAGTGATGTCACTGTCACTACTCCTGTCAGCCTTGTAACAGGACTTTGTGAATTCAGGTTAGTATATCATGGGTTAGAGCTGGGTTTCTCAACCAGGGTTCCACAGAACACTAGGGTTCCTCCAGAGGTTACTAGTGGGTTCCTTGAGCAACGAGCAAATACTGCCTCTCAGATGAGTTCCCAGTGACACCATTAATCTTTCTAGCTATCGGTTAGGGGGTAATTCTTCCCAATGACCACAAGTGTAAGGAGCATTCTTCTCACTGACCATCACACTAATGTATCATGAGTTATAATTTTTAGCAGGGGTTCCCTGAGACCAGAAGTTTATTTCAAGGGTTCCTATGAAAAGGTTGAGAAAGGCTGGGTTAGAAGCTGCTCTGTCCCTATCTACTATATAGAAAATCTCCCAAGGCACTTTGTTGCAGCTAAGAATTATTAATCTAAACAATATTTAAAAGACAAAAAGTTTATTGTACAAAACAGATTAAAAGTGGTCTATACTGTACATAAAATGTTCTGGCCTTTGACTATACAATGTCATCAATTTGTCTCTCAACAGGAAGTAATAGTAACATACACCATGCATCAACTGATAGTTGGATTGCCACCAAGTTTTTCCTTCCCTCCCCCCTCTGCCTTGTAAAAGAAACAACTGGCACTGGGCGCCCCTATCCCTGCAATAAAGCATTGCCTCCAGGGCAGCTTCCCCTCCTGCCCACCCCTTGTCCAGGGCCTGGCGGCTGCAGATAAGTACTATGTCCAGTAATCAGACCATTTTAACAAATACAGATATTTACTACTCTTTCCCGTCAATGTATTTGAGTCTAAATCTGCAGTCACACATTACATTCAATGTATTGTTGAGATAGTGACCCCATATGTTTAGGCTTATATGCACACATAAGGAATCATTCAGATCTCATGCAGACACAGTCCTACCCCAACCTTGATTATGCTAGGCTGTAGAGGTTGCCTTATTTTTCTAGGTCATCCTGCCATGATGTATTTTAAGGTTGCAATCTGGTACATGCCTGATTACCTTTTCCACATTGAACTAGAATGTCATAGCCTGATTTACTCCATTCACTGCATTTCAGTTCTGAGAAAGCATGACGAAGGGAGACAGACGTGTAGGATTCTGGAAGGAATTCAAATTCTTCCAATCGCTAGATCAGCAGCATGACTTTTACAATAGGCATGAAGTTAGACTCGGTGTTCTTGAAATGCCGCATAGATCACAATACAAAGAACTGCATGTGCCCTTTTGCCAGCTTGTTGTTTGTCTTTCACTTTGAAAATATGGGTTACATTTTGGCGTAGCTTACAACACTACACTTTGTAATGTGAAACTTTCCATGCATCAAAAAAACCTCACAAATGGCTCCATAAAATACATTCTGAAATGTAAAACAATGACTCACTAAAATACATGCCAAAATATTAATATATATGAAACACGAGATATTTGTTATGTGCACAGAGAAAAATATCTACCTAGACTCTGCCAACAAATTCAAAACATACCACCCAACGTCTTCTAACTTGGACCTTATTCCTACCATAATACAAGGACTTTACAAGAGTCCAGATTCAGAGGGATAAAAGCTATAATATTTTACAAACATATGCATTTGTTGCTAGCATTATAAACCCACGCCGCTGCTTGTGTCAGCACCAAACATGCCTATAGGTTGAGGAATTGTTTTACCTCCTGAATATATCAGATGTACTTTGGCAGCATTGACTCTATTCTTCCTGCAAACTGCCAAGGTTATGTGCCAATCCATCTACCTAACCTGTAAGGAAGGCATCTACATAATAAATGTGGGTAATAATAGAAAAAAGAGACCGCAGAGCTGCCCACTATCCTTAAATTTTATGCATGGCTCTAATATTTGGATCATTTTCTATGGCCAGTACCCAACAGAATGTCTCAGATTTTTTGCTTCTGTTTAAAAGTCATGTTCAAAGCCCTTCTGAATTTAGCCCTTGTTCACATTGGAGCGATTTGTCATGCAATTTGACAGATCAAGTCACACCCTATTGCCAGCGATTGCACTGTTCAAATCGGTGCAACATCTACTTTGCGGTGCCGCATAGATTTGAAAAAGTATTTCCTGCACTAATTTTGCTGATTTTGGGTGCAACTTGCATAGACATCTGTGCACTAACCACTTTTAATATAAGGGAAGTTTACAACACACAATCAAAGTTGCTGGGAAAGCATTAAGCCCTCGTTCACATTGACATGCAGCTTTGAAATTGTGCGATTTTAGGTGAAGTTGCACAATTTCAAAGCCGCAGTCAATGTGAATGAGGGCTTAATGCTTTCCCAGCAACTTTGATTGTGTGTTGTAAACTTCCCTTAATATAAAAGTGGTTCAATTTGGGTATATTTTTTTTTTACAGATAGAGCGAACCAAAGCTTGGGATGTTTCAAGTGTTTGTTCACCTTTTCAAAAAAATGAAATAGTAAACTAACATCCTAAATCCTTCCCAGCTTTCCGGCCCATGTTGCGCTTACATCTGTGGGTGATACAGTTTCACCATCCATGTAGCCCGGTGCAGCGGTCCTGGGGTAGGGTCTTTAAACCGCACTGTTCTTCTTCTTTCCTTAGGTATGCCAGGACAGAGCAGAGCAATTCTGATTGGTCAGTGCTGGCACATGACTGTGCTTATCAGTCAGAACCACTCTGATTCATCCCTAGGGAAAGAAGAGAAATAACATCGCCGCAGCAGGTTCCCAGGAATCGCTGTACCTGTACAGTGGTTCGCTGTAGTGATCCTGCGTGTGCGCCCATTCGAAGCGGGGAAGCCGATCCACAGGGCTGGTGGCAGCGATTGCCGCCTGGCACCTGTCATCGCTCCCTTTGAAGAGAGAACGGTGGTCTGCTGTTGTAAACCGTTGTTCTCACAGCTATCAACACAGAGCTCCTGTGTTCTCCCTATTTAGGAACACAGGTTTCTGTGTTGATTTCACAAGCCCATCCCCCCCGCAGTTAGAAAACACCCCCTAGGTTCACATTTAACCCTTTGATTGCCCCTGGGTTAACCCCTTCCCTGCCAGTGTCATTATTACAGTAACAGTGCATATTTTTAGCATTGATTACTGAATTAATGTCACTGGTTCCCCCAAAAGTGTCAAAAATTTCAGTTAGGGGTCAGATCTGTCCGCCGCAATGTCGCAATCCAGCTAAAAATCACAGATCGCCATCATTACTAGTAAAAAAAATAAAAGTGACATAAATCTTTCCCCTAACTTTTGTGCAAACCAATCAAAATACACTTATTGGGATTTTTTTTTTACTAAAAATATGTAGCAGAATACAAATTGGCCTAAGAGGATGAAAGATTTTGATTTTTACATTTTTTTTTGGGAATGTTATATAACAGAAAGTGACAAATATTATTTTTTTTTCCAGAATGGTCGCTCTTTTTTGTTTATAGCACAAAAAATAAAAATTGCACAGGTGATCAAATACCACCAAAAGAAAGCTCTATTTGTGGGAAAAAAAGAACACCAATTTTATTTGGTTACGGCCGTGCAATTGTCCGTTAAAGTAATGCAGTGCCGAATCGCAAAATATGGCCTGGTCATTAAGGGGGGATATCTTCCGGTCAAGAAGTGGTTAAACACCAGGACCGCTGCACCAGGCTGCATTGAGGGGGGAAACTGGATTACCCACAGATGTGAGTGCAGACAGGGGGGTGAGGGGAGTGTAGGGTGCTAGTTCTCCTTTCTGAAAAAATGAACTGGTATGCATAGATAAGTGTTATATTAAAGTGTATCTAAACCCAAGAGCAAAAATATAATCTATTGTGGCTTACCAATACTTAGATGTAGTGCAGTTTTCTTTTTTCAGTTTTTTTTTTGCAATGTAATATGCTTCCTTTCCTAGGGTGACTACGCTCACTCACTGCACTGTATCTATGTCAGAGCAGCACTGTCACTCTAGGACAGAAAAAATGTAGGACTACATAACACCTCCCCATTTGTTATCCAAAACCTAAGTGGTATTCTACATTCCAGAGTGTGAGAGTGGGGATCAATGCTAACTTAAATAGCCAGTGGAGGTAGACTTTATAGGAGGATATCAACTAGATGATTTCTGGCAGGACAAACAGGTCTTTTAGGCCCCGTTCACATAGGGGCGATCCGACTTAGAGGGGCGACCTCCGAGGTCGCGGTGCGAGCAGTGCGCCGCGACCTTGGAGCGGCCGCCACGGACTTCATAACATTGAAGTCTATGGCGGTCGCCTCCGGGTCGCCCCAAAGAAGCTCCGGACCCTTTTTCTAAGTCGGAGCGACTTGTTTTTTTTTTTTTTTTTTTTTTAAAGCCCGTGGTGTGTGAAACACACTCAAAAGACTTAACACCCGGTGCATAAAAAAGTGCACACACGCAAACGTGGACACACAAAAAGTGCACAAGGCGTACACACATGGCCCTCCTCCGAAGAGGAAGGGCCCTGACCCTGATCCCCCGGGGCGCGAAGCTCCTGACAGGGACTGAGGTACTCACTTAGGTCCACCCAGCCGAAACCGGGCGGACCCCATTCTTCAGGGGGACTGCCGAAACAGCCCACCCCGAGTACTAGGTAGGGCTCCCCCGAAGGGAGACCCCATGGGAGAGGGCGAACTAAGCCAAAAGGCCATATCCACCCCCTCCCAAGACTTACAGGGCAGGCCCGAGGACCTACGCCATCAAAGTCGTGCAAAGTGCTCAACAAAAAAAAGGGACAAACGTGACACACAACAAAGAAAAACAGAGTGGGGAAAGGGGAAGTGGAGAAGTGCAAGGTAGTGCCAAAGTGAAAAACCTTGGCAGGCCCCCCGGCCAGGAATAAAAAAATTCCTCTGGTGTTGGCCAAAAGGCCCACCCCAAGAGGCAGGTGCTTGAAAAAGTGTGATGGTGCAGTGACCAAGGTGCCACAAAACTCAGGTGAGCTGCCCCTCACCAGTGAGATTGAGGCACCCCTGGGCTGCCACCCCAGGGGCACGTACACCACGGGCTTTTTCGGTCTCAGCCCCCGGCCAGACCCAGTGTAGCCCTATCCCATCAGGAGGCATCAGAATTTTAGACAGCTTAGGGAGAACCTGCCTTCAACTGGGGACAAGCCTTTTGCAAGGCCAGATTCAACCCAGGAGGAAAGGTTCCCCCACCACCATCCACCATTCCTTACCAATCACATCCAGGAGCAGTACTAACTGGAAAATTGGCGAAACCGGCTTTCCCGCTCCCTTCAAACTGACAGGGGCGGACCTATTCAAATCAGAGGGCAACAGACCCATCCGGCTTTCTCTGACAGTGCCTACTTCCCGGTCCTCCAGTTACGCCCAGAGCGCCCCGGTTCATTTCAGCCCCTGCCGATACTAACCATCAGGGTCCATACCAACTGATAAGAACAGATACTACACTTGATCTTAGCCAAAAGGCCGAGAAGCGATGACTTGTGTCGCTCCTATTAGAACGGGTCCGCAGCTTCCCTATGGAAGGCGACCTACGGCGACCTGTGAGGCGACCAGGTCGCCTCACAGGTCGCCTTAGTGTGAACGGGGGCTTATTTGCAGTTATTGAACACATATAAATGTTCAATGGTATATTAAACCAAAAAGGGAGCATATAAGAGAAGTTTATTGTTAGGGTCTATACACTGTACTGCACCGTAAAATGTGTGTTTTAAGATATGCAGATGTAAAACAGTATTTTCTGTGATGGATTTATATAAAATCAGGCAGCAAATAAGTTCATGGCAGTAATTATTTTAACATTTCAGATATAGTGAGGCTGACTCATAAAAAATAGAGAAAAATTAACACATAAGAAAAGTCATTGCCCATAGTAACCAATCAGGATTCGTATTTAACGTCTGGATCAAATAACGCTGAAACACGATTGGTTGCTGTTGGCATCTACTCTTTTGCTCCTTCTTCTCTTCTGTTTTAAAGAATCAGTTCCCTGCATCACTAGAAGTGAATTTATATCTGTTTATATAAATGCAAATCAGTGTAAAAGAACATGACTAGAGTATGAGAAAATAAAACCAGTCCTTTATTCCTAGAGGTGATTTATAAGTCTTGGAGTAATTAGGGCACTTCATCTCAGGTTTACAATAATAACACATCATTGTGCTGTGTCCAGTTCTACACATAGATAATGCATTGTCACCCCGGGGTGAGGGAGTTTTTTATTACTAGAAGCTTTCAGGAGGCTTCCTAACCTAAGGCAGCATTATATGTTTGTAGCCTGTAGGTAGATGGTAAAGTGAGCAAGCCCTTAGTGGGTGTCCTATTAAGTGTTTATTGGCTGTTTCAACTTTTGTGCCAGTTTAATGCTGCTACAAACAGTTGCTCAGTTTACAACAATTCAAACAGACATGTTATCTACGCAGCACAACACAATATATAACTACACCCACATTGTTGCATTGACTATGTGTTATATACCATGTTTTTTTTTTTCAAATCTGAAAGTAACTGCTATTATCTGCTGCAGAATGTTGAAAGTCTATTTACACATTTTCTCAGGCCTGGAGGAAGCCTCCGCTCCCCTTTCAGGGCGTTAGAGACCGTATGACTGCTTTAATGCTTAACAAGCAGATGTCTAGCATTCTCAAGGACTCTCACGCGTAAGATTAACCTTAAGATTTTGGGAACTTTCGCTTTAACATGCCTTCCCTTCACTTTCTCCAGTTAGTGTTGGACGCCTGTGACCGACCCCTCCTCTATTGCCCCTCTTTTTTCTTCCTTTCTCTCTTGTCTTTTCCTTCCTTCTCTTCCTCCTGGGGCTTTCAGGCTCTCTCTCTTTCTTCATGGTTACTCTACACTCTCTGAGTGTACAATCTATACCCCCAGGGCCATGGATAAGGTGTATCACCAGTCCTCCTGTACAGGGCCCGGGCCAGCAGGGGGGCCCAGGCAGCAGGTTGAATCAGATGTGGGCAGGGAGGGTGATTGGTGCAACAGGGGGGTAATTACTGGAACCAATCCCCTGTACGTCTCTCTCTGCAGCAGCTGAAGGCTGGCTTCTTCTCCTCTCCCTCCCGTTGGCTTTCAGCTGCTGCAGAGAGAGCCATACAAAGGATCGGTTCCAGTAATTGCCCCCTCCCGCCCCACTGATCACCCTCCCTGTGCACCATACGTTTACACTTATTCCCCAGCACCCCTCTGTGCCCCCCCACCCAGGGCAGCCTGCTTCCCCTCTCTCCTTCCTGCCGGCAGCTGCAAGCACACAACAGGTTCCTTCAAGACTGAGAGTGAGGGAAGGGTCTGATAAATATGTCATTCTTACCAGCCCCTTCCTCTCCTGAATGAACGCAATGAGTAATCAGTGCTGATCACTCACTGTGTTCAATCATAAGTAAAGCATTGGCTGTATGGGGCCACATGTCAGGTTGACTGTATGGGGCCCAATGTCAGGTTGTCTGTATAGGGGCCCCATGTCAGGTTGTCTGCATGGGGCCCAATGTCAGGTTGTCTGTATGGGGCCCATTGTCAGGTTGTCTGTATGGGGCCCAATGTCAAGTTGTCTGTATGGGGCATTGGGGCCCCATGTCAGGTTGTCTCTATGGGGCTTTATGTCAGGTTGACTGTATGGGGCCCCATGTCAGGTTGTCTGTATAGGGGCCCAATGTCAAGTTGTCTGTATGGGGCCCCATGTCAGGTTGTCTGTATTGGGCCCCGTGGTTTCTAACAGCAGCCCTGTCTGTACTGCACCATTATTAGAGAATTAGCTTGTCCAGGCTTGACATTGATATCTATGTGGATATTACTTGGACCTTGTTTTTCAGTTGTTCATACTCTTGGACTTAACCACTATTACTGTTTTCTTTTACTTGACACTGCATGAAACTTTATAGACTGATGTTGTCATCTCAAGCCCCTGCGTGGGCAAATTGGATGTTTAATGTTATTCCTTTCAAAATGAATAAAATAATTGTATTACAAAGTCCATTTACTGCCACAGAGCATTTTCACTATCTTATTTACAATACAAAAATTCCATGGCATCTACTAAACAGCAGTGCGTTTTTTTGCTGCAGGGGTGTGAAGATGTGCGATTACACACCTTCCCGCACCCCCTCAGATGTTAACCTAGCCTTATATCTCTTGCCAAGTAAAAGTGAACATATATCACAAACCTATTTCTTCAAGGTATAGTATTATTGGATGTTTTATAGCTAATCCACTTCTTTCAGTTCACAGAATTATCCGGATGAGTAGGACAATTTCTTTTCATAATATTTGTCTTGGCATGATAAAAAAGTGTTTCTTAGCATGTGTCTGTATTATTTAGCTCATGCAGTACAGAAGAATAAATATACCACTAGGCTGTGTATATATGGATAAGCATACATACTGGCAGTGTATATATGAGGAACCAACACAATGCCCATATATGAGAAAGTACAATGTCAGGCAGGAAGCAAGGAAAGAAAACATTACTACCCATTAGCCTTAAAATATCCAGATACAGCGCTGCCCAGATGCCAGGATAAGGGCTCTTTAGTCTGATTCATAGTCCTAAACTCTACGTATAGAGAAGAAAGGGCCCTGCTATAGATCAGATTGTGTACATTTATCATTCCAATAACCCTACACTTTACTTATACTGTATATTCCTTTGTTGTTGCTTGTGAATAACAGACACTTAGCTGTCCAATCGTAACCACTTAAGCCCCGGAGGATTTGGCTGCTAAAGGACCAGGGTTTTTTTTGCGATTTTTTACTGCGTGACTTTAACGGACAATTGCGCGGTCGTGCGACGCTGTACCTAAACGAATTTGACGTCCTTTTTTTCCCACAAACAGAGCTTTCTTTTGGTGGTATTTGATCACCTGTGCGATTTTTTGATCACGCGCTATAAACAAAAAAAGAGAGTAAATTTTGCAAAAATAACAATATTTTTCACATTTTTTTATATGAAATTCCCCAAAAAAAAAGTAAAAATCAAAATTTTTTAACATTTTTCGGCCAATTTGTTTTATGCTACCTATGTTTGGTAAAAAAAAATCGCAAAAAGCGTATTTTGATTGGTTTGCGCAAAAGTTATCGCGTTTACTAACAAAGGGAAAGATTTTTGGCATTTTTGGTGTTTTTTTTTTTAACGCGTAATGGCGGCGATCTGCGATTTTTTTTTCGGTACTGCGACATTGCGGCGGACAGATCGGACCCTTGACTGACATTTTTGACACTTTTGGGGGTACCAGTGACATTACTGCAGTAATCAGTGCTATACATATGCACTGTTACTGCAAAAATGACACTGGCAGGGAAGGGGTTAACTTTATTGGACAGGGAGGGGTTAAGTGTGTCCTAGGGGCGTGATTCTAACTGTGTAGGGACATTCCTATTGGTGTAAAAGCAAAGATCAACCGTTCTACATAGTAGAACGGACAGATCTTCACTTTTACACAGGGAGAACTGACAGGCAGCTTGTTTACACAAGCCGCTCTGTCTTTCTCCCTTCACAGGAGCGATCGCAGTGTGACTGGCGGACATCGAGTCCGCCGGTCACACGCACTGACTTGTCTGTGAACGAGCCGCGGCTGGCGCGCGCCTCGGCGGGCGCGCGCCCGCCCGCGATAGGCTCGCAAGTCAGTGACAGGCGAGTGACGTACCGATACGTCACTCTGCCTGGCCGGGGGTTAACCGCCGCAGTATATAGTCGTGCGGCGGTCGGCAACCGGTTAAAGCAGTATTAAACCAAAAATCAAACATTTGTTTTATTGCAGTTTATCAATTCTTAGATGTGATGGCTATATTAAATATTCTCTTTTAGGCTTTATTTCTTTTATTTTTATCAGGTCATCCAGCCAGTAAGTCTGTTGTTTTTCAACAAACCAAGCTGTCACACATACATAGCAGTTAGGGGGTTGAGAAAAAACATTTACCACTGTGAGGGGTGCTTATAATGATCAGCTTTTATTCATTTATGTAAAACCCTTATCCCAAAAGGAAAAGGTGGTTTCTGTACCAACTTATAAAGAGTTAACTGGAGGTTGGTTTTAAAGTGGTTGTAAAGCCACAATGTATTTTTACCTTCGTGCATCCTATACCTTCTGTGTGCAGCAGCACCACCTAATACTTACTTGAGCCCCCTGCCAATCCAGCATTGTCCACAAGAGCCTTGCCTCTCCAGGGACTTGCACTCCTGATTGGCTATTGTCAGCAGAGGGAGTCATTGGCTCCTGCTACTGTCAGTCACAGCCAGTGAGCCATTTAGGAGATGGAGGGGGGCGAACTGCGGCTCAGCTTAGGAGCCCCAAAAGCATGCTGCTTGCTGTGGGGGCACCCAACAGGAGGGAGAAGCCAGGATCGCTGGCGTGCGACCAGAGAAATTAAGGATCCGGGCAACTTTGTGCAAAACAACTACACATAGCAGGTGCGCATGATATGTTTATTGTTTAATGAAAAAGAAAACAAACGCTTTACAATCACAATCACTTTCATTTGTTAGCGTATCTAAATCTGCTAGTACATCTAACATGACCCCCCTTCCCCACCAGACTGGCTATGCTGCTGTGTAAAGATGTCTCTGTTGCTCCTTCATCCAGAGTGAGGGCTCTCTGCAAGAAGTGTGTTACTAGCCAGATTACCAGGTGAAAGCAGAGGGGAAAAAGCCTGAAAAAGAAAACGAATGCAGCCACCACATCTTTAAAATGGTAAGCTGCAAAATATTACACTTTTGGTTTTTGGCTTAATACTGCTTTAACTGTTTACACTGTGTTTTATAATCAGCTTCACTGTGAATTATCAAACCAAGCTCTGAATATAAGCCTAATATATAAATATAAAGTTAAAAAACCTAAATGAGCTTAGCAATGAACCTGCAAAGCTTTGAGCAAGAACATACAATAGCCTTACAGTTCTAACACTCTTTATGGCACCCTGACTCAGTCAGTGCTTTACTACTTAGTGTGAAGAGGATACCCAATAACACGACAATAAAACACCACCGCAAAACAGGATGCCTCACATCTTAGGGGAACATTCTCACAACTAGACTTTATGCTGTTTGGGAACCTTGTAATGTTTGTACCATGACAAATATATGGGAGCTGCCATTGCTGAGCTTTCATCAGACCTGTCATCCCTATCCTTATTTTACTACTTGTTGGTATACTAACCCCGAACAAACATGCTGGTGTCAGACACCTAATAAGTAAATGTTTGTTCCAAGTTAGTGACCCACTAAGTATTAAAATAAGGATATTCTGACACATTAAAGTATTGCAGGATATACAATGAATCAAAATACTTCCTTCCAGTTGGTTTAAAATAAACTTTTTTTAGGGCCTCATTCACACGGGCATAACAAATGTCGCTGCTAAGGGCATCTGGCTTTTTTTTTTTTTTTTGTCTATGAATGCAGCTGCAAGTTATTTATTTTTATTTTTTTTACAATAAAAAGCTTTATTGAGAAAATAAAAGCAAACATTAGCAACAGTGAAGCAAGTTATTTAGTGTGGCCATAGACATGCGGGCGTTTATGCTCAAATTTTTGCATGAGGTTCAGGGGCAAAAAAAATGCCCCACACCTGCATTGTGAGGGCAGGACATCAGTGTTTTTCACGCGCGTACACAGGTAATTACATCTAAATGCACATAAGTGCGTGTATGAGTGCAATCTTTTCCAATGGCCAGAATAAATTAAGATTCTGGCCAGTAGAATGCATATACTCATAATGCAATACGTGCGTATATACAAATATACTGTACATACACAACAACAAAGGCATTTATTTCTGACAATTTCTGGGTGAGTTTCTGGGCATATTTGGAGTGCTGCCATGTGCATGAGGCCTAAAGCTGAATTCCAGGAATTCAGCCATTGTCTTAAATGTGTTGGCTTACTATGAGTTAATTCCAAGGAAGCTCATGCCACCTCATAGACTTATCCCTTTTATTTACAACTGGCTGTTTTAGCTATTACTATACTTCCAGCACTCTGACAGAAGAGACGCTGCTCTCTCATACAGCAGCACCTCTGCTCACCCCTCTGCTGCCTCTTCACAGAAGGCTTTGCATTTTGTAAATAGTTTCACATAATACAAAGCTCTTTGTGATTGGGCAGGAGGATGGAAGGGTCAGGCAGAATGGCTGCACATGACTCTATAGCTTCAGGAGCTGAGACCAGAAGGTCCAGCAATGGAGCTCCAGGAGTATAACGACAGTTATGCTCCCAGTGCTCAGTAAAAATTGGGAGTTACAGAGATAACTGTACAAGGTGACATTAATCTCATTGGACTTAACCCCAAGTAATCCAGAAAATGTTTTAGAAAATGGCTGAATTCCTGGAGTTCAGCTTAAAGAAAATCATGAAAGACACATATTAGATTGCAATTGTTTATATCTTCCTGAAAATGCTGGTTGCCCCATAGCCAGAGCCATGCTGCCAATGAGTAAATTGAGGTGTCCACCTCAGGTGGGACTCATAGTGGCAGGGTGTGGGTGGTACTGAGTGCTGGAGTGTCCATGAGCCTAATAAAATTATGGGCTCAGTGTTAGTGAGTTCCTTGTCTGGTTACTACACCTGCCCAGGAAACTGCCAAGCTGATTCAACAATTTCAAATTTTTCAAGCTGAAACAAGTACATAGACCAGTGATGTCCAAATTGCGGCCCAGGGGCCAGATGTGGCCTAACACTATTCCAACAACTGACACCAATGATGGGGCACCATTCCCCCTACTGAAACCATTGTTGGGGCATTATTCTGCCCATTGATACCAACGATCAGGCACTATTTCTTCCATTAAAACCAATGATGGGTCACTAATGGTGGGGCATTTTCTACTCATCCACAGTCTGGCCCTCCAAAAGCCTGAAAGACAGTAAATTGGCCCTTTGCCTAGAAAGATTGAAGACCCCTCGGATCAGCAATTCAACATG
Organism: Pelophylax lessonae; assembly: GCF_965119305.1. Classification (NCBI taxonomy): domain Eukaryota; kingdom Metazoa; phylum Chordata; class Amphibia; order Anura; family Ranidae; genus Pelophylax; species Pelophylax lessonae. The sequence continues at coordinate 177,443,726 of NC_138771.1, forward strand.
TTAAAGCCAAAGGATCGGCAGGAGAACCAGCCAACTAGCATGTTCAGCAGGAGATTAGCGATGACAGTTCCCATATTTCAATTATGGGAGGTTTCTTTTATTCCAGGAAACAAAAATAAAGCATGCCTGTAGGTCTGTAGATTTTAACAAAGCATTGGACGTATCATATAGTTATTGTTAGAATGATCTGTTTTCTTTAAAAGTAAAACAAAATACCAAAAATCACACAAAGGGAAACATATTTGAATTGGGAGAAAAGAACTGCTTTGCTAGTAATTGAAGCAAAGCCAAATATTAGCTTTTTTTTTTTTTTACTGTACTTTTGGATGAATAAATGCCAGGATAATAAAAAGTCTATAAACAGTTGTGTATTGTGTGTATAACATCAATCAGCAATACAATCCTCTGAGCTATGCTTTATAGACAAATACTCATTTACTCTGGAAATACCATTCTGCATTCAACCCAGCTAAAGAAATGTCAGGAACATTGTTCAAATCCCAGCCCGATTCATTCTTTTTTTTTTTTCCATCGGTTTTATTTCCTGGTGGTCCAGCCTCCCGCTCATCTCCAGACATTAATCTCCCTGTTGCTAGCCCATCCAGACCTACAATAAATGTTGTGGTCTCAGCCCACTGCTTATTAAATTCCATCCGAATTGTGCAAATGTTTGGGAATGATGATAAAAAAAAGGACAGACCTAATCTTTTTCCGGTGAGCCGTTGACATCCTGCTTTAGAAACAAAAGCTGGTTTCCCTTTCTAATATGACCTGCTAATGTATCCAAGATGTTCCCTTAAATGAATTCCTCATCCATCAAACCACATACTGTCTGAGCTCCCAAACCGATCCTCCTAATTCAGTGGCAGATGTAAATCCTGACATCGATATGACCTGCTCATTCATAAAAGCAATACTGTGCTTTTAGCCGGTTTTAGGCAGGAATGTTTTACTCTCCTTATTGGAATCCATTAACAAAGCACATTTAAGTAACCTCATGCTATATTAAGAGGACGGCAATGCAAGTAATATATCAAGATGATGCTGCTATCTGCTCAAACATTATTCTCACCAAATGAACCAATTGCTTGTGAGGTCATTGTCCTCTTTAGCTTTTACAGCACAGCGTATAGTTTGCTGTTCTTTAGTCACTGTGTTATACCATGTTTCAAGTTCCAAATGTCAATAAACTTATGTACTTCGCACTCATTGCGAGATTAACTAAACCTTATGTAACTGAAACATATATATAAAAAAAAAAAAAAACAATAAAAAGTGAAAGTATAGCAATTATTATGAAGAAAAAAGTAACGGTGGTGTACTTTGCTCACATAAAAAAAAAACTCAAAAAACATTGGTTGTAAATCTCATGGACTCCAAAAAATGGAGGATGGGTGGATGAATGAAAGGTCCAACTCCTCCATTCATGACTGTTTTTCATTCAAGGAAGCTATAGTATATCTTTTATGAATGGAGGAAAGGGGTGGAAAGGGCACGAGTGCATAGGGCAGGTCCCTGGGCTCTGTTACCCACTGCACAGATAGATTATGGTGGTGGTGGTTTGCTAAACCAAAAAGAACCTCTAATGGGAATTTGTCAGCAACTTTGTCAGCAACCAATTGAAAAAAAATACACAGAAAATAGGAATAGGCTTTTTTAGGCTGCTTTCACACTGAGGCACTTGAAAAATGCCCATAAAATGCTGGGCGCTTTTGCGGCACTTTTCAAGCGCTTTTGTGGCGTTAGCAGTGTGCTTTTTTTTAAGATCACGTGGCTCAAAAAAAAACATTTTGAGGCACTTTTCAAGTATTTTTCCTGTGCTTTTCAGGTGCTTTTCATGCACTTCCCATTTATTTCAATAGAGAGGGGTGCTTTTGAGGACCTTTTTTTAGCGTTTCAAACATGCTCCAAAGATGCTTCTTGCAGGAGTTTTATCACTGCCCCCATCAGGGCACCGCCCCAGTGAAAAGCATTGATTGACTTTAATGGAAATTGCTTTTTGTAAGCTTTTCAGGTGCTTTTTTTTAGTGCGAAAGTGCCTGAAAAGTGTCTCAGTGTGATAGGGGTCTTAAAAATATACAAAAGTCAACATCTTTATTTATACATAGTAAAACATCCACCACACATATGTGGCATGTTAAAAGAAGTTCTTGTACAAAATATACAACATATCCATAAAAATATCTAGATCACATATCTTGCACTTAACACTTTGTGGTACACCCAGTTGTAGTACTCTCTCAAAAATGAATTTCACTATGAGTCTTTCAAATGGCAACATCCAATGCCTTTTTGAACAATAACTTTAATACATTCTTCATTAGGGATGATAGTACCACAACAATAAGTAAGTGTGATTTGCCCATCAAACCATAAAGACCATCCAATGGGTGGACCCACCAGGCAAGGGGAGAGAGGCCTTACCGCAACGGAGCCGTCAAGAGATCATTGTGACAACAACCAATTCTTGGTATCGTCTTGGTATAGTCAGGAGCTTCTCTCATTCCAACCCAGATATGGCTAGACCTGGAGGACAGTTGGTCTTGCGTGGGTTGGACCCACGTGGAAGAAAAATATATTTAAAATATATTTTAAAAAAAATCATTTTTTATTTTTCCCAAATATATTAGAAATGTATTTGAAATCCTACAATTTTGGCCATATTCAATATATTTCTAAAAATGTTTTCCCTAAATATATTGGAAATATATTTTTCTTCCATATGGGGAATGAGAGAAGCCCCTGATGATACCAAGAAAACAATACCAAGAAAAACAACACTGACTGTGTTGATGGGGGAATCAAGCCATTTTCTTTCCTACAACCCGTGGTTGCAGGAAAGAAAATCGCTCCATCTATGGCCAGCTTAAGGGATTTGGTTTATTTGCAGATATATGTTTTAAACATGGTGGTCCATCTGCTGAATCATAAGCTGCCATTATCTCCTGCTAGAAGTTTACAAATGGTTCAATAACCACAAGTGATGCTTGAAACTGGAAGCATTACCTGCAACTATTGGGCTGTTAATAGCTACCCTTAGACCAGGGATCCTCAAACTACGGTGTAACGTGAGAATTACCTACCCCGTCAGAAAAACCTACCCTCGTCACTTCCGGCCAGGAACAGCTGAGCAGCGCAGCAGTGCGCATGCTCACAGCCCCGGATACCTAATGGAACAGCTGAGGAGCTGACTAGTGCGCATGCGCACTAGAATGAAAAGATCACGGTGTACCGTGAAAAAAACCTACCCACGCGGCGGTTACATAAAACAGCTGGGCTGCAATACGAGTCATCTCCACTCCTGTCCCTGTCACTTCCCTGATCTGGGCTAGTAAATATAAAAGCGTCTCTCAGCTCCGTCATTTATGTTTTCATACACCCGCCGCCGCTTTTATATTTACTAGCCGAGATCAGGGAAGTGACAGGGACAGGAGCGGAGATGACTCGTATTGCAGCACAGCTGTTTTAATGTAGCCGCTGCATTACATACAGTGCCGTGCGCCGAAAGTGACGAGGGGTAGGTTTTTCTCACGGGTAGGTAATTCTCACGGAACAACGGCCCTCCAACTGTTGCGGAACTACACATCCCATGAGACATTGTAAAACTCTGACATTCACAGACATGACTAGGCATGATGGGAATTGTAGTTCCTGAACAACTGGAGGGCCATAGTTTGAAGACCCCTGCCTTAGACTTTCTCAGAGATAAGGGAGCAATGCAACTCAGTAACTGCACAACCTAAGTATTAAAATTAGTCTTCATATGAAATCATCAGATATTGCTGACTCACTTTGCATATTTGATTGCCGTTGGATCACAATAACACATATTGATAAATGTATTTACTTTTAAATATGCATAACAATTAGTAACAAAACTATAGTCTTAAAATAAATAATGTAGCAGACACATGGCTTCAAAAGGTTCTAAAGAATCTTGAGCACATGATGAGAAAATGGCATAAGAAGTGACAACTGCTTGCCAGAAGGTCCACAGACATAGGCAGCTGATGGTATATGCAGATCTTGATTTTTGTTTTGTTAAAGTCAAGCTTCATACTGCCTTTCACATTAAAACAGGGCGGCTGAAATGTTAGGCCAAGCCAAACCTGACTTTTACAAGAAGTTAAGATCTTTATATACATTCAGTTGCCTTTATCTCTGGATGTATTTGATCACTTTGACGTGCAATTCTTGTTGAAAAGGATACCACTGCTTATGTCTTTTCTTCATATACTCAGTCTGAATTGCCAAGGTTTGTCACAAGGCCTTTAAAATCAATTCTATTTTATAAAATAGTTAAACAAAGCTAAGGTAAATACAATTGAAGCTCTCTCCTGTGTTTGAAGGCTTCTAAAAGTAGTGAAAGTTTTTGATAAATAAGCAGATGTCCCTTCGTCTGCTGTATGCATGTTAGTTGTCTGTGATTGTCTGGCTCCTCTTCTAGCACCCAAGATGGAAGTCTAAAGCTGAAGCTTTGTTTATTCTACCAAATAATTAAGAGCTGCTGAAGGAATAACTGTTTATCATAGTACAAGTTGTACAATTCAGTTTGGTCAGTGGCGGTCACACCGCCCGCACTTCTGCTTCTGAGCTAAGAAACAAATCTTAAAGAGAAAGCAACAGAAAAACGACTTGGCCTCTTACAATCCTGGCAAATGAAGAGGTGACACATACGGTACATGTTGTTAAAGGACTGCTATTGCAATGAAGAAAAAAAATCTATCTTCAATAACTGAATGCTTTAAAAAAAAAAAATGCAATAACATTAACCAGCATGTGACTTCCATTTTTTACTTCAGGGGCCTGTCCAGCTATAGTGACAGTAATAGGGGTTGTGACAATCTATAACATTGATAGGGGGTTTAATGGTTGCAGGAACCGTTTTTGGGTGGGTGACTTTGTTCTAGTTTTCCCAACCACTGTCCATTTTGTTGGACAACATAATCCACTGCAGCTGTGCCCTCCTATTTGCAGTAGCCAAGATGGGTGCCTCTTCTATCTAAGCATCAGACTGGCTCTGATGGCAGACAATTACCATATTTTAAAGCTAAAAATCCTGTGAGGAATATCTCTCAGACACATAATCTTCCCACCAAGCAAAGTGGTCAAAGTAAATAGTGTACCTAAGATGCAGGGCTTAAAGAGCACAGTATAAATGAGTTGGGCCCCTTAGTACCAACTGAGCATCATTTAAACACCACGGCCTACCTGAGTATTGTTGCTGACCATGTCCATCTCTTTATGGCTACAGTGTACCCATCTTTTGATGGCTCCTTCCAGCAGGATAATGCACCATGTCACAAAGCTCAAATCATCTCAAATGGGTTTCTAGAACATGACAATGAGTTCACTGTACTCCAATGGCCTCCACAGTCACCAGATCTCATTACAATAGAGCACCTTTGGCATGTGGTAGAACGGGAGATTCGCAATCATGGATGTGCAGCCGACAAATCTGCAGCAACTACATGATGGTATCGTGTCAATATGGACCAAAATCTCAGAGGAATGTTAACACCTTGTTGAATCGATGCCACAAAGAATTAGGGCAGTTCTGGCAATAGGGGGTCCAACCCCATACTAGCAAGGTGTACCTAATAAAGTGGCTGGTGAGTGTATATTCCAGGGCACAAATCAACAAATCCAAGGAACAAGAATCATGCATATAACTAAAAGAGTTACAACAACCAAAACAATATTAACCCTCCTCTTGTGTTAGGGTCAAAACTGACCCGTTTTCAGGTTTTGAATGTCTATAAGTATCACATAAATTTGTTTATTGCATCAAGATTTTTTTACTTTGTCAGGAACCTCTATTTAAACAATGTAATATAAAAATAATCCTTTTCACTAAATTATAAAATACTGTGGTGAAAATTAAGACGTTCATGGTGTTAGGGTCAATTCTGACCCAGTTATAATATAGGATTTTAGGACACTAATAAGTTCCAAAACTGAAATCATAAACACTCTCTCTGCTTAGTAACAGTGACAGCCAATCCCCTCTCAACCCTGTGAGCTGTAGTTAGGGAGGGGCCTATCTCTTTTCCTGCTTGTCTGCTTCTCTAAATAAAGTGAAGAAACATAGGACAAATACATTTCAGAGTTGCTGACTTTATTTTACCATTTTTTCAATTTGACAATGAGAGGTATGCTATCAAAAGAAAGGTCTAGGGGTCACACCAAAAATATTAAAACCAATCTTTTCAAGGATAAAGAAGCCTAACAAGGTAACCAAGAGGTAAGAAACAAATTTGATGATAAATAATTATTCAGAGGGTATTTTATGGCTGATTTAAAACACGGGTCAAAACTGACCCTAACATCATGGATAGTAACGGAATTCTAACATAAGAGGAGGGTTAATCAATACAATGATAATATACTGTACCAATACTAGAGTTAGTAGTGATAGATATTTGGAAATATCTAGATATATAGAAATACACATGTGTAATCAAGAAATGTAATTATTTAGAGTACAAACCGGTACACTATAAGTGAATATAAAGACATAGTGAATGGTACCAAATAGGGGGCAGTTGGAAAGTATGTAGGTGTATTTAGACAAATGCAATAAGGCTAATTGCTCTTTTGCACACACTCGAGGTATCTGGAAGCAGTAACATATTTACTGAGTATATATTTAGCTTTAATAACTTAACATTAGGGCAGATTTATTAGTTAATCAATTAGAAAGGTAAATCGCAGATAGAAATGGGATTACTAGTAAGTGCTTTCCGGTGTCTGCTTGTATGACTCAATGTATGATGTGAATGACGTACCTTGAATTTAATAAAACCAAGACACCTTTCTGCTTACTGCAACATGCTTAAAGCTGAACTCCAGACAAGCAGCTACATATACAGATAGAACACAGCTAGTTCTGCCTGTCTTGTGATTTAGGCCTTCTTCCATATCAGCATACCCAGGTCGGTGACCTCACTTTTACATTCTACAGTTAGGTATTACAGCTGCACACAAACTTGACCCCAGCCTGTGACTGAACAATAAAGGGAAAGTATCACACTGATAAATAAGGTCCTCTTTCTGCTTTCTCTTCCTGTAATCATGTTCAAACTGATGACTGACAACGCTGTGCAGAATAGTAGAGACCTTTTTTGTCCTTGACTTCTGTCCATTCCTTTTACAGGTAGATTACAAGAGACTATTAGTGGATATGTATTCCAGCTTAAATATATTTTCACAAATAAACAACTGCATTTGTGTTATTTAATATCTTCTTGCAGTTAAACCTCAAAAGAGAAGTGTGGGCAAACTCTTTTTTGGCCATAAACCTCCTTTGGGTCACAGGAACACATTTATTAGCGTTCTCCTGTGATCCTGAGCCAGCTGATAGTGGGTCAGAGTTCAGAAAGGATTCTGACAATATTGTTGGGATTCACCCATCTACCTGATTGATAGCTGCATGCAACTGAGAGCCGGAGCAAGCTGCACTCAATCTCTCCCCAGCCGTGTGCTTCAGTAAGTGCTGGAGGAGCAGAGCACTTGACAGAGACTGATGATCACTGCTCTCCGCTGTGCGCAGACCAAGAGTTGTCTGATCAGCAGTCATATGAGCGCTCAGCTGGAGGTGAGTATGGATGTTTGTTTTTTGTATACTCCAAAATTCTCCTTGATTCACACTTGTTCGCACAGTAAAATGTGGCATTTTACAATGCAGGCAGCAGCGGTGAGATGCAGGTTGTAGGGCATCACACTGTTTACTTTTTTCTTTAACCATTTGCCGGCCGCCCGCTGCAGATATACTGCGGCATGCTGGCCCGGCTGCGCAAACCGCCGTACCTGGGCACCTGGGGGCGAGCACGTGCCACCAGAGGCGCGCGCCCACCCCCACTAGGCAGCGGGGATGCCAATCAAAGGGCCAGCGGCCACGATTGCCACCGGGTGACGGGTACCCACGATCACTCCCTGCTGAGAGAGACTGACGGTCTGCTGTTGTACACACAACGTTGTTCTCATATTTAGGATTACGGGTCTCTATGTTCATTTCCCAAGTCCCTCCCCAATACAGTTATAAAACACTCCCTAGGCTCACACTTAACCCTTTGATCACCCCCCCCCCGGGTTAACCCCTTCCCTGCCAGTGTCATTATTACAGTAACAGTGCATATTTTTAGCACTGATTACTGTAGTAATGTCACTGGTCCCCCCAAAAGTGTCAAAAATGTCAGTTAGGGGTCCGATCTGTCTGCCGCAATGTCACAGCCCCGCTAAAAATACTTCCCAAAAAAATTACTCCCATCAAGCCTAAGCCATTATTTACACCAATGATGCCAGGATATATTCTTACCCCCCCTGGTCACAATCCAGCCCCCCTAAAGTCTGATACACAGTAAACTGGCCTTTTGTTTCGGAAGTTTGAAGACCCCTGTTTTGTTCAAATGACACAAAAACAGTGCATTGGAAATGGTATCACAAACTACCAGGTCCTGTTTTTCTACCAATCAACTATAACCTGTTAAACTATTTTAAGGAAATAATTTAAATGATTTGACAAACATTTACATGTGATTACAGCATTTCTGTGTGCCAGTTTCCAAGAGGATCTACTACAGTTGTATTATGGTGATTTCTGTCACTTGTTATACTGCATATTATTTTTGCCATGCAGTGTCAGCTATGTGAGATCATGTGGAAGCTTCAAATTCTGACATTTATTGTCCGAAAACATTTACAGCTTGGATGTGGATATTTACAGACCATAAAACGAGGAGGAAAACACTAATTTATCTGCAGGGGTCTAGGCTAACACTGACACCTTCTTTGTCCATGGAGCTTCTGTTAAATGCAAATGGCGCTATCCACTGTGCATGTGAAAAGTTGGTGCCAAGTGTTACCTTGTAGTTTACATTGATTTATTAGAAATAAAAAAAGAAATAAATAGGTGCACCATAACCAGCTAACAGTCATAATCACTTTTTTTTCACAATTTTTGATTCTCTGAGTGCATCTTGAACATAAACCAACCCACTGTTACCAAAGAATCAGCTTTATGCTAAGACCCTAAACATCACCTAAAGTACTTAAATGAATAAAGGTGGATGTGCAGGCACAATGTGGCTATAAACTCAGTATGACAGAGAATCTATGCTTATTTTTGTGTAGCTGGAAGAGGAAAAGATTGGTTGGATGATGCTAACGCTGCCTTTTGCATAGTGTAATGCCTATAGAAAGTTTTAGGCTAAAGTCCACCAACATTTTTTTTTTTTTTTCAAAGAAAAGGTAACTCTGCACCCTGCAAGGCATTTCATTACACCATAGGACTGCTGCTTTGTTCCCACATTGCCCATGTACAAATGTGTAAACACTATTGTGTCTTATGGGGGGTACATGGGCTTTTTTGGGCTAGGTCCTACCAGAAGCATTGTCATGCATTTTGCTGCATTTCCCAGCACAGGTAAAATACATGGACATAAAAATCTGCTGTTTTCAACTATCTGTTCCCACCAACACACTGCATTTCAATATATATTAACCACTTCCGCAATGCTCACTAGAGCACTACTGCGGCAAAGTGGCTCGATAACGTCTGGCGACGTAGAGTCGGGCCAGGGGAATCGAGTGTGGAGATCCGCCCGCTTGTGTAAACAAAGCGATAGGATCTCCTAAGTGACAGGCAGGGTCAGATTGCAGGGTCACCTCCCCCCACACACGTTAGTAAGCACCAGGCATACATTAACCCCTCCCTCTTAACCCCTTCCCTGCCAGTGTCATTTTTACAGTAACAGTGCATATGTACAGCACTGATTACTGTAGTAATGTCACTGGTACCCCCAAAAGTGTCAAAAATGTCAGTCAAGGGTCCGATCTGTCCACCGCAATTTCGCAGTCCCGCAAAAAAAAATCGCAGATCGCCGCCATTACTCGTTAAAAAAAAAAAACACCAAAAATGACATAAATCTTTCCCTTAGTTAGTAAACGCAATAACTTTTGCGCAAACCAATCAAAATACGCTTATTGCGATTTTTTTTACCAAAAATATGTAGCAGAAAACAAATTGGCCTAAAATGATAAAAAATTTTGATTTTTTACATTTTTTGGGGGGGAATTTCATATAAAAAAAATGTGAAAAATATTGTTATTTTTTCAAAATTGTCGCTATTTTTTTGTTTATAGCGCAAAAAGTAAAAACCGCACAGGTGATCAAATACCACCAAAAGAAAGCTCTGTTTGTGGGAAAAAAAGGACGTAAATTTCGTTTGGGTATGGCGTTGCATGACTGCGCAATTGTCAGTTAAAGTCGCACAGACAGCAAAATCCTCCGGTGGTAAAATTAAAAGGAAACCCTGTATGCTACATTGATCTGCAGTTCTCCATTCAAATCAATTCAAATGGACATGTATATTTATTAATGCATGCGTTTAGGTGGGATAAGCAGTACCAAAGGTACATTTTCCTTGACACCAGCAAACATATGACTGTTAATCAAAATTTACTAAAAAAAAGGTGTATTTCAGATTGCGATGCCCCATTGTAATCTTATTTACATTGAACAAATGCCCTGACTGTTGCTTGAAGACACAGAAAACAGCAAAGAAGTAAAAGAGCAGCAATAGGTATTATAAAGCCTTTAAGTACAGAGCCTTTTTCTAACATTTCAAACCAGCAGTCTGGTAACTAGAACAAGGAAATCTACCATCTAAACATTATATATTTATATGTGCCAGGGATAGTGTTAGGTTGCCTTAAAGTGTTACTAAACCCAGGACCATTATGTTCACCATAATCCTTCTCTATGGACTTCTACAAATCCTCTTAGTGTGATATTTATAACTACACACTCCAGGAATCTTCTAGGAAAAACAGGCCACATACAGCAAATCTGAGATGAAGCAGTGGTTCCTTTAACAAGTTTCTTTGAAAATAAACAAATCCAATGACTTCAAAACGCAGAGTCACAGACCTAGAGCAAGTATGCAGAATAGGTGTTCTAAGTTAACGCTGACTTTCCTTGCAGCATATATAAAAACAAGCTGCGCTATAGATTGAAGAAGTCCATGTGAATGTTCAAAAATATAAATAAATTGAATTGAAGATGCTTGTGCAGGTACCGCTTACCAGAATCCGAACAATAAAGGCCAAATGATAAAGGTGACGGCAAATATCTTCAAATGTGAAACACGGTGAACCTCAGAAGACTCCGATGTGGATCTCCTCAATAGGGCATTAATATAAAGGAGAAACAGACACTATAGTGTAAACCAATAATGACATGAGGAATATATCCACCAAATAATATGTCACCTGTGCAGGTACCGCTTACCAGAGGTAGCAGATAATAAGCCAAATACTGAAAGATGACTCCACCGGGCCTCAAAGGATAAGGATAGTAGACCTTCGCAGGTTGCGATGTAGATCAGCTCCAGATGATATATGAGCGGGGGTTCAGAGTGGCGTTGAACTAAGTACTCCAAAAAAGACTCCACCAAACGAGCTCAGGAAATGTTGCAGGTTACCCAAGGAATATTGCAGATTACCCAAGGAATGAGGAGGAGAGAGCCATTGCATAAAACCCAACGATGATTTATTCAATACATAGAAAAAAACTTACAAACATCAGATGACAGGTGCATGGATTGGAGAGAGGTAACAGCCGCCGGCCGGATGGCTCCGCTCGCCCCTCCTTCGTAGATAGATTCGTAGGGGTGACGTCAGCACACCGTGACCTGACTAGTTTCATCAAAGATGATATTCTCAAAGGTGAATATCATCTTTGATGAAACTAGTCAGGTCACGGCGTGCTGACGTCACCCCTACGAATCTGTCTACGAAGGACGGGCGAGCGGAGCCATCCGACCGGCGGCTGTTACCTCTCTCCAATCCATGCACCTGTCATCTGATGTTTGTAAGTTTTTTTCTATGTATTGAATAAATCCTCCTCATTCCTTGGGTAATCTGCAATATTCCTTGGGTAACCTGCAACATTTCCTGAGCTTGTTTGGTGGAGTCTTTTTTGGAGTACTTAGTTCAACGCCACTCTGAACCCCCGCTCATATATCATCTGGAGCTGATCTACATCGCAACCTGCGAAGGTCTACTATCCTTATCCTTTGAGGCCCGGTGGAGTCATCTTTCAGTATTTGGCTTATTATCTGCTACCTCTGGTAAGCGGTACCTGCACAGGTCACATATTATTTGGTGGATATATTCCTCATGTCATTATTGGTTTACACTATGGTGTCTGTTTCTCCTTTATATTAATGCCCTATTGAGGAGATCCACATCGGAGTCTTCTGAGGTTCACCGTGTTTAACATTTGAAGATATTTGCCGTCACCTTTATCATTTGGCCTTTATTGTTTGGATTCTGGTAAGCGGTACCTGCACAAGCATCTTCAATTCAATTTATTTATATTTTTGAACATTCACATGGACTTCTTCAATCTATAGCGCAGCTTGTTTTTATATATCTATTTTTGGGGTGTTGGTCGCACTTGAAGTTGCTGCTTTTGTTTTGTTTTGAATTAGCGCAGTTGTTTCCCCCTTTTTTCTATTTCCTTGCAGCATGCTTGTTCCAGGCCAGTGGCCAATTGTTTTAGAAATAGCCAGCCATTGGATCGATGATTGCGCATTCAGGTAGAGACAGCCAACTACAATTCCAGAAGAAAGTGAGCTTCCTGAATTAGGAAATGCTCTCAAATACCAAAGCAAATCACCCCGAACAATACTGAACTCTGTAAGGGTTTTTTATGATAATACACATACCTTTCGTGGTTTCAATTTATCGTGATGATCATATTGGAAGATACCTTTGTAGCTAAGTCCCAGCCACCAGGGAATTCCTTGTTTATCCTGTGAAAAAGCAAAATGTTCATAAGAAACAAGCGGTAGAATCGGCATATAATAAAAGATTTATAAGTTACAAAACATACATGTTTATTGCAGTGATTGCTTTCCTATTGTCTGTATACTCCAGGAAAATTTAGAGAGGCAAAAGGAGCCCACATGCACTATAAGAAGCTGGTAGGTACCTGGGGTGTAGGGACTATTTTATAGATCCATTCTTTTAGGCTTAGGTGATGCCAAAGGACTATTATTCTATAACCAATATTGATAGGAAATAACATTTATATATATATATATATATATATATATATATATATATATATTTTTTTTTTTTTTTTTAAATAAATGTCCATTAAAGTGGTCATAAACCCTTACATATACCCAGTGAAGTGACTGGCCTCATGTGATACACAGAGATGAAACAAATCCCCTACATACGTTGTACCTGTTTATCTGCAGTATATTCTTCTCTACATCTGTTCAAAGTCCAGTTCATTTAAAGCTTGTGTGAGAGTTCAGAAAAAAGGGGGCAGAAATCGGAAGTTACACTCGGCAGAGCTCAGTGAGGAGAGCTATGAGAGCTTGTTAGAGGGAAGGAACACAACCCCCCCCCCCCCCCCTGCACACAGGAACAGAGCTGAGGCTCTAAATTTGCTGGAGCTCCCATCCCTGTCACCATTTTTCTCGTGGTGTCAGAAAAACTTGACAAAAATGATTCATGCTGATAGCAGAGGAATAAAGCAGCAGACAGAAATGAGAAAAGTGTTCTTAATTGAGACAAGTACACAGTGAGGGATATGCTTTGTTAATATTTAATGTTTAAAGTTTGCAACCAGTTTAAGTACCAAAAGCTGAACTCCATGATGAAGGTCTTTTTCATACACGCTTTCCCCTCCCTAAGCACATATTATCCTGTTTACATCATAAAGCAATAGGCAGAAATCTACCCATTACCCATTGTGTTATAACTCCAAGTTGCTTTCCTTTAAAAGTCCTGGGGTAGACAGGAAGGACCTGTAAGGCAGCTGTGCATGTAGCTTATAGAACTACATATCTCATTATTCTTTGGGCATGTAGTGATGTTCCTGGTCAGATCGGTGGATGGTGACAGGGGGGTTCTCTTTTCCTCTGTCACCACCCCTGTAGCAAAATTGCTCGGCTCTGCTTTGTCACCACCCCCATTGTTGCCGATATCTTCATTTTTTTGTATTGCATGTATGGTTTTAATAGAAATGTAATAGGCATTCAGAGTCTTTGCATATATAGAGTAGGTGTTTTGGTGTAATAGTTAGTACTCTATTGCACCCCATCAAACAAGCTCATGGATTCAGGCCTTGATGTTGGCATTTTAAAAAGTTGTAAAAGTTAAGCCTTACTGAAAAGCTTGCAATTAGATTGAATAACATCTTGCAATTTTACCAATTTTATTTGTAATAATCTACTTTTCTCCTTTCCTGCACATGGGCCCTGTCATACCTATCTTTCTCTTGCCCTGCATATACTAGATCACGTCTTACAGAGGCTATCAGTAGGCATGACAGGGTTCAGCATATACTAAAAAGGAGAAATGCTTACTATTAAAAAATTGGCTATTAAAAAAATAGAATGTGGCTAAATGATAAAATATATTTATTATTTTATATAGTAAATATATAAAATAAAAATGCCACTAAATTATCAAATATTTTCAGCAAATCTTAAAGGCCACATGCTAGCACTGAACCCGTGACCTATGACACAATAGTAACTCTTAGCTCCCAACTGTCTCTGATTTTGAGGGACTGTCCCTGAGAGCCGGTTCACACTGAGGCGACACGACTCCTTACTACTTCGGGGGCGACTTGTGCATTACCATGCACCACGACTTCGGAGTGACTTGCAGGGACTTCACATAATGGAAGTCTATGCAAGTCGCTCCGAGGTCGCCCCGAAATAGTACAGGACCCTTTTTCTAAGTCGGAGCGACTTGTGTCGCTCCTATTAGAACGGGTCCTGTAGCGGTCAATGGACCGCGAGGGAGCGCGACTTGTCAGGCTGACAAGTTGCCTGACAAGTCGCGCTAGTGTGAACTAGCTCTAAATTAGAAAAAAACGTCCCCCTGTCCTCCTCATTCGTCCCTCATTTTGGTCTGATCTATATAGTTGTATATAAAATGCACTTTTTCTCTTTCAAAAAGTGTTTCCCAGTGCTAAATCTTTCATCCAATTTCTAAATTTCTGCATTTGTAATTTTCAAAGGAAATAAAGGAATAGCAGTGGTAAATAAAAAGAATTTATGGGTTTATCTAAAACTTTTTTTGTATAATTCTCCTTTAGGGGGCATGGTAGGGTGTGTGTCCTATGCCTACATACTTTTGCTGATAGGTGTCCCTCATTCCCATCTCAAAAAGTTGGGAGGTATGGTAGCCATTACACCTGAAGATCTTTCTGTGCGGATGTGGATTGCTGATGACTATCAATTCTGCAGGTTCGAAATGTGGATGCATGGGAAAAGAGTTGTGGATGGGTAAGGAAAGAAATGCATGACCTGGGTCAGTGCCATCTTAAGAGCATTGAAGGGCCCCAGGCAATGCAGTGCACTGGGGCCCTACCTACACAATCAACCATGGGAATAAAAATACAAATTATGTAAATAATAATATTAAAAATATCAATAAGGCGATATTTATTGGTACAGCAGTGCCAGGCTAATGATAGCTTCCAAGTTGGGTGGCTGGGTCCGGCGAACACACACGGGAGTCCGACTTGACTGTCCTGTGTGTGCCTGTTCCTGTGGAGGCGGACAGGCATTCCTGCAGTTGTGAGCTCCCCTTCCACGGCCCAAGTGGCCTGACAGCAGCGCAGGGCCAACAGGCGCTTGCCACCTGCTAAGTTCAGCGTGGGATGCACACAGGAATCCAGACTAATGCTTGGCTGGGGCTGGGGCTGGGGCTGGGTCGCTGGGCAGGTGGGGCCACCCTGGCAAGTAGGGCCCCCGGGCAACTGCCTAGCATGCCCATTCGGTAAGATGGCCCTAGGCAGGGAAGGGAGAGACCAGTGCCATCCCTGAAGCCAGCACTGATGTCTTTGTACAAACCCAAACTACAGTAGGGCTGTTATGCGACTGGCTGCCTGCTTATAGAGAGTGAGCAGCAGTGGCCAGTCTTACAAAACAGAAATCATCACTCTGCTGCTAGATTTCACAAGACTCTAATAAGTATTCATGAAGGATTTGCTGCAATCATATAGGAAGGAGTTAGAAACTCTGGTAAAGAAGGCATTGTCATAAGATTTGTTAAGCATTTGTTCTGCCTGGAGTTCAGCTTTAAATCAAATTGTCCGTTACCATTATACACAGTGTAAAAAGGAAATGATATTGGGAAAGCCATGTCTACACTTTAAAATTATTATTCTAGACTTGTGCATGGCTCTCCTACATCATAAATATAGTCCTGGGATTGCTGGCTCCATTATTCTACAAAGATTAAGACAGCTGTCAGCATAGCTGTTAGCAGGATAGTGTGTCATGAACCCTTATAGACAATGCTGAATGAAAGGAGAGCCTGGACGTGAAATAGTGAAGACAGACAGAAAGTGACAGCACACCACCTATATTCCTTTGTTATAACGATGAGTGCTACCAACTGCTGCTGTACAGAAAATAATCCGTGCTTCATAGGTGCAGTCACATGGCTGCAGGCATTCTGATAAAAGAGTATCTAAAGTAATGGTAGTTTACTTCAATATACAGTAAATTAAGGGAGCTGTGTCAAAGCCATTTTTTTACATTGTGCAGTCTGTTAAAGTGTTAGCACTGGCAAAACTTTTGCTTTTTTTAGTTCTAGAATGGATAAAAATCTCTTTCAGTTTTTTTCTTACTGTCTGAGATTTCTTTTCACTTTCTGTTCTAGAGCTGTAACAAGAAATCACTTCAAAATCAGGGGAAATCCCCTTTCAGACAGTTGTCACAAAAACAGTTGTCCCCATTGGAAAATTTCCCCTCATCTTTTCTGGGGATAAAAATTCAAATTTTGGAACTCCCATCACTTTGGTGGGCCAGGACAAACAGGGATGGTGAATCTTCACAATAACAACGCAGATTACAACAACAAAAAAGTGAGAGTTCTAATCATTTACCATGCAAAACTAATAATATACAAACAGTTTAAGTATGCTGTTATATGATAGCTATAGAAATCAGATGGTTCTTATCTGATTATATGCTTTTTCAATAAGAAATGTCTCAGCACACTCGTCTCTTCTACTGTGAGCTGTATCCCAGCTTTGTTGACAGTCATTGTACAACAGTTTTTTGGATCCTTTGACCAAATAGAAATTGGGATTGTGTAGGCAATAAACAGTAGTTTATGTAAAAAACATTAATTTTATTGAGTGATAATTTAAGAGCAAAAAACTTCCCAGTCTTATCGTTAGTAACACAGTCATACAGAGTGATTCCTGATGTTTATGCCTAATCATCCATGCTTGGGATCTGCTGTGGATGCAACTAAACTTCGGGATTCTGACGTGTTTCAGCCTGTTCAAACATTGCCTTTTTCAAGGAAATCACCAATTCTAAAAGAAATAATTATAAACAGTTACTTTGAGCCGGTTCACATAGGCGCGACCCGACTTGCCGGGGCGACCTGTGAAGTCGCGGTGTACAGCTCGCACCGCGACCTCGGAGCGGCATGCAGGGACTTCATATCATTGAAGTCAATGCAGGTCGCTCCAGGTCGCCCCAAAGTAGTACAGGACCCTTTTTCTAAGTCGGAGCGACTTGTGTTAGAACGGGTCCTGTGCTAATCTATGGCAGGCGACCCACGGCGACTTGTCAGGTGACCAGGTCGCCTGACAAGTCGCCCCAGTGTGAACCGGCTCTAACAATTACTCTCTGTATAAATCATGGTATGTAAGTTGGATCAACATTCTGTCTTCCAAATTTGCTACAAGGAGACAGTATATTTTTGAAGTAACTGTTTATAATTATTTCTTTTAGAATTGGTGATTTCCTTGAAAAAGGCAATGTTTGAACAGGCTGAAACACGTCGGAATCCCGAAGTTTAGTTGCATCCACAGCAGATCCCAAGCATGGATGATTAGGCATAAACATCAGGAATCACCATTTCTTTACTGTGTTGAATTTTTTTCATGTCACTGCCTTAGGGCTCTGAGTGTACTCTGTATGACTGTGTTACTAACGATGAGACTGGGAAGTTTTTTTGCTCTTAAATTATAACTCGATAAAATTAATGTTTTTTACATAAACTACTGTTTATTGCCTACACAATCCCAATTTCTATTTGGTCAGAGGATCCAAAAAACTGTTGTACAATATGCAAGGGATGATGGCAATTGTTTTTGTAAGGCTTTCTAGAGATATTCATGGTATATGTTGTTGACAGTCATTTCTACTGATGATAGTTTCTTAAGGCCCCTTTCACACTTACGGTCCGTTTGTCTGTTTTTCATCCATCCGTTGACATCAATGCATCTCTATGTAAAAACGGATGACAACGAATGATCATCCGTTAACATCCATTTTCATCCGCTTCCGTCAATGTCCGTTTTTTGGAACGGATGAATGCCCTATTTTTCATCCATCAGAAAAACGGATCGGATGAAAAACGGATGTAAACAGACAAACTGTCAGTTTTTCATCCGTTTTTGCATTCGTAGTGGATGTAAAAAAAAAAAACGGATGAAAAAATGGATGAAAAACGGATGAAAAACTGATACATTTTGATGTGACTGAACTGATGAACCGAACGGACCGTATGTGTGAAAGGGGCCTAAAGTGGACATTTATGTTACACTCACACAAATCAGTAGAGCATGTGAGCACCACAAATCGCATTATTGTTTTGACAGTACTTTTTTCTTGCCACAAATAACACATTTCTTCCCTTAGCTCTTTCATATGATCTGCAGTTTAAAAGAAATTCATAGTTTGTTGCTACCACCAGCATTGTGAGTATTTCATAAGAATATAGACCGCAGAGAATTTGATGATTTCAATGAGACAGACTTTTTCTAGCCACAGAAATGTGAATATCAAGTTGATATTGTGTGTTAAAGCAGGAATACAAAGTGAAGATAGAGTCCACTTCTGAAGGGGGATTCCGTATTCCAATTAGAGGGTCACCAGGACAGGTGTAACCACCACCTAAAGAGAGCGCTCATATTTGTCTAAAGCCAGCAGCTCTTCACTTTGTATTCCTGCTTTAACACACAATATCCACTTGATATTCACATTTCTGTGGACTTTGTTTTTATGTTGATTTCCGTATTTTTTGATTCATGTATCTTTTGCACATTGCACATTTGTAATTTTGCACTTTACATGGTTATGAAATAATATTTTTTAAGCATACTTACTTATTGAACACAATATGTATATTGCACGTTGTACTTTAATGTATGACACTTTATATTTATTTCTATGTAAATCTGTTTACACACGAGGTACACTTATTTGATCGCGGCACTTTTCCCCTTTTTTAGATTATCACACAATAATTGTTGTATTGTAGTGTCAACAGCTGCTTTTTATGACAGTAGCGCAGTAATTTATATACAATGATAAATCATAGTCTGAATACCATATAAAGGGGAAATATGATTGTCTCTATGTATATAAAGTATGTATATACTGTGGAGTAACAATGAGGGCCCTTTTACATCCATGGGCATTCATGCATTTTCTCAGGTACTTATACCTGTTTTTGTACATCTACCATCCATTTCGGTAGGCAAGCTTATGTACTTAAACAAAAAAAGTCATTTTTTAAAAAAACATGTAAAGCTGCAGTATACATTTGTGAACTAGCAGCCTAGTAATTAATTTTTTTCTACTTAAATGAATGTACCAATTATTTTACCATAAAAAATCATTTGGGAATGGGCCCTAGCACACTGATAAGAATGTTTACATTAAGCATTTTTCATTTGTCAATGTAAAACATTACAAAGGCTATATAGTTCCTATTAAAGGGTGTAATTCTCTGATTAACTTCTATGGATTTCAGTATAAAACACAGTTCATCGACAAAACAGAACTGATCTATACCATCATATACAGTATGGAATGTAGTAATATATTATAAAGTTGCATTTGGTACTTCATTCACATATTAACATTTACTTTTTTCTTTGACAGCTAAATGTTTGCACACTTTATTAGTTGCATTTGGTACTTCATTCACATATTAACATTTACTTTTTTCTTTGACAGCTAAATATTTGCACACCTATAGAGTTAAGGTACCGAAGATTGGTCAATACCAGTGATGGAGAACCTTGGCACCCCAGATGTTTTGGTCTGCGATTTTAAGCAGGACTGCGACATTGCGCGGACAGATCGGATCCCTAACTGACATTTTTGACACTTCTGGGGGGACCAGTGACATTACTACAGTAATCAGTGCTAAAAATATGCACTGTTACTATAATAATGACATTTGCAGGGAAGGGGTTAACACAGTGGTGATCAAAGGGTTAAATGTGAGCCTTGGGGAGTGTTTTCTAACTGTGGGTGGGATGGGCTTGTCAAATGACCATAGAGACCTGTGATCCTATATAGAAGGATCACAGGCACTCTGTGATTATTTCAGAGAGAAGAACGATCAGTTGTGTTTACAACAGCAGACAGTCGTACTCTCTCAGCGGGGAGTGATCACGGGTGCCTGGTGGCAATCGCGGTCGCCAGTCCCATAGATCGACATCCCCGCCGCGCTTGCCCCCCAGCACCATGTGCGCGCCTGACGTTGGGCTAAGTCTCTTTGAGCAGCTGAGCCAGCCTGCCACAGTAAAACTGTGACAGGAAGTCGGCAAGTTGTTAAACAAAAAAACTGTATGGTGCAATGCAGTTCATAATCGATGTACAGCCACCAACTTCTTGTAGAGTTGAAAATAGTTGTAGGTTCCCAAAAGAAATGCTGGTAAGCCAGGCAGAGACTGATATTGAGCACACTTAATGATGTGCTGATCCACCGGCAGTGACACAGCTTGTAACAATCAGTGCAGAACGGACCAGGGAGAGCATAGATAAATGAATTAAAGTCCTATCCCCTATCTTAGCTTACAGCTGATTTGACCATACACATAACCACCTTGGGTCTGCAATAACAGCCTTACTCACAGTCCTCGTTCTGGTCTGATGGTTATCCGCTGCGCTGTAATCCAATGTTAGTCCCTTGTGACTATATATTGAAGAGAGTTGGTTCTCCTTGTAATGTCAAGCTGAGCGGTCATGTAATATGATGATAATAATGGTATCAGCTCCCGCTGTAAGCTGGTCAGTCTCAAGTAGTCCAAGCTGATACATACATCGGGTATACCAAGTTATGATTCATGCGGCAAGTTAGGGAGGATGGGGCTCTTCCCTAGATCCCTGTCTCTACATGTTTCATTCCGCCTTCCAGAACTTCATCAGGATATATGGGAAGTCTCCTGTTTCAATCAGGGCTAGATCCCACCCCTTCATGTCCACAAATGACCCAACATATGGGTCTCAAATCAACTCAGAAATGGCAAAAGTATACATATTAATCAAAATTCTCCCAGTGAATAAAAACAAGTGGAGAATAATGAAAATCAGCTCCCAAATTGGGGAAATGTTTACAGATAGCTCTCAGTGTATAGAAAGAGGAAGTGGTATCAATCGTGGATCAAAGAAACACCAGCTCCTACGGGAGTGATTACTTTTACATGTGGGATGCCACACAGGGCTATTTTGAGCTAGTTGGGGGTTTTTATTTGAGTGGAGTATGAGGGAGTGTTCTTTGAGGGATCTTTGGTATCTGATTTGCCACATTGGCCAATAAATAAACTTTTAAGAGGGTGTGTTTATCATCTTCTTTTTTGTTTTAACTGGTTCGATGTTTGCTTATTGATTATACACAACCCCCCCTCCCATCACTTTAGGGGCAGGACCTCTTTTTTGTGAGTAGACAGTGCAGAACTCCCGTATTATTTATTTATTTTCTATTTTTTACTTTTTGTTTTGATATATTATTATATGTCTTGCTTCACATAAAATAGGCTAAATGCAGACCTTATCAGCAGGAAGTGGACTGCTATGATTAGGAAAGCTTCCCTGTCAGTCTATGGAATATATTATTCAGACCACATAATGCTAGAAATGACTAATGTAAATCCCATGTGGGCTCCCTGCTATTTCCTTATCAATATTTCAACAGCATTCTTTCTTTTTTACAGACGGTACTAGTCAGTTAGTCTGAGGAGTAAGGAGTGAGAAAATACAAGGGGTGAAAATGTAGAGAACAAAGGTCACTATAACCCTCAGTTATGTGTCTGTGATTTGTGCTGGTGATTAGCAAATGTAAATCTGGACAAATTCTCGTGTCATTGTATTGAGGTTTACAGCAACAATTCATAAGACTTAGAAAAAGAGTATTAGTAGAAAACAAGTCATGCTGAAAACCTTTTTTTACTGCAATAGTGGATCATTGCTTAGGTCTACATAGAACCTTGTCAAGCGTGTCATAAAAATCTTTTAGGATATAAAACATTATGTTATATGGAGGCACTGAGTAAAAGTTTTGCCTTTTACCTGTTTCAGTTGCTGTGGTATTGTTTTGCTGTCACATAGTAACAGCCTTATGCAATAGAGTTTTTATTCCTATAGTAAACTTGACAGCCATTTAAAATGAAAAAGGCATGCCTACTGAAAGGTTCTACAAGGCATCTGCTATTACCTAATTTCCCAGACAGTCATTTAATTTTTTTTAAGTTTCTACTTGGGACTTACTTTGCTCATTTAGGGGTCCCCCCCCCCTCCCGCCGCCTTCCGCAGCTCGCCCGGGTCTCCCGTCCCACCGGGAGACCCGGGCATCCTACCTGCACAGCCGCCGATGACCCGATCAAAGCCGCATTCCGCTCTGATCGAGTCTCCATATAAAAACCCAAAAGTGAGATCATGACATCACTTCCGTGTACTCGGCGCCAAATTAAAAAAATGACAGCATTGGCGTTTTGAATGATTTTAAGGTCAGAGGAGGGGTTTGGGGTTTTTTAGACCCCCATATCCCTCCACAAGAGTACCTGTAAAAAAATAATAAATAAAAACATTTTTTTTTTAAATGTCCGAAAATATCGGCAGATATCGTCCGATACCGATATGCGATTACCAAAATCGGTATCGGTATCGGCAATAAAAACACGATATCGGTCGATCACTACTCTATACGGACATGGGCTAGTAGGTGTGTGGGGCTTAGTCCAAAAGTCAGGGAAGTTAAGACCAAACTAAGTTAAAACAAAATCAGAGTGTCACACAATGTTTTTTGCTGATAATGGTAAAAGCAGAGGCATTGGTGTTGATTTACTAAAGGCAAACAGACTGTTTTCTTTGCAAAGGATTTCTTCCCTTAGCTTAGTAAACATGTTGGCAACTCTGTAAACTCTAAAGAATACCCAATCACGTGCAAGGAAATGAAAAGAGCCAGTATTTTTGCTGGCACATAATTAGACTATAGATGTTCCAATGTTATATCTGCTCTTAGGCAGGACTTTTCACTATATTCACTAAGCTATAGGAAAATTCCCTTGCAAAGTAAACAGCCTATATGCCCTTAGTAAATCAACCCCTATGTCATCAAAACTTTCTGGATCACCGATCCAGAGCAAGCACATAGTTTAGGAAAGTCCTAGAATTGTCCTTCTTTCCATAATTACTACCCCCTAACCCTAAAACCTGTCCAGGTAACTAGCATTCTTCGATGACTTTTCGGTTCTGTAAAATAGGTAAACTTTATTTTTTTAGCCTTTCTCGTTATCATTAATAAAGTAATGAAAAGTATTGTTAAAATCTTGTTCATTACACAATGAACTGCTTAGTAATGCAGCATATCTGAATAAACTATTCACACAACAGTGTTCTATATTGCAATGTCCTCCAATGAGTTGCCCAAGTAACTAAATTCAAATAAATGTGTAGATATCTGACATTTACCATTGCAATATATTAATACAAGATGTCACTGTATTAAAATTGGGCCTTGACCAACTTCAAAGAACCCCCCTTGAGGTTACATGTATATCTTTGTTTTGCCATTGGCTCCTGCTACTCTCATTTACATCCAGTGAGGGGGAGACAGGGTCAAGCTGTGCAGTGTAAGTCTATAGACACACAGAGCCTGGCTCGGGAGTGCGCTGCATAAGTGCCTCCATAGCAAGCAGCTAACTATGGGGGCACTTGGAGAAGAGGAGGAGCCTAGAGTGCCAGAGAGGGACCCCAGAAGAGGAGGTGAGGGTCTGCTCTGGTCAATACTATTGCACAGAGCATGTAAGCATAACATGTTTGTTATTTTGATTTAAAAAATATAAAAAGTAAGCCTTTACAATGACTTTAAGGCTAGGTTCAGAGGTCTGTGGCTGGTTAGTGCGTGCAAAGCTGCATGCATTTCTAACCCACAGAGAAGCAATGCACGGGGGTGCCATTATTTTTCTAGTGGCAACCCCACGCATTGGCACCCATGGTGCGTTTTTGCGTGTGAAAGCACCATGGGGCTTAATGCAGTGCAATTTCAAAAAAAAAGGTTGGGGACTGCTTTCCCTGCGTTTCTTGTGTTACATTAATGGGCTTCCCTACCCGCAAACTTTGAGCAAAACAGGTCTGAATAGAGCTTTAAAGCCTAAATCTCTATTTATTTAAACAAAGTTTCTTTGACCATAGTGCCATGTGTTTGGCTTTATGTGACTTACCAAATAATATATACAGAATAATTCTTTCATCAAACTAGAATATATACACTTGTTGCTCACTTTGGCACCTAATAAAAAACACTCTTTTTAAGATTTCAGGCAGAAGCTTAAATTTACTAGTGTTTAGCTTACCTTAACTGCATAATAATGCACTCCATACGTGGGAAGAGATTCTACAATACTCATGTAACTGAAAGATAAAAAACATATGTTACTTATTAAGCCACACTTTCATTGGCTCATCATATAACTCCTGTCATTCCAGCACAATAAAAAGCGCTGATGCACTAATAGCTGCAAAGACTTCCTTTAGCTGGAAATCTGTTACATTTTGACCTGTTACAGATCACAGTACACAATTGTGTGTGTATATACAACACACACACACACACACACACACACATATATATATATATATATGTATATTATGTCTTTGCTACAATGCTTTATTCAGATATTGATAACTACGTACTGTATTTAATATGGTTGTCCAGAGCAATTAACTTTATAGCCAATAAAAAGGTCTAAAAAATGTACCCACAGATGGTGTTTAAAGAAAATTATATTTTACCTAGCTTACTTTCACCTTTAGGCCTCTTGCACACTGAAGCCTAAAATTTCTGCGTTTTTAAGCATACAGGTGTTTTTTTTTCACTGACATAAATGCAGGCTATTGTTTTCAATGTGCATGTACACACAGACACATAAACACGTGCTACCTATAGATCAGGAAACCCCCCCAACCCAGAAATCTGCATTGCCTGTCAGTATTTTTACGTGTTTACAAACATGCGTATAAGTGCATATATGCATGTATGGCACACTTCTTTAATATAAAAATAAAATGTTCAAGAATTTTTGCATGTGTGTACGTTTATACCAACGAGAATACCAACAAACAGGCACAAATACGGGCAAGTGCTAAACAGCCCATCTTGAGTTTTTTTTTTTGCCAAGAATATCGGATGTTCTTCTATCAGTACTGTGCGCAAGAGGCCTTACTCAGAAATATGGGTATCTATGGTCACTTCAGCTTTTATGATGCTTAATTTCTTAAGAATCAGCTGAAATGACCTACAACAGGCAGTCCAACACAATTTGTGAGAAAAAAAATGAACTGTTAATTAAGCCAGCCATAGACGGTTCGAATCTCAGCCCGTTCGGCAGAAACCGGCTGGGATTCAAACCCTGTATGGGCAGGCTGAATGTACCCAAGTTGATTGATCGATCAACTTGGGTACAACCAGCCTGTTGGATATTACATACGATTATTGATAGCGGCTGTTATACCCCACCCCCCAACCCACTGGGAGAACACAATGGCTCAACGGGAGGGATTCCCCCATAAACACTGACTGTGGATGCAGGAAAGAAAATTCCTCTGTCTATGGCCGGCATTAGAGAAAAGTTTGTATCTGTTTCCTGTGATGCAATACAAACAGTTCTTATAGGAATTTTTGCACATGGGGTTTTAACAGGCCTAGCATATTTTCCCCTCACTTTCCCACATTCGGGAAGCCGCATGTGCTGCGTACAGCCCGCCGCACAAGTACATTTTACAGGATGACATCTGAGAGGTGCAACCAGTGGCTTCAGGGGACCAGTTGCACAAAAAGGATGTAGTCTGCGGTGGCCAAGAATAAGGTAAGTATATATATATATATATATATATAAAACCTTATTCATCATCCCCAGGTAAAATGAGTAAGGGAGAGTGTTGCCCCAGAGTTCTGCTTTAACACATATTAAAACCAGGAATTTGCAAGCCCCACTGAAGTAAACAAGCCCTTACAGGCCAATTCCAGTAAGTATTTAATGGAATTTTGCTTTAGTTAAAAATAGTTTGCACTTATCGGTAACGCAAAACTTACTTTACAATAGCTTGTCCTCTGGTCTGTCCATTTAACTTTTTGTAATATTCTATAACTCTGTCCTCACTGAAAAAAAAAATACAAGGTTTGGATCAATGGTTATTGCTGTGCATACACATGCAGTCAGTTATTTGATGTACATAGGGGGGGGGGGGGGGTTACTAAAACTGGAGCATGCAAAATCTGGTACAGCTGTGCATAGAAACCAATCAGCTTCCAGCTTTTATTGTCAAAGCTTAATTGAACAAGCCGAAGTTAGAAAATGATTAGCTGCAATGCAAAGTTGCACCAGATATTGGGTGCTCCAGTTTTAGTAAATACCCGCAATATGTCTATAAAAAAATTAGTTAAATAAACCACCCACATCTATTGGGTTTCACAGTAAATTTTTTGTATAAATAATTCATATAGAACAGCTGTTATTTGTTGTTTAAGGAATTCCAATTACTGTTTGTCTAATAATGTATTTGACTTAATGTATGTGTATGTTAGATGTAACAATGTGAAGTGGAATTCTTTTTAATATCTTAGAAATGCAGCACACAAATTAAAGCAAGAAAAAAAAGATAAGAAAGTGTAATGACACTTGAACAATATTAAATGACTAGTATTATTACCAGTAAGCAAGGGAAGGGTGTTCCTTTAGGGCCTGAGTTGGAAGTGCTGGCAGCTTCTTTAAATCTAATCTTGTATGTTCATCACTGTTAAGGAGAGAAATCAAAAAGAGAGTAAGTAATTAAAGTCTATCTCTGGGGAAATATTTTATGTTTTTGATAGAGTAGGGAGGGGCTAACCTTCTGTCAAGTTTGTATTGCTGACTCCCCCATTGGGGAAATTACCCCCCTATTTGTACCGGTGACCATTATCACTGAAATATAAAGTGAGGCTGAAATCCAATATTTTAGAGCTGTCCCCAGAACAAGAGGTTAAGGTAACTCTTCCAATTGGGACATCTGTTTAGAACAACTATTTAACAAAGGAATTTCCTTTGCCTTGGGAAATTTTTGCAAAATCCCTGTTGTGTCTCAGGGACGGAAAGCAAAGGGAAATTCCCCCAAGTGTAAACAGAAACAAAAGTAAATACATAAATAAAAATGATAAGGCTTTTAACACTTCCCTGTGCTATCCTAAAACTCAGAAA
Source organism: Pelophylax lessonae (assembly GCF_965119305.1). Lineage (NCBI taxonomy): Eukaryota > Metazoa > Chordata > Amphibia > Anura > Ranidae > Pelophylax > Pelophylax lessonae. The sequence goes on from NC_138771.1 coordinate 177,471,255, forward strand.
AACATTTTGGCCATACATGCTGCAAACTTTGGCAAAGCCTTGCTTACCTGTAACCAATTTTCACATACCTACCCAGTGATGAGTAATATGGCATCTTTGCTAAGTATAACCTCCTTGCTTAGTACAGGAGGACAATCTATGAAAGTTCTTCAGTCATTTGCCAGGCTTTGAAATGATTACAGTGAAGCAAGTGGCAGATTTTCAAGTGACCACACATCCAAAAGGAATAAGTTGCTTACTTGAAACTCACTCAAAAATGCTGATTCCAACTAAAACATTTTTTAGTTCTTTTTTTTTTTTATTTACTTTTGTACAGTATATATTGAGAACCACTAATATTTTTTATTATGCTTCCCTGCTTTTCTCTCTCTCTTGTTGTCACACTGAGACAGGGAGTGAAGGGACCCGAGACACCAACAGAAGGAAACCAACTTTTAGTAGTAAAGTTACGAGGCATTAGAGCTTCTGTCAGGTTCTGTCGATGTCTGCATCCCCTTTGGGATGATTTTTTTTTGTCTCTCGGTTGTGACAGCTTGGGGTGGCACTGGGACAGGAGACAGGAAATATGGGGGTGCTTTCCCAAGCTGAACCTGGTGACTTGTTACTGAGCAATGCAAGCAGTGAAGGGACTTTGCTTCCTTTCCAATACCCTGAAAGATAGGATTTCTCTGTAGGCATGGGCCCCAGGAAAAGGGGAACTGATCATAAAAAGGTGCTCTCTGGAGGCAGGAAGGGTGGTGGGGCTTACTATAGTCTCTTGTCACTCTACAGAGTCACAGTCAGTTTTTATTACTGTTGGTGGCAAGGTGTAAAAATGAACAGGAGTCAAAAGGATTTCCCTGTTAAAGTGGTTGTAAACCTTTACATATGCCCAGTGAACTGATTAGCCTTAGGTGATACACAGGGAAACAAATCTTCCTACATAGTTGTAAGTTGTACCTGATAACTGCAGCCCTCTCTCCTCTACATCAGTTCAAAGTGCAGAATTTATGCAGCTTGTCTAAGCTTACAGAAAACAGGGGGCGGGGAGCTGAAGTTATACTCTGCAGATCTCATTGAGAAGATCTGAGAGTTTGTTGGAGGGAAGGGACACACCCCTTTCACACAGCACACAGGAACATAGCTGAGGCTGTCAATCACAGGCTGTGTGCTGGAGAGCCCTCCCCTGTCACCTTTTGTTTCTTAGTGTCAGGAAAACCTGTCAGAAGTAACTCAGATAGCAGATACAGATAGCAGAAGAAAGAGGCAGCAGACAGAAATCACACTTAGTGCTCTGGGTAGAGACAAGTACACACTATAAAGGGATATGTTTTGTTCATAATTCATAACCACTTTAAGGTCAGAAGCAGCAACAAAAGCACATTTATTTAGTAGAGTGGAGTAACTAGAATCTGTCAGGTTTTCGTTTTTCTATGAGTCTTTCTGTCCAGGTGACAATAACACCTTCCCATTTTTTAGTCCCTGTGTTACTTGGAATGGAAGTGAGGGGAAATCTTTATGTTGAGGAAACAGACAACATTAACCACTTGCCTACCGCCAGGCAAGGCAAGGCCCCATGCAGGCAAAGTGACGTACCGGTACGTCACTAGCCTGTGAACCAATAGGGGGCGAGCGCGCGCCACTGGAGGCGCGCTCCCGCCCCCGCTCGTTCACAGACACCTCCGTGTGAGTGACTGGCGGACCCGATGTCCGCCGGTCACTCGCGATCTTCGGATGGAGAGGGAGAAAGTCAGGGGGCTAGTGTAAACAAAGCCGCCTGTGATTCTCCCCTGTGTAACAGCACAGATCATACGGTCCTGCTATGTAGGACCGTTGATCTCTGCTGTTACAGACACAGCCACATCCCTGCACAGTTAGAAACACGCCCCTAGGGACACACTTAACCCCTCCCTCTCCAATAAAGTTAACCCCTTCCCTGCCAGTGTAATTTTTACAGTAACAGTGCATATGTATAGCACTGATTACTGTAGTAATGTCACTGGTACCCCCAAAAGTGTCAAAAATGTCAGTCAATGGTCCGATCTGTCCGCCGCAATGTCGCAGTCCCGCAAAAAAAATCGCAGATCGCTGCCATTACTCGTTAAAAAAAAAAACAACAAAAATGACAGAAATCTTTCCCGTAGTTAGTAAGTGCAATAACTTTTGCGCAAACCAATCAAAATACGCTTATTGCGATTTTTTTACCAAACATGTAGCAGAAAACAAATTGGCTAAAAATGTTAAAAAAAATTGATTTTTAAATTTTTTTGGGGAATTTCATATAAAAAAATGTGAAAAATATTGTTATTTTTTCAAAATTTACGCTCTTTTTTTGTTTATAGCACATGATTAAAAAACCGCACAGGTGATCAAATACCACCAAAAGAAAGCTCTGTTTGTGGGAAAAAAAAGGACATCAAATTAGTTTAGGTACAGCGTCGCACGACCGCGCAATTGTCCGTTAAAATCACGCAGTGCTGAATCGCAAAATAGGGCCTGGTCAGGAAGGGGGTAAAATCTTCCGGGGCTTAAGTGGTTAAAAAGCAATACTATTCTCTTATTTTTCTATTGAAAATTAGAATGAGTTCCTAGATGAATCTTTCTTCTCAGAGGAAGCCATCACCTACACAAATCGGAGTCAATCATATTATGTACGTGTTTGTGCGTTTGGCAGTCTCCAGCTTCAGTAAATTTACCATTTCCTAAGTAATTATGAGAATGAACATTAGCTAGCTAACAAAGTGTCTGTATCTGTTGAGTGTTACTGGTTTAGATCTTTGACCTTTAACATGTAATTTGGCCATTACCTGCCTTGTGCGTAACCGGCAGCCTAACTACTAATAATACGATAAATAAAAATCAATTATATGAAACAAGATAGTTTAACAACTGAATCAAACTATCTATCTATCTATCTATCTATCTATCTATCTATCTATCTATCTATCTATCTATCTATCTATCTATCTATCTATCTATCTATCTATCTATCTATCTATCTCTTTGTTTTCTCTCTATTTATCTCTCTATTTATGTGAGTGCGTGGGTATGCATCTAGTTCCAAGTCTGTAAGAGTTGTATTAAGTTTCCGAGAGCTACCCACAATGCTTTTTGTGCTAAAGAATGTAAACTGTAGCGGACTTCTGATTGCTTTGGCAAGGAAGGGATTAACATTTCTACATGTGAAGTCAGCCACTGCACAGCCAGGCTCAGTGGAATGGGAATTCCACCAAATGTGCTCTGCAGTATGCCTAAAACTGCTGAGTAAGTGTGAATGTCCTTAGTAACATATTTGAACCATTTTTCAAACCTATTAGAGGAGCCAGAAATAATACAGAAATCATAAAACTGAAAACCAATAAATGCTTGGTTTAACAGAGTGTGTGATTTTATGCAAACTGCATTCAATGGGAGTTCTCGTTTTAATACTTATGTATATCGCACAGACCCATTACCGGCTGAAGCAAAAAAGCTCAGAGTGTAAATCGGTAAGGATGAGAAAAAAGGGAAAACAAAAGACAGCTTTGTGTAGTCACAGCCATGTTCTCTGTGGCTTAAAGAAGCCAGGCCCCTATTTACCATCTCTATTGTTTCCTTATAAAAGTAGCCCTGTTATTAGAGAGCTGATATTAAAGGATCATACTTCACCCATTCTATGTGTCTGCTACACATAATAAAACATGAAATATACTCGTTTCCCAAGTTTATTGATGTTTTTCACTGGAAGGCTCAAAGAACCTGTTTGACTTGTATTACGGTTGAAGTTGGTTTCTTTTGATGAGTTTCTATCTGTTGTGCCTCCGTGCACAACTAATTTTTCCCTACAACTGTTTTATCCATGAAGCACCTTCAGAACAGAATTAGCACATCAGAAGTACTAGCTTATGGAGCTTAGCAGCTGAGTATATGAAGAACCTAGTTTCAGTGCTAGTGTTCAATCATTATAACTCGGAACCATTTATGTGACTTTCCATCTTCAGGTTGGCTTTTTATGACCTCCTTTAATTCTGCTATTTATTTTGCTTTTGAAGCATTAAAAGCTAAGTCTACCCTATTTTGACCTCTGCTTGTAACTTTCAAGGAGACCAGTGTATAAATCTCACAGCTGCCTCTGCTGCTACAATTTTTATCCCCTTTGGCTTTAGATATAAGAAATGAATAGAGCTTTCGGCAGGTGGGTTGACTGGATTGCCAGAACTACATATACGTGAGACAGTAATAGCCAGGAAAGGGAGCGAAACTACAATTTATTTTAGGAAGATCTATGTGCTAAAGCTCCAGACCTTTCCAAATGCCTTATTAGCATTTACTCAAAACAGAAAACCCAGGTTAAAGTAGAAATATTGGCCAGTCTGAAGTTCCACCATTGGAGCCTTCAGGTACAACCATGGGCACCTAATACACCTCTGCTGGGATCACATCTATTTCTCACACCATCTTGTTATACTGGTCCTAATCTGGTTTACAATTGTATGCTAATACAGTAAGAAAAAAGTGTGACACAATGGCCATACCAGAAAAAGCCACTTCTGTGGCTCTGTAGCCTAAAGACACAGGACTTATTCTATGACAAGGCGTATTCACACAAAACTGCCTAGGATTTGTCTTTTCCTCTATGTCTCTTTTAATGAAAAAGCAACAGCTAAGTTTTAAAAATGTATTTTTTCTAGAAAAAAATGCTGGGCCACATGGGATATGCACATCACATATCTCAGGAATGTAGGCTTTAGTCCCGGTTCACACTGGTGCAATGCAGGAAACCCTGTAAGTGCCGATTCCTGTATCACACCTGAATCACACACTGGTTCACACTGACATCTGTAAACTGCCGGGGGTGTCAATGTAAAGGTAATGGCACCCCCATATCGGTTCGCTGATCGCAGTGCAAACTGTAAAATGGTGCAGGAATCGGATCGCAAAGGTATGAACACCCATGCAATCCAATTCCAGTGTGGACCAAAAAAGAGTCCTGCACCATTTTGGTGCAAATTTGATGCAATTTCAGCCATACAGTTTTTATAACTAAATTTGCATTACACAGACATCGCATGTGATCTGCACAGCAATGCGGTGCGAATCACATGCGATGTCTGTGATCACACAAGTGTGAACCCAGCCTTAGGGTTCATACATGTGAGTGCCAATATAGATGCAATAATCTTATTGTAAAATCTTTATTGTAATGTAGAATATGTCTGCGATGCTTTAGCATGTATGCTACAATGACCAAAATGGGAGACTGATACTGCGGTCTTGGAGCAGTGCCAATCTGATACATTATAGTGGTTTATTGATTATCACCCACAAGAAGCACAATAGACATAGAGTCTGTATGTTCATACTATGTTCTTCTGATTATTTTCCTCTATTCAGAACCATGATTGAAGGATAATTAACTTTCTTAATATGGATATTAAATGTTTCAATATTTTAGAAAACCTTTGAGGAATACACAGGTAGAATAAATGTTAAAATGGAATATATTAAACCACAGACTGAGATTTCCTACAGTTTGAAAAAGAACATAATGAACAACATTGAACAAGGTTTGAGAGAACAAGTTCTTCTGCTAGAAGCAGTTATTCCCTGACTTGTGCCTCAAACTTGCTCTAGGGCTAAGTAGGTAAGTCCATTCACTATCATTCCATAGCTCTGCAAATAATATGTGCTGCATAAGTCTCAAAATGGTTGCTCTCATCAAAGTCCATTCACATAAGGGGGGAGATTTACTAAAATTGGAGCATTCAAAATCTAGCTTCCAGGTTTTATTTTCAAAGCTTAACTGAACAAGCTGAAGTTCGAAACTGATTGGCTGTCATGCACAGTGCACCAGTTTTAGTAAATCTCCCCCTGAGCGTTTTGCTTCAAGAAAGCATTACCAGACTTGGCTCATAAAAGATGAATTATATCATATGTATAGTTTAAACTTTTCTTTTTAGCTTTTAATACCGTATAGAAGGATTCAACGTTTTTTTTTTGTTTCTTTTGTCCTTTTGGGAGATTTACTTTCACCTCCTGTCCTGAAAATGCAACGGGAGAGAGAAATCTCTACAAAGTGGTAAGAATTTCCCAATTAGTTGTCACAAAAGCTAGTAACAACTGTACAATTTTGGATTTATCATTAATCTAACAATAATCTCCAGACTAAATAGAAAGGATGAATATAGTCCTTAGGAAAGACGATAGCAAAAAAAACCCCAAAAAACTAGACATGGATTCTAACCATTTTCTACTCCATTCAAACGTACAAAAAAAAGTTTTGACAGTACATACTTTTTAATATTTAATACATCAAGACGAGAAAACCAAGTGCTTTGACAGACTTTGTCAAAGTAACATGAATCATGAAAATAACATGAAATCCTGAATATGTTGCACTGTGGAATGTATAACCAGAATGCATATTGCATCTTGATATGAAGCCCAGCCTGGGCAAACACCATACATATTCTATATTCATAGCATTTTACCATTAGGAAGAAATAACTGACTGTGCATACATATTTCCATGACTCTTCAAAGAATGGTATACTTTTCCTTGTTGTTTCATTCACGAGGTGAAATGTATATAAAAAGATATGCAGCACAAGCTGGATTCCTGCTAAGTAATCTCTATAGTCAGGTTTGGACATGTACTTTAAACAAGTCCATTGTATTTACTGATTTTTTTCTGTAACTGTGCGTGACAGTCAAAGTGGTATTTTAAGTTTAAATCCAGCCTATGCTTATCACAATTCTCACTGCCTGTTGCACATGACTTGGCAGATAAAATCGTGCCATTTACTAAGATACTTGCTCTTTTTCTGTGCTGCACTTTGCCCTGCAAACTTAGTTTATTGTATTTTTATATGTTTATTACCTAACAATTAATTGCAATGAGAATATGTAAAATGCAGTTACACAGCAAGAAATCTCAGTTTCATGTAGTCTAATCCTTACATGAATTACTTATGATGGTCGGCTGAAGGTTACCAGACCTTGCACACCATCATTGCTATTTACATAATTTTGTAGGCATGGTTTTTGCTATACACACAGCAAGACATACAAAGATATGTTACATTAAAGCTGAACTCTGAGCACAAAAACTTTAAATATATTCCTCAATAGCAACAAAAGATATAATTCCACTTTGTGTACACCAAATGCCTTTACAAACCCAGATGTTGCCCTGTAAAAAGGTTGGTGACATCATGACTGTGCTGTATATAGCCTGTGATGAGAGTAAAGCTGTGGGAGGGGCTCAACAGTCCCACCCACTCCATATTGCCTGCAGAAAATTACAGTAGGGGGCAGGGACAAGACCAGTCACACTGCACAAGATGACAGAGCAGCAGTGACCGGTCTTTATTACAGGAAGTTCCTGCACAGAAGCAAAGATCTGGAAGAAATACGCAAAGCACACCATTCCATTCAAATTTTAACTACCTGCATGGAGTTTGCATTTTCTCCCTTTGCCTGCATGGGTTTCATCTGGGTACTACAAAGAAATTCTGGTAGGTTACTTGGATCTTGTTTAAATTGTCAGTAATATGTGTATGTATGAATGTGACCTTAGATTGTAAGCTCCTTGAGGCCAGGGACTGATGTGAATAGATAATACATACAGTCAGGTCCATAAATATTGGGACATCGACACAATTCTAATCTGTTTGGCTCTATAATTGATTTGAAATGAAACAAACAAGATGTGCTTTAACTGCAGACTCTCAGCTTTAATTTGAGGGTATTTACATCCAAATCAGGTGAAAGGTGTAGGAATTACAACAGTTTGTATGTGCCTCCCACTTTTTAAGGGACCAAAAGTAAAGGGAACAGCTGGCTACTCAGCTGTTCCATGGCCAGGTGTGTGTTATTCCCTCATTATCCTATTTACAAGGAGCAGATAAAAGGTCCAGAGTTCATTTCAAGTGTGCTATTTGCATTTGGAATCTGTTGCTGTCAACTCTTAATAGGAGATCCAAGGAGCTGTCACTATCAGTGAAGCAAGCCGTTATTAGGCTGAAAAACAAAATAAACCCATCAGAGAGATAGCAAAAACATTAGATGTGGCCAAATCAACTGTTTGGAACATCCTTAAAAAGAAAGAACGCACCGGTGAGCTCAGCAACACCAAAAGACCCGGAAGACCACAGAAAACAACTGTGGTGGATGACTGAAGAATACTTTCCCGGATGAAGAAAACACCCTTAACAACAGTTGGCCAGATCAAGAACACTCTCCAGGAGGTAGGTGTATGTGTGTCAAAGTCAACAATCAAGAGAAGACTTTACCAGAGTTAATACAGAGGCGTCACCACAAGATGTAAACCAATGGGGAGCCTCAAAAACAGGAAGGCCAGATTAGAGTTTGCCAAACAACATCTAATAAAGCCTTCACAGTTCTGGAACAACATCCTATGGACAGATGAGACCGAGATCAACTTGTACCAGAGTGATAGAAAGAGAAGAGTATGGAGAAGGAAAGGAACTGCTCATGATCCAAAGCATACCACCTCATCAGTGAAGCATGGTGGTGGTAGTGTCATGGCGTGGGCAAAACCATAAACTGCAAAAGCACTTTAGGGTTTACATGATTGTGACATCTCTGAGCTGGCATCTCAGTCAAGGAAGTATATCCTGACCCTGGATGATGTTTAAATAAAGATGGCTTTGTCATTATAGAGAAAAAAGCAGATTAGGGCTTTTCTGGGGGAGCACTATCATATTTGTGAGAGGTAATAAATATAATAAAATTCGCCCTCTCTATTTTACCTGGGTACTGTTATCACAAAGAATAAAAGTGACTGAGTGAGCAATAGCATGCAATGTCAAGCTGCAGCTACTAAAGCCGGCAGAAATTTAGCATGCATTAAAAGGGAATTTACTCCAGAGATAAAACTATAATTCTGCAATGTTATAAAACACTGGTTAGGCCACATCTGGAGTAATCTGCCCAGTTCTGGTAACAAGTCCTTTAGAAGAGATGTGCTGGAGCTGGAGAGATTCCAAAAAGGGCAACAAAACGAATATTGGGACTGGAGGACCTCAATTACAAAGAACGACTACAAGCACTAAATTTATTTTTGCTGGAGAAGAGATGCCTGAGAGGGACATGAAAGCGATTTATAAATACCTCAATGGTGATCCCAGCGTAGGAAAAAAACAGTTCAGTCTCAGGGAGCATAAGAGAACACTGGGACACACAAAGAGATTGGAGAATTAACCTTAAGCTGGGTAGGGGGTTTTTACTGTCAGGGTGATAAGCACATGGGTTACTATTTTTGGTGACAACCACGTATTTTCCATACCTCAGGAGAATTTCCTCTCACTTCCTGTTGTGCCTAGGGGACCGTAAGTGAACGCAATTTTCCCCACTGGGACACAGGTGGCAAAAAAAAAAAAAAAAAAACTGATAGGGGTTCTACCTCTACCTTCACTCTATTGAAAATAAGAATAAAAAAAATATTGCCTTCAGTTCTAGTTTAAGCTAAAACAGTTATAGTCTTCCTAACTAACATGGTGCCTTAGCTGTCTTGGATTGAACTGTACCATTAAGTAACTTCCGATCTGTCTTGGATTGAACTGTACCTTTAAGTAACTTCAGATCTGTCTTGGATTGAACTGTACCATTAAGTAACTTCAGATCTGAAGAACATAGTTTTAATGGACCCTAAAAATGCCCTCAGAACACAAGAGAACTATAACGAGAGCTGCGCGGTGAATGCTCAAAGTACTTACTACTTGGGCTATACTCTCTTTTCTCGCAGTTCTGTCAGTTTTCTTGGTATGGACTACAAATTTAATTGAGAGCCTGGATTCAGCCAGCTGTCAAGTGTTTGAACTATGTTCTGTTGGTAATGGCATTGCTGTCAAAAACAACTATCATTAAATCACTGTGATGGGGCCTCCTAGTAAAAACAGCACTGGGAAAAGAACCACAGTCATTTAAGAACTACCTTTGACATGACTTTCCTCTGAGCTAGGTCTCAGAAGCATTTTGAAAGTGTTATCTTTTAAAGAAAAGTGAATCCAACCTATGATGGAGTTTGTTCTAAGTTCACCATGGGGTGCCAAAAAGGAAAAAAAAAAAACACACTAACTGTTTGAAAATAAGATGGGGCTTTTAAATGTTTTAGAGAAACTGCTTTCTGCAGTGCCCAACCTGCAACCCCCTGTTCTTTTAATTCTAATAACATAACCGCATTTTAAAAGAAACCTGTCATTGGAGAATCATAGGAGCTGCCATTGCTGACCTCTCTTTCTGAATGTGCTAATGGCCTGACTGTTATGATGACCCACTCCTTTAGTACTAAATCAGTGAACTGGAACATGCATGAAGATAAGAGCTGACTTTTCTCCTTTACTTTTTACTCCTGTAAGTTTACTGCAAACTTACTTCGGGTCAGTGACTCAGGAAGGATTGAAACCAGAGGATCTGTGTATAAGGAAGGCACTACTCATTTTTCAAAACAAGCTCAGCAATGAGTCAACATATTTCTCTCTTATAGCAGGCTCATTTCATGGGAAGGGGGTGTTTCCTATAAAAATACGAGAAGAAGTAAAACATGCATTTCAAACGAAGAAACGGGATGTGGTAGGTTCTGTGCATCGTAGATGAACAACTGACAGCTGCTGTTCATTGTACATCTATGTCAGCTGCTACGAGGACTCACTCTCCCATACAAGTTTCCGCTGTCTGGTGACTTTACATATTTCCTGTATGAGATGAGCATAAACAGTCTTTGTTCTGTTACTTATGCTATAAAGAAAATCCACTAGCAGTTTAACATTAAGATATACTTATATAGCCTAAAATACACTATATTACCAAAAGTATTGGGACACCTGCCTTTACACGCACATGAACTTTAATGGCATCCCAGTCTTAGTCCGTAGGGTTCAATATTGAGTGGCCAACCCTTTGCAGCTATAACAGCTTCAACTCTTCCAAGAAGGCTGTCCACACGGTTTAGGAGTGTGTCATTGTTTGACCATTTTTCCTAATGACCATTCTAAGGTGTTCTATCAGTTTGAGGTCAGGACCAGTAAAGTTTCTCTACCCCAAACTCGATCATCCATTTCTTTATGGACCTTGCTTTGTGCACTGGTGTGCAGTTATGTTGAAACAGGAAGGAGACATCACCAAACTGTTCCCACAAAGTTGGGAGCATTAAATTGTCCAAAATGACTTGGTATGCTGAAACCTTAAGAGTCGCCTTCACTGAAACTAAGGGGCCAAGCCTAACCCTTGAAAAACAACCCCACACCATAATCCCCCCCTCCAACAAATTATTTGGATCAGTGCAGAAAGCAAGGTTCATAAAGATATGGATGAGAGAGTTTGGGTGGAGGTACTTGACTTGACTGGCCTGCTCAGAGTCCTGACCTCAACCAGATAGAACACCTTTGGGATGAATTAGAGTGCAGATTGCGAGCCAGGCCTTCTCCCCAACATCAGTGCCTGACCACACAAATGTGCTTCTGGAAGAATGGTCAAACATTCCCACAGACACACTCCTAAACCTTGTGAACAGCCTTCCCAGAAGAGTTGGAGCTGCTATAGATGCAAAGGGTGGGCCAACTCAATAATGAACCCTACGGACTAATGGCACTTTTCCACTGCAAGTACCGGATCGGCTCTACTCGGCCCTGCTTGGCCCGCTACGGTGTTGGAGCGGTTCGGTATGGTTTGGTATGGTTTGCTTTTCCACTAAAGTAGTACGTGGGTTGTATAACAACGATTCTCTGACCAATCAGTGGCTAGTAGTGACAAACAGTCAAGGCTGCATGCAAAGGATTGTGGGATATGGTACCGGTACAGCCCTCTTGGAACAACAACCAAGGTGGTACTGTTTAAGCCAGCCGTACCATTCGGTTCCATGTAGTGGAAAAGCGACGCCGTACCGTACTGAACCGCTCCAACACCGTACCATGCGGTACCATGCAGTGGAAAAGCACAAAAGCGAGCCGAACCGTTCGGTTCCATGCAGTGGAAAAGCGCCATAAGACTGGGATGCTGATAAAGTTCATGTGCATGTGCATGTAAAGGTAGGTGTCCCAATACTTTTGTTAATATAGTGTATGTATTCCATCCAGTTCTGGGCACTGGTCCTCAGAAAGGATGTGCTGGACCTGGAGAGAGTCCAAAGAAGGGGAATAGAGGACATCAGCTATGAGGAAAGACTACAGGCATTAAACATATTCTCTCTGGAGAAGAGACTCTTGAGGGTGGATATGATATCAATGTACAAATACTGTACTGGTGATGACCCTATCATAGGGAACAAACTCTTCAGAGAAAGGGAATACAATAAGACACGTGACCACTCACTAAAACTAGAGGAAAAATGGTTTAACCTTAGAATACGTAAAGGGTTCTTTACTGTCAGAGCAGTAAGGATGTGGAATTCTCTTCCACAAGCAGTAGTATCAGCAGGGAGCATCGATAGTTTCAAAAAACTATTAGATGGGCACCTTAAAGACCACAACATACAGGGGTATACAATGTACAGTTAACAGCAAACACACACACACACATCATGGGTTGAACTGGATTGACTGATGTCTTTTTTAAACCCCACAAACTATGTAACTATGTATGTACATATATATATATATATATATATATATATATATATATATATATATATATATATATATACATAAACATATTTTTCTTTTCATTTCCAAGCATCACTTTAATTTTCATGCTTTAAATAATGTAAAGCAGTTTTGCTAGGATACCTGATTAATTTTCCCAATAAGAATATACAATATGCAGAGGGCAGTAGTTCCACGTGTTAAATTTCACTAATCCATCTCATGAAAACTGCTCACGTTAGTAGCTGGTGTCCACGCCCCAAAGAATGGTTAGGAATGTAAATAGTTAGCATTGGAAAATGTTTATTTTATACTTATGTGTTATACATAGGTTGCAAAATTCGTTGGGTCTACACAAGAATGAAACACTTAAGAAAAGGATTTGGTTTTGTTTATAACCTAAACAAGTCTTGTGTTAATATGAGTTGAGCATAGCACTTAATGGCACATGCTCTGGGTTAATCTTTGCTATGTAAACAAGTATCTGGAATGTCTCACATTTCAGTCTTTTCCTTACTAATTTAGAATGCAGAAAATCTCTGCAGTTGTTGCCGCTCTTGCTTTTTTTTTTTTTGCCGGTGAAGGACACAAACTGCAGTTGGGAGAATGCTGAGGTCTGTATTACAAGGGAAGAATAATGGATTTTCACTGAGCAGATATTTTGTGCTATTTTTGCAGTGTTTTACTTGAAGTCATTTTTGATGTGACTCACACTTTCACATGCTTGCTCTAGCATATTTTTGTTATTGTAGTAAAATATAGATATATAAAAGAAGGACAAATGGAAGCTATGCAAGACATAGGAAAACCTTGATCTGTGATAATAGGTCATTTAATGATTAGTATCATGTGAACATTGACCGCATATAGTGCAATCACTGCTAACATTGGCTGAACTGGTTGCATCACTAATAACGGCCAGTGAGTTGTCAGCCTAAACCACTGACTGCTGACCCTATTAGTTGCTATGATTACTGTACAAATTTTATATTTTATTATATTTTATTTCAATGCATTAGCTTCGGCTAGAATGAGGAGTACAAATAAATGCAGGTTACATACATGTAAACAGTGTGTCCACTTTGTGAACCTATTGTTTCTTTAGAGGACCACTCTGTGTAATTTATTTTACTAGATCCTATTTCACCATGCAATTAATTCAGCAAATCAGGTATCTCCACTGCTTATTAAACACAGTCACAGCTTTCCTTAAAAGGCTTCTTGTGTGCCTGCTTATGGGAAACATAAAAACCCCCCACCCCATATGGCATGAGATGTAACAGAAAGATTAAAGCCATATTACGTTTCCTGGACTGCTGCGCTGATTTTCTTAACCCTTCACAAGCAGGAAAAATGAAGCTAATTGCTAAGTAAGGTAACAGCAATAATGAGTGCTGCCAAGCCAAATCACATCACTTAAATGACTTACCATGTTTCCCAAACACTGCACTAGCATTGTAAGGTCTCAGAGTTATGCCATTGGATAATATAGTTTTTTTTTTAGCTGTGTGTTGGTTTACTTTCTTTTCTAGTTTAACTTTATTCCAACTTGTTATTATAAATACAAAGAAAATAACATAGTAATACTGAACTTATCAAGTCAATTAGAGGCAAAGGGGACTGGTGGGCTTAAAGTGGTAGTATGACAATTGGCTGTTTCAGAGTAATGGTGAATTGCAAATTTGTGACTGATAAATATTACAACTTATACAATTCTGGTGGTACAAATAAAAGTTTGCTTTCAGTATGCTATTGTGGGATATTTTTATGTATAATAGTTTTCACTTGTTACAAATAAATGCATTTAGCTGTGCCAGCTTGAATATATACACTCGCCAACCACTTTATTAGGTACAACAGCTGACTGTTCTTCTCTCTCAGCAGGGAACAATCGCGGGTGTCAGGAGGCAATTGGAGCCGCCTGCCCCATGCATTGGCTTCCTAGCTGACAAGCGGAGGCGGGAGAGCGCACGCTCGCCCCCTAGCTGCAGGAGCATGACCTACGTAGCCCTACGTCAGTTTGCCTGGGAGAGCCACACTGCCGTAGTATATAGGCGGCGTGTGGTCGGCAACCAGTTAATAATCATACATGCTTATCATGTCCAGGGATGAATTTCCCCCCATTGGAGCTTGTAGGTGCATTAAGCTGAACATGCCTATGTTCTTGGCTTCTTTTACCAGTTTACTTGATTGTTAAAATGTATAAGTTAGCTTACTGGACAGCTGACTGGAAATAAAGTGGTGGCCAATATCTATAGAGGATATAGCTACCTTTTTTTCCTTTGCCACCAATAAGCACAGATGTACTGAAGTCAATCATACATTCAGTCCTGATTATGACCAGGCTTTATTATAATGGCCTTACTAAAAAATTATATTTACAATAATAGGCTTATAACCATACATTTATTAGCTCTCAAAGGATAAGGACCATCAACTGATAATAAAACTGGTTAAAAAGTATTTCTAAAAAGTAAAGTAGACCAGTGCTAAACATGTCCCTAAAGTATCCACTACGGCTGCTATTTATCACATTCCTTGAAAGGAGCAGCTTTAGCAATTTCATTTTTATAAATGGGAGATCTCGCTGGCTTCAGCACGAAATATGGTCCCATGACAATAAAAGGGAAACTTAAGGTCGGACCCCATGGATTTTTCTTTTAAGAAAGCAGGAAATAAGACCCAAGGATGGTTTTTCTATTCAAATCGTTACCAGCTGGGTATCCTTCAGCCACATCTTTCTCAGGACTTTTTAGAAATGAAAAGGTTAAACGATGAAAAGTTCTCTGTAACATATGATATTCCTGAGCTCCCTCTAAATGCTGCAGTTCACATGTGGAAGAAACAACAGATCTCTCTAAATAAGCCATGATTGAAAACAGGCAAGATTGGTTATTACGTGGAAGGCATCTGATGATAATTATATATTATTATACACAATTTAGAAATGTTTGCTGTACTGTTTACTCCCCAGCTATATGCTACCATTTCCTTCACACACAAGGCCGGCTGGAAAGATATGTGTCTGCTTGAAACCAACTCTAGTTTGGGTAAATGATAATTGGAATCTACACATAAGATTTCAATTATGATCTAAAGTGTGTTAGAAATCTAACTAGACTTGATAGCTGTGTTACAATAGAGATCAAGCACAACAGATCAGTCGAATCAGTAGAAACCAGGGCTGTGTGACTTCTAATATCATCAATGCTCCTTTTTAATAACCAAATCTAGTATATATTATTATTATTATTATTATTTCAGGTTCCTCTATAGCGCTGTCAATTTTCGCAACGCTTTACATATACATCGCACATTCACATCAGTCCCTGCCCTCAAGGAGCTTACAATCTAAGGTCCCTAACTCACATTCATACATACATGGTAGGGCCAATTTTATACAAGATCCAATTAACCTACCAGCATGTCTTTGGAGTGTGGGAGGAAACCGGAGTACCCGGAGGAAACCCACGCAGGCATAGGGAGAACATGCAAACTCCAGGCAGGTAGTGTCATGGTTGGGATTCGAACCAGCGACCCTCTTGCTGCTAGGTGAAAGTGCTAACCACTACACCACTGTGCCGCCCATGTATATATATATATATATATATATGTATATATATATATATATATATATGTATATATATATATATATATATATATATAAAAGTCAATATATTATTAGGTATTTTGAGCTACATTTGTGCAAACTGCTGTTCCACAACATTTGGAATAGTAACAGAGCCAACTCAACTTAGAAGTCAACTTTTTTGGAGTTGAATGAGCCAGGATGTGGTCCTTGAGAAGGTGCGGAGAAGAAAGACCAATGTAATATTTAACCACTTGCCGACCGCCGCACGACTATCTACGTCGGCGGTCAGCCCCTCACAGGCAAACTAACGTAGGGCTACGTTGCTTGCTTGTGAGGGTCTAGGGAGCGAGCGCGCGCCCCCGGGGGCGCGCTCCCGCTCCCGCGTGGTCACGGACCCCCCCGCGCGTGTGACCAGCGGACCCGATGTCCGCCGGTCACTCGGCGATCGGCGGGGGAGAGGGAGAATGTCAGGCAGCTTGTGTAAACAAACTGCCTGTCATTCTCCTCGCTGCAAAGACACTGATAAAACGGATCTGGTATGTAGATCCGTTGATCAGTGTCCTTACAGCTAGAGCCACAGCCAATCACAGTAGAAACCACGCCCCTAGGGACACACACAGCCCCTCCCTTCCAAATAAAGTTAACCCCTTCACTACCAGTGTATTTTTACAGTAACAGTGCATATGTATAGCACTGATTACTGTAGAAATGTCACTGGTAACCCCAAAAGTGTCAAAAATGTCAGTCAAGGGTCCGATCTGTCCGCCGCAATGTCGCAGTACCGCAAAAAAAATCGCAGATCGCCGCCATTACGCGTTAAAAAAAAAAACAACAAAAATGACAAAAATCTTTCCCTTTGTTAGTAAACGCGATAACTTTTGCGCAAACCAATCAAAATACGCTTTTTGCGATTTTTTTTACCAAACATAGGTAGCATAAAACAAATTGGCCGAAAATTTTTAAAAATTTTGATTTTTACATTTTTTTTTGGGGGAATTTCATATTAAAAAATGTGAAAAATATTGCTATTTTTGCAAAATTGACGCTCTTTTTTTGTTTATAGCGCGTGATCAAAAAATCGCACAGGTGATCAAATACCACCAAAAGAAAGCTCTGTTTGTGGGAAAAAAAGGACGTCAACTTCGTTTAGGTACAGCGTCGCACGACCGCGCAATTGTGCGTTAAATTCACGCAGTGCCGAATCGCAAAATACCCCCTGGTCGGAATGGGGGTAAAATCTTCCGGGGCTTAAGTGGTTAAAGGAACCAAACTGAATAAAACGTTTTATACAACCCTGACTTTCACAAATGTATTGTCTTGCTGTTTCTTTCCTGTATTTAAAATTTACCAATCTATGTATAATGCATGTTGGCCCATTCATAAAAATGTTATACAGTAAAGCCTAGTACACACGAGTCGAATGTCGGGCAGCATCGGCCAGCTTAATAGAAACCAGTCGATATTCAGACTGTGTATATGGCAGCCAGTCGGCTTCTGTCAAAGGGTCATGACCGAAAAGGGTCTGCCGAAGGTCTGCCAATGGCTGAGAGGACTGACCTAGGTGTTCTAGTGGGGATGGCAGAGCACTCCGGTCAGCCCTCTCAGCCACTATCAGAACACAATAGAACAGCAGGGGAGATCACTGTACTAACATCGAATTGTTAGTACAGTGGCTACTGACATGACTCGTCAGAAAAAAAACTAGTAGTGTGTACGAGGCCTAAACCTGATTCTAATTCAGGGTTCGCTTAATGATTATTAGGCATGAACTGTAAAATGAACTTCACTTAGGTTAGTAAACAGTAGGAATGTTAGTAAAACCTTGAAGCTTTATCCAAATCCTAAAGTATTCATTGCCTAGTAACTATGCATAGAATGTCTTCACTGATGCAGAAATATTGTATCACTGAAAACTCTATAGCCCAAAAAAATTTTTTTAAAAGTTTAATATTCTTTTATTAATTGTGATCCTCTTTCGTTTCCAGGGGAATTGTATAATTCTCTTATTTCACCTCTTCTGGTCCTTCTTTGATATCATATAAATGGAGGGATTTGGTTAAATACATCCATTTTTGATCAAACTCACTTTCCCACTCAATGATAGGTAGAACTCATGTCATTGTTTCAATGGCCTGATAATAGAATTGATAACACAATAGATCTCAGAGATGTCTCAAAAAAATACAAGCCCAGGCACCTAAACCAATGACAGCAGACTAGTTCCTTTTCTGATTTGTCTGAATTTATCGTACCCAGCTACAGACCCAAACATTTCCAATTATTCGTTTTAATGAAGCCATAGGAGCTAATGTTAGTCCCGAGTGCATGCGTGTGCATGTGCTAACTATAGCCATCAGTATGGTCGTGTGGGATCTGGAGAGTACAAGAACATTATTTTGTTATTATCTGGTTCCAATGTATATGTACTTTGAATGAAGGATCTTTCTAAAGATCTTCTGCATAAAGGATTATTTGTAGGAAAGAATGTTAACAAATTTACCAGCACTATTATGTCTATAGTAAGCCTAACTCCCCAAAACAGTACATAATTAATTCAGAATATTTAAATTCCTTTTTGGTGCAGGTATTTTGTGTTCATCATAAAACCCAATAAAAGTATCTCAACACATTCTGCCAATGAGCTCAGTGACAGTATACATATGGAACCATTTATGAGCATTGCCAAATATCTGGCTGAGATCCTGTCACCTGTCAGACGTGCGGTATGCTTTTGGTTGCAGAACTGACTGTGGTTAAATACCTTATACATATTGAATGACTTGTAAATATTTTTATCCAGGTCCCTGACTGTAACTTACTTTTAATACCCCTGTGACACATTGTATGGCACAATTATATATTTTTTCACAGATATCATAAGTAGTTATATTTATTTGTGCAGATTTGAAGACATTTTGGTTTTAACTGCACAGTTTGGACCATCCATACATAGCAACACTATTCAAAACGATACACCACAATGTAAATATAATTATTTACGAAAAATTGATGGCAACCATACCTTGAAAAATCTCCCTTTGCCTCCTAAAAGAGAACAAAAAAAGTTTTAGTAATTCCAAAGCATTATAGTTTATATTGTTCTGTAGATTAGTTCATTGTCCAATATTTATGATGATATATTATCCCATAAAACATATAAAAGAGTTACAAAGTGCTACTACTCCATTATGCAAGGCTGGATTATAGGCAAAGCACTAAGGTCACAGTTTTCATTAAATTTTTCAGCTGCCACCACTGATTTTTTGTTATCTAGCACCACCACTAATGGTCACTTATAAACGCATATATACTCATTTTTACAGTTGCTGGTTGGCATTCATGGTGGGTGTCAACTTGAATTCAGGCATTCGGACACATACTTTGGTAGCACTAGACCTGCCCTTCATCTGACCCTATTGCCTGCCCAATGGTGTTCTTCCACGGCTCCCGGGATGGACTTTCCCAGAGGACCACTTTTCCTAATGCTGCCATATCTAAACTGATTTAGTAAGTATAGACGGTCACTCTGTTGAATACTTTGCTTGATCTTTGTCACACCAATATTTAGCTTAGATCTCCATATATATTTCTTATACTGTCATTTTACCTTATAAATATATGTTACCCATCTACTCTTGAGGAAGTGAACTTTGATTAGTGATACGCATTGAGTTTATCGGATGCACAGTATTATCGGATGCAATATTCAATCATGTTTTATATTTAGGCCAATGTTGGAATTTTATGTGTATTTATTATCATAAATCAGTCTATTATGATTTCACTGGATTGTACCTTTATCTAATCTGTCCAATACATTTTTCATTTATGTGTAACATATTTGTACTATGATGTTTTGAGTGATGTGCCTCAATTAAAGTCCTCCAGGGCAAATGTAGCTATACTGTATATATAAATTGGGATGGTGGCACACCACTTTTATGGTGGATTCAGCTCACATTCTTATTACTTAAGCACTACAGTCACATTTACAGTCCCTATTATTATACAGCTTAGTGGTTACACAGTTCCTTAAATTTTATTAAATAAGGCCTGCAAGTAATTTAAATGATAATTTTGGAATTTTTGAATGTACCAGGCTAACCGAAGAGAGAAATGTGATAAAGTAACAAATATAAATCTTCTACAATAGTCTCAGGCATATGTGGTTAATCCATCAATCTGAACCTACCAAAAAAGTTCACTTTTCCTCTTTTACCTGTATAACCATGGCTTAATTGTCTTTCAAAGTACTTTGGAATTAATAAAATATGATATTCCAACAGAGAACAGTAGTAATGTAGGGGTCAGTGGGAGGACCCACAGCTCCCAGCAGGGGACATGCTATTTCACATACCTAGATGTGGCAGTGCACTAAGCTCTCCAAGAAAGTAACTTATAGACAGCCCATTGGTGTAAGGTGAATGTTTACCTTATTTTAGTTTGGTAAGAAAGCTGAAGTTTAGCTAAATAAAATTCCCTACTATTTTAGTCACATAACTTACCTGTAATGAAGCATGTCCCGTGTTGTGCAGGCATCCATCTTCTTCCTTGCTCTGAACTTCTAGCGTTGCAATGGTTAACAACTTTGGGTCTTCAGGCAGAACAGCAGTACATATGGTTTGACAGTGACATGTCCCCTCATTCCTACTCCTACATTGAGAAAAGTTATTTCACTGATTACACTGCCTATAACATCATCTGCGAATGGGGAGAGAATCCTGTGACTATTCAGACTCTCTCCCATTCACAGATTGTGTTAATAGAGAAGAAGAAAGGAGCATGTCCGTGTTAGACCATCAGCATTACTATTTGAACTCAAGATAAAAGCCCAGACTTTCACTACCACCCCCTTAGTGTCAATGATGGTGGTAGTCAAAATCTGGGCTTTTACCTCGAGTTTGAATATCTATATCAGGCATCACTAAATGGCGGACCGGGGGGCCGGATCCGGACCCAGTTAATGTCTCATCCGGACCCCTGCGGTCCCACCCTTTAGAGTTGTTCTGCCCACAGCCATCACCACTGCCAGTCTCACAGAGCCAACAGCTGGAGGCAGGACAGCTATAGACAGAGGACGGGGGCGTTAACAAGCAAGTGATTGGTTGCGAGGATACAGGGTGGCCATCGCACAAACATGTGATTCGGACCTCTGCTGGAAGAATATTTTATTGACTGGACCTTTGTAAATTGTAATTCAATACCCCTGATCTATATGGTTGTACCGACAACTCTCTTCTATTAGTATTATTATTACTTTTTTTACTTCATTAATACTATGGGATTTTTTGGTTATTTTGTAATAATACAGAGAAGGGTTTGAGGAATTTTTTAGGTGATTGGCCATCTGTACCAATGTTCTGCCTGAAGACCCTAAGCTATTAACAATTTTAGAGCCAGGAAGAAGATAGGCATCTCTGCAATGAAGATTTCTCCAGGATCCAGGTACCTGCACAACACATTGACACACTTTATTACAGGTAACTGATAGGACCATAGCGGTGGGATTTTTTTTTTTTTTTTTTTTTTAGCTAAGCTTTAGTGTTAAGCTACTAAACTTTGAAAGAATGACTTTTATTTCCACAATTTTGTTGGAAAGTAAAACAATTCAGTCGTTAAAGGGTTAGAGATTTTTAAAATGAGGATGCCCCTATTCAATCATGGTCCATATTTGGAGGTTTTAGTTGACCGAGGAAGGTCAGTCCCAGAGACTGTCTCAGTCTTTATTGTAAGATGATTGATGATATGATAAAAGCCTTGCATCAACCACATTGACTTTTAACATATGGTAAAGAATAGTTTGCATAGAGGTACTTATATACATTATTTTTTAAATCCCATAGTACATAATAATCTTGAACACAGCTCTAAACCCTGTCAACAGTCACTATTTCCTTTGTTGTCTTCCTGCTGCACAGTCAATTGTTGCCTTTATTTCTTTTGGCCGTTTTTATAGCCACTGCAATGTTTTCTTAAGGAAGCAATTGTTTGTTGTCTGCTCTGTGGCTTCTAAAGAATAGCAAAATAACTGAAAGAGAAATGTGAA
This sequence comes from Pelophylax lessonae, assembly GCF_965119305.1. Taxonomy (NCBI): domain Eukaryota; kingdom Metazoa; phylum Chordata; class Amphibia; order Anura; family Ranidae; genus Pelophylax; species Pelophylax lessonae. The sequence goes on from NC_138771.1 coordinate 177,493,453, forward strand.
TTCACTTGTTTGTGCTGAGACACATTTCTAAATTGACAGTAGCTTGCCATTTCACAATGTTAAAGTTCCTGCCCGGCTTCCATTAATTGGCAGTCTTTCAATGGCTACATTTCTTCCCAGGGCTTAATTTGCTCCATAGGCAGCTATAGGAAGCCTATATTTGGCCCATAATGAGCAGAAGTAGCAGCACTGTCGAATATCACAGAGCTTCATTTATCTGCATGGAGTGTCAGTCGGCAGCAGAAAAAAATAAATAAAGTGAGTTTGACTTATTGGTGTAAGTGGAGTAGAAATTTCCAGCGACATTATTACAAAACTGTTGTATTTCTGCATTTGGAAACCTGCACCCACTTATGCTAACATAACTGAAATAAAACTATTGAGTATGTTTAACCTCCATTAGGCTACTGAACTCCCATACAGTCATTCCAATTGTCTGATCCAGTAGTTCACATTTGTCTGGGTGATTTTTAGATTCAGTAGTTCTAGAAGAACATTTATCTAAAAGGTCTGTTACAAAGCTGTTCTACTCTCTTTGTCTTGGAGGCATTGTTACTGTATAGAAGAGCTACAGCCATAGGTAGAATATTGAAGCTGAACTCCAGGTACAAAACTTTTATTGAAATATAGCACAAGAAATTTTTTTTTATCAGTTGTAAGTTTAAGGGCACCGCATCCCATCACATAGATATAGGACACAGGAAAAAAGGCTTGCATATGGAGCTGGGATTTTTAAGGCATTAAGATATAAAGCCTTCTGTGTGTAGCAGCCGCCCCAGCACCCCCTAATACTTACCTGAGCCCCCTCTCTATCCAGCGACGTCCACGAGTCCCTCAGCCGTCCTCCTGATTGTCTGAGACACAGCAGTGGTGCCATTGGCTCCTGCTGCTGTCAATCAAAGTCAGTTAGCCAATCACAAGAGAGAGAGAGGGGGGTGGGGCCAAATGACAGTTCTGTGTCTAAATGGACACTCGACAGGGGGGAGGGGCCAGGAGCAGCAAAGAGGGACCCGAGAAGAGGAGACGGGCGAATCTGTGCAAAAACATTACACAGAGGAGGTAAGGATAACATGTTTGTTATTTAAAAAAAAAAAACACTAGACTTTACAATCACTTTAACCCAAATTACAAACACTTGTTAAAACGTATAATTTTTTTTATTCAATTTGATTAGAAAAAGAATATAGACAACACAAGAGATATGAAAACACATATAGACAACAATGTGTTAAAAATTACTGGATCAGGTCCTTTTCATTTTGGATGTTCACAAACATGATCAGTAGCTTAGTAGTTTTTGGGGGGTGATAATCCCGACATGTTTCGCCAAAAGGTTCAGCTTCTTCAGGGGATATTTGTTATCACACCTCTGTTGAAAATGTAGTCATCCAAGGGATTTAAAAAAAAAAAAAATAAGATGTAAGGTCCCAAAATCCCCATAGACTTCCAAAAGGCAGAGAGAGAACCACACCAGATGGCTATAAAATGGGGCACTCATGTGCTGGCCGCAGGAGGAGCAGGTCTTTGTTCACTGCTTGATGATGGGTGTCTCCAGATAGTAAAGTCTGTAATCCTCATCATATGTGCCCCGCATGGCTACTCAAAATAGGGTTAGTTGCCCACTAAATCTAGTGATTTATACCCATGTGGAAGTGGATCCCGGTTTCCCTGCTCTCTGCCTTTTGAAGTCTATGGGGATCTTGGGACCTTACACCTTATTTTTATTGAAATATATTTCTCAATAGCCAAAAAGGATATAAATGCACTTTGTAAACACCAAATGGCTTTGTAAACCAAGATATTACAGTTTAAAGCGGTGTTATCATCACTCTATGCTCTACATATCCTGTGCAGTGAGAGGGACCCAGCCGGCCCCACCAACTACAGGTTGCCTGCAGATAACTACAGGAGGGAGCAGAGACAAGACCAATCACCCTGCACAAAGAAAGAGAACAGCAGTACCTGGTCTTTATTAGGCTCCATGGACGCTGGGCTTAAAAAAAGCTAGTTCCCTTGGTAGAAAAATAATGCTCATATAGAGCATTTTTTCTACATAGTTTAGACGAGTTTATGATAGTTTTGCATTTTTTTTTCTGCCAGAAAGCTCCAATCAGAAAGCAAACTAGAAGGGTTTTCTTCCTGCCTAAAAACACTGAGCTTAAAATATGCCTGTTATCATCCTAATGTCCATGGACACATACTGTAGGATAACATTGAGCTGCTTCTACAGGCAAAGCAGAAAATAAGCCAGTGTGCATGAAGCCTTACAGAAAGCTCCTAGACAGAGGCAAAATTTCACATTGCACAGATCCAGAAGAAATACACAAAGCAAAATCGCACCAAAATTCAAATAAATATACACAAAACTCTTGTATGTAGACAAAATCTGTTTATCCAGGAGATCAGCTTATATTTGCTCCCAAAGTCTATCCAATTTAGGTGTTTCTTTAGGTGTATCTATTTTAGGAGCAGGGAGTGATTAGAACCCCTGTCTCAGTCCCCTCTACTCAGATTTAAATTCTTTACTTGTCTTGGTGATCTTTATCGTGACTACAATAGGCTATGGTAGATACAAAATGTTAGAGCTGTCACCAGAACCAGAGGTGAGGATAAATCGCTCCTATAAGGAAACCTGTTCCAGTGACCAGTTCATTCGTCTACTTTATTCCCTTCATCTCAGGGACAGGAAGCGACACTACTTCCAGGGGCAACCTCCGAGGTCGCGGTGCGAGCAGCGCGCCGCGACCTCGGAGCGGCCGCCACGGACGTCATAACATTGAAGTCTATGGCGGTCGCCTCCGGGTCGCCCCAAAGAAGCTCCGGACCCTTTTTCTAAGTCGGAGCGACTTGTGTCGCTTCTATTAGAACGGGTCTGCAGCTTCCCTATGGAAGGCGACCTACGGCGACCTGTGAGGCGATCAGGTCGCCTCACAGGTCGCCTTAGTGTGAACGGGGGCTCAAGCTAATGATATTTACAAGTGGTTACAAAGGCATAAAGACATGCATAGCTCCCAACTGTCTTTGATTTCGATGAACTGTCCCTGAATTGGAAAAAAAAGTCCCTCTGTCCTCCTCATTTGTCCCTCATTTTGGTCTAATCCATATAGTTGTACTGTATATAAAATACACTTTTTATCTTTCGAAAAGTGTTTCCCAGTGCCAAACCTTTCATCCAATTTCTAAATTGCTGCATTTGTAAATTTTACAAGTCAGTATAAATGAGTAGTAGTGGTAAAAAAAAGCACTTGTGGGTTTAACTTAACTTTTTTTTTTTGTTTAAAGCGTAACTCCACTTTTTTGAGAAAAAAACATTCCCCTCTGGGTGATCTCTGTACATTACAGGGATTTTAACAAACTTTGTTGCAGATTCCTACCTTTTGTCATTCTGAAGAAATCATTGTTTGTTCCTCTGTGCTTCTGTGCTGAGTGGGTCTAAAGGGAGTGGTTTTATAATTATCTATCAGCTGTGGCAGCTGCAGATCTCTAATGAGGAAATCTGCTAGGCCTGCATCCTTTTAGACATGTTCCTATTGGGAGTATCTCACCAAAAATGAGATTTTTGTTACAGGGGATGCCAGAAATCCAACTTAAGCAGACTTCTGTGAAAGTTGGTGAGCCAATCACACAAGCAGGAAAGTATGTTTCTGGGGTGTGGTCAGTACATATTCTGTGTACAGAACACCTCCAGGTAGCCATATTGCATTGCATTTCCAGAAAATTACAACAGCTGCAGATTGAAAAGGAAAGGTAATTTTTAATAACATTCAATTATAATATACTGTATTTTCTGGCGTATAAGACTACTTTTAAACCTCAAAAAAATCCCCCCAAAATGGGAGGTCGTCTTATACGCCGAGTATAATATCTCCAAGGTAACCTAAGTATAAGTATTACCAGTAGATCATGTAATAGGGGGGTCGTCTTATACGCCGGAAAATACGGTAATTTGTTTCGCCATTGTATATGCTATATTGTTTATTCTTCATTTGCAATTTTTTTTCCCCCACAAAAGTGGAGTTACGCTTTAAGTCTCCTTTAAGGGGGTGTGGCAGGGGTTGTATCCTATATCTACATACTTTTGCTAATAGGTGTCCCTCGTTCCCATCTCAAAAAGCTGGGAGGTATGGACATGTTATAAAAAAAATAAAGAGCAAAAGATTATTAATACCGTCAACAATGTGGAAATACTGCACTTGTAATACTCAATACTGTGTCATATCCAGCAAACAAGTCACAAAATAAAATTCCGCTCCGACAAGACCCCTATGTTTTGTTATTCAGGAAGACTTCCTGCTAAGTCAGTTTGTGACAAAGACAACTTTCCCAAGGCCTTGATAGCAAATAGGTTGACGTCTATGAAATGGTGGTTAAGAATTCTGCTGAAATGACTAGGGGTCCAGAGAATTATTGCTAGTTGCCCCGTGTTAATATTGCTGAAACAATAACAATTTGGAGTGTGGGGGAAGGGACAGGTTTATGGTTAAATGGGAGACTCTAATTTAATGATGCAGAAAATCCATGCATTCCAAAGGCTATTCAGCCTTACTTTATATTCCCATGTAATGGTACTTAATGCTTAGAGGGTTGCTAGGATGCTTTTATCCCAGATCTGTTTGTATTTAATTATAATGTCTCCCTCTGGCAATCAAAAAATAAAAAACGTCACCTAGCAACACCCGATTTCTACTGATACTCCGTATGTCTCTTCAACAATAGTAATCTTGTTGCATGGCTCTTTCCTGACTTGTTGAATTCATTCAGAGCCACTTACAAGCACAGCTAATTAGAGAAGACACTTACTACCATGTAAGATAAGAGTATAGTTATTTAGCAGGAGCTAGAGATGATTACAATGAGAATGTGGGTCCATGTCCACTTTCCTCTGTTTTCTACTATTCTAGATTGGATTCATTCATTTCTCAAAGTGTACAAGTTTCTAAACTGGTCTTTTATATTTTGTCTTCCATTCCTTTTATAAAGCCTTTATTTGAACGATAAACATTTAACGTATGGGGATTCCACAATGTCGTTTTTATAAACTTAAAGCGGAGTTCCAGCCTAAACACACACTCACCTGTCCCACGGTCCAGCGATGCGCCGTCTTCTCCCTCTCTGCTCTGTGGCGCCGGTATCACTGATGTGGGCACCCGGCTGTGACAGTTTGCGGCTTCACAGCCGGGTACGCACTGCACATGCGTGAGTTGCGCTATGCGTCATGATTGGCCGGTAATCTTCTGGGACCTCTGACATGTCCCAGAAGATTGCAGGGAGGGAGAGAGGAGAACTTCCGCTCAGGGCGCCGCGGCGCTCCGAGCAGAAGTGGGAGCGGGTACCTGTCAAAACTAGGTACCCGCTCCCCCTCCAAAAAAATGACATGTCAAATGTGGTATGTCAGGGGTTAGAACTGCCTAAAGCGGAAGTTTCACTTTTGGGTGGAACTCCGCTTTAATATTTCTATTAAGACATTTTAATAAAGTCGATGAATAACTAGTAGTAGGTAGTCACATTTAACTGAACTTTTTCTGAAATGTGGACGATGTATCGCCATAAATTGATGAGTAGTAGACTAGTTGTGAAATTATACACTAGACATTTCTGCCTACAGAGCTGGTGCTGGTCAGGGCACATTTTTAAGTAAGTGCAACTACTGCAGAGTTGTGTATGTTATAGGATCTTAAATAAGTGGTGTTGCACTATTGGTATATTGTTTGTATTCCATGTGCATTTTTTACATCGTATTGCTGATGAGGGAGTGTGGCCACTCTTAGAAGTATTGCACATCAGTGGATCAAAAGCATTGTGGTCCCTGGGGGCTCTGGTGAGTGCATTGCGTTTTCACTTGCACGTGGGGGAGCACTGGATCTATTTACAAGGAGCGTGAACACTTATAATAATAATAAGGAGGTGTTTGGACTATACATTCATTCGCTATTTTTTGGATTTTGTTATTCATTTTCACCATTTGGTTGGGAATGACACATATTAACATTTTTGTCATTCATATTTTTACTGGATATATTCACACATTTTTTCACCACTTTGTGATTTATGAATGATATATATTTTTTTTTGTTTAAGATTCATATCACTTAAGAATTCACAGTATATGGTTTGTGCTGTTTTCAATACCCATGGGACCGCATGCATATGCATATGTGGATTAGAGTGTGGAACCCCCATAAAATTATTACCAACGTTTTTTTAACACTTTGTATTGTTTTACATGTCATTTTATATTTTAGTGCCGGTGTTCCGTGAAAAATCCATACCCGTGAGAAATCCATACCCTCGTCACTTCCGGTTCCGCTACGGAGGGTATGGATTTCTCACGGTAGTTACACTTGCGGCGCTTACATTAAAACAGCTCATTTGAAACGTAAATCATCTCCGCTCTTCGCCCTGTCACTGCCCTCATCTCCGGTAATAAATATAAAAGCGGATCACGGAGCCACGATCGCCGTCACATTTACATCACATACACCCGCCACCGCTTTTATATTTATTACCGGAGATGAGGGCAGTGACAGGGCGAAGAGTGGAGATGATTTACGTTTCAGATGAGCTGTTTTAATGTAAGCGCCGCAAGTTTTACATTAGACACAGTGCCGTGAGAATTTCATGCCCACCGAGCATGCGCACTTGTCTAATTCTTTAATGTTCAATCACGTATCCGGGACTCTGAGCATGCGCACTGCTGCGCTGCTCAGCTGTTTCAGCCCGGAAGTGACGAGGGTATGGTTTCTCCACGGGGTATGGATTTTTCACGGAACACCGGTTCACATATATGCGATGCGCGAACCCTGTGAATCCACTGCGCGTTCCCGCATCGCATTCAAATCGCAGGCAGTTCACATGCCATATGCAATTTGCTGGGGGTGTCAATACAAAGTTAATGACACCCCAGATCAGTTCACATAGCGCAGTGCGAACTGTCAGTTCGGACATGAATCGGATTGCATAGGTGTGAACCACCATGCAATTTGATTCTGCTGCAGACCCAAAAAAGGGTCCTGTGCATGTTCTGTCCTAATCCAATGCAAATTCAGCCATACAATCTGTATAGGTAAAAAATGGTGTATAGAACACTGATGCATTTGCGCACAGGCGTGAGTGTGTATTTTAGTAAATCAAACTTGGTTATTAAACTGTAAGGAATATAAAAGGATGAATGTGAATGAATAATTTTTATCAAAACGTAATAAAATATATATTAAATCAATGAATACATATAAATTATAATATATATAAATATATATACAAATACGAAATTATGAAATTATATATTCGTACTGAGTGACTCGCCCAAAAGCAACGTGGCTTGAAAATGTGTTCAAAGGTGATAAAGACCAATACCAAACCAATAAATCCAATGGGATAAAAATTGTGAATAATAAAGTAAATATTGTGTCCACAAATATTAGTACCAGACAATGCCTAGAAGTGAGAATGGTGGGTCCCCTTAAAACTCAACAACCCCATTGTGTTCTTCGATATTAGTATGGGGGGGGGGGGCAGGAAGTTGGACAAATGAAGATTGAGCTTTTTACAGATGTCATTCCCAAAACAGCTGAAAATTTCAGGCAGTTTTGCACTGGGGAGTTCAGAAAAGATGGCGTTCCTATAGGTTACAAAGGAAGCACTTTCCACAGCCTCCTTCTCTTCCTCTTCACATCTCCCTGAGTACTATGATGGTATTGAGTGGACTGCTGTGACCCGCTATACTGGACACATACAAGGGGCATCCGTTATCTGGTACTGAGGGGTTCGCTGTGGTGATTGATTAACATCTACTGCAATCATCCCAGAGGCATCTGGTAAGTGGGCTGTGCATGTGGTGTCGGTGGAGAAGTGCACAAACCCACGATTGAAGTAGTGGCCTTGATTTAAGAGGACCCACCATACTCACTTCTGTCTACAATATTTGTAGACACAATACTTACTTTATTATTCATAATTTTTATCCTATTGGATTTTTTGGTTTTGAGCGTGGTCTTTATCACCTTTGGACACATACAATCTGTATGGCTGAATTTGCATCGCACAGACATTGCATGTGATTTTCAGAGCAGTGCACTCTGAATCACATGCTATGTCTGTCATCGCTATTGTGTGAACTGGGACTTAATCATTTTTGGTACAGTTTTTAATTTTTTAGGGCATACTAGTAGACACAAGATTTTATCTTACCTATTGTAATAGGATAGGGATAATTATCCCCGTCCCCATAGATGTGACAGCGCCTTCTCCCTAACATTTACATATATTTATTCTGGCTAGAATAGAATAGATTTTGAGGGGCTGGCGCTGTTTAAAATTTTTTAGTTGTGAAATATCTTCAATATTACGTAAGTCCACTTGAATGTGAGTAGCTACTATTAGCTTTTTTGTATAACATACTGGGTTTTCTATTAAGAAAGCCTAGCAGTTGTTGCACACTTTCTGATTGTCTTTGGTTAACGGAAACCTCACATGGAGCTGTAAGGAAAAAAGAGATGGAGCTTGGCTTTTCTCCCTCGGATTCAACATGGCCTCATGCACACTGGATGTTATCAAAACGCCAGTAGAAAGCTGTAGCTGTAGAAAGAGGTTTTCAGCTTTGTTGCAGTAGCGTTTTTCAACGTTTTTTTAGCTTAATTCAGCTGTAGCATTTTTTTTTAGCATTTTTTAGCAAAACTTTACTCTTTTTGAGCTAATGGCTCAAAAAATGTTGATAAACGTAGAAAAGCCAAGTTTTTCAGCGTTTTTCTGCATTTTTCAGTGTTTTTTTTAGCTTTTTTCAGAGTTAGAGCATTTTTACAGCTGAAAAACTTCTCTCAAAACCCCTTCGTTTTTTTTTTTTTTCCAGCCAGAAAACATCCCTGCCAAAAACTGCTGATAACAGCCTATGTTTGCATGGGCACATAGGATAACATGCTGGGGAGTTTACTGGCTGCAGAAAAAAATGTCTGACGCTAAAAACAGTAGCTGCAAAAACGACCAGTGTGCATGAGGCCCACATTCTGTTTAACCGCTTGCCGACTGCGCACAGTATATTTACTGCGGCAGTCGGCCCCGGCCAGGCAGAGTGACGTAGGTCTACGTCGCTCGCCTGTCACTCCTTCCAGAGCCAATAGCGGGCGGGCCTGTCCCTGCACAGTTAGAATCACGCCCCTAGGACACACTTAACCCCTCCCTGTCCAATACTGTTAACCCCTTCCCTGCCAGTGTCATTTTTGCAGTAACAGTGCATATATATAGCACTGATTACTGCAGTAATGTCACTGGTACCCCTAAAAGTGTCAAAAATGTCAGTCAAGGGTCCGATCTGTCCGCCGCAATGTCGCAGTACCGCAAAAAAAATCGCAGATCGCCGCCATTACTCGTTAAAAAAAAAAACACCAAAAATGACAAAAATCTTTCCCTTTGTTAGTAAACGCGATAACTTTTGCGCAAACCAATCAAAATACGCTTTTTGCGATTTTTTTTACCAAACATAGGTAGCGTAAAACAAATTGGCCGAAAATTTTAAAAAATTTTGATTTTTACATTTTTTTTTGGGGGAATTTCATATAAAAAAAAGTGAAAAATATTGTTGTTTTTGCAAAAATTACGCTCTTTTTTTGTTTATAGCGCGTGATCAAAAAATCGCACAGGTGATCAAATACCACTAAAAGAAAGCTCTGTTTGTGGGAAAAAAAGGACGTGAAATTCGTTTAGGTACAGCGTCGCACGACCGCGCGATTGTCCGTTAAAGTCACGCAGTAAAAAATCGCAAAATAACCCCTGGTCTTTTAGCAGGAAAATCCTCCGGTGGTAAAGTGGTTAATGTCTGTTTAACACATACTGTATTATAATTACTTTACAGTATAATGCAACTTCACGTCTACCTCAAGAGGTACTTCAATGCTATTCACACACCAGTGGGTGCTTTTCATTGTGTGCATAGCAGGAATGTGAACTTAGTGTGTGTTGTATTGCATTGCTTGCTTTTTTTTTCTAACTTCATTTTATTACATTATTTTAACTCTATGGGGTTGATTTACTGAAGGCAAATAGCCTTTTCACTTTGTAAGTGCAGTTGCACTCTGTATAGGAATTATCCCCAGTGCTTTTTGAATGAGGTGACGCCCTGCTAACTTCCATCATCCAAACATGTGTAAGCAAAAATGCAGCTTTTTTTCCTTGCATGTGATTATTTGTTGCACAGTGATGCTTCACCACATTCATTACGCTCTGGGGAAAATTCCCCTTCAAAGTACTTTAATTGCAAAGTGAACAGTCTATTTGCTTTTAGTAAAACAACCCCTATGTGTGGCAGTGCATTGCTTATCATAACATGCTGTTATAAAATGTATGCCTGCAATAAAATAAAATGTATGCCTGAATCCTTTTATTGCACCTCACATCAAAACAGTGCATTTTGCCTTTTTTTGATTGGGCTGCATTGGGCAGCATTGCCCAATGCAGCCCAATGGGGTTGGTGTGAAAGAGCCCTAACTTGTCACAGTGAAAACAGGATGGTGCTTGTGCAGGAACTTTCTTCTAGTCTAAATTGGCTATGGTTTTAGCTACTCAAATATTTTCTTTAAGCAAAAATAAACAGAATGTTCAAAAGAAGACTTAAGAGTGAAAAGAATCACCTACATTAGCACCAGCAAAATGCCACACCTTGCTGCAATGTAACATTTATCAGTTTCTGTTGCAGGTATCTTGCCAATATATAATGCTACATTTTGTATTAGCTAAAAATGTACAAATTATTTATTTATTTTTTTACTTAATACTAATAAATAAAGTTTGTTGAAGTATTAGAAAATAGGCAATTGAGGATAAATTAGGGTTTTTAGGGTGCCAACACAGAAAAGAGAAACATTTTGATATAAAAATGTTTTATTTTATTGTACAAAATATAAAAACCTGTATAAAAGAAGAATTGTTTTACATGTGCAATGCATTTAGTCCATTTCACTCTACATGTTTCGCTATGATTTAGCTTCTTCAGGAGTTTAATTATGAACTGCACACAAGAATACTACAAGAAAAAATATTTATCATTAATCACAACTTAAATTACATAAGAAACCAATTACATTTGAGTCTAAGTTCTCAAACCACACACATCAAGCAATGCTTACACTAATAGGTCCTCTGGAGGGAACATGGATCCTACAATATACCCAAATAAATGGTGTATCATGGGTTAATCAACAAAGATGCTTGAGACACTAGCAGATTGACTCAAGGTGTATTGCAAAGGATATCAGCATACCAATCAATAATTGTTACATATGTTACATACTACATTTCTGGGATTGAATGAATCTATTAGTTTCAAACCTTTTCTATAGTTCATTCTGACTTTTTTGATGTATAAGATGTTATTTTGTTTAATAATGTTGTTTTGTCCATTCATATGTAACAATTATTGATTGTTTGATTGTTGCGTTTGCCACTTATGTTTTGCTCTCAACCACCTTTGAATGGTGCCTGTCCTTTTTGTAAAGGTTCTTTGTTGGGATGAATGGTAATTACAAAATTTCCATGTGTCACTTTAACACATGAGTTTATTGAAATGGCCACTAGATGGCATTACTTTGTAATTTAATAGGTGTAAAAGGTATGGATGGGCTACTGTACGGATGCCCAGGAGATCGGCGGGCAGTTTACCAGCGGAGTCATGTCTTTGTCTACCTTCCTGTCCGGCCGATGTCCTGTTATCTGGCCTTGTTGCTATGCTGACGTTTCCAACTGTCTAGTTCCTGGGATGACTGCAGGGATCTTGTTTATTCTCTGCCTGCCTTCCGGGATTCTTCAAGATGGCACAGATGGACTCAGGGCACATGTGCCTGACATCAGATCTGGCGCCATTTTGCGCATTCACAGATGGTCATATTTGGCGTCCGCACCTCCATAGGAGCCATTGGACAATGGGGAGGTGGGGGAGGGAGACATAAATAGAGTCAGGCAGTGACGCTATTCAGCGTTGCGGTGCTCTGGGATGAGAATGCCTACAATGCCCTTGTATACTGAGACACTATACTTGTTTTATTACTTTTGGCTGATTTCTGCCCCTTTTTTATAAACTCATGAAGGTCTCATTAGCCGTTATTTGTCTAGTCACCGACTACTTAGAGGACCTCACCATTCTGTGAGATTACAGACCTACTATTGGGACTGCTTTAAGCTTTAACAACCGTCTCACTACCTCAGTTTAAACTTAAAATCCTTTTCCCCACTCATGGGTATGTATTGTGATTCCCTATTTTTGACATGCATTTAATAAGAAAACCTTCTTGTCATCTGTAATATAAATTCTTGATTTGCATTCTCTTTCAGGTGTCACCATTCCTGGCTTATCTTCCCCTATGATATGCTGATATCCTTTCCAATACACCTCAAGTCAATCTGCTAGAGTATCGAGTATCTTTATTGATTAACCCATTATACACCATTTATATGTATATTTGTGGGATCCATGTTCCCTCCAGAGGACCTATTAGTGTAAGCATTGCTTGATGTGTGGTTTGAGAACTTAGACTCAAATGTAATTGGTTTCTCATGTAAATTAATTTGTGATTAATAATAAATATTTTTTCTTGTAGTGTTCTTGTGTGCAGTCCATAATTAAATTCCTGAAGAAGCTAAATCACAGCGAAACATGTAGAGTGAAATGGACTAACTGCATTGCACATGTAAAACAATTCTTCTTTTATATGAGTTTTTATATTTTGTACAAAAAAAAGAAAATATTTTTATATCAAAAATGTTTCTCTTTTCTGTGTTTCGCACCCTAAAAACCCCCATTTATCCTCAATTGCCTATTGTCTAAAATTTCTAATGGGTGTGGTGTCCATGACCACTGGATACTCAGCAATCTGTTCTAATACTTTGTATCAGGAGAACACTGGGTAGCTGCAGTCTAAAAACTATGACAACTGGGCCTTCTATGGACTTTTTCTTTCATTTAATGAGCTTTAAGTTGCACCTTAAAAAGCAGGGAAGCAATAGCTGACTGTAATGCTTCAATAGTATGAAAAGATACATTTACCTGTATTTGGCTGAAAGCAAACACTCAACTGCCTGGCCCAATGGGGGCCAGTTTGTTATTTCCACCCTCAGTGCTTCTTCAAAGCTAATTAACACCCTCCAGTGCTTATTCCAGTGCTAATTCTCACCCTCCGGTGCTTCTTCTAGGGTTGATTTATACCCCCAGTTCTTCTTCCAGGGCAAATGTACACCCCCCGTGCTGAAGGCCAATGTACACCCTCCATTGCTTCTTCCAGGGCTAATTTACACCCTTCAGTGCTTCTTCAAGGCCAATTTACACCCTCCAGTGCTTCTCCCAGGGCTAATTTATACCCTCCAGCAGTGGCGGCCCATGTGTTGGGACGCAGGGGCGCCGCCCCCCTATCCATGCGTCCGGCCCCCTAATCTGCATGCAGGGGCGCCGGACGCATGGAGTTCAATGGGGTTTTTATTTTTGCATCACCTGATTAGAGCCAGAGGCTCTAATAGGCTGCAGCAAAGGGTGGACCCGGGGCGCAGAGCAGTGCGCCCCGCCTCCACCCATTGTGTGACAATAGCAAATTAAAATTCGCTATTGTCACATGGATCCTCCTCCTGGCCGAACAGGGAGCGGGTCTAATACCTGATTCCTGATTGGCCGCAAGGCAAACCCTATGCCATTGGCAGAGGAGGAGGCGGGAGCGGGAAAACTCGAGGAGACGCGCCGCTGGGACTGAGGAGAAGCCGCCGCCGCTGGGACTGAGGAGAATCCGCCCGCTGCCGCTGCTCCAGGTAAGTAAGGGGGCACGCACGCTGATCTCTGCATTTAAGGGGGCATGTACGCTGGTGACTGCATTGAAGGGGGCACGCACGCTGATCTCTGCATTGAAGGGGGCATGTACGCTGGTCACTGCATTGAAGGGGGCATGTATGCTGGTCACTGCATTGAAGGGGGCATGTACACTGGTCACTGCATTGAAGGGGGCATGTATGATGATCACTGCATTGAAGGGGGCATGCACACTGATCTCTGCATTGAAGGGGGCATGTATGTTGGTCACTGCATTGAAGGGGGCATGTACGCTGGTCACTGCATTGAAGGGGGCATGTACGCTGGTCTCTGAATTGAAGGGGGCATGTACGCTGGTCTCTGAATTGAAGGGGGCATGAACGCTGGACACTGCATTGAAGGGGGCATGTACGCTGGTCTCTGTATTGAAGGGGGCATGTACGCTGGTCACTGCATTGAAGGGGGCATGTACGCTGGTCACTGCATTGAAGGGGGCATGTACCCTGGTCACTGCATTGAAGGGGGCATGTACGCTGGTCACTGCATTGAAGGGGGCATATACGCTGGTCACTGCATTGAAGGGGGCATGTACGCTGGTCACTGCATTGAAGGGGGCACGCACTCTGGTCACTGCATTGAAAGGGGACACGCTGGTCACTGTGCATTGAAAGGGGGCACGCTGGTCACTGTGCATTGAAAGGGGGCACACTGGTCTTTCTGCTTTGAGGGCACGCTGGTCTCTGTGCATCTCTGCATTCAAAGGGGGCACGCTGGTCTCTGTGCATTGAAAGGGGGCACACTGGTCTCTGTGCATTGAAAGGGGGCATGCTGGTCTCTGTGCATTGAAAGGGGGCACGCTGGTCTCTGTGCATTGAAAGGGGGCACGCTGGTCACTCTGCATTGAAAGGGGGCACGATAATATCTCCATTGAAGGGGGCACGCTGGTCTCTCTGCATTGAAAGGGGGCACGCTGGTCTCTCTGCATTGAAAGGGGGCACGATGATCTCTGAATTGAAGGGGGCACGCTGGTCTCTCTGCATTGAAAGGGGGCACACTATACCTTAATTACTGAAGGCCCTCACTTTTGCGACCTCAAAGTCACGCAATTTTTTACAGCGTTTTATGCCGCAAAGCAATGCCTATTACTATTTTCTGTTTGCGCCCCCCCAAAAAATTTTGAGCACCAGCCGCCACTGCCCTCCAGTGCTTCTTCAAGGCCAGTTTACACCCTCCAGTGCTTCTTCCAGGGCTAATTTATATCCTGCAGTGTTTCTGGAAAACTTAGTAGGGGCAGTGGAGGAAAAGTGTAGGATGGAAGATGGTACAGTTATAACTTTTAGGAGACCTTTTTAGCAAATCACCCCTAAGTGTTTCAAAAATCCAAGTAAAATAAATGATGCATAAATATACAAGCAGAAATTAGCACAGCCTGAGTACCTGACACCCCATCTGGATACTGAAGGAAAAGGAAATGTTACCCTGCCTCTAGGTAATGTCAAACTTTGAATGCATTTCTTGTATAAATGACTTAAAGGACAGAGATTTTGATCAGATTATCTGCTCCGATGACCCCATAATTTTAACATGTAAGAGAGTGTAAAGAAAAGTTTGTTACCTGCAGGATGTATGCTGCCAGTTCAAAAACAACCTCACTGTCAACATCTATCAATTCCTGTAAAACACAAAGAGAAAAAGATGTTTTGAGAGTTGTGCAGAGTTCCAGCTGCTCCAAGCTGTATAATGTAGCGTGCAGGGCTCCACTCCTCCTGTGGCTGCACTTCAAAGGCCTCTGTTATACTGTGACATGGAAACTACTCTGCCCAGATCCTCAGACTCAAAAAGGGGGGGGGGGGGGGTTACTAAAAGCTTTATTTTTTAACGTGCAATCTGCCAGCCAGAACATCCCAAGTACCTTGTACCATTGATTTCTATTCAGGACACATTCAAAACACTTACAAACTTATAGATTGTATGTAAGGATCCTTTAGCGAGAGTGCACACCAATCTACCTTCTTTTGAATCAATAGTTTAAGAAGATCATTTGAATTTGAGCAGGTTGAATTGTTCTCAACTTCCCCAAGCCCTCATTGTCCTGCTGGTTGGCCCACAGAGGCTTGCCTGTATTTAAACACCTACCCCAACAATAACCCAAGACACCTTTTTTCATACTCGAAAGTTTTAACATTATACCTTTATCAACAACTACTCCTCTTAGACGTATGCCATTCAGCTTCAGTTTAGACCTGCTTCCTCTAACACATAATTTGTGTATTTATTGTGAAATAAGCCCTTCGGGTGCGCCTATTGCCATCTCACCTATGTTCCCCCATACCTACTCTCCACCTCTTCCCTCCATTCCCCATGTTCTATTACTATTCTACAACAGTTATACTTCACCATTTCCATGTTTTAATACAAGATACATTTTTCGTTTTTTTTTTTTTTTTTTGTCCTATATATTTCTGAAAACAAAACACACATAGGAAATGTTTGCTCAAATAAACTTTACTTCTGTTGTTGGATGTCAGAATGTATTTTACATATACAACACCTGGACAATATGATGTGTTGCTCACTATTTTTACAACATTGAAATCTTAATAAAAGTAGAATAAACAAGCGCTTTTCTCAACTTTTTTATTACCAAATGTTATGTCAGCATCTAAATTGGAAGACCTCATTAGTTTTGATGGAATATGAGACCAAAACTACTGCTATTCACCAAAACCCTCTGCAACCTCTTCCAAATTCACCTGTCTGGTTGTGCGGTATACAAAAGTTGCATGATCCACAGGTTTAGCTGAGCAGAAATATTCTGGGCGGTAAAGTAGTAAATACAATATATGTGTTTACAATATGTATTTCGCTGTTTGCCTGACTTTAATTATGGTAGTTTTCAAGCATCGTCGAATGTCAGAGACTTCTGTCATTCACACACTCTTGACTTACAATGGCTTAAAGTACATTTTAGTACATTTTGTAAAACAATTAAAACTTTTAATATACTGTCTGATGATCAGGTATTATACAAACACTCAAAATATGAGAGCAAGAATTGGGAAATTCTAAAAATGCGTGGTTTCTAATTGCATAGATCTTTACATACTGTTGAAATGTTTTGTTATATAAAAAACAGTTCCAAAAAGTCGATGTCAAGAGAAAAAGAAATGATCTTTAAAAAATGACTGTTTAAGTTAAAAGAAAACGTTACTGCTACGGATGTCTAATGTTCAACTGGAGACATCTATAAATGAATCTTTCATCATTATCACTACAAAATCAGACCATGTATTACCAGCATATCTCATCCATCTATGTAAAAACACAAAGAAACCCATACACTACTCTAAATATCTATATTCAGGAAGAGGCAAAAGCTGAATCTGTCAAGTGTGATAAATTCCCCTTGTTCGCTGAGCTGTCAGTAGTGCTATATGTAGTTCTCAAATGTACCACGAGGAACTGAAACGTTTGTTGGCAGAAGAAAAGGATTTCCGGTGGCTGAACCAGCAAAAAGGTATTTTTGGCTCTGCAAAAATATAGGCCTTCATATCTAATCTGCTGTGAGAACCGAATGGATTATTTATGTATGTATGTATATGACTAATGAACAGGGCTAACAATGGTATGAAAGTGGAAAGAGATCACTGATAAATAAACATTAAATAACATAAATCAGGCACATCATTTGCACACTATAGAAAAAGTCCATAATAGTCTATGTATGGTAAAATTGTCCTACATGTAGGGCTGCCATCAAATGAACCAATAAGCCAAAGGTTCCAACAAAGTTGGAAATTAAAAGAAAGAAGAGGCGCCTCTAAGTGTAGACTTTAGTACATTTATTAAGATATAATAAACACTCACATTGGTTCAAGAATTACAACTGGTAGGTGGGCACCATCCTGGGTATTCCAGGGTAGGAGTGTTCATCATGGTCGGCATCCACTGGATGACGAACACTCCTACCCTGGAACACCCAGGATGGTGCCCACCAGTTGTAATTCTTGAACCAATGTGAGTGTTTATTACATCTTATCTAAATGTACTAAAGTCTACACTTAGAGGCGCCTCTTCTTTCTTTTGATAAATAAACATGTAGGGCAATATTATCAAAATAGGTTTCAGCGATGATGGGAAGACATGTAGAAAGAGGCATAGCTATGAAACAGAGCAAGCCATTTCCTAATTGGTGTTCAAGAAGAAAACCATACAAGGGTGCCTCATTTTTCTTCATAATCAAAGTACCTTGTATTAACATGGGAACAAGATTCTTTGGGGTGGGGGGGGCAGAGTCCCCCTGCTCCATAGCATCCACCTCCCTCATGTTGAGGGCATGTGGCCTTGTATGGTTCAGGAGGGGGGATGCTCACTCGTCCCCCCCCTTTCCTGACCTGCCAGGCTGCATGCTCTGACAAGGGTCTGGTATGGATTTTGGCGGGGACCCCACACCATTTTTTTTGTTACATTTTGGCGTGGGATTCCCCTTAAAATCAATACCAGACCCGAGGGGCCTGGTATGGACTAGGGGGACCCTACACCGTTTTTTTTTCTTTTTTTAATCTGTATTGCCGGGAGCCGGCAATACATTACAGCCACGAGCAAGTTTAAATGACATTTTTTTCCCAAATTTACCACACCTGCTCCCCATTCACACCCAAGACCTTGTAACACTAAGGAGTCACATGACATTGGGGAGGGAAAATGGTTAATTGGGCCCAATTTGTACTTTGTCACTTAGGGGTGTACTCACTTTTGTTGCCAGCGGTTTAGACAATAATGGCTGTGTGTTGAGTTTTTTTGAGGGGACAGCAAATTGACACTGTTATACAAGCTGTACACTCACTACTTTACATTGTAGCAAAGTGTCATTTCTTCGGTGTTGTCACATGAAAAGATATAAAAAATGTGAGGGGTGTGCTTACTTTTGTGAGATACTGTATAAAAGGTATTTTAGTTTTAAGTTTCCCACACATAAGTCAGTAACACTCACTACATTGCTGGTTCCCTGTAGGAATCTTGCTTTTCAAGACTACTTTTCAAGACATCGTGTGCATAGATCCTGCAGTGAAGGCTGGTCAGTGAACTCTAAAAACCCAAACAGTGAATGTTGCAGGGTGCCGCATTCCCATGAAAAGCTCCAGGCAGCAGTAAATGACATTCATTTGCTTTCCCCTCTGAGAATCCCTTCCCTTTTTTCTCTCAACAGGTCTGCACAGCTGAGGCTGCTTCCCAAAGAGAGACAATCAGGGCTCTGTTCTTCTATGGTTCTGATTTAATTAACAACCTCTTGAGGTATTGTAAGCCCCTTATTTAAACATCCCACGGACGAAATTACACCTTCTCATCAAGGTCATTGACACTGGTAACCAGGGGGAATCTCTGAGGCATTGTGGCAGAACCTCATTTTCTGACCAGGCATGGACTCAATATGAAAGAAACAAGGAACATGTGGACCTACATCACTCGTTAGCATGG
This sequence comes from Pelophylax lessonae, assembly GCF_965119305.1. NCBI lineage: Eukaryota > Metazoa > Chordata > Amphibia > Anura > Ranidae > Pelophylax > Pelophylax lessonae. The sequence goes on from NC_138771.1 coordinate 177,512,705, forward strand.
TCTAAATCATGGTATAATGGCAACATGTGGTCTTTCTAGTTACTCATTATACTGGACAATGGTTAAAGTAGAACTATAGGCAAAACCTTTTTTTTTTTTTTTATTTTGGATAGAGAAAGGGAGGTATATAATCCCTGTCAGATTTTTTTTCACCATCTGTGTTCCATTGCGGAGATTTCCCTTCACTTCCTGCCCCATAGCCAAACAGGAAGTGAGAGGAAATCCCTGAAAATTAAGGGAATTCTTTGGGAACCCCCAGGTCACCAGAATTAGTGTCTCCATTGGAAGATTTCCACTCTATTACTTTTCTGGGTACAACCCAAAATTTTGGATTTTCTTTTACTTTCACTTTCAATGATAATGGTAAACAGGACAAATGGAGAGGGTGAATCTCCTTAAAGGGGGCAATGACAGCAATAAAAAGAAGAGTTCTAATCTATCTCCACTCCACCTAAAACTAAAAAAAAAAAAAGGTTTTGCCTTTAGTTATATTTTAAACCTAAAATAGAAAACATGCTCTAATTAGAAGAATTGTATTTTAATTATATAAGTTTTATGTTAAAAATATGTTCTATTGTCAATTTATTATTTAAAAACAATTTATTTATTTATTTAGCAAAATTGCCATGGGGCTTTACAAAATAGGTGACACATATGGAACATAAATATTATTCTCAAGCTTGGAAAAAAACAACTTGAATATTTTAAATAAAATGCCTAATGACGCTCACAATAATGGGTGTACCTGTTGCCTCCACAGGCTATAACATAAGAATTGTAAGCATCAAGGGTAAAACGTGTTTAAAGGAGGACAGTCATTTTGTTACATCAAGAAATCTGCTTTACTCTTTCAATTTCTTGGTGCAGTGTTGTGACTATAAGGGAGAAAATAATTGGTTGGGAATCTCAGACACCTTCCATTATGACTTACTGTATGACTAAATGTATAACATTTTTGGGCCACGCAGGATTACTACTTACTAGCTCGTAGTACATATCTTGAAGAACTAGAGGTTAGAAAGTCTATGTTACTTCATTATATTCATGTATATTAATCAACAATTCTGTAAGTGTAGTGAAAATTCAAAATAATATAGTATATAGCTATTTTACTAGAAACTCTTCTAGAACATGAGGAAGATGCTGTGAGCATAAATGTCAAGAATGAATTCATAGTGTGTATACAAAACACTCTCATGATAATTGTTTCAACTTACAACATTGTTCATTGCTCTATACCAGGGGTAGGGAACCTATGGCTTGCGAGCCAGATGGGGCTCTTTAGATGGCTGCATCTGGCTCGCAGACAAATCTTTATTAAAGGGGGGCTTGTCCAGACATGAGCCGTGCTGGACGTGTAGTCCCAGAGCTCCGCGCATCTACCACTCAATCCAGTGCCATCCGCGTAGCTGTGCCCAGTGAGATTTCTACACCCATTGACGGTTCACTTTGTGGGCTACCCACCCCTACCCTCAGTTCGTCTCTGGGAGACTGGATTGCCGCGCTACGGACCCCGCGGCCTACTCACAGTACCGCCGCCGGGTCCTGTGCTGTGCATCTGAGGGTCTTGGCAATCACTGCCCGGTAAGGAGACCTGCCATCAGCTCCCTGTGCCCCGACAGACACAATCTCCTTCCCCTCTGACACCCGAGGACCCGCGGGAGCTGCCTCTCACATCCACTTCTGAGGCCTTCAGCGGCCGGCCGCCATTTTCTCAGGGCCTATACTCACCTCCATCACTCGCAGGCCTGCAGGCGCTTCACCACTCCGGCCTCATTGCATACCTGCTTGCTCTGCTCTCTCCCCGACCGGACTCCAGGCACTTTCACAAGGCTCCATCTACTCACTGTATAGCTGAGGCCCATGAATATGAATATTAAAAAAAGGTTCCCGACCCCTGAAATATAGTGTATGGCTCTCACGGTATTACATTTGAAAATATGTAGTGTTCATGGCTCTCTCAGCCAAAAAGGTTCCCAACCCCTGCTCTATACTGTATTTAAACAATGGCTACACTTCAGCACCAATTTTGGCAATTATATCATAGCCAGGCCAGCCTGGTATACTGTCTGGTGTTCAGCACCACAGCTTGTTTACTTGACCAGGAAGGTTTTAATTACGGGTTTAATATGATCTCTGTCCCAGTCACTTCAGCAGGAGGTCAAGGAGATTGGCTTAAAAGACTGTAAAAGAGCCCAGTCTCTAAGCATTTTTCTTTGTTTCAGATGAGATTCTCTCTTTTATAGTAGTAGTTCTATAGTAGAACTATAGGAAATTTTTTTTTTTCATTTTTGATAGAGTAAAGGCCCGTACACACTTGACGGAAATCGGACGAAATATCCTCTCTCTTGCTCAGGGTTCATAACCGTTTTTAGTTGACAGTGCATAAATGTTCACAAAATTTCTCGTACGATTTTTTTTTGGGACATTTGTTCCTAGACTTCCGGGTTGTCAGCAACTTCAGATCATGCGTGGTCTTTCGTATCCGATTTTTCACAGACGTACTGCATACACATTAAACGAAAATTGGTCGTCTGGGGAGAGACGATAAAAATTTTGCTGTTTGTCCCTCCGTTTTTTTTCGTTGAAAATGTCGGCATCGGCTGCTGAAAGTTGTGTACACACTAGCCGAAAATCGTACGATTTTACATCGGACGTAAATTTTCGGCAGATTTCCTATAGCCAAACAGGAAGTGAGAGGAAATCCCTGAAAATCAAGGGAATTTCTTGGGGAACCCCAAGTTACCAAAACCAGTGTCCTCATTGGAAAACTTCTCCATTACCTTTCTGGGGGCAACCCAAAACCTGGGATTTTCTTTCACTTTCACTTTTAATGATAATGGTAAACAAGACAAATAGAGAGGGTGAATCTCCCTAACGAGGGCACAGACAGCAATAAAAACTGACAGCTGTTCTAATCCCTCGTCACTCTATCCAAAACTAAAAAAAAAAGTTTTGACTTTAGTTATACTTTAAGACATGAAGGTAATGATATGTATGCATGTTCAAATTAGCAAGCAAAAATGTGCAGTAGATTTATGATCCCTAATACCTAAATCGTGATTTGTTAATGTGATTGAGATCCAGTACGGTGGTAGACACCTTGGATCCACTTAGGTTTTGCAACAACTACGTACTTGACAGCATAAGATGAAAAGTCACCCTGTGTTATTAAAGGCATTCTAAAGGCTCTACCCTATAGGTATATACTGTATAGTTCTCATCAGGAATAATGTCAACAGATAATAACAGCACACAATAAAACAATAATGCCTTTATTATGTACAAATAGGTAATCATATCTATGTTCCACAAAGGAGGAGCCACAGATTCCTAGTGGCGACTTATGGAGAAACCATTGTGATTATTCCCCAAAAAATGATCTATTGACTGCCCCCCCAAAGATATCTTATTTTGAGTGATGACCACTGTCCTTGAACAGTGTTACCTGATGTTATAGAAAATGATCATGTCATATCTATCGGTACCCTTTTTGCATGCCACAAACATTAGAGAACATTTGATGTGCAGACACAATCTGAGAGCCTAAAGATCTATTTTCAATGTTATTATTATGCAGGCTTAAAATGTCAGAGTGTGTTTGATACATAGAAACATATGGCTAACCCTACATAGCCAGATCTCACACCAATCGCAGTGAACAGATCTTCCCCTCCTCATATTAACTGGACACTGCTAGAACCACCACCATTGTTTCTTCATGACCTAGATAATCAATGGAATTGCACACTCATGATACAAAGATAATCGTCTTATTCTTGAAGAAAATTGAACTTTCTTGATATGCTGGAAAATGTCTACGTAAGAATGAGTGCTTCCAGCTTTCAGAAGTTTGCTATCGCTCTGCAGTTAATACCCACACAGCTTGCTTACCATTGCAATGAAATTGATTTAGGTGCACCACATGCAAATACTGGGCTGTATATTGCCTAGGAAGCAAATATTCCTATACAAATAACTTGCTTCTGGTACAGTAGATTTTTATGGGGGGTAAGCATGCAGCTCTATATTTCATAGGAATTTCTTTTAAATGTGGTTTGAATAGTAGATTGTTAAGTAAGCCTGGTAGTCCTCCATGAGAGTAACACTTAATTCAGTTTTAAATTTGGAAGTCAATGAAAATGGGACATAGAAGTAAAATAAATAACCACAAGAGAATCACACACAAACACTGTACATCCATATTTCATTCAAATAAAAAAGTATTTTTTACCCTCTTTCTCATCCTCTTCCCTCTTTCCCTACCTTCCCTTTTCCTGTTCTGTCTTCTGCTTCTTTCCCTCTGCTGATATTTACTTTCTATTGTTCCTCTCCCACTTCCTGTTGCCGACCACAGAGGTCATATCTTTATTAAGTAATATCCCTAACCCCCTGTCTGGTTTCTAACCCCCATTTTGGGTTGAGATATCCCAGGGATTATTTCTTGTACACATTCTGAATGCTGAAACAGTCTAATAAGTTGTCTCGTTATATTGAACAATGGCCTTGTGGTGCCTTCTATACATGATGTTATTTTGAGCACAACTATGGCCTTCATTCCTTTTGTTTTCTTATCTGTAAATTGTTAAAAAACTGAATATTATTGACCAGAAAAAAGGAAAGCAATAATATTACCTATAGCAACTTGTCTTACGTTAATTTCCATACTGTACCTAGCGCTGGAAACATTACAGCTAAATCCAGTCAATTGCCATAGGCTTCAAATCCTATTTCCTTTGTAACGCCCTGCCAGTGTGACAACAAACTGGTCTATGAATATCTCAGAGGCATTCAAGCAATCCATGCCTGTTTTCTTTATACTAAATCTGTCTATGTCAATTATTGGTGGGGAGCTAGTTAAAGGAATTCATAGCCAGAAGGTAAAGAAAGGACAGTTTCTAGCAATAAGACTTAGATTCTCAATGGTAGTGGCTCATTAGTGAATTAATAGGTTGGGCTCTTTGGGAACATATAATTTAAGAAGTGAAAATGTGAACCGTGGGGCGTGTAAGATGAATTAAATCTTCAGAAACTGGGATCAGAGTATGAACAAGAGAGGGACAATGCCCGGCTCTTAATAATATGCCGTATTGACAGTTTTCAGTCAGGAAACTGCTTATCTCTACCAAGCAACATTTTGTTCTCGGACAATAGTGTTTAGTCAACAGGAATGTCATTTTCTATAGACTGCAGTGAGCACTAACTTCTTGGCAAGAAAGGATTCTGGCATATTGAGAATTGTTAGAAGCAACTGCTGGGACTCTGCTGTGACCTTGTCTTCTTTGTATTAAAAAGTACATTGCGGTTCCCCTAGGAACACCCTGCCCTGACTACCCTCCTGTGATAAGTGCTATGCAGAAACCTCAGCGGCTCTTTTCATCTTCCGCTCATTTATATTGCACTGGGGCCAGAAGAATTTTTAGGAGAACAAATACAGGAAGATCCTTCATTTTTAGAATGTACATTATACTAGGACTTCTTTTTAATAAAACAGAAAATGTCCCCTCCCTTAACTAGAGGAAAGCTTACTAGCATGTTTGGAGACATTCCACTATCATATCATAATTGATTCACATTCCATCTATATCCTGTCTATGAACTGGCAGCTTAATGAACAAATGGGACTAACACTTTTATATATAAAGGCAGAGAGCAATGTTGAAAACCCATTAAAGCGGTAGTATACTCCGCTTTTTAATTTTTACCTACAGGTAAGTCTATAATAAGGCTTACCTGTAGGTAAAATGAATATCTCCTAAACCTGGACGGTTTAGGAGATATTCACCCTGCATGCAGCTGCCGACACCAGTGGCGCATGCGCTCTGAAGGTCCGACGTATCTTGCCAGACCTTCAGAGCTCCTTGCGGGAAAGTGAACTCCCGTGCGCATGTGCGGGAGTGACGTCATTGCGGCTCTGGCCACTCACAGCGCCGGAACCGCCGAACCCGGAGGCGACACCGAGGGAACATGTCAGCTCGCTCAGCGGTGTCCGGCAATGCATACTAGTACATTATGCCATTGTCCTCTATTGTTTCTTTTTTTTTTACACAGGGGATACAACCACTTTAATTCACTGGACCAGCTAGATCATCTTTCACTGGCATGAAAAAAAAATGTAAACAGCTACATTGGTTGCCATTGCAACTCTGCGCATCATTATTGCCCTTTGCACTACTTTTTTGACTAAAGACACGTTCTGATTATAATCAGCATTCATGAGCTACCCACAAACAATGCTCACACGAGGCAATAGTGATTGAACGGGTAAAACAACTTTGTAATGCCCTAATAGGCTGGCACTGCAGATGTTTGCATGCCTTTTGCAGTCTGGTCCTCTGGCTAAGCAGGAATAGCCATCCAAAATAACCGTTCATATTTCGGGACCTGGTCATACACAAAGGTTCCTGAAGGTTTCATCTATTTGCCAGCAAACAAAACCACCCACCAATATCAATGGCCAGCTGAAGACTTTTCGTTTTGCATGCTTTTATGAAAAATGACCCTCATTTATCAATGGCTAGAACAAAGCATAAGTTGCTTATAATATCCAGCACCTTTCCTTAGAGTGCTAAGATTGCAGTAAAGACAGTTCTTATTTCACAAACCTTGGTAAATGAGTTTGTTTCTGCTTCAATGCCGGCTCTAGGACAAAAGTAACCTTTCTCAGCCAAGGTTCCGTGGAACTCTAGAGTTTTTCAAAAGCTTGCTATGGGTTCCAATGAGGGTTCTCATGGGTTCCAATGAGTAATTTCTGCCTCTAAGATAAGTAACTGACACCAATTATCTTTTAGGTAAGAGGGGCATTTTTACCATTCACCACCATTGTGAGGAACACTCCTACCAAACTAAGGAAGCATTTCACTGACCACCAACAGAAAATAGTTCTGTCATATAGGGCAACCCTGAGTGTCAAAAACACTATGGCAGGCCATACATTATGCAATTTTTTTTCCTTCAACCATGGGTTAAAGGAAAGAAAATTGCTTTTTTTTCCCCAATCCAGACAGTTAATGTATAAGAGGGAATTTCTCCTGCCGCGCTATTGTTTTCTCCTACTGTATTTTGGGGAGCTTAGGGTACCTTTCCCATCAGCAGAATACAATGATTAATGCTGGCATTTATAGCCACCAGCAGTGATCGAACAAAAAAAACAGCGACACGCTGGTTGTATTTCAGTACAACCAACCTGCCCATAGACTATGGATGGCTTTAGTATGCCACATTTCCTATTCTTTTATTTATTCTTATGTTTCAACTTACTGTTTACACTAGCATTTCCCAACCTTTTTTGGTCCTGCCACCCTTTTGAAATATGCAAAATCTAAAATGTAAAAAACTTTAATGTGACACCCTCAATAGGACACCTGAGCCTGGGACAACGCAAGCAACTGCCTTGATGAAATTAACTTCAAATCAGTCCCCCAATCCTCCATCACATCAGAGGTTCCCCTATACATGAGAGCCCTCCATCTCATTGGAGCTCCCTCAGCATATCAAAGACCCCCATGAAACAGTTCCCTTATGGCTCTGGCAGCATGGCAAAGGCAGAGCAGGTTTGGATGGAGGTGCACTTCCATCCCCTCCTGGATTCTAGAGATGGCCCTGCATGCTGCTTGCTCCAGTTCAACGTCATATTTTCCCATGGTGTGGGTGGGTTGGCTGCCAGCACCCTAGCAATGTATGACACTGTTTGCCCTCAGTGGCGTCACTAGGGTTGGTGTCACCTGGTGCGGTAAAACATGGTGTCACCCCCCCCCCCCTATATTCGGGCCGGGCAGCAGCTCAGCGTTGGAGTTTTTTTGTAGCAGGTTGCGAAGGGTCAATAAGGCCTACAGGATAGCAGGTTAGGCACTTCCTAATGGCTCAGTCCCTAGGAGCAGTTGGGGAGTGCTGCAGCCAGTGAAGGATTTAGGATACATAGTGCAGGCTGCAGGGGTCCAGGGTGTGTAATGCAATGGGTTCAAGATTTAGATGAATGTAATGCACAGAGGGCTGTAGCCAGTGCCAGGTTTAGGAGTACATGATACACACAGAGAGCATGGCCCAGGAGTACCTAATGCACAGAACGCAGGGCCCAGGAGTGTGTAATGTATAAAAAAAAAATGAGTGCAAAACAAAAAGAGTGCAGGAGACAGGGGTGTGTAACTCAGTGTAGGGGTAAGGAAAGGGCAAAATTCCTCCCACATACAAGAGATGGTCAGAGACTGCAGACATGATACAAGAGATGGTCAGAGACTGCAGACATGATACAAGAGATGGTCAGAGACTGCAGACATGATACAAGAGATGGTCAGAGACTACAGCCATGATACAAGAGATGGTCAGAGACTGCAGACATGATACAAGAGATGGTCAGAGACTGCAGACATGATACAAGAGATGGTCAGAGACTACAGACATGATACAGGAGATGGTCAGAGACTGTGGAAATAATAGAAGAGATGGTCAGAGACTGCAGACATGATACAGGAGATGGTCAGAGACTATAGACATTATACAGGAGATGGTCAGAGACTACAGACATGATACAGGAGATGGTCAGACACTACAGACATGATACAGGAGATGGTCAGAGACTGCAGACATGATACCGGAGATGGTCAGAGACTGTGGAAATAATACAAGAGACTGTCAGAGACTGCGGACATGATACAAGAGAATGTCAGAGACTGCGGACATCATACAAAAGACTGTCAGAGATGGCGGACATTATACAGGAGACGGTCAGAGACGGTCAGAGACTGCGGACATTATACAGGAGACGGTCAGAGACTGCGGACATTATACAGGAGACGGTCAGAGACTGCGGACATTATACAGGAGACAGTCAGAGACTGCGGACATGATACAGGAGACGGTCAGAGACTGTGGACATTATACAGGAGACGGTGAGAGACTGCAGACATTATACAGGAGACGGTCAGAGACTGCGGACATGATACAGGAAACATGGAGAGACTGCGGACATTATACAGGAGATGGTCAGAGACTGCGGACATTATACAGGAGACGGTCAGAGACTGCGGACATTATACAGGAGACGGTGAGAGACTGCGGACATAGTACAGGAGACGGTGAGAGACTGCGGACATTATACAGGAGACGGTCAGAGACTGCGGACATTATACAGGAGACGGTCAGAGACTGCGGACATTATACAGGAGACGGTCAGAGACTGCGGACATTATACAGGAGACAGTCAGAGACTGTGGACATGATACAGGAGACGGTCAGAGACTGCGGACATTATACAGGAGACGGTGAGAGACTGCAGACATTATACAGGAGACGGTCAGAGACTGCGGACATGATACAGGAAACATGGAGAGACTGCGGACATTATACAGGAAATGGTCAGATACTGCGGACATTATACAGGAGACGGTCAGAGACTGCGGACATTATACAGGAGACGGTGAGAGACTGCGGACATAGTACAGGAGACGGTGAGAGACTGCGGACATTATACAGGAGACGGTCAGAGACTGCGGACATTATACAGGAGACGGTCAGAGACTGCGGACATTATACAGGAGACGGTCAGAGACTGCGGACATTATACAGGAGACGGTCAGAGACTGCGGACATTATACAGGAGACAGTCAGAGACTGCGGACATGATACAGGAGACGGTCAGAGACTGCGGACATTATACAGGAGACGGTGAGAGACTGCAGACATTATACAGGAGACGGTCAGAGACTGCGGACATGATACAGGAAACATGGAGAGACTGCGGACATTATACAGGAGATGGTCAGAGACTGCGGACATTATACAGGAGACGGTCAGAGACTGCGGACATTATACAGGAGACGGTGAGAGACTGCGGACATAGTACAGGAGACGGTGAGAGACTGCGGACATTATACAGGGGTGTTGGAGACTGGGAGCATGCTCCTGTAGTATACAAGAGACTGGAGACATATTACAGCAGCACTCTCCTAAAACGTAAAATACTGTTGAAGTTCAATTTTCTTGAAGTTAAAAAGAACATGGATGATCCCTTCCAGTGATAATGTGCCAGCAGAGCAAGGGTTACCTGCAATTAATCTCGTCCAGAGTCTCTTATCCTGATGGAGAATGCCATATCTGCAGCGTGCTGTGCCTCCTACCCCCTCCTCCTCTGTGTATAGGAAGTAAACTTCACAGCAAGAAGAGGAGGGGCGGCTTCAGTGTACTCCGTGAGTCCGTACACACAGACAGTGACAAGAGAAGACTGCAGGGCAGGCACTGGCAACTGGAGAGAAATCCCGGTGATATCAGCAGTACACCGGCCAACATACAAAGTGTTGCCCGCGGCGTGTAGACAACCCGCACACGCCGCGGGCATTTCAGAAAGGTTGGGAGGAGGTTCAGGCTTAGGTGGTGTCACCCCTCTGGCGGGTGTCACCCGGTGCGGACCGCACTCATCGCACCCGCCTAGTGACGCTACTGTTTGCCCTAAACTATCGTGTCATTGGTTGTTATTATCAGCAGGGGTTCAATGAGACCTAAAAGTTATTTTAAGGGTCCCTGTATGTTGAAAAGGTTGAGAAAAGCTGAGTTACATAACTTTAGAAGCAGTATGATGATGTAATGAGCCTGAAAATATTGGCCCTTTCTATTCAAAAGCACTGGGAGCATGCAAATATTAATCTTCAACTGGCTTCTGCTCAAAACAGGCATCACTATTACAGCTGCAGCCCTGGCTGGGCAGCATCCATTTCAACAGCTAGTCGTTTCTACAATGTAAATGAAGCCCAGTACACTATTTGATAGGAAAACACAGCATAACATCCTGGTAAAGCCCAACTCCTGGAAAAAAAAAGTCCTCTTGCAGTGGGAGCACTGGTACTCCCCTGTGCTATGGTGGTGGACTGTTCCTCAGTGTCCCCACATGCAATGAAGGGTCTTTGCCCACCAGAGCATAGGGGAGAAGGGGTTGGAGATTTGTCTAGCAGTGCAGAGGAAGCTGATGGAGCAGAGGATTAGGTAAGTAAAACTGCTTTATTGAGTCCCCTAAACTTGCAGCCTATTGCAAGGGGGCATTTTTACTTTTACTGAAGTTTAGCTTTAAACTCAAGAAAGAAAATGTGTTTATTAAAGTGGAGTTCTGCCCCCCACAAAAAAAAAAATGAAAAGTCAGTAGCTACAAATACTGTAGCTGGTGACCTTTAATATTAGGACTTACCTGTCCAGGGTTCCCACAATGTTGGGATTAGCTCTCGGGTGCTGCCGCCACCATTCAAGGTAAGGGAAACCGGCAGTGAAGCCTTTCAACTTCACAGCCAGTTCCCTTCTGTGCATGCGCGAAGCGTGCTGCGCTTTCTAATTGGCCAGGCAGCAGGTGAAGAAGGAGGGGGGGGGGCGGAACTTCCGAAGGGATGGCACCGTGGCGCTGTCTCCGGGAATTGGGGAAGGGTACCTGTCAAAAACAAGTACCCATTCCCCCCTTCCCCCTGAAAGGTGCCAAATATGGCACCAGAGAGAGGGGGGGGGTGAAACAAATAAGCGGAAGGTCCACTTTTGGGTAGAACTCCGCTTTAAGAAAGGTGTTACAACAAAGGTTGGTGTGCTTCTTGGAAGTTTATTATTCTTAATATCTAATTATACCGAGCTAAATTATTTTTCAATGTAAAAATTTAAGGCATTTACATCAACCAGAGCAAGAGTTGTTATTTTGCTGGGTCAGTTTTTTTTTTTAGGCCTTATAGGAAAATGCACATACATAATGCATAATTTAGCCCAAATAAAGATAGATTTTGTATTTCTCAAGTATCACTTGGTCTTTAAATAATGACAAAATATCTACTGAGGCTGCAGTCACACTTTAGAGCTTCGAGAAAGTGTGCAAAATCACGCATAAAAAAAAAAAAAAAAAAGCCTGCCATGCTTGCATTGCCAGGAAGTTCGATGCTCAAAAAGGTGTCTGAGCTACTTTGCCGCAGATAGGGCAGCCCACGGCAATGCATAAGCTGCCCTGTGCTTGTGGAGCAAAAATGTGCATCCAAAAAATGCTAAATGTGAATGTAACCTAAATTTTGTTAGTAAATCTCCTAGATCAGTGGCCTTTAAACTGTGGTCCTGAGGCTGGATACGGCCCTATGCTTGCCTTTATTCAGCACTTAAGGCAATATTCCTGCCACAGACACCAACAATGGGGCACTATTCCTCCCACTTACATCAGCTACAATAGTTCTCCCACTAGTACCAAAGAACAGGCATTGTTTACTCCCACTGGGCACAGTCTGCCCCCCCCCCCCCTAAAGTCTGCAGGATGGTAAACTGGCCCCTTTTTAAAAAAGTTTGGAGTCTCTTGTTTTAGATTGTAAGCTCTAGCGAGCAGGGCCCTCTGATTCCTCCTGTATTCAATTGTATTGTAACCGTACTGTCTGCCCTTGTATTGTAAAGCGCAGCGCAAACTATTGCTGCTATATAAATCCTGTATAATAATAACAATAATAATAATAAAAATAATAATAATATGTGTAAATGTAACTGGTATTCTGAGTTTAACAATAATAAACTCCTGGACTTATCTAATGTACCACAGAGACACACATACAACTGGCTGAGACTGTATGATATGTTGCTATGGATCAATGATATAGCCATTTGACAATAGAAAACATCCAGAAAAAAAACATGAGCTAACATAGCTTTGCATGTATAAAAATTACACAATTTGCTTTAATACATTCTTCTTATGAATTCTGAATGCAGCAAAAGTATAGGAACTAAACTGTTCCACATTGCTGATCTTTGTATTTGCTTTATAAAGTATAAATTCCATGCTACTACAATATAATCCTTGGAGTAATGTCTTTCAATGTTTATTACAAGTCTGTGATTTTATTCAGGTTGACAATATTATTGCTGTTTGTAATGGTTTGATTTACTTTGATGTTATATGTGGAAATGCTGCCATCTAGAGAAATAAGTGATTATTGCAAGAGTTACATATTGTTGGTACAATGAAGAAGAGATTAAACTATTAAGTACTACATTCATGTGCACATACATATTTGTCGCATTACGTAAGCCTACAAATTTTGCATTTTCATAGCATAAAAATGTAAAATAAGTCCAAGCTGAATAATGAAACCTAACAAAATGTGAACCACATACAGTAGATTTATATAATTTGGCCTGTACATAGTAACATGTTATCCTAGTAAGTAAGGAGCCACTGGTAACCCTACTTATGTAACTTAAGTGAAGGATGATGTTGTACTACCTTCCTTCACACCACTACTAGTGTAAAATTAACCTTTCCATGCACCAGATATTGTAAAACAACTGAATTCATGGAAATCCGCTCTCAGATACAGTACATGCACATACTTTCCAATGTTTTCTCTACCACCCGAGGATCACCAAAATATTAGGCTATTGCATAAATCCAACTTGGCTTTTACAAATGAAGAGTTGACCTGTCCTCATTTACCTCTTGGGCTAAAGTATTGGTTTTTGAGCACACTTCCAAAATTTGGAGCATGAGAATGAGGGACACCTCGGGATGGAGAAGACATGCAGAGCGCACTGCGGGCGTCATAAATGGGCATGGCTAAAATTCGCAGTGGGGGATGGGGGAGCAGCTACCTGATTTTGACAGGTACCCGCTCCCACTTCTGCTTGGATTGCCTAGGTGATCAGAGCAGAGGTTCTCCTCCCTCCCTGCAGTCATCTGGGACACGTCACAGGTACCAGAAGACTGCGAGACCATTCACAATGCACAACACGGCTCGCGTATGCACAGAGGGCACCCAGCTGTGAAGCTGCAAGTTCATCTCCCAAACAGAAAGCACCCCCCTAGGGACACATTTAATCCTTTGATTGCCCCTGGTGTTAACCCTAATGCAAGCATCATTAGTACAGTAAGTAATGTCACTGGTCCCCCCAAAAGTGTAAAAAATTTCAGTTAGGTGTCCAATCTGTCAGCCGCAATGTCGCAGTCCCGTTAAAAATAGCTGATCACCGCTATTACTAGTAAAAACAAATAAATAAATAAAAATGACATAAATCTTTTCCCTAGTTTGTAGAGGCGATAACGTTTGCACAAACCAATCAAAATACACTTATTGGGATATTTTTTTTTTTTTACCAAAAACATGTAGCAGAATACATATTGGCCTAAAGTGATGAAAGCATTTGATTTTTAATTTTTTTTTGAAAGGTATGGTGTAGTGAGTCCTGCGCTGTCTAAACTAGAGCGATAGCAGGGGTTTAAAGGAGACCCCAGATGCTGCTAGTACCGGAACTGGTGACCAAACAGTGTAAGATATATAAACGGTGGGGGGTACTGCGCTTCTGGGTAGGTGAACAATATTAAATAAATAAATAAACTATATCCGGTGTGTGTGCCTATCACAATATATATATAGAAGAGAACTATACCATATAAATTAAGTCCATATTCATAGTAAACAATTTAAAATAAAAATAAAAGTGCAATACTCTAAAAACCACTTAATGTGCTGATGATGCTTTAGTGACAAATAAGGTGCTCGGGTGCATATATATAAAACCAAAGTGTCCTCAGTGCTTCACAAACATATTATATAACGGTCTGGGTGTAAACAAAGTCCAAAATAAATAAAAAAATGAATAAACAGATGTGTTCAAGTGGGTAAGTTAAGTCCACAGGTGCTACTCCTTCACCAAACACCGTGCTGCAAATAGTGGGGTGCTTCTCCTTATCCCCTCAGGGTGTTCTAGCCGCTCACCTTAAAGACTAAGGGTAAAAAGCCTTATCACTAATCCAGGGGGCTCCTCTCCAATTATATGCTGTACTCCACTAGGGTCAGATATCTGGGCTGCTGCGGATGATTTGGCTCCCTCTCCAGACTCTCCACAGTCACAATGGCTCTCAAAACAGAATACTCAAAATAGTGCAGTATGTCTGGATAACGGGTACTTTATTAAAATATCATTAAAACTACTCACATTTGCTGAGTACACAAAGCGCAAAAAGGATAGCGTCGGAGTGGGATCGCAGTCCTCACTTCCGCGATGTGCGTCACTTCCGGTCCGAACGTCCCTACGCGTTACGCCACTTCCGCGTCACGTGGCTTCTTCAGGGGTCCCAAGTGGTTTTTAGAGTATTGCACTTTTATTTTTATTTTAAATTGTTTACTATGAATATGGACTTAATTTATATGGTATAGTTCTCTTCTATATATATTGTGATAGGCACACACACCGGATATAGTTTATTTATTTATTTAATATTGTTCACCTACCCAGAAGCGCAGTACCCCCCACCGTTTATTTTATAGCAGAAAGTAAAAAAATATTGTTTTTTTTTTTTCAGAAATGTTGCTCTTTTTTTTTGTTTATAGCGCAAAAAAAAAAAAAAAAAAACCGCAGAGGTGATCAAATACCACCAAAAGAAAGCTCTATTTGTGGGAAAAAAGACATCAATTGTATTTGGGTACAGCGTCGCACGACCGCACAATTGTCAGTTAAAGTAACGCAGTGCTGAATCGCATAAAATGGCCTGGTCATTAAGGGGGAAAACCTTCCGGTCCTTACGAGGTTAATAAAAAAACATCTTGTCATGTGTACACTCAGATACAGTCAGGGGCCAAGGAATATTTTAGGTCCCTGTTATATCAGACTCTCCCCTTCTTTGGAGGATTCCCCATCATGTCTAATACATTAGTTGGCTATATCATGTCCTGAACAAGTGACTCAGACTTCAATATCACATGGTTAGAGTACTTGGGCGCCCCCTTGTGTTCACTTGTACTTATTGATTTCATCAATTGTCAGCAACATCGTTTCTCCTGTTTCCCTTCTTGCGGTCCACACTTTGCTGCCATTTTCTGGATCTGGATGGTGGGGAGGCCCTGCCCAAGGGTGCAAAAAGGGCATCTGGTGATCTACCTTGAATAAGCGTGTGTCCTCAAGTAGTTTTTATTTGTTATATAGCTTTTTGTGAAACAAGTGAAAGTAACTACTTGTTCACCAAAAAATGAAGACTGGTAATGCGCCCTGCAATTGTTTTGCTCATACATTGGGCTGAAATTTGTGGATGTTTCCACCTGTTTTTAAAATAAGTTTGGTTAAAAAAAAAACAGTTATGTATCAAAAAATATCCAATTTTAACCACTTTACGACTGACCGCCGCAGTTATACTGCGGCAGGCAGCCACTCCTGCCCAAACTGCCATAGGTATACATGCAGCTAGGGGGCGAGCCGGGGCAGGCCACCTGACACCCGCAATTGTTCCCCGCTGAGAGAGAAGAATGGTCAGCTGTTGTAAACACATCTGATTGTTCTTTTTCTTGGAATGATCACAGAGTGCCTGTGATCCTTCTATATAGGAACACAGGTCTCTATGATCATTTCACAAGCCACACCCCCCCACAGTTAGAAACACGCCCCTAGGTACACATTTAACCCCTTGATCACCCATAGTGTTAACCCCTTCCCTACCAGTGTCATTATTACAGTAACAGTGCATATTTTTAGTCAGTCAGGGGTCCGATCTGTCCGCCGCAATGTCACAGTCCCGCTACAAATCGCAGATTGCTGCCATTACTAGTAAAATAATTAAATAAATAAATAAATAAAAATGACATAAATCTTTCCCCTAGTTAGTACACACGATAACGTTTGCGCAAACCAATCAAAATGTGCTTATTGCAATTTTTTTTTGCCAAAAATATGTAGCAGAAAACAAATTGGCCTAAAATGTTAAAACATTTTGATTGTTACATTTTTTTTTTTGGGAATGTTTTATAGCAGAATGTGAAAAATATATATTTTTTCAGAATTGTCACTCTTTTTTTGTTTATAGCGCAAAATATAAAAATCGCACAGGTGATCAAATACCACCAAAAGAAAGCTCTATTTGTGGGGAAAAAAGGACATCAATTTTATTTGGGTACAGTGTCGCACGACCACGCAATTGTCGGTTAAAATAACGCAGTGCCGAATCGCAAAATATGGCCTGGTCATTAAGGGGGCAAATCCTTCAGGTCCAGAACTGGTTAACTTTATGCACTTCAGTAATTTTTGGCACCTCTGAAGTCCCACTACCTCAGATTTGTTTTTGAATGGTTATGTTATTAGACATGCAGTGGCTAGCTGGCCTTTCCTCAATCCACCCCTTATTCTACAAGTTACAATCAGAGCCTGAACTAACTGAAGTGTAGGACTGGCTGCAAAACATGGCGCCTGTCATCTCTCCTGTGCAGGAGATGCGGGATAATACTCAGCTGTGCGAGAATGCGGGATTCATGTCAAAATGTGGGGCGGTCCCACCCAATCCGGGACTGTTGTAAGCTATGATTGAGTCCACCCATCATGCCTAAGAACCAATAGCTTGGTCCCAGAAGTGGCATGGGATAGGCCAATTCTACAGTTTAAGAAATAAAGTCATTATTCACATATCAATGACAGTTCTGGAGTGCTCAAGAACATACTGGAAAGCACACGAAAGCATCTATGAGTATCTGCTTTCCATTATTGCTGCTGTTTAACATCTAGTGTTTCACTTTAAAATCTTATTCACACAGGCAGCTGGGGGGTGGTAATAACAGGTGACTGAGCCACGGTTTCATTGCCCCTTGACCAACCACCTAAAAGATAACCTGCAGTCGCTCAGGGTTGCACACATGCCGCAGCACAAATGACACCACCTGACATGTCCCACCAAATGTAACCCATTCAAGAGATTTGGATCCCAGCGTAACTGCGAGTCAAACACTTGGCACAGCGCAGTATTTACATACAAAATCCACATTCAGCTGTAAAAAAAAAAACAAGAGTCATTCAGGAGACTGCAGTGTAGCCTCCTGAATGCCCGGCAGCCACTGCTCTACCTTCAGCAGAAGCAGCAAGAACTGCGCCAGGTGTAGACAAGGCCTTAGTATGATGTTACCTGTGTGCTAACCCCGATGCTTCATCACTGAATTGCAAATGTCATACCCCCTACACTAAAATATCAGTTTCATTAAGGATATAAATATTTAAACAATATATTACCTTATATATACAGGACTTGGCATTCAGGAAGAATAGTTCAATTGTAGCATTATCCTTCAAGTAAGATATACTTTCAATGTAAAATCTGCAAGACAAAAGAGATGAATGAAAAATAAACAATAGGAAGTGCAAAGGAATACACAGGTCTTTCCATCAAGCTGGTACAACTTTTTATATCATCGAATTAGGCATTTTGTGTTATAGGGCATATTTTGTAAAGCGCTGTATAAACTGTTGGCGCTATATACATCATGTATCACAATACTGGACCAAAATGTAACTAGACTTGGCACTGCAGGACAGGTTGACAAACATATTTTCTATGCAAATCGGAGGTTCACAGCCATAACCACAAATAATGAAATAATGGTGCCCCATAACAATGATCTATGATCCTGGGAGGCCAAAAGAGACGTCATGAATGATGTCACTTCCAGTTCTAGCAGATGTAAACACTGCCATTTTTTTTTACCTGTAAAGCAGAAAACAATGTTTTTTTTTTAATTTATCTTATAGACCCCATATTTCTCAATAAAGAGGACCTGTCATGCCTTATTTATTTCTACTACAAGGTATACTTACATTTCTTGCGATAGGAATAAAAGTGATAAAATAAATTAAAGGGACAGTGTAAAAAAATTAAATAAATAAAATTAAAACAAATGTATGCTTTCATTTCGCACGCAGCATACCTAGGTTGCGCCCACATATGTAAACAGTGTTCGCACCACAAATGTGAGGTATCGTCGCAAATATTATAGTGACAGCAATAATTCTAGAGCTAGACCTCCTTTGTAGCTCTGAGCTTGTAAACTGTAAAACTTTTTTAGAACATGGTTAGTCCACAGACATAAGCCCCCTATTGGAGGAGGTGCCACATCCCGAAATGCAATAGAAAGAAAGGGAGATCCCCTAAGGGTTTGGGACTTTTTAGGCACTCAAATTCATACAAAAATTGATAAAAAGTATTAACATTTTATTGTCCAAAAGAAGTACAATAAAATGTTAATACTTTTTATCAATTTTTGTATGAATTTGAGTGCCTAAAAAGTCCCAAACCCTTAGGGGATCTCCCTTTCTTTCTATTGTAAAACTTTTTTAAACGTCGCCTATGGAGAATTTTAAGTACTGTAGTTGGGCACCATTCCAAGAGTGTGTGAAATTTTAAATCATGACATGTTAGGTATCTATTATCTAACATCATCTTTTATATTTTACCAAAAATTTTGTTTTATATTATGTTTTTTTTGCATTAAAATTCATTAAAGTGTATTTTTTCCAAACAAATTGCTGCACAAATACGGTAAGACAATAAAGATTGCAACAACTGCCTTTTTGTTCTCTAGGGTCTCTGCTAAAAAAGTTATATATAGAATATATATAATATTTGGGGGTTATGAGTAATTTTCTAGCAAAAGTATACAGATTTTTACACGTCGTAGAGAAAGATCAGAACTGGCCTGGGTGGGAACTGGTTAACAATCAGTGACAAGTAGGAAGGGTAGAGGGTAGCAGCAGCAAATGTGTATATGTATTTTCTCATTATGTGGTGATTTCATGTAGAATACTTTATGGATATATGCTGTTTTTTTTTTTTTTTTTTTATAAATAAGCACTGTTTTTCTATTTATAGCATCATTTTTCAGAGATTGTGTTCACCTGGAAAATAGCAGCTTTTTCACAATATCTGATATTTTGTATATTAACGAGGAAGTAAACTCTAAGGCATAATTTATACCTATAGGTAAGCCTATAATAAAGCTTACCTATAGGTACTGTAAATATCTCCTAAACCTGTATTTACATCACATGCAGCCAATGACGTAATCCGCGCATGCGCTCTGAAGGAACGGCCACCCGTGCCATTACTTCAGATACCTGTGCCATAAATGATGGCTCCCCCTGGCGCATGCGCGGGAGTGACATCATTGCAGCTCTGGCTTGTCACACAGCCGTAGTCCGCAGACCCGAAAGGAAGACTAGGTGAAGATGGACGCTGCCTCCAGCAATTACATTGTATCGCTTCGTTTTCAGGTAAGTTTCATGTACTTAGTTTCACATACTGCATACTAGCACATTATGCCTTTACCTTACAGGCCCAAAGAAAAAAAAAAAAAACAACCAGCGGTTTACAACTGCTTTAAGTATAACTTTATTTATGATGAGTATGTACATACTAGATAACACAGTTTACTTTTTATTTACTATAATAATAATTAATGCATGACACTGGAAGAAAAATTACACATAAACTTTTTTTTTTTTTTTTTTATGCAGTTCACCACAGTGCATGCCATGAGCATGGTGCTGTGCTGCAATGTGGACCCCCCATTGCACCTACTGTCCTTGCATGTTAGGGCGCCAGACCAAAATGAATGCCAACACACAACATACTAAAACTGGGGAGTACACAATCTTCT
The DNA here is from genome assembly GCF_965119305.1 of Pelophylax lessonae. NCBI lineage: Eukaryota > Metazoa > Chordata > Amphibia > Anura > Ranidae > Pelophylax > Pelophylax lessonae. The sequence goes on from NC_138771.1 coordinate 177,533,101, forward strand.
GAACAAACTTCAGCTTGTTCAATTAATCTTTGACAAAAAAAACAAAAAAAAAACTGGAAGCTGATTGGTTTCTATGCAGAGCTGCACCAGATGTTACATTCTCCAGTTTTGTAACTCAACCCGTGTGTGTTATATGCATTGTGGTAATACAAGGAAAAATAGTCAAATGTCCTCTCAACAGTTACATTTTATTGCCATTGTTTAAAACCTTCTTTTTGTAAAAAAAAAAAAAAAAAAAATACCATCACTATTATAATTATCCATAATCGTTTGACTGTCACTTTTGCTAATATGAAACTAAATAGGCATTCAAATAGTTAATGCTATCAATATATAAAAAATACATTTTGACTAACTGAAGCCACATCCAAAACAGAGAATGCAAAAGAAGTGCGGGGTTGGAAGTCCCGCCTGGATAAACGGACTATAAAGGCTCAGCATAGGAGGCTAAACAAAAATATAAAACATAATATCTTTATTCATTATATATATATATATATATATATATATATATATATATATATATATATATTTTGATATATATTGATATTATGTTTTATATTTTTGTTTAGTCTCCTATGCTGAGTCTTTAAATTCTGTTTATAAAATAATAATAATTTTATTCATTAACTATATATATATATATATATATATATATATATATAGATATTGATATTTTGTTTTATATTTTTGTTTAGTCTCCTATGCTGAGCCTTTAAAGTCTGTTTATAAAATAATAATAGATTTATTCATTAAATATATATATATATATATATACAGTATATATATATATATATATATATATATATATATATATATATATTGATATTATGTTTTATATTTTTGTTTAGTCTCCTATGCTGAGCATTTATAGTCCGTTTATCCAGGCAGAACTTGGTCCTTCCAGCCCCACACTTCTTTTGCTATTAATATATGTATTCATCCCAGACAGTTATCAGAATACAATATTCTTTTTACTGTAGAGGATTTTTAAAGCAGTACCACAATAGACTGAGGCACAAAGGCAATAAACACAGCATTCACTTTACTTCATATTGCTCTAAAGTGAAGATGAAGTATAAAACTCCCCTGCAGAACTACAATTTTCTTTTACTTTGCATAATCTTTTATTCTTCATGTGAACGGGTTTATTAAAACAATAACTATAGATTAGATTCAGAGACGTGCACAAAGGCAGTTAACCATATTGATCTAAATCAGTTCCCTTGTTGTCTTTCACAATTTCAACACTAGATGGTGCTAACGCACTTCATGTTAAAAAGTGAAATGCACTCTATTGATGCAAAATAAAACAAAAAATAAAATGCGCTCTTTCTTTAAGAATGGGAAATAAGCTCACGGGTCCGTTAAACATACTGACGGAAACAAAATGGGCATACTAAACTAGCTGATACTTTGTGAGAAGATTCTAACTGTACATGTTTCTGAAACATACCCAATTAGGCTAATTTAAAGGTACACAGCTGAGCCTATGCATAAATTGCAATAAGGTCCCATAACAATCAGAATTCATCTTTTACTGCATTATAAACTGAACTCTGGTTGCAAAAACACTTTGCACAATAACCTGATTTGCAATCAATTATTTGCGCCCAGTTATATACAAAAACTCCAATTTTGATATACATTTTTAATAAAAATTGTGCAAGTTGCAGAAAAAAAAAGTCATATCATGTGGGATTTGCATTCTCTGGTATTGTTTATGCATGTGTACAGAGACTTTTGGATCTCGGTTTTCCCTGTTAATTGTCCTCAATAGCAAGAAGATAATCATTAAAAATCAAAGCTGTATTTTTACACTAAGTAGCGATGCCTGGGCCTTTGTTAGACGTGTTACTATTATTACAGAACTATATATAGGCTGTGCTTAATTAGCAGAGTGTAATAGAAGGAGGAAGATGATTATAGAGCGACTAGAGAGTGTTTACCAGGCACATCCAGAGACAGCAGGGGAGGGAGGCAGGCAGGGCCCAGTGCAGACACAATTATCATCTGTTGGGAGCTGACACCAGACTGCAGACTAAGTTTGCCAGTGTCGGGAAAGCGGGAGTCAAGGAGATAAGGAGTTCCCAAGAGAATGAAGGAGGCCTTGTTATGAAGACACAATCACAGATGTGATTTGACTGCACTTTCACAATATCTTGACATCAGTACACAAAAAAAAAATGAGGCATCAGACAGAAGGCTGTTTTACAGCTTGAAGGTCTGAATTGTCTTCGGATGAATCTACTGGCATGATGATTAAACTACATACACTAGCTTCCTTCATGTTTTAAAAATATACATATTTTTCAGTACCACATTTAAAAAATGAATAAAATCAAACTTTGAATCACAAACATCAACATGCGCGAAAAAGAAACTCCTTATCTGGGCTCAAGTGTAATAAAACATGTTGCAGGATCCTGAAGATTATGAGGAGGCTCATTGCTCCATCCAATCAATACAATCCATGCAGTACCCAGAATCCACTCATGGACTTGCTGCTAGGGTTGCCACTTTTTCTTCAAGCCAAACCCGAACACTTTATTTTTGTATACACTATAGCATTGTAACAGACCTGGGACACCTTTGGGCACTCCAAAGAGAATAGCAGGGGCGTAACTACAGGGGTTGCAATTGCAACCGGGCCCCATGCTCCAGGGGGCCTGTGCGGCTCTCATGTACACCTGGATTGGAGGGGCACCGGGGACAGCATGAAGAGAAATCACTGTCCTCCTTTTTCCTCCTGTAGCTGCAGGAGGAAAATGGAGGAGATTGGTCCCTCTGTATGCTGCCCCCGCCACTCCTCTTATCCAGTTCACTTGTGTTCTGCTTTCTCTGGGCCCCTGTGTGCTCCCCTGGTCCCCCCCCCCACTGTGCTCCCTCTGCCCCCACTGTGCTCCCTCCCCTCTTCTGCCGGCTGCTGCAGGGGATGTGTCACAATAGAGAACCAGGAAGGGGTCGGTAAATATGTAATTTACCAGCTCCTTCCTTTTCTGAACGGACAGAGTCATAGTCAGTGACACTGTAAAAAAATTAAATAAAATGATAAAAAATAATACAATTAAAATACCAAAAAATAAAAACTACTGACACCAGTGGATGAACTTCCAGGATCGCAAAGGTCACACTTGCAACCGGGCCCTGGCATTCCACCACCGTGGGGAGGCCCCAAGATGGCAGGAAGCGGGCCCACTGCAGAACTTGTGAAAGGGTCTCACTGCAGGACCGTAATAAAGGGCCCCAGGATAAGAGGGAAGAGCCCCAAGCTTGAAGGTAAGGGCCCCAGCCAGGGATCTGGGGGGCCCTTCATGGTTTCTTGCACCGGGGCCCTGAAGGTTCTAGTTACGCCTCTGGAGAATAGTAATGGGGCACACATAGTCCCCTCTCACCTTCCTGCCAAGCCCTGTTCCAAGCCACATTCCTGTCTGAATAATGTGTCCGAGTTTCAGGTGGACTGAAACCCAGACACATGATTCAAAACCCAGACTGTCCGGGTGAATCCCGGACAGGTGGTAACCCTACTCAGGGTAGCTTAGCCTTTTGCCTGTAGAAGCAACTGATATTATCCTATGTGTCCATGAACATTAGGTCATTTAGAGGCATATTTTAAGCTCAGTGTTTAGAGCCAGTTTTTTTGAGAGCAGTTTTCTGGCACAAAAAAGCTAAATTCTCCTACATGCTTCCAAATCCTTGAACAAAAATACTCAGAATTAGAGTCTTTTTTTGCAAAGAGCGCTGGCATTTTTTAGGCCAGTGTGTGTGGACCCTAAAAGAAGCATTACTTGTCTTGTGATATCTATATATTTACATATTCTAGAAATGGATAATCAGATTGTAAACTACATTGCAAAGAACATGCATATAGCTTCCAATTAGATGTTACTTTCAACACAATGTGACAGTTTTTTAGAATCTATGGGTTGGAAAAGCATGTATTTGGACTGCTTGCACATGGAGAAGAACACAGGGTGGTTACATATACCACATATATGTATTTTAACTGTGTATTTTACTGTTTTCCAGGAGTTCCACTTGCAGGAAGATTTATGTTATCAATTATGTAGACATAAATATACAAATTCAGCAAAATATATTAACATGCTTCACATGAAAAATGGAAAGACCAAGGTATTCCATGTCAGCTAATAAGCATCTAAATCAGGGGCTCCAAACTTTCTAAACAGGGGGCCAGTTTACTGTCCCTCCGAATTTAGGGGGGGGGGGGGCAGATTTTGGCCATTGGGATTAGAAAAGGTCCCGACGTCAGTGGGAATAAACAATGCCACATGTTTAGTCAGTGGAAGGAATTGTGCCCTGTCCTTGTTGTCAGTGGGAGGAATTGAGCCCCATCCTTGGTGTTATTGGGAGGAATTGGGCCCCATCATTGGGAGGAAAAGTTCCCCATCATTGATGTCATTGGGCCCATTTGTTGGTGTCAATGGGAGGAATTGTTACCCATCGTTGGTGTCATTGGGCCCAATTATGCATCGCTGTTGGTGTCATTGGGCCCAATTATGCAGTTTGGAGATCACTGATCTAAATAACAAGTCCTGACTTGTAAAAGCAACCCAGAACATAATGGGGGGGGGGGGGGATTAAATAAAACTAGTGCACACAGAAACTGGTGCAGCTCTACATAGTAACCAACCAGCTTCTAGGTTTTATTGTCAAAGCTTAATTGAACAACCTGATTGGCTGCTAAGGATATCTGCACCAGGATCTGAATGCTCCAGTTTTAGTACATCTCCCAAAATGCCTAAGAAAGCATAGTCCATAATGTGTTTATTGGAGCTGGCCTGGACAAATTTATTATTACAGTCCTGGCTTTCGTGAGTCAAATGGAGCATCTAATGAACTAAGATATTTGGGAACTTATTCTGCAGATGTCCACATCTGCTTGAACAATGATGTCTCAAACCCAATGTTCCATTTTCCTAGCTTAGTTTAGAAAAAGAGTCCACCACACTTAAACATATAGTTAGTAATCACAGTTATTTGTAGTGTTTACCATGGACATATTGGGGTTGATGTTGAGTGGAAAATTTGGTACAGCTGTACATGGTAGCCAATCAGTTTCTAACTTCAGCTTGTTCATTTAAAGAGGTTCTAAAGCCTAAAGATTTTTTACCTTAGCAGGTTCACGTGGGGGCACTGGACAGAGAGGAGGGCAAGGAGCACTGGTGGGGGAGGCGAAGACGAGGTTCAGGGCTGCTCTATGCAATTCCTTTGCACAGAGCAGGTAAGTATAGAGACGTTTATTGTTTTTTTTTCCTTTACAAGTTTTGCTTTACAGTTTTTCACTTTAAGCTTTAACAAAAACAAAAAAACAAAAAAACAACTAGAAATTGATTGGTGGCTATGCAGATCTGCACCAGATTTTGCACTCTCCAGTTAGGCCCCATTCACACTGATAGACAGATCGGGTCCCTCTGTCAGTTTCTCTGTATGGAGCAGCAGATGTCAGTGGATAGGTGTCCGCTGACACCCACTGTCATCCGATCTTGTCCGTTAGAAACAGACGGATGGGGATCTGTTTCCAATTCATCTGGTGGATCGGATCAGATAACAGTCAGGTGGAAACAGAACAGAACAGAACAGCGGGCTGTGTCCGTGTCTGCTCTGCATCAGGGAAACGAACACAGACTTGTCATCCGCCTGCTCAGCGGGGATCAGCAGAGAGATCCCCCATTGAGCAGGCGGATCTTCTGGCAGACTCTGCCAGTGTGAAAGGGCCTTTATAGTTAATCAACCCAATTGGGTTGATTTAATAAAGGCAAATATGCTGATCACTTTGCAAGAAACGTTTCCTTTAACTTTGCAAATGAGGTGCAGAAGTACCATTAGTTCAGTCTGTGCATTTTTGCATCATTTGCAGCAATTATTTAACACACTTCCAAGTCTTCAATAAATAATTGAAGCAATAATGGAACCATAAGACCAACTGCAGCTGCTGGCACCTTTTAGCGTTTTTTTTTTTCTTCTTTTACAATCTGCCTCAGTGACACACAACAATCACAAAGCAATGTGCCAAGGAGCATACACATATATAGTCTACTCTAGCTCAAAAGTTAGGTCAGGAGACATTTACTGATAAAATTTGTGAAAATACAAAATGATCACTTGAATCGCTCAGGGAATTACACCTGCAGTCCCCTTATTTATACAGTGAACATGTTTCAAATGTATCCACTTAATATTCTGGCTGTGGTCATACTTGGCTGCATGATAAAATGAGGCTTCATTTAAGTACTTCACTTCTGTACTATCATTTTTTTAAGAAATTAGTTTTCCGAGAACTAATTAAATGAATCAGTGAATGTGCTGCTGTGAAATGAGTGAAGACTACTATGGCTGGCAGACAGGATACATATATTCTACAGAATCAGTGGTGCCTTCAAGAAGAAGGGGCATTTTTTTTCTTTAAAAATGCATGTTCTAATTCAGAATACGTAATCTTTTTCTGATGATATTCTGTTTGTGTGAAAGCCAAAAACCTGCTGTTTTCACATAGCAGCAAACATCTGCTGCAAGCCAGGACTACACTGCTTTGCTATTCAGGCCTTTTTTTCCATGGAGCAAATAAAAACAGCACACATTTTAAAATAGCCAAACTCCATGCACCATTTAATATGATTGGTAAAGGTAAATTAGAACCTTAATAATTTTAATTAGAACATATTATATCATTTAGGTAAAAACATTTTGGCACAGACCAGATTAAAGAATAGGCTACCCCAACATTTCATATTCCTGATATGTGTCTATTGTACCATGCACATGTATAAAAACATAAGCTGTTTTCTTTTTATTGCTTAATTTGTGTGAAATCCCTGGTGTTCCTGCCAGCCCCTCTGCTTGCCCAAACTAGGCACTAGAGCACACAGTGGTCAGTTTTCTGGCTGTGTTGGGAACTTAACCTGCTCAGCCAGTGGTTATCTTCCCTGCACTATAAATAAATATGTCTCTGAAACCTACAGTGGCCTTAATTTCTACTTGTAAGGGTGTTAAATGACATAACACACCTTTATTATTTATTTTTTCAAGCATATCCAGTTTTCCCCATTAAAAAAAAAAAATCGTTAGCACCATCTTCAGAAGTTTGAATTAAGGGTGATACCATTTATTAGTATAGATTGTAGAGCCAGTTTTTGAAGCATGCTGGCCTTCTCTTCAGGCTATTGCATTAAAAAACCCTTGCCTTACAATCTATTTAGTTAGGCATTAAATGGCATTAGCCTAAATCTAAACTTCTACTTTCCTCTAACATGGTACAACATTCCGATGTGAGTACTATTTTTACATATTTCCATTTCCCAACTGCTTAGAGTCTCAGTGCTCATCATAGACACAGCACTATGATATGAACAGTCACTTCCATATCTGCAGAAAAGGAAATTTCACAAAGTGGATTATTTCTTAAGATGGATGACATTTAACGGTGGTCAGTTTATGGTTTCAGAATCAAAAAGAAATCAATAGATGAAATGGACTGGGCCTAAAATATTGAGCATTTCAGTTACTAGCAATGTACGAGGGTGAGTCATTTTTTATCTGCACTTTTGCTATAATAATCCTTAGGTTGGCTGTACTGATTTCTTAGAGCGTATGTTGAGAGATGGCACCTTGCTGTTGCTTTATTGAATCTTTGACCTTCATTGCTCAATATGGCCGTGACACTCTCTGTTTGAACCAAGTAACAACAGCAAACAGTGATTCACTTTTTTGTGGTCTGAAGGTGTACCAGGAGCCGAAATTAATTTAAGGCACAAGAAGGTGACAGTGTTTTACCACAGCAAAGTGTATATGAATGGACTTTAAAGAAGATACTTTAAGAGGTCGTTGATTTGCCATAGACCAACATGTGCGAGAAGCAGTGCATACATGGCCGAGGAACAAATCAAACATATTTTAATATATATATATATATATATGTATATATATATATATATATATATATATATATATATATATATATATATAAATAAATATATCTAAAATATATATATATATATATTTACACAAGCTTGTGGAGTGCTGGAGCAAGTGCATGAGAAAGCAAGGAGACCATGTTGGAAAATGATGTTACTATATTTTTTACTGATGTTCTAATAAATGATAGAAATAGAATGTGGATAATTATTGACTCTTTTTACGTTTATTATAAAATCAAATAATCATTTGACTCCATTCATCTATTGCTTTAATTGCACTTTATTTTGTTATTTTGTTTGTACTTTCAAGTTGTATTTGAAAATGTATATCTTCATTATATCGGTATTACTATTTTCCTTACACTAATCATCCATTCAATATATCTTTTCCAATAATTTCCATCTAATAAAAATTTTCTCTGTTTTACACCACAAGCACCAAAGGAATTATTATTCCAGTACAAAAATAAAAGAAACAGGAACAGTCTTAATGGCAGTTATTGCAGGCATCATTTGCTCCAGAATATTATCTGGATTACTCAAGGCACAAACAAATACTGGTTTCTATGCTTGCCGAAACACAGCCATTCAACGAGAGATGATTCATGGCTTTGACCCATATTCCCACAGGACTTGTAATTAAAATGTTGTGGCTAATTAAAGCATAGCCAAGAGGATAATGAAATAAATGAAACAAACAGGTCATTGCTAGCCAGTGAGTAACAGTTCTATATAGAAGAATTAATAAAACTAGACACTTTAATAGTGCAATAATCAGAACACATGGCTCTTGTTATATAAGAACCTAAGTTCAGTTGAACCGAGAGGTTTACAAGTTTGCATGTATCAGCATTTGAGTATTAACTAAATTGTTTGGATCTTACAAGAAGGGGACTGTACAGTGATTGCATACATAGGAAACGGTATTCATTTAATGATTTAATTGCCTCTATCATCCTGGCATTTGATAACTGAGATTTATTGATTAGATATTGATTGTCACTCCATTCTTTCTCAAACATTTAGCAAGCTAAATCTAACTTGGGCTGATAGGCCATTGTAAATGCATATGCACCTACGCTGCTCTGACTCCTTTGTCTTGATCTATATCCACCAATTATGTCAACTGCCTAGCGCACATGTTCCCAACCAGTGTCGATTCTTGAAACACAATCAAATATGAGTAATGAAATTACTTGTTAAAAAAAATAATGGAAAGCTGCAGTAAACTTTACAAAAACCATACAACAAAACCGTAATAAAGATAATAGTAAATAATTTAATGAAATCATATAAGTTAGACCCACTGTGTTTGGCTTCAGGTACTGTATATTTTTAGTCATACAAATAATATAGCCCTGCAGAGAACTTCCTGAAAGCAACCCCTATGTAACTAATTTTGCTTTCCAAGCCACCAGTTTTAGAAATCAGTGTAAAGTATGGCTGGAGTTACTGGATCTTTTACCATTTTGGACTAATTATGCATTTTTTTTTGTATTCCCAAAAGTATTAAACCTGCGCTTGGCTTTAGGATATATGCATATATATAGTATCAGTATTTATTTTATTAAATACCAATAAAAAAGATTGCTACTTACATTCTACGAAGATTAACCCTAAAACTTTCCAAACAGAAAGCACTAATCACACGACACACATCTTTTTATATTCATACCTGATAATCGCTCTGTTAACGATATTTATGTGACAATAGAAGAATAGAGCAGAAATGAGATGCAAGTGAATGTGGACATATGAAAGCAGGAATTATCTGTGTCTGCAATCACTGGATATTGTTTTCTTTAGCTTTCCTTCTTTGAATATATTGGTGATTACAGATAACAGATCTTTTGCATAATGGCAGAGTTTACGGTAAATATGGTGAAAATATTAGTAGAAATATTAACAATATTAGTAGAAAATATTACTACAAAATGATTTAAGGTACAATAGTTATCTCACGGATAACCATTTTATAAAAAAGTAATGAATAGCTGTGTATCTAGACAATTTTTTCTATAGCAAAGCTTAATTTTAAACTTGACTTTATTGATGTTAAGGTATATACATGGGGAAAGAACTGTTTAAAAAATAGAAGTTAAATGGTAGTAGTTAACATTATATAAAATACGTGCTAAGCGTTAGCAGTGGTAAATATGAGAATTTGCTAATAGGCTAAGTTCAGGCTTTTGTGATTAATATGGAGGATTGGATAAAAAGTCATGGGGCTATTTTTGCTAACAAGGTGAAATGTTGTAAACAAAACAGCAGATGCAATTTAATAGGCCATTGTAGTCACAGGGGTCTCTATGAATTAAAAAGAATACAGTCAGAGAATACAGAACCAGAACAGATTTAGGAAAACTGGCTTACAGGAAGCTAGTAACATAACATACAAGATAAAATATCTTGCAGAAAAAACAATGTTTCTTATGTCTGAAGTACTATTAAAGCCTTATAGGCCACTATAAGGTGAACATAGAGGGTGTGCAGAGGGTTCAAAATAGGCAACTAAATTATTAAAAGTGACATAAGGTCTTATTTACTATAAAAAGATAAAAAGGGGATTGTTAATATGCTAAACAGATGCCTTAGCGGTGAACTAATATGCATAACTATATTAAGGTCAATGTAAATATCTGGCAAATTTGCTTTTTATAACAAGCACTGTACAGGGAATAAGAAGACATATGTTATGTAGGGATGAAACACAATTTTGCCATCAGTTTGCGAAAGGGAATCTTTATGGTAAAAATAGTTAAGCTGTGGGAACTGATCTGTGTGCCCTTGTGGGGTCAAAAAGAGATATTCTTCCTGATTAGAGGCTGATTTTTACAGTTGCCTAGAGTTTGTTGCCTTCCCCTGGATCTAAGCGGTGTGATTTTGTTACAGGAATAAATTGATGTTTATTCCTCAACACAGTGACATACAACCAAAGTAAAGCAGACACTATGGAGTTGATTTACAAGGCAAATAGGCTGTTCATTTTGGGAATTTTCCTTTAGTTTAGTGAATGAGGTGACGTTCTGCTGACTCCCATCATCCAACCACGTGAAAGCAAAAATACTATTTTTTTTAATTTTCCATGCATGTCATTGGGCTTTATTTGCCATTTCTTAATTTGCAATATTCACCACATTCACTAAGTTAAGTGAAACATCAGCTAGAAAGTGAACAGCCTATTTGCCTTTAGTAAATCAACCCCAGTCATCAAACTGACACTTCACGCATCACGTTAAGGTGCTCCTGGTCTAATTTTATTTAACGTGACCCAGTAGAAAGTTAGCATTTTGCTAAATTACTATATTACATGTTAGTGGCTACAAAGATGTTTTTTTCTGAACAAAGAACTATACCCATTGTTAAAGAAACTCCTAGGTTTCTTCTGTTATTCCAGAATTTGAAGCCAATAAAACTGTTCATGTACATATCAGTGTACTGATAGCTTAGTGCTTTGATGAAATGATTGTTTCACAGCATAGGCATTTAAAAAAGTAAAAAAAGTATGCAAAAAGTGAAATGAGCTGTGTCTGAGTTCCTATAGACCTATACAACTGCTAATGCACCCCCCTTATCATGAGATAAACACTGGAAGTATCTGATTGTCATAGATATGAACTGGGATCATCTGATCATAAATTACATAAACCACAGTTCAGCCTGAATGAAGACAGATTGCGTCTGCTTCTTTAACTGCTCAGTAACATTATGAGCCTTAGGTAAACCGCTAAATATGCTGATAAAATACATATATTGGAGGCAGTTTATCTACCAAATAATTTGCACTTCTGTCCATCTATGAGACTTAAACAACTCTACCGCACAGTAGAACCTTGTCTGGCAGGGAGGGAGACTCAGTTTTCTCTCTTTTGCAGGCAAGTAACACAATACAGGTTTTGTTTCCCCTACAGCCATTGAATGGACAGTGAAAGAAGAAGCAGGAGACAGATTGTCACTCTCCACCTATCAGCTGATTCTTTGTCAGCACATGACTGCTGCAGCTCAACTCATTGGCTCATTCCCCCTACTGCTTCTCCCTCTCTCGGTCTAATATCTGCCATACAAATTGCAAGAGACAAGAGTGCCAGGTCAATTTCAGGTACCCTGCTTGCAGTTAAAAATGCATGCAATTAAATATTTTTGACTACAATGTAGCATTGTCTCTGGAGTTCAGCTTTAATCATGTGTGGTTTGAGTAGGTGCAGTATGAGCAGGAAGAGAGCTCATGAGACATCATTGTGTCTACTGCATGGGTTCCTTAACAAATGCTTAGATCAACATATCATATCTTTATTGCATTGAACATATACTGTGTATGCCCACCTGAAGAAGTCTCTTTACCAGTGTGAAGTAGATTAGATAATGATGTTTACAATTCAAAGCCAGTTTTTCTACATTAACCACTTTAAGACCGAAAGGATTTGCCCCCTTAATGACCAGGCCACTTTTTTCAACTTGGCACTGCATGACTTTAACTGACAATTGCGCGGCCATGTGTTGCTGTACCCAAATATAGAGCTTTCTTTTGGTGGTATTTGATCACCTGTGCAATTTTTATTTTTTGAGCTATACACAAAAAAAGAGTGAACATTCTAAAAAAAAAAACAATATTTTTCACATTCTGCTATATAACATTCCCCCCAAAAAATGTAAAAATCAACATTTTTTTTTATATTTTAGGCCAATTTGTTTTCTGCTACATATTTTTGGTAAAAAAATCGCAATAAGGGTATTTTGATTGGTTTGCGCAAAAGTTATTACGTCTACTAACTACGGGAAAGATTTATGTAATTTTTATTGTTTTTTTTTTTTTTTACTAGTGATGGCAGCAATCTGCAATTTTTTGTGGGACCGCGACATTACGGCAGACAGATCGGATCCCTGACTGACATTTTTGACACTTTTGGGGGGACCAGTGACATTGCTACAGTAATCAGTGCTAAAAATATGCACTGTTACTGTAATAATGACACTGGCAGGGAAGGGGTTAACATTGTGGGTGATCAAGGGGTTAAATGTGAGCCTAGGGGAGTGGGGGGCGTGGCTTGTGGAATGACCATAGAGCCCTGTAATACTATATAGAAGGATCACAGGGGCTCTATGATCATTCCAGGGAGAAGAACAGTCAGCTGTGTTTACAACAGCTGACCGGTCTCTCTCAGCGGGGAACGATTGAGGGTGTCAGGCAGCAATCAGAGCCGCCTGCCCCCCCCCATAGGCTTCCATGCTGACGAGTGGGGGCGCTCGCCCCCTAGCCTCCTCCTAGTTCATCTGTGGCGGGCGGCCGTAAAGAGGTTAATGAATAACGCTATAATGCACACCCCTGGTAAAGTATAATTAAAGGCAAAACTTTTTTTAGATTTGGATACTATGGTAAAGGGTTTTTAACCACTTTTAGGTTGTTGCCTGTCTCCCCCATTAGGGAGATTCACTTTCTCTAGTTAAACTAAACTCAATGTCAGGGGGGATTAAATCCAAAACTTTGAGTTGTCACCAAAACAGGAAATACTTCAATCCAGGCACTTGTCCCTGTGACAATTGTCTAAACAGGTGACGTGAACACAGATGGCAAAAAAACAACAACAAAAGAAACCCTCCTCTACCCTATCCAATATGAAAAAAGTTTTAGCTCTAGATAGACTTTAAATTTCATAAACAACATTTGTGTTTTTCTTAGAAGAATTTTATACAGTAAGAGAGATAGCAATATGTCAAATAAATAATTATAAAACAGAAATTAGTTCTTTTTGACCTCCACTGAACCGGTTTCCAAGCAGCTTATTATTGGAAAGAAGGGAAATTATAATAGTGAAAAGGATAACATCAGAAAGGTATTTAAAGTAATGTCAGGTGTTATTATGGGATATTCAAAGCAGATTTATAAAGACAAGGACATCTAGCAGAAAAGAAGGAGTGAATAATCAGATATGTCAAGTGGTGGAAAAATTGTCAAGTCATGGAAGAAAGGGGAAGAAAGTGGAATGAATAAATGAATGAAACAAGTGTGAAACATGAAAGCAGAGTTGCACCGGAGTGTTAGGCAAACAGCCTACTAAGTTCATATGTTATTGTATTTGAACACCAAATCTGAAAAAGCTATTACGAAATTCACTTGGTAATGCAATCGGTGTAATAATTTAAATTATGTAACGCAGGATACATTATGTATCATTATGTACTGCTGATAGTCAAAGTGCTTGGCTTTATCTGTCTCCCAGGCCTAGCTCCAAGAGCATATATATAGTGATTTGTTGACTTAAAGGCTGCTTAGCCTTAGCTAGTCCTGTTTAAATAAAACTCAAAACTCACTAGAGCCATACGTATGGCATGTTTACCTTAGTAATGTACCACCACAGTGTTGTCAAGGCATAAACATTATTTCTCCACTGAGACTGGCAAGGTTTGCTCAGGTACAGTACATGTAATAGATTGCATATTTTCATGACTTATTCAGCCCATCTGACTAAGGCTGAGACTTACCATTGAACACAGTAGTCTCGAGCTTGGAAGAACACAGACTTTTTCCTGTATTGCTGTTATGTTATACATTTTTTTTTCTTCCACACTGCACCAATTCAATATGTTTGTCTATAGGTGAGTTTAATAGTACATATCTTTATGAATGTTTCTGAATCCTTGCATATACTAGTGTTAATTAATAAAATATGTTTTCATTTGGATATACTGTATATTGTAGTTTTTATAATTGGACTGGGTTGGTGTGGTTTTACAAATTATAAGCTCCAGTCTGCACTCTTAGTGGTGCTGATCATTTGTTGTAGTTAATAGTATTATACATTTTTATTCTATCAGTAACATACAATACATTTAAAAAATAGTCTTGTATAAACTTATTTTAAAATGGTTACAAAATGCAAGCATACATAGTGGAAACCCTTGCTTGGACCCTTAGAAGTCAACAAGAGCAATCCTAAATTGAAATCTGCGGTAATAGCTGAAACATTTAAGGAATACTTTTTCTCCTTTTTCTCCTTATACAATCTCCAAACACCCACCTAGACTTGCAACAGCTTCCCTAACACAAAGGGTCAGCTGGTATCTTACGCAGGCTAATTTACATTGCATCCCAAATGAGACAGTTACCGCCATGGAGACCTCAATTATCCCAGAAGAACTTGTTATGGCCATAACCTAAGCCCAAACTTGGAAAGCCCTGAGTCCAGATGGGTTCACATTTTCATACTACAAAATACTAAAACATTTACTCACCACACACTTTGTGAGGCCATTTAAAGTGGAAATAAACCCTCCTATTGTTTTCAGCCAAAGAAGCCACCATCTTTGCCTCTGTTTAATCTGAAACTGCCATGATGCTGCACATGTGATCTGTTATGATATCAGCCATTGGATGGTTTGACAGTTTGGTTGAGAGCACCACCAATGTGACAGCTAGCATTTCTAGCATGCTGGGAATGTTACCTGTATTTTGAAACTATTAAATTGATGGGTTTACTTGTATTCAGCCCTCTGTAGATTTCATTCCTAACACATTACCCAGTCCATATCAGTATAGATTTCCAGTATGATATTTTTCCCCATTGAGATCTGATGTGTTTTCAAAGTGTTCCTTTAATTTTTTTGAGCAGTGTATATTACAGTATCTCACAAAAGTGAGTACACCCCTCACATTTTTTTTAAATATTTTATTATATCTTTTCATGTGACAACATTGAAGAAATTACACTTTGCTACAATGTAAAGTAGTGAGTGTACAGCTTGTATAACAGTGTAAATTTGCTGTCCCCTCAAAATAACTCAACACTGCTGGCAAAAAAAGTGAGTACACCCCTAAGTCAAAATGTCCAAATTGGGCCCAATTAGCCATTTTCCCTCCCCGGGGTCATGTGACTCGTTAGTGTTACAAGATATTAGGTGTGAATGGGGAGCAGGTGTGTTCAATTTGGTGTTATCGCTCTCACTCTCTTATACTAGTCACTAGAAGTTCAACATGGCACCTCATGGCAAAGAACTCTCTGAGAATCCGAAAAAAAGAATTGTTACTCTACATAAAGATGGCCTAGGTTATAAGAAGATTGCCAAGACCCTGAAACTGAGCTGCAGCACAGTGGCCAAGACAATACAGAAGTTTAACAGGACAGGTTCTGCTCAGAACAGACCTCACCATGGTTGACCAAAGAAGTTGAGTGCACGTGCTCAGCGTCATATCCAGAGGTTGTCTTTGGGAAACAGATGTATGAGTGCTGCCAGCATTGCTGCAGAGGTTGAAGGGGTGGGGAGTCGGCCTGTCAGTGCTCAGACCATATGCCACACACTGCATCAAATTGGTCTACATGGCTGTCGTCCCAGAAGGAAGCCTCTTCTAAAGATGATGCACAAGAAAGCTCGCAAACAGTTTGCTGAAGACAAGCAGACTAAGGACATGGATTACTAGAACCATGTCCTGTGGTCTGATGAGACCAAGATAAACTGATTTGGTTCAGATGGTGTCAAGTGTGTGTGGCGGCAACCAGGTGAGGAGTACAAAGACAAGTGTGTCTTGCCTACGGTCAAGGATGATGATGGGAGTGTCATGGTCTGGGGCTGCATGAGTGCTGCCGGTGCTGGGGAGCTACAGTTCATTGAGGGAACCATGAATGCCAACATGTACTGTGGCATACTGAAGCAGAGCATGATCCCCTCCCTTTGGAGACTGGGCCGCAGGGCAATATTTTAACATGATAATGATACCAAACACACCTCCAAGACAAGCACTGCCTTGCTTAGAAGCTGAGGGTAAAAGAGGATGGACTGGCCAAGCATGTCTACAGATCTAAACCCTTTTGAGCATCTGTGGGGCATCCTCAAATAGAAGGTAGCGCAGCTTAAGGTCTCTAACATCCAGCAGCTCAGTGATGTCGTCATGCAGGAGTGGAACAGGGCTCCAGTGGCAATCTGTGAAGCTCTGGTGATCTCCATGCTCAAGTGCTGGAAAATAAGGGTGGCCACACAATATATTGACACTTTGGGCCCAATTTGGACATTTTAATTTATGGCGTGTACTCACTTTTGTTGCCAGTTGTTTAGACATTAATGGCTGTATGTTGAGTTATTTTGAGGAGACAGCAAATATACACCGTTATACAAGCTGTACACTCACTACTTTACATTGTAGCAAAGTGTCATTTCTTCAGTGTCGTCACATGAAAAGATTTAATACAATTTCTACAAAAATGTGAGGGGTGTACTCACTTTTGTGAGATACTGTGTGTGTGTGTGTGTATATATATATATATATATATATATATATATATAGAGAGAGAGAGAGAGAGAGAGAGAGAGAGAGAGAGAGAGAGTACACACACAGTATAATATTATAACGGAACCGCGACCCAAACTGTGCTTGTGGACTTCCGTCAGTATACCCCTTCTTCCCAGTCTTGAACATAGATATCAAATATTCCAGCCGCCCCCATATAAAGGTAGCCAACAACTTAGCTTGTACAAGTTAAGAAATCTTCTTCTATTTGAACAGTCACACAGAATGTATATACAGGTCCCTCTCAAAAAATTAGCATATTGTGATAAAGTTCATTATTTTCTGTAATGTACTGATAAACATTAGACTTTCATATATTTTAGATTTATTACACACAACTGAAGTAGTGCAAGTCTTTTATTGTTTTAATATTGATGATTTTGGCATACAGCTCATGAAAAAAACAAAATTCCTATCTAAAAAAATTAGCATATCATGAAAAGGTTCTCCCAAAACGAGCTATTAACCTAATCATCTGAATCAACTAATTAACTCTAAACACCTGCAAAAGATTCCTGAGGCTTTTAAAAACTCCCAGCCTGGTTCATTACTCAAAACCGCAATCATGGGTAAGACTGCCGACCTGACTGCTGTCCAGAAGGCCATCATTGACACCCTCAAGCAAGAGGGTAAGACACAGAAAGAAATTTCTGAACGAATAGGCTGTTCCCAGAGTGCTGTATCAAGGCACCTCAGTGGGAAGTCTGTGGGAAGGAAAAAGTGTGGCAGAAAACGCTGCACAACGAGAAGAGGTGACCGGACCCTGAGGAAGATTGTGGAGAAGAACCGATTCCAGACCTTGGGGGACCTGCTGAAGCAGTGGACTGAGTCTGGAGTAGAAACATCTAGAGCCACTGTGTACAGGCGTGTGCAGGAAATGGGCTACAGGTGCCGCATTCCTCAGGTCAAGCCACTTTTGAACCAGAAACACTGGCAGAAGCGCCTGACCTGGGCTACAGAGAAGCAGCACTGGACTTTTGCTCAGTGGTCCAAAGTACTTTTTTGGATGAAAGCAAATTTTGCATGTCATTCGGAAATCAAGGTGCCAGAGTCTGGAGGAAGACTGGGGAGAGGGAAATGCCAAAATGCCTGAAGTCCAGTGTCAAGTACCCACAGTCAGTGATGGTCTGGGGTGCCATGTCAGCTGCTGGTGTTGGACCACTGTGTCTTATCAAGGGCAGGGTCAATGCAGCTAGCTATCAGGAGATTTTGGAGCACTATATGCTTCCATCTGCTGAAAAGCTTTATGGAGATGAAGATTTCATTTTTCAGCACGACCTGGCACCTGCTCACAGTGCCAAAACCACTGGTAAATGGTTTACTGACCATGGTATCACTGTGCTCAATTGGCCTGCCAACTCTCCTGACCTGAACCCCATAGAGAATCTGTGGAATGTTGCGAAGAGAAAGTTGAGAGACGCAAGACCCAACACTCTGGATGAGCTCAAAGCATCCTGGGCCTCCATAACACCTCAGCAGTGCCACAGGCTGATTGCCTCCATGCCACGCCGCATTGAAGCAGTCATTTCTGCAAAAGGATTCCCGACCAAGTATTGAGTGCATAACTGAAAATAATTATTTGAAGGTTGACTTTTTTTTGTATTAAAAACACTTTTTTTTTTATTGGTCGGATGAAATATGCTAATTTTTTGAGATAGGAATTTTGGTTTTTCATGAGCTGTATGCCAAAATCATTAATATTAAAACAATAAAAGGCTTGCACTACTGCAGTTGTGTGTAATGAATCTAAAATATATGAAAGTCTAATGTTTATCAGTACATTACAGAAAATAATGAACTTTATCACAATATGCTAATTTTTTGAGAGGGACCTGTACAGCATGGATATCCCCCTCCTGATTACCCCATCAGGTCACGTGCCTGATTAAATTACCCAATGCACGTGAAATTGTATACAGAAATATAATTAACATATCTACAGAACAACCAACACAAGCAGTATACTATTTCCACTCAGTAACTAACAGATGACAGTGATTCAATCAACTTGAACCAATTAACTAGCAGACGGCCATCCTCGAGCTCCTGAAATACAACATTATCATAAGTGTAAACACAGAACACATTGTAGATAAGAGGTGAGTAAATCAGCATATTCAACGATGTCTGGAAGACAGGTGGTTGAGCTGATGATATTAGCATCTGCTATGACTCTGACTGTGTAAAGCAGTCTTGACATGTTTCTTGAGATACATGGTTGACAAATATCACTGTCCCATTTGAAAAAACCCAAACCATATTCTCAGTGTCCATTAAGTATCTGTCTTTCACTCCCAGTGACGGTGAGTACCGTCACAACTATTACCAAAGATTTTAACAGAAGTCAACTAAAAATGTTCTGTGTAAAAGAGGGGTATGTGTAGAGGATGTATATTGCTTAGGGTATTGAAGGTTGTAGGTCTACAATGAAGAAAATCCTGCCTGCTTAGAAATTGCATACATCACACAACAGAATGTGTTCAAGTTTTTCTGTTAAACTACTTATTATTTATTTTATTTATTCCTGACAAACACTGAAAAATCACAGACTGTTTTGGTCCCAGACAATCACATGTTTCATATTATAAGACTCATCACATAATAAAAGAAATCCATAGCAATAGTCACAAGTCAGATTTTAGCCGTTCACTGCATGAACACCAATGTAGGATGATTTCTGTTGCAGGAATGAGCTTTTTTTGTGGCAAACCCAAATGTTTGAAGTCCCAGTTTGCAGGTTTACCACAAGAAATAAGGATCAACCTATGCTACAATACATAGCCTTTGTCTATGGTCATCTGGGTCACAAGAGCTAATAGTTTTAGGGAACGGGTAACCCAGTTTTCACTCTATGAAAGTATGGGCTCACAGCCATATTGTCAATGTTTTGCAGCTGTTAGGGAGAGCTGACAGCTCTCTGTAAAGAGAGATACTGTTATTCATGCATTTATTTTTAATTTTGTCACTGGTATACAGTATGTCTCCCATTGGTAGTGCCCAGCTTCCTATTCCTTTTGTCTGACAGTAGCTTGCTCATTAGCCCTACAAATTTAGAGGATTAAGTAAAAAGATTTGGACCCCCCAGTAGACTTCAATGGGGTTCTCCAAAAAATTCACAAACTTCAATCAGGTTTGCAAAACAATTTACAAACCTAAACCAGGCAAAACTGAACCCAGGCATCATCCCTAGTGGAAGTCTCTTCAGAGGAAACGCGTCAGAGAGGAGGCGTGTCGCGCCGTCACTCGCGTCACCCATTCGTCCGTGCTGCAGCCGGACGGGGATTCCTTGCATGCTCTTTTGCTATACGCTTTTAACAAGACATAATCCACGTAAGTGTATTTACCTATTTTAAAATAATAAATCAGGGGTAATGCACTATTGTCTGCCTATCTTGTATTCCTTACATGCGATGCTGTGGAGGTAATAAGAAGATACAGATATTTATGTCCGTGGAAGTTTGTCATCCTTATTCAGCCAGCTGATTGTGCCTTGATCTACAGAGGGGATATTCCCAGTGCATACCTTATTCCTTCTGGTAAGAGGCCCATAGGTGTATTTTACACAGGGTGACACTGCATGGGAGTTGTTCCTTATTTCAGCTGGCCCCATCTGGATAATTATCGCACCTTACTATATCTGTCTGGTAAGGAGATTAGCCTGTCGGTGGTGGGAATCACTTCACTTAGATGTTGCTACAGCACCTCATTTGATTCTTCAGCACTTATTTCACACAATTTATGAAGTCGCACGGTGGACATCATTGATTTTGATTGGACTATTGTTGATGGTCATTACCATTGGACTTTTCACATGAACATTATATGCAGGATTACTTTTTCAGAATAAAGGGCAGAAAGCTTGAAAAAAAATCCTAATGTAGTCACTTCATATAAGGCCTGGAAAGCTTCCTTATATATTTTTGGGAGTTTAGATATACTTTAACTAATTAGTATCTACCAAAAGCTGAATGACCCATAGGTCCAGCAGCATTTTTTATCTGAGCACACTGCAACATGGTTACATCAAAAATAAGCTTTGTGATAAATACCAGGCCCACAGACTGATTTTTACACATAGCTTGGAATTGGTCTCTAACTCTACTGAAAGAGTGAATTGTAGACATGTCTTCGAGTGGCCTAGATAGCTAACATAAATTTAAACAACATACTGGAATTGATTTACTAAAACTGGAGAGTGCAAAATCTGGTGCAGCTGTGCATGGTAGCCAATCAACTTCTAATTTAAACTTGTTCAATTCAGCTTTGACAAACAAAACCTGGAAGCTGACTGGTTTCTATGCAGAGCTGCACCAGATTTTGCACTCTCCAGTTTTAGTAAACCAACCCCACTGAGTATAGCAATTGGACTCATTACCTGGTTTTCCCTATATCCTTTTAGAATTCCCCACAGCTGGTTTTATGTGAACAAATGTCCTGAAAATAATTAAATATATTAGAGTATTTCTATTTTAATAACAAGTGGAGATAATAGATCTTCAGTTAAAATGTCAAACAATACAGTTTCTCCTAATTTTTATCATCCTCGTTATGTTTAAACATGTGTATTATCCTACAGTTAAAATATAAACCAAGATTATGGTTAAAAAATTCTTGAAGATAGAAAAAATTTGATGACAGCTCTCTGTCTGTCTAGCTCTATTATACTCACAACTGCGGTGTTAATGTGCGTTGACACCAGATACACAGTGACATTTACTGCTAATGACGCTCTCTGGCTCTCAGATTCAAAACTGCCTAAAATAGAATATTCTGCAGTAACTGTAATCAATGGCAAAGCACCAGCCTTACAATTTCTCCATCCTATTGATCGCAGCTTACACTGTATAAACCAGACTCGGCAAAATTTCTCTATGGCAGCCTTCAAACAGCGTGCAATTAGACATGTGTAAAAGGAAACAGATGTTGCGGAAAAATAATTGCTTGTCTGCATTTTTGATGATCTTTTTCTTTCAATTCCAAACATGCAAATCAGTTGTCTGTTAACTGTTAGGAAGAAGTCTGCGGAGAGATCGATAACACCCTACAAAGTTGTTTAATCAGTTTTAGTTTTTATTTTGTGGGTAAGCAAAAGCTTGGTTTGGATTGGCTGGGTTAACAAGCACCGCAGTCCTCAGGATGGTAATCATTTCTGTGCAGACAGATGATGATCACATGGGTTGAGTGCATCATAAATGCAAATATTAGAGGATGGCAGTATCATAGGGTCACCCCATCAAATCTAAAAGTGCACTAGAGGTAGGTATTACCCAGGAGTACTTCTATTTATTATAAACATGATACAACAGAGGTTTAGCGCCGGTTCACACTACCGCGACGCTACTTCCCGGGGCGACCTCCGAGATCGCGGTGCGAGCAGCGCGCCGCGACCTCGGAGCGGCCGCCACGGACTTCATAACATTGAAGTCTATGGCGGTCGCCTCCTGGTCGCCCCATAGAAGCTCCGGACCCTTTTTCTAAGTCGGAGCGACTTGTGTCGCTCCTATTAGAACGGGTCTGCAGCTTCCCTATGGGAGGCGACCTGTGAGGCGACCAGGTCGCCTCACAGGTCGCCTTAGAGTGAACGGGGGCTTAGAATAATAAATCTAACAAAAAACATAAATGCAAGAAAATGTAAATATTTAAAAATATAGATTGTTGCACACCAGCAGACTATGCCTGATAATTGTACACAGCTCAAGAGATCATTTCAGTGACCTAAATTGGGGGTATTCAGTAAATACTATATTTGATAAAATTGAGAAAGATTACAGTGGAATGACTGGATAAAGCTAACTAATCTTAAAAATGCTCCATCCCACCTCTTAACACTTATTCTGATTACCTGTGTAAAAAAGATGTCTATACTTAACTATTTTCAGACCACTCCACTCTGGGTCAGCTCCTTTGTGTCAGCCAACGGCGACTGCAGGGGAGATGAGGAAGTTCCAACAATGGATGGGCCATACTCACAGACATCACTGCTCCCAAGCATTGCCAGCTATTATTGAGCACTCTCTCCTCTCCCCTGCAGCAAGTGCCAACTGACACATGGCAGATCATGTAACTAGACCGGAGTACTGAAAATAGGTAGGTATACAAATCTTTCTTACACAGATTAGTCATAATAAGCATTAAGAGTGGGGAGGAACATTTTACAAACTAGTTACCCTGATCCTGCAATTCTACTTTAACCACTTCCCGCCCGTCATATAGCAAAATGACGGCCGCAAAGTGGTTGCACTATCCTGACTGGGCATCATATGACGTCCAACAGGATAGACCGTGCACAGAACGGCGATCGGTGGTGCAGTGTGTCACTCTGACACACCGCATCTCCGATCTCGGTAAAGAACCTATGACGTAGGCTCTTTACCATGTGACCAGCTGTGTCCAATCATAGCTGGTCACATAGTAAATAGGAAGTGCCATTGATCGGCTTTCCTCAGTTCGCGTCTGACAGGCGCGAGTAGAGGAGAGCCGATCGGCGGCTCTCCTGACAGGGGGGGGGGGTATGTGCTGGTAATCAGAGCATTGATTACCAGTTCAGACCTTTGGGGGATGCCACTAGAGCCACCAGGGATTGCCCACCCATGGCCACCAAGGATGCCCACCCATGCCACCAGGGATGCCAATCAGTGCCCTCCTCATCAGTGCTGTGTTTCATTGCCATCTATCAGTGCCACCCACCAGTGCCCATCATTTCCCATCAGTGCCACCTATCAGTGCCGCCTACCAGTGCCCATCAGTGCCCACCAATGCGGCATATCCGTGCTACCT
The DNA here is from genome assembly GCF_965119305.1 of Pelophylax lessonae. Classification (NCBI taxonomy): domain Eukaryota; kingdom Metazoa; phylum Chordata; class Amphibia; order Anura; family Ranidae; genus Pelophylax; species Pelophylax lessonae. Next base: position 177,557,092 of record NC_138771.1, read on the forward strand.
ATCAGTGCCCATAAGTGCTGCAAATCAATGCTGCCTATCAGTGCCAATCAGTGCGGCACATCAGTGCCACCCCATCAGTGCCTCCTCATAAGTGCCTGTCAGTGCAGCCTCATCAGTGCAGTAAAAAATAAAAAACCTTGCAGTGATCAAATACCACCAACAGAAAGCTCTATTTGTGGGAAGAAAATTACATAAATTTGGTTTAGGTACAGTGTTGCATGACCGCACAATTGTCATTCAAAATGCAACAGCTCTAAAAGCTAAAAATTGGACTGGGCAGGAAGGGGGTGAAAGTGCCTTGTATTGAAGTGGTTAATGTACATCTAACTCATAACCAAAAATGCAATATATTGCAGCTTTACAGTCCTTAGATGTGGTGGCTACATTAGAATTTTTTTTTGGGCTTTTTCCTTTTATTTTCACCTGGTGACCCTGCGGATAACACACTTCCTGTACCAGGGTGACAATGTTCATTCACTGTAATGGAAGGTTGCTGAACATGTCCTTATCCTAAAAGGGAAACAATTGCAGTTTTCCTCATCTAAGAACAAGTAAGCTGCAATATATAACATTTTTCTTTGTTGTTTTAGATATCCTTTGATAAAACTGAGAAAGAATAATGTAGACTATTTTATTAATATGTGTAGCAAAAACATGCAAGACCCTAACAGACCTCCCCCTTATATCACTAACAAAAAATGTTGGTCTTTTTACCCCTTTATTACACTGGGGGGGGGGGGGGGGAGGGGGGCTAATCTGATGTTTCTGCACATTTCTAAAAAATGTACTAGTTGTTTTGACTTGCAGTATTCTGTTTCAGTATTTTTCATGATATGTTTAGTTTTAGAAATGAATAGTTCAGATTGGTTAAAGGTTTACTTTTAAAGTATAACTAAAGGCAAAACTTTTTTTTTTTTTTTTTTTGTGGTTTTGGATAGATTGGAGATGGATTAGAACCCCTGTCCATTTTTATTACTGCCTGTGCCCCGTTATTGAGATTCACCCTCTCTATTTGTCCTGTTTACCATTGAAAGTGAAAGTAAAACAAAATTCCAAATTTTGGGTTGTCCACAGGAAAGTAATAGAGGGAACATTTTCCAATGGGGACACTAGTTCTGGTGGCCTGGGGGTCCCCAAGGAATTCCCTTAATGTGCTGTAATTTCCTCTTAATTCCTGTTTGGCTATGGAACAGGAAATTAAGGGAAATCTCCGCAATGAGACACAGATGGGGAACAAAAACTCTGACAGGGGTTATAACTCTCACTTGCCCTATCCAAAATGAAAGAAAACATTTTGGCTATAGCTTTACTTTAATCTTTGTTTGGTAACAAAGAAGATATAATTCTGGGAAGATATAAGGATACAGTCTGCCTAAATGTATATTTTTGAAGTTTTATATACGCGTACGAGAAGTTTCTATCATGTAACATAATTAAAGAGTCACCAATGAGGTGTTTTTTGCTGCTTGAAAAATGCATAAAACTGTCATGTAGACTGTGTTTGTTAGATGGATAATGAAACATATAAGGGCAATCATGACTGTCTTTATTAACCTCAGTCATTTGACTTCAAAAAATTTGATTTTTTTTTTTAGCAGTTTTGGCCTGTGCAACATTTACCTTAATTGACCAGTCTAATTTTTTCCTAACAAAATCACTTCACCCATTGGACGATGAATAGGAATCAACACCATCACCTACAAACCAGGAAGTATATTTATCATACATGCATATTCTGAATTGGAAATCTTCTTTTCTAATACGATATGTCTACGATATCCATTAAAAGAAAATGACTGTCAGTGTTGTGCATGCTAAACAGAATCTGTAGTAGGATAGACAAATAACCTTGGCTTGTAATGATTCAACATTAGAAAATCCCAGTGCTTTGTCAAAAGCTCAGCAAGCCTAGAAAGCTGACAAAACATTATACCATAGCATTTGGCTAATTTGATACTGACCTGGACACAATAAATAAAGAAAAAATCAATGGTTATTTTAACATAAGATAAAAAGCTTTTGCCACGAATCTCTTACTGTAAGGCTGCCAACTCCAGGGAATTACAACCCAGTATCCTCTTGTCTAAAGCTATTAAAGATGCCTGACAGTGCAATAAAACATGGCACATGTTCAAAAGTGCACATGCTGATTTCAGAGAAAAAGGCATACTAGATCCTGGCAGTATTTTTCTTTTATTCAACCATGATCGTTTTCTTGGTCTTGGTAACTATCCATGTGAATGAATGATGTTTCTATATGTTAAGCTGTGACTTATGGAAAAAACAGGTTTAAATGTATGTTACAGTAAAAGAAAATATAGCACTTTTCTCAAGTCTACAATCAAATAAAACGATTTTCTTAACTTTCTTTGTGGTCACATATGCATAGCTCCCAACTGTCCCTGGTTTCGAGGGACTGTCCCTGATTTGGAACAATGTCCCTCTGTCCCTCTTCCCTCCTCATTTTTCCCTCATTTTGGTCTGATCTATATAGTTGTATATAAAATGCACAATTTATCTTTCAAAAAGTGTTTCCCAGTGCTAAACCTTTCATCCAATTTCTAAATTGCTGCATTTGTAAATTTCAAAAACCAATATAAAGATATAGAAGCGGATAAAGAAAGCACTTGTGGGTTCAACTAATCTTTTTTTTTTGTATAATTCTCCTTTAAGGGGGCATGACAGGGGCTGTTTCCTGTGCCTACATACTTTTACTAATAGGTGTCCCTCGTTCCCATGTTCAAAAGTTGGAAGGTATGCATATGTTGTATTTATGAAAATATGATATCTAATTTGGCTCATTTACACTAATGCCCACAATAATGCCCACACTGGGGAAGTTTTCTATTCACCAATACAGTTGTAATTGGGCATAAAGTAAATATCATGGAGCGACTTACAAAACCTATTTTACTCCTTTATCATTAAAGGAGAATTAGTTCTCCTACACAAGATACTTTCTATCATTGAAAGTTTCAAATGTTACACACAGATAAATATACAGTTTATTAAAATTTGTTGTTAGTGGAAGAAAGAGAACTTCATGATCAGAAGGATTTTTATGCTGATAAAACCTAAAGAATGAACAATAGAGTCCCACCACGCTGCTGCATTTGTCTGATCCTGAAAATAAAAACCACCCATGTGGGGGGTTAAGTGTAGAAAAATATGGAAGCCAGTATACTGCAAAACGCTGAAACTTTACTTTTGAATTTTTAAAAAGTTTCAGAGAATATTGTATAACATAAAGTAGAAAAGGATGTTAACAGTTTTAGCACCAGAGGGGCGGCTCTAAGTGGCTTACAGAGATGCTCATGTCACCAAAACATTTTGTTAGCTGTATGTATCTGCTCAGTGAGGTATTTGTAGAGATTACGACCTCAGAATCTCAGAACAATACAACAGTCTAGTGTTCCACTTAGTTATGTGAAAGACTATACAGGTATCTTCATTGAAGCTTTTTTTTCTGAAGCTCCATTGATAAATGGAGAGGAAGACACTGTAGGAATCTTTCTCTCTCCTGCTGGTTATGTAGACTTTAGCTTCAACGAGGTATAGTATTAATATACCAATACCTTACTCCGTCCACATTACAATAGATTTTGTTAAATTGGGGTTTATTAATTAAAGGCACGTGGACTGTTCACTTTGCAAGTGCAGTTGCATTCTGCAAGGGAAAGCGCTGTTTTTATTATTTATTTTCCTTGCACGTGAGTGCTTGTTCTTTGCAAGGTGAAGTTACACAACATTCGCTAAGCTCTGGGTATGATTCTCTTGCAGAGTGCAACTTCATTTGCAAGGTAAATAGTATATTTGCCTTTATTAATCAACACCATTATCTCTGAATGCCAGCCTTCCCACTTCAAAATGGACCAATACCTAAAGCTTAGTACACACAATTAGTGTTAGTATTAATAGCTGTTAGTACAGCGATCTTCCCTGCTGAGCTCTTGTGTTCTGCCAGGGGGACGCCCCCCCCCCCTGGCAGAACACTCCGATTAGCGCTCTCAGCAATTGGCTAAGAGCCCTGATCAGATGCCATCCAGCAGACCTTATTTGGACATGCCCCTTCGACAGAAGGTTAGCCTTCAGTCATGCGAGCTGCCGTACACACGGGCCGAATGTGTGCTGGTTTCTATTGAACTGGCTGATGCTGCCCGATATTCGGCCTGTGTATATGGCCCTTAAGATTATAAACTTAGCCTAGTGTCCAATTACAGAAATAAACCTTGAAATTGCATATGTAAAAAACATAAATTTCCTGGAGAACATAGGTCAGCTCTTCCTTAGGTAGCTCTGTCATGTGATTAATGCCAAGGCAGTGGTGGTGAAGTGACTTCTGCATAGGTAAAGGATACTATTTATGTAAAGCCATTGATTGAATACATGTCAGTACCTAAAGCCAGGCCCAGCACTGGCTGAATGACTGGAGGGATCTCAAAGTTCTGCCTTATGCAGGAAAGGAAAATTTAGGCACCATTTTTACAACTGCAGAGATTTAACTTTAGATCTGCTTTAGGGCAGATGCTTTGCTTTATGTAAATACCAAAATAACTGTGAATGTAAGCATTTAGCATTATAAAATGACAATAATGAAACATGGCAGACAGAAATACCATCTCTAGCATGTCTTGGTATTTTGGGCTAATACTGTATATCACTGAGAACTTAGCTTCCCGGACTTACCCATGGCAGTTCAGGATGCTGCTAATCAGTCTATTCAAAGTAGTGATTTATTTCCTGATTTTTCTTGTGTTTTGCTTTCATTGGCATTCTCTCATTAAAATGAAATATAGTAGCAGTAATCACTGTATCCTGTTGTATAAATTCATGTTAGTGCCATAAAACATTGCTTGAAAGTTTCCTCTGCTTTGTCAGATTCCCTGATTGCCTTTGACAGCCAGGCGTGACTTCCCCATGTCCTGGCACGACCCTTCAATCCAGCTTATTTTTACCTGTTTTAAAGGGATTTGTATATAAAAGCAATCTACATGTCTGCCCACCATGCAGAGGGATTAAGAAGCTAATTTATAAAAATGGGATCTTGTTTATCCAATAGGATTACACTGATGTCTAGCTGAGGCCATCATATATCTTGATTAAAACAGTTTTAAATCACTAGTTCGGTATACTTTCCTTTATTTGAGCATTGCAATAGAATTGTACAGGTTACTGGATCTTGCACCCATTGAAAGTATCCTTCAGACACTAGACTTAACTTTACTGGGGACAGCACAATAATTAACCTCTTTTAGTTCTTTTTATGAAATGAACTGTGGCTTTACACTATTAAATAAAAGGCTCAGATTTAATAACATGGCACAAACAAAACCAAAATGTTGTATCCAATCACTGACAACAGTGCAGAAAATGAATACTGATCTGTGCTTGATATAATTATGATATCTTTAACTTTCAACCAGTTCATTAAATGACAAACTAGATCAGATGTGCTAGGTGTTTAGTTTAATTGCAAAATTTTATATAAAAAAAAAAGCCCAAAACAAAAGTGTCCCCCCAATCCCATGAAAGATACCAACATACCAGCCCTATGGGATTATATTTCCACTGCAAAAGGTCCATTCCCACTCAGGCCTCCTGCTTAGTTAATTACAGCTGGATGCCCTTCAACATATACTGTATGTATGGGTACTTCAGGAAAAATAAATTTCAAAAATGACCTCCTCCCCAGTGGAATAATCATTAAGAGTCTTGTGTCTTAATTTCACACACACTGGCCCTATTATCAATTAAACAAAAAATAATGCAGACTTCAATTTAGAACAACAAGGCTTCCACACATTTTTACTCCTGGGGTGGGTTAATTACCTTATTTATCGATTTATTTGTTTATTTATGCTATTTATATAATAAATATAATTTATAAAATGTGTCTACATTCATATCAGTCACTGTTTAAAAAGCTTACAATCTAAGGTCCCTATGTCACATGCATACACTAAACTCTATGAGAGTTATTCGTCCTGGGTCAAGAAGACATAGTAAAATTCCTAAAATGTAACCCTACGTAGGTTTTTTATTGAACAGGAAAACCATAATGGATCAAATAAGACAATTTGGCTTTATTCTAACTTCTTATTGAAGTGAGTGGGGGTAGGTAATTTTTTTTTTGGGTGGCTGCTACTTTCTGTATTGATGAGACAGTAAACACTCCAAGGTTCATAGGGCACTAACAGCAACTTTCTTGTTCTCACAGAGGGTGTCCCTCAGGGCCAGGCTGGTGTGGCTTTAGAGGAAGCATCCCTTTTTGAGCTCATCCCTTGAACAACCATGCTGATGCTGATACATTTAAAGGATTGTATTTGTATATATGTTTGTGTCTGAGGCCTATGGTAGTTATTAATCAAAATGCTTTATTTAAAACTTTTTTTAAAATTGAAATGTAAAATATAAAAACTAGAAGAATTGTTGTATCTGTATTTGTGAAAGTGGATGTGCAGTAAAAATATGTTTTTTATGCAACTGAAAAAAAATGAAATAACTCGGTATAGTAGGGAACACATTGCCACTTGTTTCTATACCCTGTTTTCTGTTTTATTACTATATCATTTTTAGTTCAGAGGCAAAATCCCAGGCTCCCTGTATCATAGAATAGGAAATAAGACTTAAAAACACACACACTAATACATGTGCACTGATAAAGGAACAGCATGGTAACTAAGTCATTTGAAAAACTAACTAATGTCTTTCAAAAAGAAATTGCGATAGTGCAGTTTTATGACTTAGTCTCTTGCAGGTTAATTGCCTGAATATGGCCTCATTTGTAATGCAATCACTAAGAACCCAAATTCTTTCTATGACTCTTTTAGCTCCAGCCCCCCATTGCTGACCATTGCTGACTATTACTGCCTCAGAGCTCCCATAACAGCACATTCGGCTATTGGAAGAGAAAGCATATAACTCAACACATGTTATTATTAATTTCACAACAGCAAGGCTTTCCTAAGAATTCCCAAACCTTTTCATTAAGAACAAAAACTCCACAATACCAGATGTAGGGATAATAGAGCTGTAAAGAAACCTCACATCAGTGAAGGTTTTTAGCATTTTTTATAGTTCATTTCTCCTGGTCTATAGCTTTTGGCTAAAGCAAATGTGTATCTCCGGTTTCTCAAGACACTGGGGACTGGGAGAGGCTGAGTTTTGGCAAATTAACTGTTAAAATCTGACAAAGATACATTTGAAAACAACCAATGCTGATACATTCAAAGTCATAGTAATATCTGTTCAGATTGTGGATAGATGCTGGTAAAACAATGGTAACTACATGTAAAGGTAGATTTACATGAGAACTTTGTGTTATACTTACCGGTAAATAGAGTATTTTAGGAAAATGATTACATTGTTCCACTACAGCCGGCCTAGCAGTGCTACCTGCTTTACATTGGAGATGAGCTCCCCCCATAGCTCATAGACATTTCAAGTTAAGACTAAATCCAGTATTAAAGAATGCTTTATGTACCACCCACTCTAGAATGAAAATAACTCCAAATAATCCTTAATGAGGCTGCCTCTCTATGTGCACCTGTATTTGCACTACAGTAATCAAAAAACCAAATTAAGACAACACTACAGCTAAAATACAATACTTAAATACAAATAAGCGACCAAAGTGCTCAGTGAAATCAATACAATAAATGATCCTGTAAATAATGCTGCTGTGTGTAAACTTTAACATATACATAAAAAGTGCCACCATTTTCAATCATGTATGCAATTGGTGCAAAAAAGTGCATGAAAAAGCCCATCCAATTAGCTTGACAAACACAATATGCCAAGCTTTTCAATCCCCCCAATCATAAGAATCCCAAGTCCTCCTGGATCCTGGGGTTTCCCCTAGGGAGTGTCACTCACCAAAAGTAATTGACCCCTTATGTAATGAGCAGGTCAATATGCACTGAAAATATTCCAGGACCACTCCTCCACATACTCCACCACCATGCCACTACCGGGAGAACTCCAAAACTGGATGATTCCACCACCTCCTTCCAGATTTCAAACAGAGAGACACAGACCCAAAATATCATTGCACACCATTTTAATTAAAACTAATGCCCATAAAACATGTAATAATCCATTCACACATGCATGTAGTGCCTTCCTTGGCACCTGGTATGGCCAGTCTACTAGATTGTAAAAAACCGCCGCTGTTCTGCAATGTTCTAGAGCCAGCATGCATTTCAACTGTTGGAAGTGATGTCAGAAGGAGTGATGTCATCAACTGGAAGTCCCGGGGTAGAATTCCTTCTTCAAGCACTTTGGTTGCATATTTGTATTTAAAGCGGGAAATAAATCGCCAGAAAAATAAAAAACAATTGGCCCCCCCTGCAGGTTTAAGTCATAATGTGCAAATGTGGGGAAGACAGCGCAGATTTGTGTGTGTGAATGCTAATAAAGTGCTCAAAGTGCTAAATATTTATAATGGATGCATGTGTAAATAAATACCACATAAGATCTCAAATCAACAACAAAATATGCAAGTAAATATAAAAAATAAATATATAGAAATCTCTTGACATATATGTTAAAAGTGCAGATCACCACCTTATATATAGTGCAATTGATAAAAAAATATATATAAATCAGGTAAATGACATATAAAAAGTCCAATATCAAAAAACAAAAGTGCAGTAGTCAGCAAGTGGCAAGTGAAAGTCTTTTGGTTATAAAAACAACCCGAAAAGGTGCTCAGGTGCTGAAAATGAATGCATGCAACAATAGTGCGATGGTGATGGTCCTCTCCCCTAGGTAGTTGGCACTTACCAGACAGTGTGGACCCCTAAACCATACAGCGTAAGGGTCTCACAGGCTTGGTCCGGCATATAATCCGGGTGAAGTACTGTGAATGGAACTGGCTATCAATTGCGGGTTCCCTGTACACTCTCACCAGACGGTCCCCATATAGAAAGGAAAGGAAGAATCCCAATAGCGTAATATTGCTTAAGATTGAATTTATTGGTCTCAACATAAGAATAAAACTCACATTTGGATGATAAAAAACAGGCACTGTAAGAGCGGTAGATCTCTGAGATGACGGTGCGCAGCGGGGCTTGGCTCCGGCGTGCGTTCCACCGCTACTGGAAGTGACGTTTCCAAGGGGCTCGTAGCCGGAAATTGCGTTGACGCGTTTCGCCTCCCACTGGGCGTTATCAAAGACGTATGTCCTAGTAATGTACTAGTATGCACTGCATAGTAGCACATTATGACAGACTTACCTGTACATGGAGCCCTCCAGCGCAGCACTGTCACAGCTCCTCAGAGCTGCCATCTTCACTGGGGCTTTCTTCTGGTTTCACTGCCTCTGGCTGTATGAATAGCCGGGGCCATGATGATGTCACTCCTGCACAAAGTATGCTGTCCCTTCAGAGCGCATGCGCCGGTGACATCATTGGCTGCATGTTGTGTAAATATCTTCTAAACAGTGCAAGTTTAGGAGATATGTACTGTATCTACAAGTAACCCTTATCATAGGCTAGCTCAAAGCTTGTAAAATGCCTGAAAAACACCTGAAAAGCAAAAGTGCTTTGAAATTACAAGGAACAAGCAGGACAATGGCATCTAAAAGTCATGTAATATATTACAAAACAATTAAACATGCTGTCCCTGATGTTTTGAAAGTGAAAAAATGGGCTCCCAGTGTGTGTATGGAGCTGCGTAGCTGCAGACCAGTCAGGATGCCCATGTTGACCCATATCCACAGCCAAACTGGCCTACAACGGGCACGTGAGCATCAAAAAAATAGACCATAGATCAATAGAAGAAGGTGATCTGATCTGATGAATCATGCATACATCATGTGGATGGCCAGGTGTGAGCGCATCGCTTACCTGAGGAAGAGATGGCACCAGGATGCAGTATGTGAGGAAGTGTGGATGTTACTTTGACACATACCTCCTTCCTAAACATTGTTTCTGACCAAGTACGACCATTCATGGAAAGTGTATTCACCGATGGTAGTGGCCTGTTTTAGCAGGATAATGCACCCTCCTACACTGCAAAAACGGTTCAACAATGATTTAGTGAACACAACAATGAGTTTGAGGTGTGGACTTGGCCTCAATTCTTCAGATCTCAATCCAACTGAACACTTGTGGGATGTGCTGGAAAAACAAGTCCGATCCATGGAGGCCCCACCTTGCAACAGTACTTAAAGGATCTGCTACTGATGGCTTGGTGCCAGATACCACAGCATAACAAAGGTCAATATTAGGTTTAGTGGTCATAAAGGTATGGCTGAAACACTGTCTGTCCTAACAAATGGTTAAAGATTTAGAAACTTGCCTTCTTCCTTGTATGCTGTTCAAAGGCTTCCTATTGGGACAGACTCACACTGAATTTCTTCAGAAATTTTGGCAGTCATGACACCTTCTAAGAATCATCAAAAAGGTAAGACTAGGTACAATGGTAAAGTTCCTCCACCCCAAACTTGCTCATCCAGCTCTTTCTGGATCTTGCTTTGTGTACTGGTCCAAATCATTTGGTGGAGGGGGGATTATGGTGTGGGGTTGTTTTTCAGGGGTTGGGCTTGGCCCCTTAGTTCCAGTGAAAGGAACTCTTTAAGAGTCAGCATACCAAGACATTTTGGACAATTTCATGCTCCTAACTTTGTGGGAACAGTGTGGGGATGGCCCCTTCCTGTTCAAACAAAGA